>NC_062278.1:181295197-182495197 GCF_902655055.1 Lutra lutra | reverse complement strand
CACCCTGGGTGGGGGGAGGGGTGACAAAGCATTGTCTATATACCCATTGTCTTGGAATGAATTTCAAAAACACCAGTCAGACTCCCTCATGTTTATCAGCTATACCTTGCCTTGCAGCAGCACCTATGAAGAGAAACCAAATACACATGAGGCCATGTAATATTTTTAATACATTCAGAATGACTTCATAAAACAATGGACCCTCTCCCTTCAGTGATTCACATGAAGGTACAGTTCCTAAAGTCAAATTTAAACTTTTTTTTTTTTTTTAAGATTTTATTCATTTCATTTGACAGACAGAGATCACAAGTAGGCAGAGAGGCAGGCAGAGAGAGAGAGGAGGAAGCAGGCTCCCCGCCGAGCAGAGAGCCTGATGCGGGGCTCGATCCCAGGACCCCGGGACCATGATTTGAGCCGAAAGCAGAGGCTTTAACCTACTGAGCCACCCAGGCGCCCCAAATTTAAACTTTTAAAGTTGAAAAGATGCCTGTCATGTTGGTCAGTGCTGGATATCCCCAAGACCTAGGACAGTGTTTGGCTCACATTGGACACTCATAAAACATGGTGATTGGCTATGTAACTTACCCAAATATTTACTGGCCCAAAAACACTTTTCAGGTCTCTGAAACCTCAGAGACCCTTGACTATTCCTAAGGAGAAAAGAAAAGAAAGTGATCTGAACAGTGAGTCCTTTTGAGCACAGGGAATCCCCATTATTTTTAATGGGGATCTTATTTTTAAGATGGCTCAGTTGTCACAGGTGTATGGGAAGATGAAAAAAATCATAAAAGGAAATATTCATAAATAAGAGCCAGAGCCCCAGCACTCGTTTCACTAATAGGACATTTTTAACTCAGAAAATCTGCTTTTCCAGTATTTTTCACTTTACAGTGTGTTCCTTAAAATAAGCAAGCTCTTTAACCTCCTTACAGGTTAGGCCTATGATCTAGGAACTCATTAATTGTAATTTTTCTCCTGGCACCTTCTCCATCACTCTCATTTATCCTGTCTGTAAAATTATGATAATAATAATCTGTGCTCACCTAACATATGGTAATAATTGCTAATTAACTAATTTTTATATGTAGAAACCTCTGAAGACTTTACACAGGTGCTAAGTTATTATTTTAGGCGGGGGAGGGGAGCAGCATTAGGACTTTCTGTTTGCAAGCATGACGGCTCATACTCTAATACAGCCCACTCCATGGGGATGCTTTCATGTACCAACCACTGCTGGTAGATTTGACAAGCAAACCCCGAAGTATGCTATCACTTTCCTTTGTCACCTTGTGCCTCAAATAGCCAGAGTTGTGCTCATTGTTTTATCTATGGGGGCCTTTTTAATAGCAAAATGTAACCACTTTAACACTGGCATCAACTAAGCTCAAAAGATGTAGAGTTGTAACTCTCAAGCTAATGATTTCCAGAATGCACCACCCGTGCTCCCCCCCCCCCCCCGCCACTACCCCCTATCTAATGTAGAACACACATTTGCTTTTCAGGTAAATTCTATTTGATTATATTTAAAAAGAGAGTTGTTCCCCTCAGCCCTCCCCCCACCAAAAAAGAGAGAGTTGTCCATTGTTTAGGATTTTTTTTTCCTTGCCTTTCCTTTTTATCATTTTTATAACAAAAGAATAATCTTTTCATCTGGGAGGACTTCAGGCAGAACATTTTTGAGATGTCAGCCAACCAAGAGAAATGTGACATTACCATTCTTTGAAATCTTGTCCTGAAACTGTGGTTTTGGTACCCAGATCAACCAGGCACTTGGCAATGAAAAAGCTAAAACAAAACATTACTGAAAATAGTCCTACAATGGTATGGTGTTTCTAGGATAATCGTTTGTTATATTTTAACAAACAAAAGTCACTTCAACCTTTCATTCTATTTTCATGGCTGCACAGGAACAGACATGAAACATTTCACAAAGCTGACCATGAGCTGCTTGCTACAGGGGCAAAAAGCAATCATGGAAAAAACTTCAGCAATGGGAACATTTTTCTATACAGGTAAAATGGAAAATGTGTCCGCACGCTGGCGGAATCTCTGTAATTTTGGCAAATAGCACACTCCATCTTGACAGAATACACAGAGCCTTAGAAGTTGAATCCAAAAAGATGAAAGAACTCGGAGGACAGTGAGTCAGTTTGTCATTGGTGGGAATCTCCACAGTAACTTATAATTTATCCATGGATTGTGTAAGCTTAAAGATGAAGATAAAGCTGCCATTGGAGAGCTTGGAGAGAGCTGGCTTGGATGGGTGTTCTTCCTATTCCAGAACTACAAAGTTTCTGATGATTCTTTCAACTGTAGGAGATAAGTGAAAGTGTGTTTCCAACTTCTGTAATACATGCTTTGTGTCTGTTATTTCCAGAAGGGCAGTACTTAACTAGCAAGACAGGAACTACCCAGTTTGTGAATGGAATTGTGGGTGATGGTCTAAGAATTGCACACAACTCCAGATAGAGTAGGCCCCCCCTCATCTGAGGGGGGTGCATTCCAAGACCCACCCCCGGATGCCTGAAACCAAGACTGGTCCTAAACCTATAAAAATTATGTTTTTTTCCTATACATACAGACCTATGATAAAGTCTAATTTACAGATTAGGCACAGTTAGACATTAACACTATCTAATAAAACAGAACAATGATAACAATATATTATAGTAGAAGTTACAGGTATGTGGTCTCTGTCTCCCTCGAAATATCGTCTTCTACTCTCCCCTCTTGTGAAGATATGAGAGGATGAAATGCCTACATGATGACGTGCCGCGAGGTGAGTGATGTAGGTGTTGTGACGTAGCGTCAGGCTACTACGGACATGACCCGGCATCAGAAGGAGGATTCTTGGCTTCCATGAGCACTGCTGACCATGGGTAACAGAAACCACAGAGACAGAAACTGAGGACAAGGGAGGAGGACTACTGTCGCAAAAATTTAAAAGGGCCTTTTGGGAAAAAAGCCGCAAGAAGATCCACACTGCACACTTTCACTGAGAAAGGTACCTTTTATTTTTCATGCCCAAATCTCCCACAGACAGGCTTCCGACCTTTTTGTTATGCGGCAGTTGATAAAAATGTATTGAATTAAATAATATATACATACAAATTTAACGGTCACACTGAGCCTAAGTCAGTGAATAACACCATTTTACTCAGTAGAGAGAATTTCATCGAAGGAACAATACATGTGATTGTGCTCCATATTGGGGCTTGGCAAGCTTTTTCTGTAAAGAACCAGGGAGTAAATACCTGTGGCGCTGTTGACCATGTCATCTCTGTCACAACTCTTCAGCTGTAATGGTGTAACACAAAAGCAGCTGGATAAAATATGTAAATGAATGGCTGTGGTTCTATTCCAATAAAACTCTATTTTCAAAAGGGCTGGCTTTGACCCACAGGCCTTAGTGTGCCTACTGCTCTCCTTTATGAATGCACTGCCATTTGGGCAAGACAAAAATCAGCTCAACTTGAACCCATTAAGTCCATCAGGGTGAAACAGACTGATATGGGTTTTATAATAAATAGATGTTCAATTAATCTTGATACTTGTAACAAAGGGGACAGTAAAGTATCATAAACTTGGGAGTCAGAAAAACCTATGTTCAGATTTTGGTTCTTCCACTTACTGACTGTACAACCTTTGCAAGTCACTCACTGCAGTCCTTCTCTGTGAAAGGGAGACATTACGAGTGCCTGTTTCACAGGGTTGATGTAGATGTAGTGGCATACCATTTAAATCAGGAAGCCTATGGAAAGGCCTTGGCACAGTGCCAGGTATCTATCCTGCTAAATAACAGTAGGACTAACTTAATGACTATAAGGAAGGAAACATTCTAGTAAACCGGCATTGCCCATGCTTCCTAAAGTTATCATCTACAAACTGGGCCCAGATTCTCTGCCCCAGATCCCTGGAATGCAAGGATCCTAATGCACTTGTACACAGACTATGGATATGGGGTGATGGAGGGAGTAATACTCAAAAGCAGTCTGCTGACAAACTTCACCAGAAAGGAATTAGAAGAAAAAAGGCGCCATATTGGAACTACGTATGAACGCTGTCTTGGAGTTATTTATTATTCTCTGAATCAGCCAGTTGGTCCCCATAACAATTTTAACAACCCTGAAAACAAATGAACATCAGAAGAATGTGAGGTCCTCTTACTTTAGAAAAAAAATAGTGCCAACAGTCATTAAGGCAATTCCTTAAAAGGGAATTACTGGAGGACACTGTCTTTCAA
Source organism: Lutra lutra (assembly GCF_902655055.1). Taxonomy (NCBI): domain Eukaryota; kingdom Metazoa; phylum Chordata; class Mammalia; order Carnivora; family Mustelidae; genus Lutra; species Lutra lutra. Next base: position 182,490,954 of record NC_062278.1, on the reverse strand, counting down.
AGATAAATGTGTCCACCATGTTAAGTGCAAAAGCCAAAGGATCTTTTCCAGAACCTCTAACTGAGATTGCCAGTGAAGATGCCCTCATTACTGGGAACCCATTTCAAATAAACCAGTGAGATATTTGTTCATCCTCTGTTTACAAGGATTTAGGCAGAAACTAGAGAGCTATTTAACTGAAGAAATCATAAGGTCAGACATGTCTTATTCTCACTTCTATATGCCCAAGATGGAACACAGTCCCTGGTATACAGTAGATGCTCAATAAATGCCCATGACACTGTTGACTGACAGACGAGAAGGTGCCATGGCTTTCTCAGACTTCCAATGGCACAGACACACAGCTCTGGAGCATTGTACTATTCTAAGCCCTTGTGCTGTACTGTGGGGCATATTGGAGACAGTAACCGATTGCATCATATTATATGCTTGGCATAATTATACTGTAGGCTTTTGTCTCCTTTGGTGCCAGTCAGTCTCAAAACACATGCCGCTTCCTTGCTTTGCTTATGTAAAGCACTAGAGTTGCCCACTCATTACAACTGGGATTTGTGAACTCTGTGTCCACATTCTGAGTCACTGCAGCCCAGAGGCTCATCTTGGGAGACCCGGGATGGCTTTTCCCCAGAGAAGAAGTTTAACAATGGGCATTTGAGCCCTGGAAGATAAAGAGGAAAGTAGTAGACACGGGCTGGCTGGGGTTAGATCCGAACGAAAACAGTGATCAAGTTTGCTTTTCATTGTTTAAAAAAGGAACCATCGAACTGCTTTTTTTCTATTTTAAAAAGGGAGTGTGAGTTGTAGGGAGCCATAGATTCTCCCCTCTAAATCTCTTTCCCACCCATTTACTTCGTCTTTGCCACCATCCTCATCTTAATCCCCATCTCCCCTACTTGGGTGACAGCAATATTTTCCTAAGTTGTGTCTCTGCATCCCACCATGCCCCTTTCCATTTCCATATCACTGCCAGAGTGCTCTTTTTAAAATGGAAAAATGATTCTGAACCACTGCTGCTTATAACCATTCAACAGTTTCCTCTGTCTTTTAAGAGAAGAATTGTAACCCTATATTTCACTTCTCAGGCTGGGCATGATCTCACCCTGCCTCTCTTGCCAGCCTCATTTTGTGCTTCTCTCTTAGTTCTGTTCTTCAGCAATTGAAGACATTGCCAATTGTCCCCTGGTATCCATTCCCTCTTGTGTTTAAAAACAAAACAAAACAAAAACAAAACAAAAAAAGGCTGAATTTCCCCAGGGCCCAAGGCTATCCAGGCAAGAACTACATTTCTAGTCTTTCTTAGTTCTAGACAATAGAACATGAGAAGAAGTGATGTTGTCCCTCAGAAGAAAATAAGCTTGCCCCCCATATCTCCTCCTCCTACTGGTTGGCATGCAGATTAAGCAAGTAGGACCAGGGGAATATCCAAAGTGTATCCCACAGGCCAAACCCAGCCTGTCACGATTATGTCAATAAAGTTAGATTGGAACATAGTCACATCAATTGACTTCGGCATTGTCTGTGGCTGCTTTCATACTGCAGTGTCAGAGTTGAGAAGTTATGACAGAGACCATATGACCTACAAAGACAGAATATTGCCACTCCAGTCCTTTATAGAGAACTTTGCCAACCTGTGCCCTATGGGGAAACAGAGCAACAAGAGAGAAGGGGGCCTAGCTTCATGGCATTATAGAGCTGGTCACATCAGTCGAATCAGTGTGTCTGGGTTAATCAGTACAAAAAATAAAATAAAATCTTTTGTTTAAACCTTTGTATTAGGATCTTCTACTGAAGAGTTCTTCAACCTGAGCATTACTGACATTTTGGGTAGGACAGTTCCTTGTTTTAGGGTGCTGGGTTGGCCATCGTAGGATGCTAAGCAGAATCCCCAGCATCTGCCCATTAGATGCCAATAGCATTCACTCCCCAAGTGTGACGACTGTAACTATCTTCAGACATCGCCAGATATCTGCTGAGGGATGGAATTACTCCTGGTTGAGAAGCAGTGTTTTAGAGCAACTTCACCAGCTATGTCAAGCATCTCTCTCTCTCCTTAAACCTTCCAGAACCTCTCCCCCACTGCTCAGGACTCACTCGTAGTGTTCTCTCTAGCGGAAATGTTCTGACCCATTCCTCACACAGTTATCTCCTACTTCGCTTTCATGTGTCAGCTTCAACATCATTTCCTTAGGACCCTCCACTTATCCTCCCACTAAATAATGCTCAGATAGTCCCCTGTAGTTTTCCTAGACAGCAATATTGTACTTACTGATACACTGTTTACCCTTCATAGACACACATCATAAATAAAGAAATGGTTGCTAACTGGCTTCCTCATGGGACGTTGTAATTTTGCAGGGAAAACCAGGGACTAGAATTGGTCGAGGAGACAAACAAGAGTCTTGCCATGGTCCTGACTGGGGGAACGGAGTCCATATTGCTGGTTATAAGATAAGCAAGAAGCAGCCAGGGAGAAATGGGGTCTCCTTACTTCCCAGCCCCAGAATTCTCATAAACCAGGGGACCTGCCTTCCTTCCATAGCAGCCAAAACATCTGCTAAAGTTAGTCCGTTTCTGCATTTCAGAGCAGCATATGGATTTGTACTTTGCCTTTGGTTTTGCAATTGCTTGCATGTTAACCCTGTACTTTTTGGCCTGCGAAGTTGTGTGTGATATGATTTATTAACCCTGCACTATACTCTTTTAAGTAAAGTTAAAGATAATCCCTACAATCACATCTTAAATTCACATCCAGAGAAGTATGTGCCCCCTACACTCTCCAGCCCCTCCAACTGTCCAAGCGAAGAGGCTGAACATTCAGCTAGATCTAGATGCTCCCCGAGCACAAGCCATTAAGAGAGATGTGTGTGGTCTACTTAATTCCTTTATATTTTTCTCTCTATTCAGAGTTTGTCTTCTCTCTCAATCCCACTCTTTAGACTTCTGCAGCTTCAAAGGACCTTCCCATCTTTTTCTCAAGATCCTTAGCATTCTGTAAGTGAACCTAAATACTGTTTGAAATAAAGGTACCCTCCTTGTCCTCTCTTACTAGAACACCCACTAGTTGTGTGCACATGTGTATAATGGTTGCCAGAGATATTTGACCACTAGACCAAAGGAAATGTCTTTTGCAACAAATCTGGTCATAAGACTTAGTTCCACCAGTTTTTAGGACGCTAGGATGTCTGAGAACAGTCATATAATCCCTGAGCCTTGGTTTCCTTAGCTTTTAAATGGGTCTAGTACCGCTTATCTAAAGGTGTGCTGGACTGAGGAGCACGGTGCCTTGCACATGGCAGAGGTTCGATGAATATTCACTATTTCTATGATCCATTCAGTCAGTCTTTCCTAGAATCCCTAAGACAGGTCACAGACCCCCTTGAGATGACAGGCTGGTGTATGGGACACACAGTGACTATGCTCTGTTAACCAGGCCACATGGGACTTCACCCCTTTACCTTGATCTAAACATGTGAGGGAGCCCCAGGCAGACATTGTAAGGGACAGAGTATCTTTCTAGGAGTACACAGGGTGAGCAGTCCCCTCACACCTTGACACTTGCACTTCCCTCATGCTTCACTATGTGCATGCATGTACCCACAAACGCATGTTTGCAAACTCGTGCCCATGCTTATACGCACCACAAAATACCACCTGCACACCACCCCACCCCCGCACCGCTCCAGAACCTTTGTATCTTACTCAAGAAATCTTTAGGCTTCCTCCTCTCTCTCCCTTCTCTTCTCTGAAAGTTGTGTAGGGTCATGGATATATGGATGGAAGGTAGACAAAATGGCTAAGAAAAATCTTGGAATAGGAGAGGACAGGATGAATTGTGAATCACATAGGAGTGAGGATGGGCTGGGAAGATAAGAATAAGCACAATGCATCACAGCATCTCAAGATATAAGTTAACACACTAAGCAGAACTATGCATCCAGGCATTTTATCCTTAGTTGGGTCGTGATAATGGTTTCTACCATTTACTTTGTACTTACTCTGTGACAAAAGTTTAGTAAAGAATGTGTGAATTACTTTATTTAGTCCTGATAACAACCCTGATGGGGTAGATACTATTACCCCCATTTGACAGATGAGAAAATGGAGATCCTGATTTACCCAAGACTTCCTGTGGACTTGTGAGTGACCAAGCAGAATTTCAGACTCCTGGGTGCTTGATGCCAGACCCTAAACTCACCATGCTGTAGGGTGAGGTCCCAAGGATCCCACACAGTAGGAACACTGAAGAATCTTGAGGTAGCCAATGCTGGCGTCCACCCCAAATCCATTTTCCCATCCACGCCACGATGATATGGCTTGGACATGGGTGCACAGCCAGCTGTCACACTTGGAACAGTGCTTGCATTGAGATGTCCCGTGTCACTCACATTCATTCACTAATGGAGTGTGAGCGGAACTGGCCTGTGTCACTTCAGAGCCAACATTTTTAAGAGGCAGGCATGCCTCCTACATGTTCTTTTTTCCCCTCCCTCTAGCTGGACTCACAAGGGAATCAACTCTGAGGAGGAATGAACTTGGAGATGGAAGGAATCTAGGTCTCTCCATCACCATTTAGAAGTGAGGGAAGCTGACGGTCAACACTCCCACAGGACACTTCTGTAAGTAGGAAATAAACTTGTATTGTGATTATGCCCTCATAATTTTTAGGTCTTCTTCCTTATATTCATCATATTATCTGAACTCATATAACTTCTTTCTTTGCCTTAAACAACAAAAATTGCCCCTTGTTGCTCTAATGAGATTAAAAAAAAAGAACCCCCCAATAGCATAAGTCAATGGAAAATGAATCACAGCTCCAAAAAATAACATCTCCATAATTTGCAGACAAAATTCATTCAAACATGACTCATTAGACGTAACTATTATTTAAATCCGTTTGTCCTCTATCCTCTTCCCTTCAAATGAAGCAAACAAAGTTCGAAATGTGAATGCACAGCAGATGACATTCATAATATTTCAAACTCTGAAAGGTGTTCTGATGATTAAATTATTTCAAATTAATAACAGGAGAAGAGAAAAGACATATTTACTGTAAAAAAAAAAATCATTAACTTCTTTTTCTTTTGGCCTGAAATTGTTTCTCTCATTTTCTTCACTCACACTTTATTCAGTTGAGTGTCTGGCTTTCTAAGCCAGCTTGTCTTTTATGAATTTTCCAGGTGGTTTGAAACCCAGAGTAATTAAGTGACTTCTGCAAGGTCATATACGAAGAGCCACAGTCTCTGATCTGAAGCCTCCTTTCCCCGCTTCTAGGCTTCCTTCCTCTGCATATTCCCCCCAACCTCTGCGCAGAAAACCAAGCAGAGATGAGGTCTTCTTCTTCTTGGGAAACAAGCATAAAAACCTCTTTTAAACTTCTGACTTTCTTACCTTTCCTCAGCTCTTGCGTTTTCAAAGTTTGGGAATCCACCTTGGATATGCCAATTCCTGAAACCATAAAGACGAAGAAATCTCTTTGCTGAAGTTAGTGCCTACAAAATGTTCCCAGACACGTGGAAACAAACCCTCGGCTTTTCTCTCTGCTCTGTACTTTGTGCTTTAGTGGAGAAAGGGAAAGTGCATGGAATTAAAACATAGACATGGTGCCCAGTTACAGCCCCCTGTGGTTCTGGCTGTATGTTTTCATACGACAGGCTCAGAAGAAAGACAATAGCGAGTACACAAGCCTAATTACTCTGTGTGTGCCACTTGCAAGCTGCAGTCTGGACCTGGGTTTGATTTAGCATTTTTGAATAGGACTTAGGCTGGTTAAGACTTATTACCACAATTGTGGTTTCTAGGCTGTCGCGCCCACACAGAAGCTGGGTCAGGCTCCATTTTTTTGAGCTACAAATATTTCACCTATCTCCACACCCTTTCCCACGAAGCTTAGAAATGGGTCTGTAAGACCCATGTAAGAAATGGGTTTGTGTTAAACTTATCCTTTGTGATACTTACATTTAAAGGTTTTTTTGTTTGTTTTTTTATCAGGGCCCAGGTCCCCATCCCTGATAGAATTCTCACCCACTGGCCTTGGGGGCAAGGGAAAGCTGTAAAGGTGACCTTATACACGTCATGTCACCCCGTTCCTTTTAAAATCCTGAGACTGGGGCGCCTGGGTGGCTCAGTGGGTTAAGCCGCTGCCTTCGGCTCAGGTCATGATCTCAGGGTCCTGGGATCGAGTCCCACATCGGGCTCTCTGCTCAGCAAGAAGCCTGCTTCCCTCTCTCTCTCTCTCTGCCTGCCTCTCCGTCTACTTGTGATCTCTCTCTGTCAAATAAATAAATAAAAAATCTTTAAAAAAAAAATAAAAAAAAATAAAATCCTGAGACTGACCATTTCCGTAACCGTTACCTTCATATCTGACTTCCCCTGCATCTACCTGCTTATATCCTTACTTTGGAGGTTAAGAATTTGACCTTTTAATTTTGACCTCTGAATTTTGGGGTCATCCTTCATTGGTCCACCCTCATCCCTACCCATGATTACCTCTACGGTTTGACACATGTGGCCACCTACTAAAGGTAAGTCAACTTTTAGGTTGATTGTCTGATGGGACAAATGGACATATCAGACATCTATATGTAGTCAGTGTATTTTGGAGACAGAAGTGATCTCTAAGCATGGCTATTGCTTTTCCTGGTGCAGCACTGACATCCTCTTCTGAAAGTGGCATTCTGATTTTTCCTCTGAGCTACTGTATACCCCCTGTTTTCAGGGCAATGTATAATGCACATCTCTTGGATTTAGGGATGGGCATGGAACCCAACATGGCCAGTAAGCATATTCTGGGTGTAGTGACTGACATAAGGTGGGCACATGAAACAAGTACTATAGACTGAATGTTTGTGTACCCTCCCCCCAGAAATTCATATATGTGATAGTATTAGGAAATAGGGTACTTGGGAAGTAATTAGGTCATAAGGGCAGAGCTCTCATGGGTGGGATTAGTGCCATCATAGAAGAGGCCCCACAAAGCTCCCTTGCCCCTTCCAACATATGAGGGGATAGCAAAATAATGGCATCCAGGAAGTGGGCCCTGCTCAGACACCAGATCTACTCACACCATGATCTTGGACTTCCCAGTCTCCAGAAATGTGAGAAATCAATGTTGTTTATGGGTCACCCAGTCTGTGGTATTTGTTGTAGTAGCCCAAATAGACTAGGACATTGAGGTAATACAATCAGAGGAAATCCATTAATTTTTCTAGGACTATTGCAATGAATACACTCTCTTTAGCCTGGAAGGAAGCCAACACAGAGGAAAAGAAGGCTAAGAAATATGTGTGACAGCATCCTGGTGATGCATACGACCTTCGGGATCCATCTGGGCCTGAAAACATACCGATTCTTGGCCTTAAGCATGTTTGAGCCAGTAATTTCTTTTTTGCTTAATATAAGTTGAGCAGGCTTTCTGTCGTGGGTGACCAGGAGAGTCGAAAGTCAGTAAAAACAAGGCCAATGTGACAATATCTAATGATTTGCAACATGTGCGCTATGGAGTTTTAACTAATAAAATGGCTAAGATGCACTGGGCTCCTTTCTTTAGTCTTTCTCTGTTGACTCCTTTGCTCATAGGACTCGAAATAGCTTTTGCACAGCCCTGTCCGGTTTCTCCTGGGTGCCCCGCACGAACCACGTTATTTCCTGGTGTACTTACCACGACACTCAGAAACATCTCAAATGTTCATTTCCAAAATAGTATTCTTGATTGCTCCTCCTAATCAAGGATCTTTTCTTGATGGCCCTCACATCAGTAAAGACCATCATCTTTGTCAAATGTTTGCACATGCTACTGTGTGTACCCAAACACAAGTACACTTATAATGTTAGTAAATTCAGATAGGCTTTTTTGGTCTTTAGGTATTTTCTTAATCCATGGATTCTTTATGTGAAAATTTCTCCAGTTCTACCTCCAGACCACCAGGTCCTGGCAATTTGTACAGGCCTAGTCCCTAGCATTCCGCCCGACTCTTTTTTTTTTTTTTAATGTTAAAAATTGACCCTTATTAAGGCTTTCATGGTGCAAAGTTCTAATTTGGGGGCTACTGAAAATGAGGAGATGCGTTCTCAGGAAATAAAAAAATTATCGATTTGGCGAGAAAGTATCATAGACCATAAACTTGAATGGAAACTACACATTGTTTCAATGCTAATTTACTTATACCACTCCCCACTGCCTTCAGCAAGTTATGTGACTCATCCAAAGATGAGTCATAAGAAAAAGATCCACATGGAGCTTACACATAAAAACTGGAAAAATGAAAAAGTAATACAAACAAGAAAAACTATATTATGTACCTAGGTATCCCCATATAAAGAGAAGAAGAGGAAATATACAAAAGATGACAGAAACAACCTCTGAGGACTTATATACAAGATAATCTAAGAAAATATTTCAAATAAGAGATACGAAGATTCGAAGAAGAGGTGTTAAGACGATCAAGACAATAGAAGGTGGGGGCCCTGGGTGACTCAGTCCGTTAAGCATCTGCCTTCAGCTCAGGGCTCAAGGGTTTAGGTTGTGATCCCAAGGTCCTGAGATTGAGCCTCCCCCCACAACCTCTCAGGACTCCCTGCTCAACAGGGAGTCTGTTTCTCCTTCTCCTTCTGCCCCTCCCTCCCGCACAGGCACTCTCCTTGCTTCACCATCTTCAGGATTGTCTTTTAACTCATAATGTTTCTTTTTTCCTCTTACTCTTCATTCCTCCCTCCTTCCTTCCTTTCATTACCTCCATTTTTCCCCCCTTCCTGCTGTCCTGTCTTCCTCTTTTCCTTATACACATAGAGAAATATTGAATGTAATTATCACCAAATGTTAAAATGACTATTTTTGGGAATTTTGAGTGATGTGAGGATATAATTTTTAAAATTTATATAACTCTATTAATTTATGTACATCAAAAATTTTTTTAAAATGTGGATTGGGTCTCCATCATTAAAAATACTGTGAACCATTGGCTTAGTCCTACATCCACATATCACAGGTAAGGAAATTGATGCCCCACAGCATAGCATGAGGTATAGCATTGAGGGGAGGGGACTGATGACCAGTCCTAGTGCTACTTTGCCTGGCCCAGAGCCATGAATAATGCCCATGGTGTTAAGGCTGGCTTGTTAAGAGTCAGTCTAATGGCTGGCCACTGCTAATAAATGCATTTCTTCTCCCAGTTAACCGTGGACGTGGAGCCAAAGCAAACCCCTTGAGCTTCTCCAGAGGACCCTTCAAAACTAGGGCAAATGCTGACTATTTCAGACAAAGGGACAGGCCAGAGAAATGGTAGTTATTTTTATTAAGCACCTATTGGCAGACGTGAGTTTGACCTCAAATTTCACCATCTTCTCTGTTTGCCAAGACAATCACCCCAATTTCTCAATTCTACCTTTTCAAACCAAGGGTGGCTCTCAGGATCCTGGAGCACATTTTCTCAGCTTTTTGCTTCTCTCCTCTCTATTCACCCTTCGTTCTCTATTTAAAAGTCCCCTCCTCAGCAGGCTTTCTCTGATCTGGAGAGACTCAGTTCTAAGGTTCCCTTTCGCATGTCCTTGTTTATTTTATTCAGAGCGATATAACCATTATAATGAGTTTCTCTTTACTTGCTCATCCCCCTGCTAAAAGTTAAGTTTTATGAAAGCTCACGGGGTATCCGTAGCCTTTATCCCAGCACTTGAAATACATCAGGTTTCAAACACAGCTCTTTACCCTTGTCCCCCAAAAGAGACTATACTCTTACCTGAGAAAATATCCTATTAACATTTAATTTGAAATAATGGTCATAACTCCATCAACAGTAAGCTGGTGACAGGTTACTTGTGTGCTACTCTCACAGATGCGGAAGTCTCTGTCATGTCCTATCAGTGAGACTCGGGGCAAGTTGCTTACTTCTCTGAGCCTCAGTTTCCTCGCCTGTATGATGGGATCATATTACTTGGGGGGATCATATAGAACATGCTCCAGAAGCATTTGGAAAACTCTGTGGAGCAATGCAAAGTCAGGGATTCAGTATCAAAGTTTATTGGAAGGCAGAACTTTAAGGAGCCTGCTGTTGCCCCATGGCTCAGGCTCTCCCAGAAAAGGAGCTTTGGATGAGCATTTGTGTGAAAGTGATTCACTAGGGAGTGCTTCCAGAGGAAAGGAAAGGAAGGATGCACTGTGAAACAGGGAAGAGAAGAAAGTCAAACAAGGATGCCGTATCACGCACTCACTGGTGGTGACCCAGGCCCCTGGGGGAGTTCTGGACACATCAAGTCTCATGTCAGAGGTGAAGCCCCACACCCATCAGTCATTGGTTGGGAGCTGCACCCCCCCCCCCCCAGGGGCTGGGGTGCAGGAATTCCCAGGTACTTCTACTTCAGGAAGGCAAAGGAGGCTCTTGTAGCCGGAGGGCGGACAAAGCCTTCCAAGAACTTGTGAATGCATAAATGGTAAAAGGATTAAAGGAAGAGTCAACATGAACAGAGCATTCACTAGGAAATTCCTGTCTCAATCATAGACTATTGTCCTTGGCAGTAGGGTTCAGTTCTGAGTTGAGATTAGATTTGAGTACACCGCTACTTTGTACTAATGCAGCCTTTCTCGTTTCTCTTTGAAGTGCTTCTCCACATAACTCATGCGAAAGGATAGCTGAGAGCGGGCTGAGTTGGATCACGTGCGAACCATAAAAAAGTACATTTTCAAGGGCAGTAGGTTAAATAAAGGAAAGAGGTTCACTGGTTTTACAACCATGAGTGGTTTCTATTTTTCAATAAGTCAAACCCTTTAGAAGACATGGCTGACTGGGCAAAGAGCCCTCTCGGGGAAAGTCATGCCTTTACAGTTTTATTTTCTTTGGGGTAAAGGGGAAAATGCAAGCCATAGTTTAAAACTATTCATTTCATCGAGATCCTGAAACAAAACAAAACAAAACAGCTGCAGAATTTTTGGGACAGAGGATGTTTTATCAAATATGCTGTAAAAGCATTACTTTTGGATTCTATCTAGCTGGAAACATACAAGTTTCTTTGCAGAACTGGTATGGTTTGTCTCCTTTTCCATCCACCACATTGCTCCAACTTTGCTGACTGTCAACAGTTGACCCGCAGGGATGCCACAGGCCAGGAGACAGCTGTCACTGGAGTAGTCTTGGGCTTGTCCCTTCTCTCCAAGTGGAAGCTTGGACACAGACACAATTCAGCCTAGGCTAGCAAACTAGGGTATGTAGAAATCCTGTCTGCTTTCTGCTTTGGGATTACCCATGAACTAAGAATAGATTTTACACATTTAAATGGCTGAAAAACAGAAGAATTTGAATCCTGTCATAGGAAAGTTATATGAAATTCTGATTTCAGTGCCTGTACCTAAGGTTTTATGGAAACACAGCCACTCCCACTTGTTTAGGCTTTGACTGCTTCTGCCCTACAAGAACACAGTACCCAATCATGGCAGAGACTCAGGCCTATAAAGCCAAAAGCACATACTCTCCGGTCCTTTCAAGGAAAAGCTGGCTAACTCCTGACCCAGGAGAAGTTCCTTCTCTGAGCTGCACCTTTTTCATCTCTAACATGGTTAATAGTGGTACCTGTGTCTCAGACAGCAATGTAGTGAGGCAATGTAGGAAGTAGTCAAGGGCATAGACAGGATTCTGACCCTAGCTCTGCCTCTTACTAAGTGGGTAACTTTGGGAAAGGAATTTAATTTCTTAATGCCTCAGTTTCTGTGGCTGTGAAATGGGGATAATAAAAGCCTTTGATTCCTAGTTATGAGTTTATTACAGACACATCCCTTGGAAAGGTACCTGACATGCCACACACTATGGAATGTTAGCCATTGTTACTCTCTCCAGGTTGCTGGGAGCAGAAACATACACGCTCACTAGAAAGAAGAAAGGTGAAATTAGGGTCCTCGTTTAAAAATGCTCCAGTAGTTGTGTAAAAGGGCAAGGACTCTGGAGCCCGACGGTCCAGGTATAAATCCACCCTCCCTCCCTTAATAGCCCCATGACCCTAAGCATGTTACTTTATCTCATGGGACTTCCCTTTTATCATCTGTAAAATATAGGTAGTAATGATAATGGTCACCTTCTTGGATTTGGGGGAGGATTAAATGAACTTGAACTGTGTAAAGGACTTCGACTGGAGGCTGGCACAGAGTAAATGAATGTTGCCTTCTCATCCATGAATGCACTTAAAATAAATGCATAATCGTGAAAAAAAGTTTACTCAACAACCACCTAAAAATCACCTCTCATGCACTAGTGGTACATGGACCATGATTTGGGAAACACTGACCAGCTGGCAGGTAGATGGTGGGCATTTGGGGAGAACAAAGGGGATCGGGCAATAGCTTGTTTCTGCCCTTTTAACCATCAGGATCTACTACCTCTCCCAATATCTGTGAGCAGCAGAAGCACTGTGCACGAGCACTGCTTACCTGTCTCCAGACTTCGGCCTCAACCAGTGGGTTGTGACCCACTGGTCTCTGATCACATCTTTCCTGATTGTTTATTTAGCCCCATCAGGAAACCACTTCTCCCCATTTCTCAGCTATTGCCCATGCAGCTTCAACCTCCATCTTGAGGAAGCATCTCTGGCTGAACTTCTGCCCTTTCTCTGACACAATCCCAGCCCTGGCCGCTGCCTACTGGCCAGAGGGAGTGCCCTTCTGCCATTCTGGATGCATGATATCTGAATATTCTATTATGGGGGGATTCCCAAGATAGGAGCAAAGCAAGGCCCACTTCTCACTACAAAAGCCAAGAAGGTAGGGTGTGTATTTCCTCTCCTGCTCCCTGGCAGCACTGACCATCCAGTGCTGAAGCCCAGGACTTTGAATCTTGGTAGAATGACACAAAGGCTTGGGGTTAGGTAGCAAATATTTGCTGCAGCACTCAGACCCCAGGGCCATGGAGGGAGCCATGTGTGGCAATGGCTTCAGGGGTAGTGACATTGGCCTTGGTGGAACACTAACTAACTGCATCATTCCTGTGGCTAGACTTGGCCTTCTCCTGGTTCTTGCCTGAGCTGGATCTCTGTCTTCTTTGATTCATGAGCTACCCGATATCCTTCCAATAAATTTCTTCTCTAACTAGGCTAACCAGAGATGTTTCCATTGTTTGTAACCAAAATCTTGACTTGTGTACAGGGTTGGGGAACTGGACCATAATGTATATTTACACTCAAGTCCTACTGCATCTCCCGTCACCGGACCGGAATCTCTCCTGGGAGTTTCCCCAGGGATCACAGACAATGACCTACATTTCTGCTCTGCTTATTTTTATCCAGAATCATTGTGGCTACATTAATATTTTTTTTTTGCCATGTGCCATGTTTTTTCTTGCATCCAGCATTCCTTTCTGACCATACACTGTTCATCTGGTTTAAAACATTTGAAAGTGTTGGAAGCCTAGAATTAAACCAGCAAGAGGGGGGGAAAAAAGTTTTATTAAAAATATGAGTCAAACTTTTTCAGATGAAGCCAAGTAACAGTATTAAGAAAGAATTCTGTCCAATTTTCTTTATTGAATTTTCAGTGATTTGGTAGCATTGTGTCATCTATTCTATGCATGGTTTTTAACTTTTAATTTTCATTGTTGTCTTGGATTCTTTAAATTGCATGTGGAAAGCACATTTTTTTGAGCTCTTGGGGGTAATAGCTGGAGATGAAATGAGAATGAGCTCTTGTCTCATGAAATATTGAAGCAATATCAAGAAAGTATAAAACATACACAGACCGACCTTCTTACACAAAGTAGTCTCTACTATCCATATAATTCCAAAGAATAGAAGCAAGTGCATTCATTCTCATGTCATCCAGTAACTTAGATAGATTTCTTTCTTTCCAGTGGTTTCTTCTCTTGGGTGTTTTGATAGCCTAATTTATGTCCCTTGTCAACATAGATATTTGTTAAATATTTGTTATGAGCCTGGCTTCTTCCAAGGCACACAGAGACATGAAGGGAAAACATCTCTCTCTTATTCCCTTGGTTTTTCCATATCAAGAACTCAACAAGAATAAATCCATAGTTCATGTCTTTTTTATCTTTGTATGACCAGAGGCTCTCCCCATGCCTAGTATACAATAAGCGTTTAATAAAGTTTGCTGAATAAATGAAAAATCGCACTTTCAGAGAACTCATGACATAGTAGTATAGGGAAATGTATACAGGTATAAATGCTGCACAAAGATAAAGGAGTTATTAATAGAAGTAGAAAATGAAGTAGGGTAGGTATGCAAGAGAGGGAGGATATTAATCTCTCAGAGGAGTTGGGACCAATATCTTACTATTTTTTGCATTCCCCAGGTAATGCAATCTTCCGTCCACTTTCAAATCAATTCAAATCGAAAGGAGGGATTTCACTGATGCCCACAAGAGCTGCTGGGTCAGTCCCCACTAGCCTTTCTCTGCTTTGTCTTTGCATGGCCCCTCATCTTGTCTTTTGGGAGTGTCATTCTCTCTCACACCTCTTTTCTGGACTGAATTATTTTTCCTTCCTTCCCCCAAGGCACTGTGAACAGAAATGTTATGAAAAACAGTAGAGATTGAATGAATTTTTGGATAATCACAGGCAATAGCCAGATACGATTCCAGATTCAGCATTAGAACTCTCTACAATCTTATTGACCACTCTTCACTCCAGAGAATTTTCTTTCTTTTTTTTTTAAAGATTTTATTTATTTATTTGTCAGAGAGAGAGGGAGAGAGAGCTAGCACAGGCAGACAGAATGGCAGGCAGAGGCAGAGGGAGAAGCAGGCTCCCTGACGAGCAAGGACCCCGATGTGGGACTTGATCCCAGGACGCTGGGATCATGACCTGAGCCGAAGGCAGCTGCCTAACCAACTGAGCCACCCAGGCATCCCCAGAGAATTTTCTTGCTGGTCATAATGCCCTCCCCAGCAGACAGTCAGAGCTGCTCACAAATTTTGGTGAATTATCCATAACAAGCAGGTGAGCTCTTCCTCTCTTACTCTTAACTCATGTCTAGACTTTCCTCTGCATTTCCAAAATGTCTCAGTGGTGCTCTGCTACATAAAGGACCATTGCCACTGGGGTGTCCAGCCTTAACACTACAAAGAACTGGAAAGAGCTTCACACTTAGAGATCACACATTGAAGCAGGAATCCCTTCTCCACAGATCAGAACAAAGAGTGCTCAGTGGGAGCGGAGAGCTGTCTTTCCTGTTAACACGCCTCAGCCCAGTGATAGGCATAAGGGTTCAAAGGTG
Organism: Lutra lutra; assembly: GCF_902655055.1. NCBI lineage: Eukaryota > Metazoa > Chordata > Mammalia > Carnivora > Mustelidae > Lutra > Lutra lutra. The sequence goes on along the minus strand of NC_062278.1, from coordinate 182,475,755 downwards.
TTCAATAGTAGCTAAACGGAATGGGAAGGAGACAGAAAGAGCAGGTGATTAGAGAAGCAAGTTCCTATTGGAGTCAAGCCCAGATAAATACAAGCTGTCAGGTTGGTCTTGGTGAGGAAAAGGGAACCATCTTCCTGGAAACAAGCAAGGGAAGATAGGGACAGCCAAGATAAAAATAAAATGAATACAGCGTACGTTTCCCCCTTGATTTCCTCTACACCTTGATATAAATGGGATAGGACTGAGAACAATTTCTACTTTGGGATTTGTCCCAGGCCTCCTCTGCTGAGAGTGGCACATGGAGCATGTCTAGAGAGCTGTGGACTTGGGAACATGATCAAATCTGGGGGACACAAAGAGTTTGGAATCTTCATGCCACCTGGAAATGTGGAATCAGTTCTAAATGTGCCTCACAGAACCTAGGTGGCCTTTCCTTGAATTTATAGGAATTATTTCTCTTACAAAAAATAAAAAGTCAGCAAGCCTGGCTTTTATTTCTTCCCGTTGGTGTGTCTGGAACTCCTTTTAAAATCTCTTTTAGTTCCAAGGATGGCCAACATAAGGAACAAAATGTAACTGGATCTCAGCCATCACTTTTACGGTCTGCTACCTTACCAGACTACAGAGATGCACAGAATTTTCCAGCTTTGCCCTTAGCAAAGAAAAGGACAGAGAAACAATAACAAGCTACACTTTGCTTTCTTCCCAGGATGTTCTAACTTCGAAAAGGGATTGCCTTCGGCTGAAGTAATAAACAACATGTCATGGGATGGATATATCAACATTCGCTCTCCCCAATGTGCCCAAGTTTGAAAGAAATCAAGTACAAATTTGTATTCTACAGATGTGAACAATAATAGGTAATGAGTTACTTATTAATTCCCTAAACCACATGGTTGACATAATTTCATGATTGGAAGTACCCTTTCAGATCATATAGTTTTACCCCTTTACTAGCATTCAAATCCCCCTATAAAGTCCCCATGAAATGGTCATGTGGCTTACCTGTGGGAGCCTCCTGTGTGGATAACTCATCATCTGTAAAGATATTCATTCCTTCCTTTGCCAAATACAACTAATGGAAAGTCCTCATTTACCTAGCATCCCAATCCATCTACCATCAGTCCTATTTCAGCCCTACCATGGCCATAGAGTAAGTGGCATCTTCACTCACCCAGTTGCTGAGGCCAAAAATCTGAGAGTCATCCTTTACTCTTGTCTTTCTCTTATACTCACTCTACAAAATATCAGTGAACACCATCAGATCTACCATTAAATTTATGCTGAGCGTTATGACTTTCATCTCTTCTTCTGCCACCCAATGAGCCACCATTGTTCCTTAGCAGAGACTACTGCAGTCATTTCCTAACTGATTCCCATGCTCTCATGTTTGCCTGCCTTTATCTGTTGCCCACATGGCACCCAAGGGGGATGCTCTTTCAAAATATATTCTACCATGATCCTCTCTTGGTCAAAACTTGCTGACAGCTTCCCAACTGACCCATACTGTAGTCACACAAGGCTCAACATGACCTGGTCTCTTCCTTCCTCTCATATTCTCCTGCCTCTTTCTCCTTCAGTCACTGCTCTCTACTTACTTCTGGACATCCCTTAAAGAACCAAGGCCTTTGAATCTGCTATTCCCCCTGCCTGGAATGCTCTTTCTTTAGGTATCCCGTGGTTGGTTCCTTTGCTTCATGCTGATCTCTGCTCAAGTGTTGCCACTTCAGAGAGGACTTCTCTGACCACTCAGTCTCAAATATCACAACCACTCTTCACCCCCAGCTTTGACTATCTTCATAGTGTTTATCATCTCCTGACATTCGATATAATTATTTCCAAAATGTTTTATTGTCCATAATCCCTAACTACCTTTCAAGCCCCAGAAGAGCACAGGTTTTGCATTTATTCCCTTCTGTAACCTCACATGTTTCAATAAAATTGTGCTATGAAAAGAGTGAATGAGTAAAGGACTAATGCCATCTTTACTCTTTTTTCCAAACAACTATCCTCCAGTCATTTGAAGATATTTAATTATCTCCAAGCAAATCATCCTCCAGAATAAACAATCTCATTCCATCAGTGATCTACACATGGTTTCCGATCCCCGTTCCTTTTGGTTCCCCCTTTCTCTCCTCCATTTGGTGTGTCAGCTCTCCTCTCACAGGGACTGGAGCTGGACCAGTGTAGCAGGTAACTGTGTGGTTCTGGAGTCAGTCTGAAAGTTTTCAGTGACTTTTTTTTACCTTGATTTGTTGACCTGACCACTAATGACTTGTTCACATTGACAAGGCGCTTAATGTTCTTTGGTAATAAGCAATAGCAACTGGCTAGCTTAAACAATAAAAACACAAACTTATTAGAATTATATGAATTGGCTGAGAGATCAGATGAAAAATAATCAGGCCCTGAAAAATTCAGAAATAGAAAGAGCCTGAGGACCAAAGTGGTAGGGCCACTTCTTCAGAGTACTGATGTTGGGTTTTACCAACATCACCATTTTGTTTCCTTGTTCTACTGCATTCACAAGTCAAGTACTTGGACGTGGTAATGCTATGGGTTTGTTTTGATTCACATTTCCACCCTTTGGCCTGGAATTGGGCTGATGTTTGACAAGACTGTACATAATGGTGGAGAGACAGTTACCAAAGAAAGAAAGAAGGTGGAATGGATAATGGGCAGGCACATGGGTGGATGCCCGTTTCACTCTCTAACCTGTTTCCTAAGGTGTGAAAGAGGTATAATAACAGTGATCCCTCATGGGTTGTTTGAAGTTTAAATAGGGTGATATACAGAAAGGGTTTAGCACAGTGCCTGGCACAGAGAAAGCCTACAAGTAAGGGACCCACAATGAAATTCAATACTCTAAGTATAGTAGAGTGGGATGCCATTTTCCTCATTTCAGACCCTAGTAACAAAGGCAGGGGTGGAATGTACATTTTCTCCTGCCACGGTCATGAATGACTCTAACTCAGCTTCTTGTCAGCCAAGACCCTTGAGTTGTCTCCATCAGTGCTTCCGTCAGCTCTTAAATCTCCCTCCTCACCCTGACACAGCTGACTGTTTGGTCTTTACACTTACTTCATGACACTTAATCTTGTTAGATAATAATCCATCGCTGTGTCTCCTCCATAGCCTGGAATCTGGATTCTGTCTTCTAAAAAAAACTCTTAACTCCGTGTCACTCGCACGTTTGTTACCAGATTAACTGAGATTACAAAAGAAAAATGCATATGAAATTCTTTGCATATGAAGCACAACACAAATTAAAGGTATTATTTTAGTGGCCCTTTGGGTCTTCCCAAGTGCCAATGGATGCCTGCTTGTTAGCTCGGTGTCTGTTTTCCTGGCACACGTCAGATACCTTATTTTCCAGTTTCAGTCGCACCAGGTGAAATAATGCCGCACACCTCCCGGAGCAAGTACATCTAAGTACTTTACAAGCAAGGGTATGTGGGATTTTTCCCATTACCATCAGTCTTCTGGATAACTTCAAGGAATTCAGGTTTTAAGCAGACAGCAATCTAGTTCCGAAGCCATAGGGGCATATGTTCTCCATCTTTCAAATTTGACCTTGGCTGGCTTCAAAAGCAACAACCAGTGCTATTTCAGAGCAAATGTAATTTACATTATCTGATCGTCAACAATGCAATATCTCTACTCTACATGGTCATGGTCATGGAGATAGCTACAATAAAGACTTTATATGAATACCTCTGGTGAGGGATTTAGAGTAATGTTATTTACATAACTTCAGCTTCTTCTGTGGAAACCATGCAGAGCAGTGATATTCTGGGAAGAATGTATTAATGATCTATGCCTGCTGGGTGCGTGTCCTTCACCTTTTTACAGATTTACTTAGATGCCAAACAAAACTTCTTAGCACTACTGTTCTTTTGACTGGAATTAAATTCACTCCACCATATTAAAATAAAATAAAGACATTTTACCATACAAAGATAGTATGTATCTTTGCTCTTTAGGCCATGGTCGGTCCACCGAGGTACCTGGCATGTTGTCTGATGGCCGGTAGTGTTATTTTGGATTCCTACATCCTACGCCATGATAAGTGTTCATGCCTTTCCCATTAATCTTTCATATTGACATTTATTGTGTTTATATATTTGAGGAAAGCAAATGCCTTTCATCTTCTGTTCAAAAACATTTTCAGCAGATACCAAACTCATTGAACTACAATTTTTCGGTCTTCCAAATCCAGGTCTCTTTAAGGCACGTGAAGAGGCCTTTGAGAAGTGATTAAAGGTCTCTTTTCCCCAAACCAGTCCTTGATCCTCAAAGGAAAGTGACTGTAGCCATAATTAATCTCTAATGGAATAAGGCAGGAGTGAACAGCTGAACTCGAGAGTGAGTGCTTAGGGGACACAGGGGACACAGGACTGTGAGCAGATACTTTTCTTCTCTCTTTGACAGTTCCCCACTCCAGAGGTCTGATCAAGCTAAATTTCTGGTACTCTTGAACAGTCTCGGAGCCATTGGAGGGTACTCTGGCTTCAATCCTCCTAGAGATAAGAAAAGCTCAGCTGTGACAAGAGGCATTTTCCGGCTGGAGCATGTATGTTACAGCACAGCGCCTGGGAGGGAGAGAGATTTGCTGAATTGTGGCAAAGAGGATTCTAAACAAAGGCCTTGGAAAGTGAGAGTGTCCCCTGCAGAGAGACATGATGATTTCATCTCAGTCCTCAGCTCTGCTCCATAAGCGTGCAAGGGATTTCACATCTCCTCACAGCTTTGATGCTCTGAATGCTAATTGGAAAATGTAAACTTGATAATGCTTCTCTCCTGCCTATGTATTATTTGTACTTGGACGAATTCTGGCCTCACAAGGCGAAGCTCATGATCTTTGCTGTAAGATGCTTTATGGGGCAGTGTTTTGTCTTCCATACTACTTTTTAAACATCCTGGGGCCAGATTCCATTATTTCCTCTTTCTTTGCTGACCTCACAAAGCAGATGATTATTCCCATAAACTGGCCTCTCCCTCCTTTTCATCTTTTGCTATTAAGAGTGGAGATAAAACCAGTATATGTTACCCTAGAAGATAAGACCCCAGTGAAACTACAAGGTGAATGTTTACGTGAAATGATATAATTAATTAAATCAGAATGCAGTTTCAATAATGTGACATCATGACCTGGTGTTTGGGAAGTACATATGAGCTGGGACTCCACAGCAAAATATGAATGAGGGGAAGGAAAACATCGGTGGAGGGGTTACCTAGTAAGACTTTGTAATCTCTAGTGGCAGGATCTCAAAATGCAGTTAAGCTCAGGATAACCTATGGAATTTGATGCTGATCATGCCATCTTGTGAATGACCCTCAGGTTAGAGATGACTCTTATCTCAGAGCCTGTTTCATGTTATCCTCTCTGGTCCAGTCTTCTGTGTGGCTGAAGATTGTCAGAGCTCTCTGCTGCACGGTGAAATGTCACATGTGTTATATAACAAATGCCCTTCTATGCATGGAGGTACATGCAAAGGGGATATTGTAGCATTAAGGACCCTGCCTTGAAAATCTTGTTTTAAATCATGTGCGGGAAAATGATATGCTTTGGGTTTTGTTGTATGAGATTGTTTAACTTTATTTTCTGTGTATTGTATTGAATTGCAGAGCCCTACTGGCACACACTATACCTTGCTAAGTTCTATCACATTATTTAGCTAAGGTAGAAGAAGTACTAGGGCACTCCTAGGCCAACAGATGAGTGGTAAGATTCTTCCAGAAAACCAATGAAGAAGGAAAATGCTTGGAGCAGCAATTCTCAAATTACTATGCATAACATTCACCTTGGACTTGCTAACACACACACACACACACACACACACACACACACACACAGTCCTATGACCCAACCATGGGGAATCCAATTCTCTAAGTGTTAGCTGAGGCTCTCTATATTTTAAACAAGAGTCTAGGTGATCTGGAGGCAGGTAGTACATTGGCCATACTTTTAGAAATGTTTAACGTGGAAAGTACTACATGGTATAGAAAAGAACTCAGACCTGGGAACCCAGCTGTCCTGGGTTTGGCTGCAGCACTGTTTCTTGGTCAAATTTCTTAACTTCTTTAAACTTTATTTTTTTAATCTATAAAGTCAGTATAATGGTGCTCCCCTGAATGTGTATTTGTGATGGTATAACACTTAATACATTGCTGGGTACATGAGAGGAGGTTGATAAAAATCACAATTCTTATTATTATTTTTATTTAAAAAAAACATGTTCAAGGAAGTGTTAAATTGACCTCAACATGAGACAAACTCCTGTAAAGCAGGAAGCAGGGCCAAGCCAAGAAAAGGGCTTTAGATGCTGGTAGATATGCTATTATCAGCAACTTGGGTTGGCCAGTCCAACCTCTGTATATGTAGCTTCCTTCTTTTTCTTCTGTGGGTCATTTTGCTCTTTTCTTGTTTAAAGGTAAACACCACAGAACTTGTTTTGATACTATAAATTATATTCCCTTGTGTATATACTAGAAAAATATGGAGTGAGATACTCCTATTTTTCTTTGTTTTCCCATGTGGTTGAAGGTGTTATCTCCGAGGCTCTTCTAGCATTCCAAAGTGCTTAAAGACCGTGACTACGGGAAGGGAAAAATGCCAGGAAGGTGTGTTCAGAAACTCAACTACTCTGCAGTGATGGAAGCTATCTGTGCAGCTCTGTTTTCAAAGCAGGATTCAGCACTCCAGTGTACTGGTTGCCAAAAGGATGTGATAGGTCAGGAAGTTGGTAATGGTGGTGGTGGAGACGTGGCCTGTTTCACAGTCATGTCACCATGCAGTTGCTCAAGATCCCATGCTTAGAAAGGGCCCCACACTGCTTTTTTTTTTACTCTTCTGTCGCCCTCTTGAAATTTTTAATAATTCTGAACAGTGGCACTACATTTTCATTTTGCATTGGGTCTCATGTTTTGTAGCTGGCTCTGGATGGATATTAGGGGGGCTACTGTAGATATTGTTAAGGACACCATTAAAGTGGAGGGGGGTGGCTAAAACATTGATGAACTCTGATTTATATTCTGAAGAGATTTTTCTTCTGCTGAACAAGAATAGATCACAAGTAAAGGGGAGGAAGAACGGAAGCAAAAAGACTAGTAAGAAAGGATATCATTCTAGTATCTAGGTGAGAGATGATCATGGAATGGGATAGATTATATAAATGGAATATCCCAGGTCCCGGAAAGAATTCGAATTGAGATCCATTTGTGATGGCAGAGCCAATAAGGCTAAAGTTTAACAAAAAAATATGTTGTTGTTACATACTTCTGCCATCAGCAAGGTGGCTTCTTGTGAAGTGAGGAAAATGCTCAGGAACCATGCTGGTGGGAGGAGTATGTTGTACACAAGATTTTTGGCACTGACCCTGACAGATTTTGGGCCTGGAGTCTAATGATCCAGCTGAATGAGAGCTCTGCAGAGCAGGTTTCAGGCTGACCCAGGTCGCCCAGCAGCAATTCTAGTGTGTGGGGCAGAGGAAGAGCCTAACTTGCAACTGTGGTCCCAAGCTGCTGTTGACAGCAATTACTGATGGCGGTCCTTTGTCTTGATTTGGTGGCAGGCAATGAATGAAGAGGCTAATGTTGGACTGGATACCTCAGTACAAGCTTCTTAAGCAGAAACAGCAGAAGGAAACCACCCAAACACCAGTTAAATGGTCTTTTTAGAGCTCCAATATTGTCTAGACTAGAGAGGGCAGCATTTAAATATTTATGGTGGTTTCTTGTTTACTATGTTTTATTTTCTTTGGCCTGTGGAAAATATTACAAAGATGAATTTCATGGTTGTTACTGATGATTAAATTCCATAATTAATTTTAAAGTCAACATGACCTACTGCTATTTCTTTAATCTAACTAATGAGACTCCTTGGAATTTACATTAACCAATTAATCAACATGACTTTGGGGAAGATATTAGGGCTACAAGTCCTCATAGCCGCAAAGTCAACAGTCATTTCAAATTTAGAAACCTCAGAGACCCAAGCTTATTTTATACCCACCTACATCGACTTTAATCATGTTTATGAAGTGCATGGAGCTACCATTATTTTTCTTTAATTTCTTTAGCTTAGTATGGTTATGGAGCTGAGGATGTCACATGGTCTTGAGATAATGAGCTTTCTTTCATAGTGGCTCCATGAGACGCTTTTGTGTTTCCTCCATTAAAATGAAAAAAGAAAGCTAGGTTGGCTATTCTTAAATGAAAAATGGTTCTCCAAGTCCGTGCTGACATTTTGGGTTAACAAATCTACCATACCATGTGGAACTGAAACTAAGACCCTAAAAATGCTCACTGTCCACCTCCCTGTTTTCCTTCAGAAATAACTGAAACACAACTTTAAGGTTTTCCAATTACTTCTACCTCTTGCATTCTGCTTTGTTGTGCTGGGTTTTTGCTAAGACAGCATCTCCATTTGATGAAATGAACGAAAAAGAAATGGTAGAGCATAACGCCCTTCAAAAACAAGATAACACCATTGAATGAATTGGTCTTTCATCAGACTGAAACCTTTTAGCCTGTTTTCATGTGTAAAGCAATACTGGGGCCTCAGAAAGGCATTGGCCAACAGGCCAATATATTTGTTTGTTTTAATTTGTGTATTCAATTGGTCTTAGAATCCACTTTAAAGATACACAAATATTTTCTTTGGAAATGCAGATACTTCCTGCATTTATGAAGGGAAAAATAAATGAAAGCTCTGTTTGTTTTGCAGGAACAGATGTGGGCTGGATACAATGTGGGATGGAGCGAAAAAGAATAGGACTGGCTTGGGGCCCCACTCTAGCACCAGCTATGGCCCTGGGCAAGTCACAGACACCCTCCCCCCAGCCTTACTGTCAACTGTAAAATATCAATAAAATACTAATGTTTTTCTAGTTCCCCAATTTGTCAATACCAAGAGCCACTTCCTTTTTTTTTCTTTATTTCTACATTTTCAATTGTTTAATGGGATTTTTTGGGTACTAATTTGCAACTCAGTTCAGTATATTTCCCTATCATTTCACCTTCACCCCCATTAAAAAAAAAAAAAAAAAAAAAAAAAAAAAGAATTCTTTTACCCTCTGGTGAACCTCCAAGGCAAAGCAAGATGTCTTTCCAGAGGGATTTAATTAGAGGCTTATTGATTTTCCTCACACTGGTCCATTGTCCCTTCATTTTTCAGTTGTTTATAAACACATAAACTCGCATTTAAGTGTTTACAGGCACAGATTATGTAAACAATTATTGGAGAGTCAAGAAAACGTATAATTACAGAAGGAGTTGGTTGTTGATACATTTTAAAATATTTGACTTTACTCCTGGGGGGGAAAAATGGGTGAAAAAATGTGAATAGCCCACGGCTTACATTGTATTTTATATAAACTAATATCTGATCTAATCCATCCAGCCATCCATCTGTCATTCTTCGTAGCAGAAAACACTGATGTCTGTAGTATGATGGCAACACATGTTCATCCTGGGAATGATTTGAACTTCAGTACTCTAAATGTTAGAGATGCCATAGAATTTCACTTTTTGACTTGTCTCTTCTATCAAGCAAGCAAATATATTCCAAGCATTAAAACACAATTATGAAAGGCCAAGTGAGCTACATATTGTACAGAATTATCACAGGTCTCATGAATGATTTCCTTCCGTCCTTTATAGATTATTCTAATATTACCTTCATTTCCCTGCAGAGCTGCAAGCATTTACCTGATTTAAATGTAATTTTCCCTTAGGCAAAAGAACTTTCATGGAAACTGACCACCTCGAAACGTTTACAGAGGAAAATTTTTTCGTCCTTTCTTCTGCATAGTTAATGTTCCCCTGGGAATGGGATTTGGGATCAACTCTGAAATATATTACTGGAAGATTCAACTAAAACTTTCAGGGACACAAAAAGACAAAGACTCTGCGAGTTCACTCATAGGAATTATCTAGAGTAGTTATATCCATAGGGATGGAAAGTAGAATGATGATGATTGTCAGAGGCTGACAGCAGAGCGGGGAGAGGTGGGAATGAAGAGTTAGTATTTAAAGGATCCAGAGTTTCAGTTTGGGAAGATGAAAAGCTCTGGAGATGGATGGTGGTGATAGTTACATCACAGTGTGAATGTATTTAATGCCACAGAACTATATAGTTAAAAATGGTTGAAATGAAAATTTTTATGTTACGTATATTTTGCCACAATTAAAAAAAAAGGGAAAACCTTTCAAAATATTCTGTATCTCTCATTTAGTTTTCAGCTATAGGACAGTCCAAGTTGCTGATTTGCTTGGTCAGGTAAGATAAATGAAATATTCCAAAATAATGAATATTGAATCAAAATAATCAAAGTAATTTCAAATCAAATTGATTTCAAAAATAAATTCAAATCAAGATAGAATATTCCACATGTTCAAGCTGAAATTTTGTGAAATTCCTCAGCAAAAAAAAAAAAAAATAGAAATTATAATTTAAATTTTGAGTATCTTAATGCTTTCTTAATAACTGAAAAAATAAGACAGTAAATGCATCAAATGTTGATGTGAAGGTGTCATATATCTAGAGTAACCCTGTCCCACAGAAATAGAGTCTCCCACTCTAAAGACTCTGGGAGCCATGCTTGAAAAAGTAAAAGCAAATAGGTGAAGTTAACTTTAATAGTTCATTCATTTATTCATATATAGCTACATTACTATCATATCAATGTATAACTGATATAAAAATGATTAATTAGATGCTTCATATTTTTTTCATTCCAAGAGTTTGAATTTGGTGTATACCTTAAAGCACGTCTCAATTTAGGTATTATATTTTTATTGGAAATTCTTGATCTATATTCAGGTTTCATCAAATTTGCTGTTGAAAAAGTAGATTCTTCTAAATTGTTCCAAACATATCTAAACATTTTCTAATAACTGAATTGAATATCAAAAAAATGATTTCCCTTAATATTTGCATCCAGATGGACACAACGGGTTCATTTCTTTTAGAATTGATTTGACTTTGAAATAAAAGTATATCGAATTCAGACTTACATGCATTCAAATTAAGTAAATTTGCCACTCTTTGTCAAATCCAAAAAGGTATAACATAAGTTGAAAGCAACACTCACTTTTTAATATCAACAAATATCTTCAATATTTTATAGTTTTTATAGTCCATTTATATAAAGCTACCAATTTTAATATTTTCTGCAGATTGATTCATGTTAGAAAATGTATAAAATCATTATTACTGGTGTGTATTATGAGAAGTTTACATTTTAACATAAATTCTCATAATTGTTTAGCTTTGTCATAAGCTTTTTTGTATATAAAGACTTTTTAAAAAGATTTATTTAATTCCTTAAGAGAGACAGAGAGCAGGGGGAGGGGTAGAGCATCTTCAAGCAGACTTCCTGCTGAGTGCAGAGCCTGATGCAGGGCTTGATCTCATGACCTTGAGATCATGACCTGAGCCCAAATCAGGAGGTGATGCTTACCTGAATGAGCCACCCAGGCACTCCTGTATATAAAGTCTTTTTAAAAGTAGTTTTAGGTTTACAACAAAACTGAGAAGAAGGTACTGAAATTTCCTATAGACCATCTGCCCCAACATATGCATAGCCTCCATCATTTTGAGCATTCAACAGAATGGTACATTTTTTCTTTTTTTTTTTTTTAATTTTATTTTTTATAAACATATATTTTTATCCCCAGGGGTACAGGTCTGCGAATCGCCAGGTTTACACACTTCACAGCACTCACCATAGCACATACCCTCCCCAATATCCATAACCCCACCCCCCCTCTCCCAACCCCCCTCCCCCCATCATCAACCCTCAGTTTGTTTTGTGAGATTAAGAGTCACTTATGGTTTGTCTCCCTCCCAATCCCATCTTGTTTCATTTACTCTTCTCCTACCCCCTCAACCCCCCATGTTGCATCTCCTCTCCCTCATATCAGGGAGATCATATGATAGTTGTCTTTCTCCGATTGACTTATTTCACTAAGCATGATACCCTCTAGTTCCATCCACGTCGTTGCAAAAGGCAAGATTTCATTTCTTTTGATGGCTGCATAGTATTCCATTGTGTATATATACCACTTCTTCTTTATCCATTCGTCTATTGATGGACATCTAGATTCTTTCCATAGTTTGGCTATTGTAGACTTGCTGCTATAAACATTCGGGTGCACATGCCCCTTCGGATCACTAGATTTGTATCTTTAGGGTAAATACCCAGCAGTGCAATTGCTGGGTCATAGGGTAGTTCTATTTTCAAAATTTTGAGGAACCTCCATGCTGTTTTCCAGAGTGGTTGCACCAGCTTGCATTCCCACCAACAGTGTAGGAGGGTTCCCCTTTCTCCGCATCCTCGCCAGCATCTGTCATTTCCTGACTTGTTAATTTTAGCCATTCTGACTGGTGTGAGGTGATATCTCATGGTGGTTTTGATTTGTATTTCCCTGATGCCGAGTGATGTGGAGCACTTTTTCATGTGTCTGTTGGCCATCTGGATGTCTTCTTTGTAAAAATGTCTGTTCATGTCCTCTGCCCATTTCTTGATTGGATTATTTGTTCTTTGGGTGTTGAGTTTGCTAAGTTCTTTATAGATTTTGGACACTAGCCCTTTATCTGATATGTCATTTGCAAATATCTTCTCCCATTCTGTCAGTTGTCTTTTGGTTTTGTTCACTGTTTCCTTTGCTGTGCAAAAGATTTTGATCTTGATAAAATTCCAAAAGTTCATTTTTGCCCTTGCTTCCCTTGCCTTTGGTGATGTTCCTAGGAAGATGTTGCTGCGGCTGAGGTCGAAGAGGTTGCTGCCTGTGTTCTCCTCGAGGATTTTGATGGATTCCTTTCTCACATTGAGATCCTTCATCCATTTTGAGTCTATTTTCATGTGTGGTGTAAGGAAATGATCCAATTTCATTTTTCTGCATGTGGCTGTCCAATTTTCCCAACACCATTTATTGAAGAGGCTGTCTTTTTTCCATTGGACATTCTTTCCTGCTTTGTCGAAGATGAGTTGACCATAGAGTTGAGGGACTATTTCTGGGCTCTCTATTCTGTTCCATTGATCTATGTGTCTGTTTTTGTGCCAGTACCATGCTGTCTTGACGATGACAGCTTTGTAATAGAGCTTGAAGTCCGGAATTGTGATGCCACCAACTTTGGCTTTCTTTTTCAATATTCCTTTGGCTATTCGAGGTCTTTTCTGGTTCCATATACATTTTAGGATTATTTGTTCCATTTCTTTGAAAAAAATGGATGGTACATTGATAGGAATTGCATTAAATATGTAGATTGCTTTAGGTAGCATAGACATTTTCACAATATCTGTTCTTCCAATCCAGGAGCATGGAACATTTTTCCATTTCTTTGTGTCTTCCTCAATTTCTTTCATGAGTACTTTATAGTTTTCTGAGTATAGATTCTTAGTCTCTTTGGTTAGGTTTATTCCTAGGTATCTTATAGTTTTGGGTGCAATTGTACATGGGATGGACTCCTTAATTTCTTTTTCTTCTGTCTTGTTGTTGGTGTAGAGAAATGCAACTGATTTCTGTGCATTGATTTTATCTCCTGACACTTCACTGAATTCCTGTACAAGTTCTAGCAGTTTTGGAGTGGAGTCTTTTGGGTTTTCCACATATAGTATCATATCATCTGCGAAGAGTGATAGTTTGACTTCTTCTTTGCCGATTTGGATGCCTTTAATTTCCTTTTGTTGTCTGATTGCTGAGGCTAGGACTTCTAGTACTATGTTGAATAGCAGTGGTGATAACAGACATCCCTGCCGTGTTCCTGACCTTAGCAGAAAAGCTTTCAGTTTTTCTCCATTGAGAATGATATTTGCGGTGGGTTTTTCATAGATGGCTTTGATAATATTGAGGTATGTGCCGTCTATCCCTACACTTTGAAGAGTTTTGATCAGCAAGGGATGATGTACTTTGTCAAATGCTTTTTCAGCATCTATGGAGAGTATCATATGGTTCTTGTTCTTTCCCTTTTATTAATATGTTGTATCACATTGATTGATTTGCGGATGTTGAACCAACCTTGCAGCCCTGGAATAAATCCCACTTGGTCGTGGTGAATAAGCCTTTTAATGTACTGTTGAATCCTATTGGCTAGTATTTTGGTGAGAATTTTTGCATCTGTGTTCATCAAGGATATTGGTCTGTAGTTCTCTTTTTTGATGGGATCCTTGTCAGGTTTTGGGATCAAGGTGATGCTGGCCTCATAAAATGAGTTTGGAAGTTTTCCTTCCATTTCTATTTTTTGGAACAGTTTCAGGAGAATAGGAATTAGTTCTTCTTTAAATGTTTGGTAGAATTCCCCCGGGAAGCCGTCTGGCCCTGGGCTTTTGTTTGTTTGGAGATTTTTGATGACTGTTTCAATCTCCTTACTGCTTATGGGTCTGTTGAGGCTTTCTATTTCTTCCTGGTTCAGTTGTGGTAGTTTATATGTCTCTAGGAATGCATCCATTTCTTCCAGATTGTCAAATTTGTTGGCGTAGAGTTGTTCATAGTATGTTCTTATAATTGTCTGTATTTCTTTGGTGTTCGTTGTGATCTCTCCTCTTTCATTCATGATTTTATTTATTTGGGTCCTTTCTCTTTTCTTTTTGGTAAGTCTGGCCAGGGGTTTATCAATCTTATTAATTCTTTCAAAGAACCAGCTCCTAGTTTCGTTGATTTGTTCTATTGTTTTTTTGGCTTCTATTTCATTGATTTCTGCTCTGATCTTTATGATTTCTCTTCTCCTGCTGGGTTTAGGGTTTCTTTCTTGTTCTTTCTCCAGCTCCTTTAGGTGTAGGGTTAGGTTGTGTACCTGAGACCTTTCTGGTTTCTTGAGAAAGGCTTGTACCGCTATATATTTTCCTCTCAGGACTGCCTTTGTTGTGTCCCAGAGATTTTGAAACGTTGTGTTTTCATTATCATTTGTTTCCATGAATTTTTTCAATTCTTCTTTAATTTCCTGGTTGACCCATTCATTCTTTAGAAGGATGCTGTTTAGTCTCCATGTATTTGGGTTCTTTCCAAATTTCCTCTTGTGATTGAGTTCTAGCTTCAGAGCATTGTGGTCTGAAAATATGCAGGGAATGATCCCAATCTTTTGATAACGGTTGAGACCTGATTTAGGACCAAGTATGTGATCTATTCTGGAGAATGTTCCATGTGCACTAGAGAAGAATGTGTATTCTGTTGCTTTGGGATGAAATGTTCTGAATATATCTGTGATGTCCATCTGGTCCAGTGTGTCATTTAAGGCCTTGATTTCCTTGTTGATCTTTTGCTTGGATGATCTGTCCATTTCAGTGAGGGGAGTGTTAAAATCCCCTACTATTATTGTATTATTGTCGATGTGTTTCTTTGATTTTGTTATTAATTGGTTTATATAGTTGGCTGCTCCCACGTTAGGGGCATAGATATTTAAAATTGTTAGATCTTCTTGTTGGACAGTTCCTTTGAGTATGATATAGTGTCCGTCCTCATCTCTTATTATAGTCTTTGGCTTAATATCTAATTGATCTGATATAAGGATTGCCACTCCTGCTTTCTTCTGATGTCCATTAGCATGGTAAATTCTTTTCCACCCCCTCACTTTAAACCTGGAGGTGTCTTCGGGTTTAAGATGAGTTTCTTGTAGGCAACATATAGATGGGTTTTGTTTTTTTTATCCTTTCTGATACCTTGTGTCTTTTGATAGGGGCATTTAGCCCATTAACATTCAGGGTAAGTATTGAGAGATATGAATTTAGTGCCATTGTATTGCCTGTAAGGTGACTGTTATTGTATATTGTCTCTGTTTCTTTCTGATCTGCTACTTTTAGGGTCTCTCTTTGCTTAGAGGACCCCTTTCAATATTTCCTGTAGAGCTGGTTTGGTATTTGCAAATTCTTTCAGTTTTTGTTTGTCCTGGAAGCTTTTAATCTCTCCTTCTATTTTTAATGATAGCCTAGCTGGATATAGTATTCTTGGCTGCATGTTTTTCTCGTTTAGTACTCTGAATATATCATGCCAGCTCTTTCTGGCCTGCCAGGTATCTGTGGATAAGTCTGCTGCCAATCTAATATTTTTACCATTGTACGTTACAGACTTCTTTTCCCGGGCTGCTTTCAGGATCTTTTCTTTGTCACTAAGACTTGTCAATTTTACTATTAGGTGACGGGGTGTGGACCTATTCTTATTGATCTTGAGGGGGGTTCTCTGAACCTCCTGGATTTTGATGCTTGTTCACTTTGCCATATTGGGGAAATTCTCTCCAATAATTCTCTCCAACATACCTTCTGCTCCCCTCTCTGTTTCCTCTTCTTCTGGAATCCCAATTATTCTAATGTTGCTTCGTCTTATGGTGTCACTTATCTCTCGAATTCTCCCCTCGTGGTCCAGTAGCTGTTTGTCCCTCTTTTGCTCAGCTTCTTTATTCTCTGTCATTTGGTCTTCTATATCACTAATTCTTTCTTCTGCCTCATTTATCCTTGCAGTGAGAGCCTCCATTTTTGATTGCACCTCATTAATAGCTTTTTTGATTTCAACTTGGTTAGATTTTAGTTCTTTTATTTCTCCAGAAAGGGCTTTTATATCTCCCGAGAGGGTTGCTTTAATATCTTCCATGCCTTTTTCGAGCCTGGCTAGAACCTTGAGAATCGTCATTCTGAACTCTAGATCTGACATATTACCAATGTCTGTATTGATTAGGTCCCTAGCCTTTGGTACTGCTTCTTGTTCTTTTTATTGTTGTGAATTTTTCCGCCTTGTCATTTTGTCCAGATAAGAGTATATGAAAGAGCAAGTAAAATACTAAAAGGGTGGCAACAACCCCAGGAAAATATGCTTTAGCCAAATCAGAAGAGATCCCAAATCGTGAGGGGGGAGAAAGGGGATAAAAAGGGGTTCAGAAAGAAAAAAGAAAAAAAAAAGAAACTATTAAAAAAAGAAAGCCTTTAAAGAAAAAATATAAAAAGAGGAAAAAATATATATATATTAGATAAACTATTTAAAAAACGTTAAAAAAGAAAACGGTAAAAGTTTAAAAAATTTAGCAGAAGAAGAGAAAAAGAAAAAAAAATTGAAAAAAAAATTAAATTAACTGCAAGGCTAAAAAATCATGGGGAGAAAGCCATGAGTTCCGTGCTTTGCTTTCTTCTCCTCTGGAATTCTTCCGCTCTCCTTGGTATTGAAACTGCACTCCTTGGTAGGTGAACTTGGTCCTGGCTGGGTTTCCCGTTGATCTTCTGGGGGAGGGGCCTGTAAGGGGCCCCTTACCTGGGGCCGGGCTGAGTAATCCGCTCGTGTTTGCTGGGTTTGCTTTCGGGAGCTTTTGTTCCCTGAGCACTTTCCATAGAGTTCCGGAGGACGGGAATGAAGATGGCGGCCTCCAGTCTCCAGCCTGGAGGAGCCGAGAGCCCAGGGCCTCACTCCTCAGTGCGCCCTCAGAGAACAGCGCCCAATGACTCCTGCCACCCTGGCCTCCGGCCACGCTCCGAGCTGACCGAGCCTGCGACCTGTTCAAGGCAACCCCGAGCTGAGAGTCACTCCTCGGCTCTGTCTCTGTAGCCGGCTTCCCCATTCTAATACCGATAAGCTCTGCGACACTCAGACACCCCCGATCCTTCTGCGACCCTGCGGGACCTGAGGCCGCGCTGACCCCGCCTGGGCTTCACCCCAGTTAAGCCTCTGGAGTGATGTCCCTCAGCTGAACAGACTTAAAAGTCCTGATTTTGTGCTCCGTTGCTCCGCCGCTCGCCGGGAGCCGGCCCCTCCCCCTTTCCAGTCGCTTTGGATTCACTTCTCCGCCAGTCCTTCCTTTCAGATAGTGGTTGATTTTCTGTTTCTAGAATTGCTGTTCTTCTTCTCTTCGATCTCCTGTTGGATTTGTAGGTGTTTGCAATCTTTAGATAAGCTATTTAGCTGATCTCCCACTACCTGAAGTAGTCTCAGCCTGCTACTTCTCCGCCGTCTTGACTCCTCCTCGAATTTTTCATTCCAGAATGGTACATTTTTTAACCAAGGATATTAACATGGTCATCGTGCAGAGTCCATAGTTTACCTGAGCATTCACTCTTTGCTTTGTATATTCAATGGGTTTGGGCAATATAACCAACATTATATCCTACAGAGTATTTTCACTGTCCTTAAAAATCCTCCGTGCTCTGCCTATTCATCTCTCCCTCACCCCACACTTGGTAACTCTTAATCTTTTCACTGTTTCCACCGTTTTGTCTTGTCTTTCTTTATGACTTTATTTATTTGAGAATGGGAGAGAGAGAGAGAGAGACACCAAGCATGAACTGGGGGAGGGGGAGAGGAAGAGAAGGAAGCAGAGGGAAAATTAGGCTTGCCACTGAGCAGGGAGTCTGATATAGGGCTCGATCCTAGGACTCCAGCATCATGAGTTGAGCTGAAGGCCGACACTTAACCCATTGAGTCACTCAGGTGCCCCCGTTTTACCTTTTTCAGAATGTCATATAGTTGCAATTAGACAGTACATACTGTATGTGAAATAAGCCTTCTCAATTTCGTTTATTTCACATAGTAATATGCACTTAAGTTTCCTCCATGTCTTTTCATGGCTGGATAGCTTATTTCTTTTTAGCAGTAAATAATGTATTATCATCTGGCTATACCACAGTTTATTTATCCATTCACCCACTGAAGACCATTTTGGTTACTTCTAAATCTTGGCAATTATGAATAAATCTGCTGTTAACATCTGTGTACAGGGTTTTGTGTTGACATAGCTTTTCAACTCCTCTGGGTAAATATTAAGAACTGTAATTGCTGGATTGTATGGTAAAAGCATGTTTAGTTTTGGAAGAAAGTGCCAAACTATCTTCCACAGTGGCTGTACCATTTTGCATTTCCACCAGCAATGCATGAGAATTCCTGTTGCTCCACATCCATACTAGCATTTGATCTTATCAGTGTTCCAGAATTTGACCATTTAAATAGGCATGTGGAGATATCTTCTTATGGTTTTAATTTCCCTGATTACATACTGATGTGGAACATCTTTTTAGATTTGCCATTTGGTCTATTTATTATTTGTATATTTTTGATGAGGTGTTAGTGAAGTTCTTTGGCATATTTTAAAAGTCAGGTTGTTTGCTGGGGCACTGGGGGAAAGGGGTGGGGCCTCAGTCAGTTAAGCCCCTGACTCCTGGTTTCAGCTCAGGTCATGATCTCAAGTCATGAGCCCCCCACCAGGCTCCATCAGGGGAGTCTGCTTGAGATTCTCTCTCTCCCTCACCCTTTGTCCTTCCCCACTGCTCTCTCTCTCATAATGAACTAACTAACTAAATACAACTTTTTTAAAAAATCAGGTTGTTTGTTGTTTTATTATTGAATTTTGTCAGTTCTGTGCATATTTTGGATAATAGATATGTCTTTTGCAAATATATTTTCCTAGACTGTGTCTTATCTTCTAATTCTCTTAAGATTGTTTTTGACAGAGTAGAAGTTTTTAAATTTAATGCAGTCTAGTTTATAAATTATTTCTTTTATGGATCATGTCTTTGGTGTTATATCTAAAAAGGTACCATCATACCCAAGATCATCTAGATTTTCTCCTATATTATCTTCTGGGAGTTTTATAGTTTTGCTTTTTATGTTTAAATCTCTGATCCAGGGGTGCCTGGGTGGCTCAGTGGGTTAAAGCCTCTGCCTTCGGCTCAGGTCATGATCTCAGAGTCCTGGGATCAAGCCCCACATCGGGCTCTCTGCTCAGCAGGGAGCCTGCTTCCTCCTCTCTCTCTGCCTGCCTCTCTGCCTACTTGTGATCTCTGTCTGTCAAATAAATAAATAAAATCTTTAAAAAAATTAAAAAAATAAATCTCTGATCCATTTTGAGTAATTTTTTTGAAGGGTGTAAGGAATGTGTTTAGATTAATTATTTTTGCATGTGGATGTCCAGCTGTTCTAGCACCATTGGTTGAGGAGATCATCTTTGCTCTATTACATTGCCTTTGCTCCTTTATCAAAATTCAGTTGACTATATTTATGTGGGTCTATTTCTGAATACTATATTTTATATAGAGAGATTCCAGCAATACCACACTGTGTTAAGCCAAAGCAATTAGGCAAGAAAAAGAAATAAAAGGCATCCAAATTGGACAGGAAGAAATAGAATTGCCACTATTTGCAGATGATATGATATTACATGTAGAAAACTCTAGAGACTCCATCTTAAAAAAAAAAAAAAAACCCAAACTCCCAAATTTTTAAAGCTAACAAAGGAATTCAAAAAAGTTTCAGGATATAGAATCAATGCACAAAATTCAGTTGTGTTTCTACACACTAACAACAAAATATCAGAAAAAAAAATAAAGAAACAATACCCTTTACAAATTCATCAAAGGAATATAATATCCAGAAATAAATTTAGCCAAGGAGGTGAGAGACCTGTACACTGAAAACTATGACAATGATGAGAAAACCAAAGAACATGCAAATACATGGAAAGGTATTCCATGCTTATGTATTGGAAGAATATTGTTAAAATATCTATATTACCCAAAGCAATATACAGATTTAGTGCAATCCTTATCAAAATTCCAGTGGCCTTTTAACAGAAAGTGAACACATAATCTTAAAATTTCAACGAGACCACAAAAGACCACAAATAGTTAAAGCAATCCAGCTAAAGTAATCAAAACAGTGTAGTATTGGCACAAAACAGACACATAAATCAATGGAACAGAACAAAGAGCCCAAAAATAAACTCACACATACATAGCAAAATAATTTTTGATAAAGGAGGCAAGAATATACAATAGGGGAAGGACAATCTAGTCAATAAATGCTGTTGGGAAAACTGGACAGCCACATGCAAAACCAAAAAAAATCCTAAAAGGAAACAAAAATGGTAAGCTCCTTGATACCAGTCTTCGTAATGATTTTTTTTTTTAAATCTGATTAAAAGCAAATGCAACTAAAGCAAAAATAAACAAGTGGGACTACATCAAACTAAACATCTTTTCACAGCAAAGGAAATCATCAACAAAATGAAAGGCAATCTATGGACTGGAAGAAAATATTTGTAAATCCTATATCTGATAGAGGGTTAATATATAAAGAACTAATACAACTGAATAACAACAACAACAACAACAACAAAAACTCCCAAACAATGTGATTTAATATTAAGCAGTGGATCTGAATAGACATTTTTTCCAAAGAAGACATATAGATGGATAACAGGCACATGAAAAGATGGTCAATATTGCTAATTATCAGTGAAATGAAAATAAAAACCATAATGAGATATTACAATCATGCTTGGCACAATAGCTATTGTATATGCAGAAAAGAAATAACAAACATTTGTGAGGATGTGGAGAAAAAGGAACTCTTGTGTACTATTGGTGGAAATGGAAATTGGTATAGTCACTATAGAAAACAGTATGAAATTTACCCAAAAAATAAAAGTAGAACTGCTATATGATCCAGCAATCTTATTTCTGGGATTTATCTGAAGAAAACAAAAGTAGTAATTTGAAAAGATATATGCATTCCCATGTTCACTCTATTATGTACAATAGCCAAGATCTGGAAACAACCTAAGTGTCTGTAAGTGGATGAATAAAGATGTTCACACACACACACACACACACACACACACACACACACACACTTGAATACTATTCAGCCATAAAAAAGAATAAAATCTTGCAATTTGTGACAATATGAATGGACCTTGAGAGCATTATCCTAAATGAAATCAAAGACAAGTACATATGAGATCACTAATATATGGAATCTAAAAAATAAAACAAACAACAAAAACAAGCTCATTGATTCAAAGGATAGATATGTGGCTGAAGGGGGATTAGGGTGGGTGGGAGTAAAATGGGTAAAGAGGGTCAAAGGATACAAACAACCAGGTAAAAATTAAATAAGTCATGGGGATATAATGTGCAGCATGGTGACTAAAGTTAAAAAACACTGTATTGCATATTTAAAAGTTGCTGAGAGTAAATCTTAAAAGTCCTCATCAGAAGAAAAAAATTCTTTAGGTATGGTACTGGACTCATTATGGTGATTGTTTCACAAAATACACAAATACTGAATCACTATGTTTTATACCTGAAACTAATATAAAGTTATGTGTCAATTTATCTCAATAAAAAAAGTACCACCTGTCATGACTACTGTAGCTTTATAGTAAGTCTTGAAGTCAGGTAACATCAGACCTCCAACATTGCTCTTTTTCAATATTGTGTTGGTTATTCTGGGTCTTTTGTCTCTCCGTATAAATTTTAGAATATGTTTGTTAATATCCATAAATTAACATGTTGGGATTTTAATTGTGATTGAGTATGCAGATGAGGGTGAAAACTGGCATCTTCACAATACTGAGTTTTCCCATCCATGAACATGGAATATCTCTTAATTGATTTAGTTCTTCTTTGATCTTGTTGATCAGAGTTTTGTAGATTTCCTCATTGAGTTCCTGAATATATGTTGTTACATTTACATCTAAGTATTTCATTTTGGGGTACTAATGTAAATGGTATTGTGTTTTTATTTTCAAGTTTCACTTGTTTATTGTTGTTATCTAGGAAAACAATGGACTTTTGTATATTACCCCTTGTATGCTGCAAACCCGTTATAATCACTCATTAGTTCCAGGAAGTTTTTTTTGTTAATTCTTTCAGATTTTCTACATAGATTATACCATCTGCAAGCAAAGTTTTATGTTTTCCTTCTCAACCTGTATACATTTTATTTCTTTTACTTGCCGTACTGCATTAGCAAGGATTTTTCCAGTATAATGTTGAAGAGAAGCAGTGAAGGGGGACTTTATTTCCTTGTTCCTGATTTTAGAGGGAAAGCTTCAACTTTCTCACCACCAAGTATGCTACTAACTATAGGCTTATACAGTGTCTTTATCTAGTTGAGAATATTCCCCTCTATTTCTAGTTTACTGAGAGTTATTATCATGATTGTGTGTTGGATTTTGTCAAATGCTTTTTCTGTGTCTCTTGATATAACCATGTGATTTTTTTTTTTAGTCCATTAATAAGATGATTATATTCATTGATTAACTGTCTTGGGATAAATCCCACTTGATCATGGTGTATAAATTTTTAATACTTCCTTGGATTCTATTTGGTGATATTTTTGTTGAGAATTTTTGCATTATGTTTATGAGTCTCTAGTTGTCTTGTAGTGTCTTTGTCTTGTTTTGACATTAAGGTGATGCTGACCTAATAGAATAAATTAGGGAGTATTCCCACTGCTTCCCTCCTCTGAAAGAAACCATAGAGAACTGGTATAATTCATTCCTTAACTGTTTGATAGAATTCACCAGGGAGGGGCACCTGTGTAGCTCAGTCTGTTAAGTGGCTGCCTTTGCCTCAGGTCATGATCTCGGTGTCCTGGGATGGAGCCCCACATCAGGCGATCTGCTAAGCAGTGAGTCTGCTTCTCCCTCTGCTTCTGTGATCCCTCTCCCTCTGTGATTGCTTTTGATCGCTCTAAAATAAATAAAATCTTAAAAAAAAAAAAGAATTCACCAGGGAACCCTTCTGGGCCTGGTTTGAGAGGTTATTAGTTATTGATTTAATTTCTTTAGTAAATATAGGCATATTTATGTAATCAATTTCTTCTTGTGTGAATTTTGGCAGATTGTGTCTTTCAAGCAGTAGGTTCATTTCATCTAGGTTATCACATTTATGGGCATTGAGCTGCTCATATTATTCCACTATTATTCTTTTAATTTCCATGGGATCAGTAGTGATGCCTCTTTTTTTCTGATATCAGTAATTTGTGCCCTCTATTTTCCTTTGTTAGTCTTGCTAGGGATTTCATTGATTTTATTGATCTTTACAAAGAACTAGCTTTTGGTTTTGTTGATTCTATTTCTTTTTTTCAATCTCATTGGTTTCTGTTCTAATTTTTACTATGTTTTTTATTCTACTTAATTTCGATTTAATTTGCTCTTCTTTTTTCTAGTTTCCCAAGGGAGAAACTTAGATTATTGATTTTAGAACTTTCTTCCTTTATAATACATGCATTAAGTGCTATGAATTTTTTCTTTAAGCACTGCTTTTGCTGTATCCCACCCATTTTGTTAAGTTGTAATTTTACTTTCATTAGTTCAAAACATTTAAAACTTCTCTTGAGATTTCTTCTTTGACCCATGTGTTATTTAGAAGTAAGTTGTTTACTAGCCACATATATTGGGATTTTCAAGTTATCTTTCTGTTGTTTATTTCTAGTTTAATTCCACTGTGGTCTGAGAATGAATGATGTGTATATTCTTTTAAATGTGTTAAGGTGTTATTTATGGCCCAGAATGTGATTTATGTCTGTGGATGTTCAATGTGGACCTGAGAAAAATTCTATCAACTGGATGTGATTGACATCCATAAACTATTTTATCCAACAACAGCAGTTGATACAAATAAGCTTTTTAAAATTTCAAATTTATTTGTTCATATGTAGAGCAATAGTGATGAAAAATAGAAATCATTTTTTGCCATTTTTTGGTTTTGATTACTGAATATGTGGGAAGGATTCATTTTGTTTCAAGAAAATCTTGAGTTGGGAGTTATATCTTTTAAAACTGTTCCATGACTCAAGCAATGTGTGTTGGCAAAGCACACAACATAATTAAAATCATTGTCTTCTATTCTCATCAACAGTTCTGTAAGTGTGATGATTCCTAGAATTTGCACAAACATTGGTTAATTTTTTTTTAAGATTTTATTTATTTATTTGACAGAGAGAGATCACAAGTAGACGGAGAGACAGGCAGAGAGAGAGAAAGGAGGAAGCAGGCTTCCCGCCGAGCAGAGAGCCCGATGTGGGACTCGATCCCAGGACCCTGAGATCATGACCCGAGCGGAAGGCAGCGGCTTAACCCACTGAGCCACCCAGGCGCCCCGGTTAATTTTTTTTAAAGTAGACTCCATGTGCAGCAGGGAGCCAATGTGGGGCCTGAACTTAAAACCCTGAGATCAAGACCTGAGGTGAGGTCTAGAGTCAGACATCTAAATGACTGAGCCAACTAGGTGACCCATATTGAATAATTTTTAACAATTACACCCATGAGGGGTGCCTGGCTGACTCAGTCAGTGGAGCCTGTGACTCTTGATCTTGGGGTTGTGAGTTCAAGCCCCATGTTGGAGGTAGAGTTTATTTCAAAATAACCAATGTACATCTTAAGAACACACACTGTGCAATTACACCCATGATATTTTCCATAAAGCCTGCTTTAGGAAACTGAGCACAAATAGCTTCAATATGAATCCAAGAGTGGAGCAAAGCAATAAAGGAATCATCTGTTTTTTGTTCCATTAACTTCAGATTTTTAACCCAATATACCTGGAACACTGTCCATCATGGTAGAAACTAATTTCATGTCTAGGTGAAGTTATTCTTTGATAGATATAAACAGTTGAGCAATATTTGCACAAGTTTTATTTGCTTATTTATTTTTTGGCTTGACTTGGTTTTTATTAGTAAATTTGGAAATTCTTTAAGAACTTGGGTTAATTGGGTTGTGTATCTTTTATTATACAACTCACTGAAAGCCAAAGTAAAGTTCTTGCAATATTTGATTTTTGATATTGTTAGGAAAATCTGGCACTCTATGTTAAATTTCTTTCTAGCTTCATTGAAGAAATTCCACTTTTTATATTTTTTTGTCTTGTCCTCATAATTTTTTGCATAATTTCCATAATGGGATTAATTTATTTAACCATGTCTCTGTATTTAAACTAGTTTCCTATTTTCTGTGTGTACAAGAATCCAAGATGGCTATAGTTGGCCAAAATTATATCCTAGATCCTTTTAAAAAAATATTAAGTTTGTTTCGTGGACATTTAATTTGGATTTCACATGACAAATGTCACTGATTCCTTTTTGACTTTTGAAAGGAAACTGATTACCAATATCATTGAATAGCATTTTGTAATGGGCTCTTGCAAAATGCACGTATAAGTATTAGACTCAATCATTCTAAACTGAATGATGAAAATGTCTGCTCAGAGCTTAGTGTGAGAATTAGAAGCTAAATTCAGGCTTTTTAGTAAATGATTGATCTAGGATTGAGAAGTCAAACTATTTGCTATTTGTGACCTTAGATAAAAATTACTTTTATTTTCTGTATCTAAAAGTATGAAATATAACGGCTAAACAAGTAACTAAAATAGCTGTATGACCTGGCAACAATCACCATGTCTCTCATAGTCTCTGTCTTCCTCTATTTGCTGGAAGTCCCTTTAGCCACCAAATGCTTTTTCTGCTTTTTCAAAAATTCTGCCATTTTCTAATGTGGCTTCCCCTAGCTGTGGCACCAGTTCTAACTTTGTAGCCCCTTTGTGGTGCTGTTTCAGTTACCAATTCTAATGGGCTCAACCTCTCCACATTTCCCAGATGGAATCCCTAAGAGAAATGACATGACTTGCCAACATTTTCACATTTGGTGTGTCACTGGCTAGCCTATTGTGCAGCTATCCATCCCTGAGCCCATCAGCTGAGGAAATGAGGTCTTTTGGGAGAAGCCAGGGCCATGAGGGCAACAATGACTCTCCACAGGGGTGGTTGCCCTTAGAAATAGTGTGGGTGGGCAGAAAGAAATTATTTGACATCTGAAATACTCAAGACTGGTGTAGAAGATCACTGTAGCACTATTCTGACAAGCTGTATACCAAATTACTGGAAAGACTCAAAAGAATTTTCTGAGGAAGCAGAAGAGATTTGTGAAGGAGAATTCTTTGTCCCAAGAGAAGAAGAAAAAAGGATGCCAGTATTATCAGAGTATCCCTAAACTAACGATGTCTAAATTTGATGTCCTTCTGCCATTGTCCATCCATAGCACCACTGAACAGATGGAAACCCTTCACCTTGTTCCACGGATTCCTTCTCTGGTTATAAGCTCCTGGATGGCCTCCTTGTAGC
Organism: Lutra lutra; assembly: GCF_902655055.1. Classification (NCBI taxonomy): domain Eukaryota; kingdom Metazoa; phylum Chordata; class Mammalia; order Carnivora; family Mustelidae; genus Lutra; species Lutra lutra. The sequence goes on along the minus strand of NC_062278.1, from coordinate 182,448,875 downwards.
AAACTCTCTGTGTTCTAAGTTGGTCCATGCACGAGAAGAGTATATTATATTTTACTTAAACGTGATGCTTGATTTCCTCTTCCCAGAGCTAAGTTGTGACTTTTAACTAATTCCATTTATAAGTAAATATGGAATATACACTGTGCAAGATGTTTTGAACAATATAAACATGAACAGTATATCTATTCTGCCCTCGTGCTTGCTTCAGCAGCGCATATACTAAAATTCTATTCTGTCCTCAGGAACAGACAATCTAAAAGAAGTTTTATGATTTATAACCAATTATCTGTAATGATAGGAGAACCTGGTGTCCCAAAAGAGGTACAGATGAAGAAAAATTTTGATAAGAGTTCAGAAGAAGACGAAAATCAATGCTGTGCTGTAAATATTTCACACCAGACTATGGGGTGTGTACTTGGAGGAAGCACTGATTAGCAGTATTTGCTGATTTCCGCAGTGTAAATATACACATTATGGCCAATTTCAAGCTGCCAACCTGAAATCACTGAACATATAGTTGGGAAGAGACATGTAGTCATCCATCATTATGTAGTAGTTCCATCATTCAGATAAGATACTCCTAAGTAACCTCAAGAACACAGAGAGTAATAAAATGTAGTAAAATAATTAGGAGGTGCATAACCTTTGCTTTTAATAAAATTTGTTTAATCCTAAGTTTAAATTTAATAACTGGGATGTTTAACAACTGGCTTAGAAAATTCCCCAACTGTAGCAACTGCTACTCTCAAGCCTGCTCCAGCATACTGAGGGTTAAATGGGCTGTGAGGAGCTTGGATTCTAGCTGGGGGAGGGACAGATCAAAAGGAGACCTTTAGGTTGAGCCTCTGGACACAGACTAGCAAGAGAGAGAAAATGAGAAGAAGGAATCAAAGAACAAAAAGCTTGAGGCATGAATGGACAAACAAAAATGAATAAACCACTTTTGTAATCCAACTCAGTCACTAACTACTGACCCAACTCAGGGCTAATTTTCATGCCCAACTCCACCCATTTCAAACTGATGACAATGATAACAATAATAATGATAATGGCAGCTAATATTTGTAGAATGATTACTTGGTGCCAGGTACCATTCTAAGTAAGGAACAAACCTTCCTGTTTCCCTATTTACCATGTTGCCCAGCAGCCACTGTCTTAGGGTGTGGCTCTCCATTCTCCCGCTCACCACCAAGCCGACTGTTCATCCCTGTCTTTCCCACACCACAGTGCAGGCCGCCATTTGTCACAGAGCTTGTGCAAGTGCTTCACGCAGAGTGAAGAAACAGTCCTCTGCGTCCATGACTCAGAAATGTGAAAACAAAGGAGAGATGACCACATCTTTCCAGAGAGATAGGAAACAGTGTATTTCTTTGTAGACGTAGAGAACACTTCTCTGCATTTAATGTGGAAATATCTGATCTGTTTCATTAATTTATATTCTGTTGACCACCACTTAAGTTTGAGGTCCCGTTTCTGTGGGCAAGACAGTCCCATCAATGAGTAGTAAAATAAAAATTAGTTTTGTAGTCAAGGACTTGCTGTGTTTAGGAAGCCTGCAAATTTAAAATGCATCCAAAACTTTCAAAAGTCAGAAGGGAACTTGATGTGTATCAAAATCATTATGAGACAGGCTTTCTGTACATGAGCTCTGAGCTGTTAGGATTCAGGGAGTAGAAAGAGACTTGGTTCTGCTCCTTTCTGCTAATTTCTCATACACCCTGTCTTGTTGGAAGCAATCCTATTTCTCAAAAATTCAGGTTAAGAAATGATAGGAGCATCTCACTGTATTGCCACTTAGATTCCAGGAGTGATGGGAAAGAAGGAAAAAAAGGTGAAGCAAAACTGAGATGAATGATATTCCAAATATGGTAAGACTAGTAATTCTGTTTTTATTTGCAAATCCATTTATTTTGGTAAAATCCACCTGTTCTCAACTTGGAGGAAATGTCTACTTAGGGAGAAGCACTTTCTATGGTTCAAGTTTGAAATTTGTTTTTAAGGATAGATGAAATGTACAACTGGAAGGGAAGTGAGAGTATACTTGAGGACCCCTGCAAGGATTACATATCATCTCCTCACAGGAAGCTGTGTTAATTGAGAAATTCTATAGCTTGAGATACTCGCAGGAAACAGTGTAATGCATTAATTACAAGGGTAAAGTGTGTGTGTGTGTGTGTGTGTGTGTGTGCACATGCACAAGGAAGGGGGGTTAACCAAATGATGGTTTATTTTCTTAGAATTTGGTATTTGGCTTGCTTCTACAAAACACTCAAAAGGCAAATATTCTTTCTGTTCTCCAATAAGATATGCTGAATTACATCAACATTATTTTCACATTAAAGATAAACCCAGTCGTTTACGGAGGGTAACATGAGGTATACGGCTTTGGAATAACCACCTCCACTCTTGCCAATAAACAATTTTAGTGAACTCAATTTTCTCTAATTTATAGTCAGCCTGTTTAAATTACTGTTATTTGGCTGGGATTATTTCATAGGGATTTAATTGTGCCTGTAAATCGAGTTTCTTTCAAATTCATCTCCTTATTCACTTTATTTCCCTCCCCCGTGTCTCATTTTGCATATGCTCCAAAACATATCAATAATTTATGCCACAAAGCCTTTTTTTCTCCTTTGTAACTACACACATGTTCTGCATTGTGTAGTGATGTCAAAGGAAATGTGTATATTGTGAAAAGGTCTTGAATTTTTCATGAAAGTTGGTTAGGGCCAAATGCCATTTTATAGATCTTTGGGAGAAGAACAAATCTATTTTGTGAAACAGTTTCAAAACTGAGTAAAAGCCATAATAGAATAAGCACTAACAAAGATAATATTTGCTGAGCATGTTTTTTTTTTTTTAATCATGAACCGATCTAAACATTTACACACACTATCTAATCCTGATAACTGCATTGTTACTAAGGCTTCATGATCTCCATTTTACAGACCAGGTAACTGACATGGGAAAGCACTGCATCATGTCACAAAGCCAGGGAGTAACAGAAGAGGAACTTAAACTCAGGCCTTTTGGACCTCAAAACTCAAGTAGTCTTTTCATAAAATCAGTTATGCAACTTTCTCATATGTGGGCCACAATAGTTGAGACAGATTGGTTTTGCTTTAATTCTAAATCTAAAACTAGAACCTCCAACTCTTCTTCTTTTCTTAAAAAACATTTTTTTTTCATCCTGTCTGTCCTACTCAATTCCTGCTGGTTCTCAACTGACCACCAGATCAAGTGGATAAAACCTGATGGCATTTGCAGCAGAGGGGGAAGGGAATGATGTCATCTACACAGAGGTCTGTAGGGCACAGGCAACATGAGATCACCCTGAGCTGATACTGAGTCGATACAGGATATTTGTTCATTATTTATTGAATGCCAAGTATATGCAAAATTAGGGGTCAGCAAACTGTGTCCCGTGAGCCAAATATGTCCTGCCTACTGTCTTTGCAGTAAACTTTTTTTTTTTTGGGGGGGGGGGATTTCGTTTATTTATTTGAGAGAGATAGAGTGTGTTTGTGCACTAGCCCATGAGAAGGAGGGGAAGGGCAGAGGGAGAGGGAGAAACAGATTCCCTGCTGAGCAGGGAGCCTAGCCTGGGCTCAATGATCCCAGGACTCTGGGATCATGACCTGAGCTAAAGGCAGACACTTAACTGACTGAGCCACCCAGGTGCCCCACAAATAAAGTTTTATTGGAACACAGCCATGCGTATTCATTACATATGGTCTACAACTACTTCTGTGTTACAACAGGGACACTGTATAGTTGTGACAGACACTGTACAACTTGCAATGATGAAAACACTCTCTTCCCCTTTATAGAAATTTCTTGTTAATTCTGTGCCAAATAATGATCAAAACAGACAGAACTCCTACCCTTGTGACCTTTATTATCTTGTGAGACAACACATTAATAAAAATATTATATTAAACATTATGATACATGCTATGAAAGTAGAGTAGAATGGGCAATAGATTTTACTGTGCTTATTGTTTGCCTTTGGTTCTTGAAATTCAATCATTTGGGCTTTATTCTTTTATATTAAAGGTATTTTTTGAGTGGAGTGAGAAACATAAACCTCTTTACTCATTTATTCACTCATTTAAATTCGGTGACTATATACTCAGTACCTGCCATGTGGTGGATGCTGTATTAGGTTCCAAAACATAGGAGTGAACAAAAGTTGAAATGGCCTCCTATTTGTTGAATCTTCGACAGTATTTCTCAATTGATTCAGAACTCAGGAAATGAAGAGTTCTACTTAGTGAACCGAATCAACTTCCAAACAGAGTCCATTGTAAAATCTGGCTCTTTTTGTCCTTGAATTCCTGAAATGGCCTTGTGTTCTTAGGGTACATTTCCCATTTTAATTAAAACTAGTTTGACTGGGTTTCAAACCTTCAAACTTGGGAGTTTTGTGACTAAGTCAGCTAGATGAGCATTTGGCTTTACAGACTCTATGGTGGGAGGAAGCAATGCAACAAGACGCTGGAAATGGCTTTTAAGTAGACAACCATGTCTGTCCTAGTTCTGTTCTTGGCTTCCCGCCTTCCTTCTCCATATGTTCTTCTTTGATCTTATCTTATCCTTGAAAACTTCAACTACTGCTATTCTCCCAGTAGCTTTCAAGAGAGAGCTCTGTCTCCATTCCTTAGTTCAGTTGTTTGCTGCTCAAGTACCCTTGAATGTCTCATTGTTGCCTCAAAACTAACCAGACACATCCACTTCTTCCACCCCGCTCTATAGGCTCCTTGTCTTGACTACAGCCTTGGAGAAAAACATGGAGCATAGAAATAGCTGTAACCACATATCACACCCGAGTGGGGAAATAGCTTCAGGCCTAGGGTGGAGGTCACACTGTGAGGCATGTCCAGGTGAATTCTGTCTCCCTGTCCTTAGTTGGGCTCAGTTTACACCCTTGAAGATGACCCTTTCCCATCCCTCCTAACTGGGACCTCCATCTCTCCTGAACTCTGACTTGGTTCTCTAAATCTCAATTCCTGAACTTCATTTTGTATTTTCTGTTTCTATGTCATCCTCCACCTAGGAATACTTTCCAGATATTCAGTGTTTTAAATATGCTACCTAAGTTAGTCCTTAAAACAATCTTGTGAGAAAGGTAGCATTGTTATTATAATCTATTCCCAGATGAAGGGGGGAGACACCAACAGGTTTAAGTGATTTGTCCAAGGTTACACAGATGTATAGGACTAGGATTCCAACCAGGTCTGACTAACTCTAAAATAGTGCTCTAATTCCTTCTTCCTAGAAATTGATTTCTCTTCCCCTCATCCTTAATGTACCATGTGGGGGTTCTGATCTTGATGCTTACTTTAACATTGATACCAGGGATTAGTAAACTTTTTCTGTAAAGGACCAGACAGTAAATACTCTTGGCTTTGCAGGACTCTATCACAGGTCTCTATCACAACTATTTTAGCTCTGCCATTGTGGTATGGCCATTAACAATACACAAATGATGTGTGTGGCTCTGTTCCAATAAAACCTTATTTTTAGATGCTGAAATTTGAATTTCATATAATTTCACATGTCACTAATTATTCTTTTCAGTTTTCAAAAAACGTAAAACCATTCTTAGCTTGTGAAACATACAAAAGTAGACAATGAGCCATATTAGGTCCATGGGCTAGAGTTTGCCAACTCTTTTTCTATCCCATGTTATTTGACTTTGGGTTTATAATTTTTCTGAAATCCTCACCCATTAGCTACCACTTACGGTGAGCTGAAGTATACACCAACATTCTAAGTATTTACATATATATTAGTGAATGTGTTCTTTGTAACCACTCGACGAGGGAGATGCTATTATCATCTCAATTTTACAGATGAAGAAAATGAGCCACAGGGAGATGAACTAATTTGCAATAGGTTGTACTAAGCTAGGAAATGGGGGAGTCTAGATTGCAACCCAGGCAGTACTACCCCAGGGCTGGCATGTTAAGCATGGAGCTATGCTTCCTTTCTGGTTCCTATGAGATCATGTACTTTAAAGTATTTTGAAACCTATAAAGGTTATATAAATAGAAGTTAATAACTATCATAATTATTAGTATTACATCTTTATCTAGGTTTCTAAAGGGATTGGATAGTAATCAAATTGACGTTAATCAAAACAAAAACACCCAGGCATGCCGTGGGTTGGTTTCTATTTTTCTGTCCATCTTAGCATGCAACAATTTTAAGCTCTGAATTTTCATCACAAATAAGTAATGCAGGAGAATTCTTCCTATGGCTAGTTTGCTATTTGCCTCCTTTCTCTCTGAACTTGGCACTACATCTCAGTTCTGATTAAAACCAAACTGAAGCTGCATATGTGAAGGAAGCTGCATATCAATAAGGGTTGATTATTGATATATAATAACCAATATATTATATATTATTATATATTATTATATATAAGTGTTGTTTTTATTTTTTTCCTACTCTTTCACTTCTTTTAGGTTCTTAAATAAATTAGATAGCAGGAGAGACATGACTTAATTATTGAGAATACTTTGGAGCCAAATGGAAAATTATACTACTACTTACTCAGATGCCAGGGTAATTAGAGCCCAATTATTTCTCTCATTTGGCACTAATGAATGAAGATCAATTAAAAAAATAATGTAACTGCTAATTGCTTTTATTGAGTGGAGAACTCTAAGCAGCTGAAATTGTCTACTCTTTTACTAATTGAAAATACTAAATGAAGGCAACCCAGAGTGTGATTGTCTCCATCTCATTTTAGAGCAGTTTGATTTTCAAAAACCATGCAGATAGCCAAAGCCTTGTATTAGACTCATTTCCTGGGTACATCCCACTGGTCTTTTTTCCATAAGGAACGTCAAAACATGGCTCAAGAAATTTCTGGTTCCCTAGTGATAACATCAGGTTTGTTGGCAGGACTTTATTGTTGCTTCTGGGTTGGTCGTGCCTCCGCTAAGATGGAATGTCTGATTTGCTTGGCTATTTTACTTTTCTCCTGATTAGTATATCCATTTCATCAAATGTATTCTGAAAACAACATTTATTTGACTGTACCAAAATCTGATTGAAAGAGACATCTCCTTGATTAAAACTTTAGATTCAGCTTATGTGGTTATGGACTTACCTGCTCAAAGATAACCTTGGACTTCAGTTTGCCATTTTTTTTTTTAATTTTATTTATTTATTTGTCGGAGAGAGCGAGCACAGGCAGACAGAGTGGCAGGCAGAGGCAGAGGGAGAAGCAGGCTCCCCGCTGAGCAAGGAGCCCGATGCGGGACTCGATCCCAGGACGCTGGGATCATGACCTGAGCCGAAGGCAGCCACTTAACCAACTGAGCCACCCAGGCGTCCCCAGTTTGCCATTTAACGGAATGTTTAAACAGCATCACTGTAACAAAACGAAACAACAAAAATAAACCCCAAGCTTATGTTATTTTATTTTACTAGCACTTTTTTTTTTTTTTTTTTGAGGGGATGGTATAAGACCTGTAATTCAGTCGGTTTGTTTATGGCCTGAACACAGATTCCCATGAATGAGTTACAGGATAGCTAGACACGCTGCATCCTACAGACGAAGTAATGGCGCCATTTTTAACAACGGAGTTCTCCCTCCTCCCCACCCCATCCATGCTTCACACAATCTACTGACCTTTGCAATTCACAAGATATGTTTACCTCTATTACCTCATTTTACCCTCAAACAACGTTAGGAAGTAAATAAGGCAGGTTTTATCTTTAATTTACAAGCAAAAAAAAAAAAAAAAAAAAAAAAAGAGGCTTCAGAGAGCTTACAAGACACCCAGACATCAAAACCAATGCTGTTGATCCCACTGTGGTCTCCATGAATGGTGACTCCGCCCCCCAGTTGTGCAGTATGAAACCTATGTAGTCAAAGACAGCACCTAATTTTGACTCCTAATTCTGCTTTAAAGAAGATCCAAACAGAAAAGCAAAAGAAAATTCTGAAATGTGTGAGTCAGAATGCAGGCAAACCCTAAAACATTTACTCTCAGCATTTCCCTAGCTGAAAAAGAAACGGGTGTGACCAAAGTGTGAATCAGTTTTGGTCGTCTGGGCTTGGCTTTATGGCTGAGCAAGTGGAAACTCAGAAGAATAAATCCCCTCTGTCCTGTAATGCAGTTGAAATGGTACATGTGTGTCCCATGTTTGGATTGTGTGGTTACACTAGTACGGAAGGCCTCTTTAGTGGGGATTCTCAATCAGTGGGGATTCTAAACCCACAGATCAATGTTTGGCCCCCGTGGCTCTGGACTTCCTGGTTAAGTTCTCCTCAGCATCAGGAGAAGGTGGGGGGCAGGTGAAGGAGAGCTGGTTAGCTAACCAGCTCTCCTCCACCTGTGCCCCAGCATGCCGGTGCCCCATCATGAGGGGCCTCAAATTATTACTGCCAAATGAGGTTGTGCATAGGTCCTAGAGGAACAGTGACAAGATTCAAAGAAGATGCTATTTTTTGTGTGTCTTGTCACTGCCTTTTCCCAACTGTAGTTCACTGTTAACTACCACTTTCTTTTTAATAATCCCATTTTCACCTTGTAAATAGTAATGCTACACCTCATTGTGAGTTGTGGGTGTGTGTTTTGTATATTAGAAGCATAACTTTGCTAAGTGAACACATTTAAAATAGTCCATATTTTTTTCACCCTATTTTGGCATGTTTTCATTAAGAACAAAACAAGATAGCAAGAGTTTAAAAAGTAGGAAGTAACTTTTTGTCCGTCCCCCCCCCCCCACCGCCCCGATGCTGAGAAGCTTGCTGAGTGTGCTGGGGATAAAGGAGGGCAGCACACTTGGGATCAAGTCTGACTCTTCCAATTCTAAGCCTTCAGGAAAGTTTTTCTTTTAAAAATCTCAGCTTCCTCATCACTACAATGCGGACAATTATAATTAAGTTCCTCATAGTATTGTCCTGAGAATTAATGAGATCTTGCTGGTCAAGAGCTGGGCTTAATACCTGCCACTGAGTAATGCTCACTACGTGTGAGACCTACGTATTTGTCTCTCTAACTAAGATTAACACCTCAATCTGTGGGGAAATTCCAGGTGAGTGGTGTGTTTCCCAAAGGTGTGGGGTAAAAAGGGGAGCTCTGGGGCTGAAAATGACACTTGGTTCACTAACTAACTCAACAAATGTTTATTGGGTTTTGCTATGAGGAGATCTCTCCAAGGCATGGGAGAGGCAGGGGTGAACAAACCATAGACTTAGAATAAAACCCAAAAACCTCCCTTGAAGAAAGGGAGGTAGTTAAAGTAACTGGGGAGCTGATTTCCAGAAAGAGGGAAGAAATAGAAAGGCCCGGAAGTCCAGGAATGAACTTGGTTTGTTCGAGGGATAAGAGCTCAGGGTGTCCAGAGTAGAGGATGTGTGTTGGATGAGGACACTGACAGAAAATGGCATCAGGAAGAGAAGTGGGCAGAGTGTGTAGGTCTGTGTAGACCAAGTGAATGACTTTGGGTTTTATTCTAAGTCTGTGGTGGGAAGCTAATGGGTTAGACACAAGAGAAAAAGCATCTGATTTGTAATTTTTCCAAGTTTACTTTGCATTCTGAGTAGAGGATTGATTCCAGTGGGTAAGAGAGGAAACAGAGAAGATAGTCAGCAGGCCCTTGAGGCTGTCCGTAGGACATGATGGCAGCCTGGAATAGAGTAGCTGCCATGAAGGTTCAAGGAGTAGACTGATTAAAGGTACTATGGGAGGACTTGCTGTTGGACTGGATGTGGGTGTGAGGGAAAGAGAAGAGTCAAAGATTTCTGGCCTGAACAAATAGGTCAATAATGGCATTCTTAACCAGGGCAGGGAAGACTGGAGACTTGGGGGTGTGGATGATGAAATCAAAACTTCTATTTGAGATGGCTATTCAAATCATGTCAAGCAGGAAGTTGAATATATGAATCTGAACTTTAGAGGAGACTTTTGACCTGCTGATGTTAACTCGGGAGCCATTAGCTTAAAGGTGGCATTGAGGATTCCATAATGTATCTTAATATTGATTAACGCAAGTGTAGGGTTTATCATCCGTCTCTTCCCTTGTATGTTCAGTATGTTCAGTCATTGGGTCTTAAACTTTGCTATGGTTTTCTATATTTCAAAATCATTTAGAGGAGTTTATTAAAAATATGATTGCTCAAAGTTATATTTCTTAGACAGTTATGCCTGCCTACATGACTTTTATCTGTTGTTTTTATTTTGTGTCATAAATATACACACATGCCTACTTCTTCTCCTTGGCCGCCTTTCCATCATTTGAGAAGAGTGCTTACAAGCATCGTAGCTATCAATACTGAGCACACTCCATATGCCAGGCCTTAATCCTCAGAACAATAAGGAGGATTTGGCAGGCAGAGACAGGTGTAAGATATCTGGTTATCAACAATGGGAAGAAGAAAAGCAACGTTGGAGGTTTTGTCTTGATGTGGCTAATGGGAAAGTGTTGTCTGTATCTGAGATGTTTCAAAAACTATGCAAACCAATGAATGTGATCCCTTCTATGAAAAACACCTGCTCTAGTGCTCATTTATTTGAAATGTTGAGGAGGACACAGGAAGTCAGAGTGGGATAGGGATGGCAAGTAATTTCAATCTTTCTATAAAAACTGTGACTTGAACTTGAAATTGAGGCTTGGGAAAGCTCAGGTCTATGTTGCTTGCAAGAGACAAAACCTAGACAAACTGGCTTAAGTTAAGCCTAGGGGGTTAGCTGGCTCATGTAACAGAAATGCTAAGCAAATTAAGTTTAAACAAGGCTGAATCTAAGCACTGAAGTCAAGTTCGACTTTCTGAGACGTGGACTGAGAAGCAGGCCAGTGTTACTCTGTAAACAAGAACCACTTTCCAATACTAGAAAAAGGGTGAAGGCCTCTTGGAGAGACAAAAACAACAAATGTTCATTACAGGCAGGATGAGAGAAAGGAAAATGGACACTTGTGGCCGTGGTTATTTGAAAGGTGAGATTCTGCAGCTTTTGATTAGTATTTGAAAGAAAACAAAACAAAACCCAGGACAGCGGGCTCTCAGTAAAAGGAAAGGTGATTCTTTTTTTAAATTTTTTTATTTTTTCAGCATAACAGTATTCATTATTTTTGCACCACACCCAGTGCTCCATGCAATCCGTGCCCTCTACAATACCCACCACCTGGTGCCCCCAACCTCCCACCCCCCACCCCTTCAAAATTCTCAGATCGTTTTTCAGAGTCCATAGTCTCTCATGGTTCACCTCCCCTTCCAATTTCCCTCAACTCCCTTCTCCTCTCCATCTCCCCTTGTCCTCCATGCTATTTGTTATGCTCCACAAATAAGTGAAACCATATGATAATTGACTCTCTCTGCTTGACTTATTTCACTCAGCATTAGGAAAGGTGATTCTTGTTTATAGAACCACACTGGCTCGCTTAGTCACATGACCCAGGAAAGGTTTCTGTATCTCTCCAAGCCTCAGGTGTCTCACCTGCAAAATGGGGTGAGCATGGGTCTCCTTCTCAGAGCTGTGATAAAGACCCAGTAAAATCCGGCATGTGTGGTGCCTAGCACAGCGCTTTGCACAAAGTAACCTCTCAAAAAAGCGATGACTCTTTCCCCCTCCTTTTTATTACTATTGCTCTTATTTTTGATAAACCGGATTCACAATGACTGAAAAAAATGCACATCAAGCTGACTCAGGACATTTTATCATCTGCTTATGCTCAAAAGGACTGAGTTTTGTCTCAGAATAACAGTTTTGTGGTTGACTAATACCTTGGCTTTGGGTGCAGGGAGACTAAGCTGTTTTGTTCGAGATCAGATAACCCGAGTAATTAGCCTCCGAGCCTCAGTTTCCCTATATAATAATTCTCATAGGATTGTGAGGATAGCTTGAATAATTGATCTGTTGTGCATATCGTAGTTTCTAGACCTTGTGAGATTTTAATAAATAATAATAACAGTAATAGCATCTATCATTATTGGATCTGTAGCAATTTCTGCAAGGCAGCCTTGGACCTTTTGAAAAGAAGGGTTCTGACAGGAAGACAGAATTGCCCCTTGATGACAGGGCAGGTGTCACATGATGAACCTTCACCATATGGATCACCTTAGTCATCCTCGTTTTACTTGGTTGGAATGTGACATCAGTGTCGATTTGCCTGCGGGGTGTCTTTTAAGAAAGGGAGTCTTGATTCCATTCCGCCGATGATTTATTTAGAAATGCCTGAGAGCGGAGAAACACAGAATGTTCTGAAAAGTCAGCGTGTGCATCTTGTCCTAGGGTGATTTCGTGACTGTTCATTTGCTGTTTACATGGCTTACCTCTCTAATTTATAGACTCTGAAAGCACTAGTGAATGCAACAAACTAGGTTTGGATCGCCTAATATAGTTTATAGTGCAACCGTAAATTTGGAGCCATTTATGGAACATTATGACTTGCAAACATATCCCCCTGTTTTATTACTCAGGAAAAAAATGTGTGGAGCTTATAATTTCTCTAAAAACTGTAAAAGCATTTAAAAAAAATTCAAGTGGCTATGCAGTGCAGAAGGCAAGATTTTATCTTGGGTAGTATATTGAAAGCCCAGGGTTTTTTTGTTTTGCTTTTTTGTTTTTTTACTGAAACATCGGTTTATTTTAAAATACACAAGATGACGGATTGGAATCTTTAATGAAAAGAACTCATCTTTGCTCTTTCCTCTTCCAAAAACAAAAACAAAAAATTGTGCTGTGCTTAAGGAGGGATTTAGCAATTAGATGATTTCTATAAAATAGTAATTGACATATGCCCTATTTTTTTCTACCATCAAAGATGTTTAATTTAAATAAAAGCTTTCTTCTCCACAATCTGACATTCTCCCCGAGTTTTATCTTGCTCTAAAGTCATTATCTTACAATTAGGTCTGAACTTAGGGGTAAAACAACAACGACATGAACCAGGAACTCCAGCGCAGAGACCTTCCTTGGGCTGGAGCTGTCTGATGCTATCTGGGCTGAGTAGCTTTTTATCATCATGATGTTTAAAGGGAAAGGTCTCTGTTCTGTTGCCTTCCACGCCCCCATTATTCTTCAAAGTTGGACCCGCTGAGTAGGCTGGGGCCTCTGTGTGGCAGGACAAGATTATTGTTATCATAAAAATGAATGTGGAGGTCAGACATTTATCTTTGTCTCTGTCTCCCCTGCAGGATCCTGAGAAAGAAAAATTATGGATGAGGTGCTTTTATCTAAGCAAAGTTCAGATGGAGATAAATAGTACAGGGTGGGGAGCAAACAAAAACAGAGCTAGGCGGGGGTGAGTCTTGGAAGAGAAGATTCTGTTCTATGGAATCCTGTAATTGTTCCCATAGAAGGGGCCCCAGAAATGCTCTAGTGTGACTCCATCAGGGCAGGGGAGCCATGCAGCAGAAGAGTGAGAAAGGGCAGATTCCTTTCAAGTTGCTCTTGCATTGGGAAATTAAGGGCCCCGGAAGGTATGGGTTAAGTGAGTGGGGATTTGGGGCCAGATGGCTTGGTATGAACTTGCCTATGTCACTTTCTGTTTGTGTGTGGGCAAGAAATAGAAATTCTCTAAGCCACTGTGTCCTAGCTGTCCAATGTGGAAGAACAATATTCCATACAACATGCATTACTGAGTATCTCCCCTAAAGTAATAGAGAGCACAGACCACTGTTCCTCCCTCCCGACCTCCCTCTCTCCCTTCCTCCATTCCCTTCTTCCTTCCCTCCATCATTCATTCACTCAATGAGAAATAATTGAATATTTGTGAGATAGTAATACCGTTCTTGGCACTGGGGATACAATGATTTACCAGAGAGGATTCTTGATCTTGTGAATTGTACTAAAATGTTAACTACTATTATGATAATGAGTGAGGAAAACTGAGATTCTAAGAAGTCATGCCACCAAATAGGAAAAGATCTCAAAATAGAGCAGGGCCTTCAGAGTCCCATGCTTCTCTCCCCTTGCCCAGACCTCCCACCCCTACTCCATACTGTGCTGCTTCTACTCAGTTTGTTGCCTTCCATTTGCTCTGTTAAGAAATGGATTTTTTTGATGTAGTGTTCAATGATTCATTAGTTGTGTATAACACCCAGGGCTCATCACAATACATGCCCTATCTTAATACCTAGCTACCCCATCCCTTCACCTCCCCCCCACCCCACAACACTCAGTTTGGTTCCCAGAGTCCATAGTCTCTCAATGGTTTGTCTCCCTCTCTGATCCACCCCCCACCCCCCGCCTTCAGCTTTCCCTCCCTTCTCCTATGGTCTTCTGAGCTATTCATTTTGTTCCACTTATGAGTGAAACCACATGATATTTGTCTTTCTCTGCTTGACTTATTTCACTTAGCATAATCCCCTCCAGTTCCATCCATGTCAATGCAAATAGTAGGTATTCATCATTTCTGATGGCTGAGTAATATTCCATTGTATTTATGAACTATATCTTCTTTATCCATTCATCTGTTGAAGGGCACCTTGGCTCTTTCCACAGTTTGGTTACTGTGGACTTTGCTGCTATGAAAATTGCAGAGCAGGTGCCCCTTCTTTTCACTACATCTGTATCTCTGGGGTAACTATCCAGTAGTGCAATTGCTGGGTCATAAGATAGCTCTATTTTTAGTTTTTTTGAGGAATCTCCACACTGTTTTTTAAAGTGGCTGTACCAGTTTGCATTCCCACCAATATTGTAAGAGGGTTCCTCTTTCTTCACAACCTCTCCAACATTTGTTATTTCTTACCTTGTCAATTTTTGCCATTCTAACGGGTGTAAGGTGGTATCTCATTGTGGTTTTGATTTGTATTTCCCTGATGGCTAATGATGTTGAACATTTTTTCATGTGTCTGTTAGCTATTTGTATGTCTTCTTTGGAGAAGTGTCTGTTCATGTCTTCTGTCCATTTATTGACTGAATTGTTTGTTTTTTTGGGGTATTGAGTTTGAGAAGTTCTTTATAGGTCTTGGATACCAGCCCTTTGTCTGTAATGTCATTTGCAAATAGCTTCTCCCATTCTGTGGGTTGCCTCCAACTGATGATGTACTATATGGAGGCTAACTAAACATTAAAAGAAAAGAAAAGAAACAAAACAGATGAGCAAAGGGAAAAAGAGAAAGAGAAGCAAACCAAGAGACAGACTATTTTTTTTTAAATATTTTATTTATTTAGTTATTTGACAGACAGAGATCATAAGCAGGCAGAGAGGCAGGCAGAGAGAGAGGAGGAAGCAGGCTCCCTGCTGAGCAGAGAGCCCGATGCGGGGCTCGATCCCAGGACCCTGAGATCATGACCTGAGCCGAAGGCAGCGGCTTAACCCACTGAGCCACCCAGGTGCCCCAAGAGACAGACTATTAACTATAGAGAATGTACTGATGATTACCAGAGGGGAGGTGGGTGGAAAGATGGGTGAAATCAGTGATGGGGATTAAGGAGTGCACCTGTGATGAGAACCAGGTGAGGTCTGGAGGGACTGAATGACTATATTGTATACCTGAAACTACTTTAACCCTGTGTGTTAACGGGAATTGAAATAAAACTGAAAATATTTTATATTTTATCAAAAAAATAGATTTTTAAAAACACAAACTGTTTTTTTAAGCACAGTTTTAGATTTATTAAAAAAATTATGAAAATAGCATGAGAATCTCCATATACCTCACAGTTTCCCCTAAATCTTACATTAGCATGGTACATTTGCTGCAATGAATGAACCAATATTGACACTTGGGTTTTTCTTTTAACCTAATGTTCTTTTTCTGTTCCAGGATCCCATCCAAGACAGCACATTGCATTTAGTCTTCATGTCTCCTTGTCCTCCACTGGGCTGGGTCAGTGTTTCTGACTTTCCTTTTTTTTTTTTTTTTTTAAGATTTATTTATTTATTTTTGAGTTGGGGATGGGCAGAGGGAGAGAGAAAATCTCAAGCAGACTCCCCATTGAGACTCCTCACAGGGCTCAATCCCAGGACCCTGAGATCATGACCTGAGCCAAAAGCAAGGGTGGGACAGTTAATCAACTGAGCCACCCAAGGACCCCTGACTTTCCTGATTTTTGACAACCTTGACAGTTTTGAGGAGTACTGGTTAAGTATTTTGTAGAATGTCCCTCAGTTGGGATTTGTCTGATGTTTTCTTCATGATTAGACTGCCCTTATGTAGTTCTGAGAGGAAGACCACAGAGGTTCGGTGCCATGTTCTTCACATTATATCAAGAGTACACACTACCACATGGCAGATCACTATTGATATTGACCTTGATCTCCTGGATGAGGTCGTATTTGTTAGGTGGGCCCCTCTTTTGTCATCCTTTCCATACTGCAGTCTGGGGAAGGGAGTCAGTATGTGGAGCACACACGTATGGAGTGGGAAATGATGCTCCATCTCCTTGAGAGGAGAACATCTGCATGAAGCATTTGGAATTCTTCTACACAGGAGGTTTTTTTTTTTTTTCTTTTTCTTTTTTAAATGCATTCAACCATTTACTTGTATCAGTTTGAATTCATGGATACTTATTTCATACTTTGAGTTGCAATCCAGCACTCCTTTTTCTTATCATTTGCTCAAGTTATTCCAGGTTTGGTCACTGACAGCTCTTTCAATTAGCTCCTGTTATGTCCTTGACATGGCTTCACCCATGTGCTGGGTATGTGTTGCTGTTTGTTTGTTTGTTTGTTTTTTAGTACTTCTCACTTCCTGGCACTACAAGGTTCTCTAGGCTTATCTTGTATATCTTCTGTCTAGTTCTTGAATCAGTCATTTCTCTAAGGAGCTCGAGCTCCTTTTTATTGGAGAATGGTAGTAGAAATCAGTATCTGGACCCTGGGTGAGCTCATTGCTACCCTGGTACTGTTGCTTCTATGCACTCCTAGCTGACAGAGTGAGGAAATATATGTGTGCTTAGTAACTTCTACATATGTACATATGTATAATTATTTCTGTGTGCAACTTTCTGTATGTAAAGTGAGCCAAACATGAGTTCATACTAATGTCTCCAATACCAATCCATTATCACACAGGTCATTCTTGCCTCTTCTTTCCTCCTATTTGTAAATTCCAATTCAACAATAACAGATAGCTTCCACTACCCACCATCCATTTACTTATTCAGTTTCAATATACATGTTTGATGGTACCAGAATTGTTAACCTACACTCCTATGTTAATCAACTTTATTACTAGCGTAGAGTGTTTCTGTACCCATTCTCTTTTCTTCTTTATGATGAACTTACAGATCCTGTACATTTCCAAAGTTAAGTCAGCACCTTTTTCTCCAACCCTCTTTAGAGAGATCTTCTCATACATTTGTAATGCTGTCAGATTGCTTCATCACATTCTGTATTCTGTCCTGGGATCTCCAATCTCCTAAATAATTTCTTGAAAATTTGCATACATTATGGTTGATTCTTTGTACTGTAAAGCTTAATGGGCTTTGACAAACATAGTATCATGTATCCACCATCACAGGATCATACAGAATAGTTTCACCATCTTGTAACTCCTTGATGCTTCCTCCTTTCAACCCTGACCTTTTCACCAAGCCCTTGGTAACCACTGATCTTTTTCCCATTGCTCAGTTTTGCTTTTTCCAGAAAGTCATTTCATTGGAGTCATAGAATATGGTGCATTTACACACAATATGCATTTAAGAGTCATTCATTTTCCTTCCTTCCTTCCTTCCTACCTTCCTTCCTTCCTTCCTGATTTAATAGGACAAGTAGATGCATTTTACAAAATACATGCAAATTTCAAATATATGCATTTAATGCTAATATTCTATTATATGAATGTACCACAGTTGGTGAATATATTACCTACTAAAGGATATTTTGGCTGCTTACAGTTTTTTAGTAGCTATGAATAAAGTTGCTGTAAATGCTCACAGGCAGTTTTTGTGAAAATGTAAGTTTTCAAATCAGGTGGGTACCTAGGAGATGATTGATGAATTTTATGCTAACACTATGTTAAGCTTTCTAGGAAAATGCCAAACTGTTTTCCAAAGTGGCTGTATTATTTGGCGTTTCTACCAGCAATGAGTGAGAGATCTTGTTCCGCATTCTTGTCAGCATTTGATGTTATAAATTAAAAAAAAAAATTTGCCATTCTAATTGGTGTATAGTGATATCTCATCATTGTTTTAATTTGTAATTCCCCAATGAAACTTTTTTCCTAATAAATCTTTCCATATGCTCATTTATCATATATATCTTATTTACCACATATATTTTCTTTTGTGAGGCCTCTGTTCACGTTTTCTGATTTTTTTTTTAATTGAGTTGTTGTGTTCCTTTCTGTTAAGTTTTAAGAACACAAGCCCTTTATCAGATACGGCTTTTGTAAATATTTTCTCCTAGGCCGTGACTTGACTTTGATTTTCTTAATAGTGTCTTTCACAGGGCAGAAGGTTTTAATTTTTATAAAGTCCATTTTACCAATTTTTTCCCTATGGATCATGCTTCCAGTGTTATATCTAAAAACTCATTGTCAAACCCAAAAATCACTAGAGATTTTCTCCCTATATTTTGATCTAGAAATTTTATAGCTTTGCATTTAAATTTAGCTATATGATCCATTTTGAGTTAAGTTTTATGGAAGGCATAAAATCAGCATCTGGATCGATTTTTAATTAAAAAAAATTTTTTTTTGCTTATGGATCTAGTTGTTCCAGTGTTATTTGTTGAAAACACTCTTCTTTTTCCATGGAGTTGTCTATATACCTTGGTCAAAGATCAGTTGGCTATATTTGTGTGAATCAATTTCTGGGCTCTCTTTCTGTTCCATTCAACCATGTGTCTTTTCATAATGTCATGCTTTTTGGTGATGATAGTTTTTTAGTAAGTCTTGAAATTTGGTAGTATGTCTTAAATTTGTGTATTTATTCTCCAATATTGTGTTGGCTATTCTAGGTCTTTTGTCTTTATATATATAGTTTAGTATAATTTTGTTGATATCTACACATCAGTGTGCTAGGCTCTTGATTGGGTTTTGTTGAATCCCTACATCATGTTGAGGTGAATTGACATTTTAAGACTATTGAGTTTTCTAATCCATGAACACAGAATATTTCTCCATTTATTTATATCTTCTTTGATTTTTTAAAATTAGAGTTTTATACTTTTCCACATATAGATCCTGTACATATTTTGTTAGATTTATATCTAATTATTTTATTTTTTATGCTATCATACATGGTAATTAAAAAAAACCCTTTGGATTCTTATTGTTCATTGCTGGTATATAGGAAAACAACTGATTTTTGTATACGAAACTTGTATCCTCCAATATTCCTATGCTCACTTGTTTGTTTTGGGAGGTTTTGTTTTTATTATTGTTTGTTTGTTTTGTTTTTCAATTCTTCGGGATTTTCTACATAGACAATCATGTCATCTGTGAACAAAGACAGCTTTATTTTTTCCCAAACTGAATACGCTTCATTTTCCTTTCTTAGAGCACTAGGTAGAGCTTCTAGCATACCTGAATAAGAGCACTGAAAAGGGACATCCTTGCCATGCATGTTCCTAATCTTAGAGAGAAGGTAACCATGTTAGTCTAGAGTTCTTTGATAGATATTCTATATCTAGTGGAGGAAGTTCCCCACTCATCTTAGTTTGCTGAGTTTTTATTATGAAGAAGTGCTGGATTTTGCAAATGCTTTTTCTGCATAAATTGCTATGATCGTATCTCTCTTCCGTAGTCCCTAGATATGGATTAGATTAACTGATTTTTGAATGTTGAGCCAATCTTGTGCATCTGGAATAAATCCCATTTGGTAATTTTGTATGATTTTCTATATTATTGGATTTTACGTGCAATATTTTTGTTGAGGATATTGATCTATAATTTTCCTTTGCTGCGATGTCTTTATCTTTTTTGGGTGTTGGAGTAATACTGGCATCCTAGAATGAGTTGGACAGTTTTCTGTTTCTATTTTCTGGAAGAGACTGTGGAATATTTGTATCATTTCTTCTTTACAGTTTTGTGAGAGTTTATTAGTGAAACCAACTGAGCTTAGTGGTTTTTTATTAATTATTAATTTAATTACTATAATAAATAAGAGCCTATTCAGATTATCTTTTATGGCTTGTGTGAATTTTAGTAGTTTGTGCTTTTTGAAGAATTGGTTTATTGCTGCAAGTAATTAAATTTGTGGGCAGAGAGTTGTTCATATATTCTTTGATTATACCTTTAATGTCCATGGGATCAGTAGAGATTTTTTGTTTGTTTGTTTGTGATATCAGAAATGTGTATCTTTTTTCTTTTTCTCTTGGTTAGCCTAGCTAGAAGGTTGTCAACTTGTTTGATCTTTTCAAAGAATCAGCTTTTGGTTTTGTGGACTCTCTCTACTATTTCTGGTTTTCAATTTCATTGATTTCTCTAGATTTTGTTACTTCTTTTTTTCTGCTTCATTTTGGCTTGGATTGTTCTTCTTTCTCTAATTGCCTAATATGAATACTTAAATTACTAGTTTTTAGATGATTCTATTTTTCTAATATATGCATTGAATGCCATGAATTTCTAAGCATGACCTTTACTGAGCTCCACAAATTTTAATTAGTTATATTTTCACTTTTCCTTAGCTTAAAATATTTTAGACTTTCTTATGAGACTTTTTTTTTCCAACCATGTGTTATTTAGAAGTGAGTTATTTAATTTTCAAGTATTTGGGGGTTTTGTTATTTTTTAATTCTATTGTAATCTGAGAATATAAATTTGTGAAGATTTGGTTTTATGGGGGCGCCTGGGTGGTTCAGTGGGTTAAGCCGCTGCCTTCAGCTCAGGTCATGATCCCGGGTCCTGGGTTCGAGCCCCGCATTGGGCTTTCTGCTCAGCAGGGAGCCTGCTTCCTCCTCTCTCTCTGCCTGCCTCTCTGCTTACTTGTGATTTCTCTCTGTCAAATAAATAAATAAAATCTTTAAAAAAAAAAAAGATTTGGTTTTATGGCTCAGAATGTGGTTTTCCTTGGTGAATGTTCCATTCCAGATTGTAAAGAATGTGTATCCTGCTGTTTTTGGGTGGAGCATTCTATAGGTGTCAGTTGGATTGAGTAGACTGGGAGTGCTGGTCAGATCCGCAAATTCCTGCCTGCTTAATCTATCGATTACCAAAAGAGGGTATCAAAGTCTTTAACCATAATAGTTGATTTCATTATTTATCTTTGCAGTGCTATCAGTTTTTTTTTTTTAAAGATTTTATTTATTTATTTGACAGAGAGAAATCACAAGTAGGCAGAGAGGCAGGCAGAGAGAGAGGAGGAAGCAGGCTCCCTGCTGAGCAGAAAGCCTGATGTGGGGCTCGAACCCAGGACCTGGGATCATGACCTGAGCCGAAGGCAGCGGCTTAACCCACTGAGCCACCCAGGCGCCCCTGCTATCAGTTTTTGCCCCACATGTTTGACACTGTTGTTGGATGCCTACATGTTTATCATGTTCAGTGTTCTTAGAGAATTGACCTATTTATCAATGAAATCCCCCTATTTATTCCTGATAAATATCTTTTTCTGAAATAAACATAAGTTTATGTAGGAGGTGATCCCAAGATCCAAGATCAAGAATGAGGGAATGAGGAGGATAAAACAGGGAAGGAACAAAAGCCAACAGCAGTCATTGAGGCTGTCACTTTTGGAAATGGGACATTGATTGTGCTGGAACAGCTGAGATACATGTGGAATGCTTCCCAGAATTGTTTACTCCAAAGATGGGAAGCTGGAACATTTATCTACTAGCTCTCATTCCTTTTTGGGTGACAGAGACCCCGGGGGCATTAACTTCCCCACACTTAGAGACTGGGCTTGCCTTGAGTCCAGTAGAGTCCAGCAGAGCCAGAAGCTGCTAAGGCAGGATATAAGGTGTGGCCATGCTCTTGAGGTGAGTGTCCGCTACCAGCCCATGGTGCGTAGAATTGTCCACTGCAGCTCTGATGAGAATAGGAAGCAAGCCATCCTAATGAGATGCAGTGCAAAACCAGGCATCTGCTATGATGGGTTTCTATTGCAATTCTTGGTGTGGATAATTATTGTAAAATACACCAGTATACTTTCCTACGTGGAGAGTGCCAAGGGATGCTATTTATGTCTGCTCACTATGCTGAAAGCCATCTTAAATAAAGCAGGTCATCTCTGCCTGAACATCCATTCTTCTCAAACCACATTATATCGTTGGATGCATTTATTTCTCATGCTTCCTCTGTAAATTATGTGTAGCAAAAGATACAGTTCTCTCAAAGGATCAGCTAGTTGAAGTGTGTTCAGATAACTCAGTTATCTAACTGAGGTGTGGGTAACTTGCAATTTCTCATGACAGGAGGCCAGAAGGCAGAGGAAAGAATCACCGTCACAGTCAGTATAATTGACTCTTCTCACCATGAGAGGCTGGAGGTGCTGCTCCATAATGGGGGCAGTGAGAAGTAAGCTTGAAACCCAGTGCATTCATTCGGGGTGTCTCTGTATGTTTCCATACCTGTTGATAATAGCTTATGGGAAAGAGCAATAACCAGTCTCACAGGGGCTAGAAGGAAACTACGGGGCTCAGACCTTCTGAAGGTGGATATTTGAGTCATTACTAGAAAAACATCCCAGCTGGAGTGCTAGCCAAGGGGGAAGGGTATCCAGAACGGCTGGTGGAAAGAGGTCTATGGAATAGAGATTCTGGCCTCAGGGCTGGCCGCAGCTGTCATTTGGCGGGTTCGCCCCCACCCTTGCATTAAGTCTTTGCAGAGATTGTGGTGGCTGCCACTTTAAAGAAACCGGGTAATTATTTGAAGTGAGAGAGTAACCACAGAGCTGGGTGGTTCAAAGGGTAAATTCTATCGCACACAGTGTGTGTGTCACCTGAGAACTTCTTATCTGTTCTTATCTTCCCCTCTTATTTTGGCCAATCTGCCGTAAGCCGCGGTTCCACCGATGCTTCAGCCACTGCCAAAATGCTTTCTTTTGGGCTTCCAGTGCATGCCTCCTGCTTTCTGTTCTAGAATCGCTTTCCTGCTATGGCGTGGGATGCTCTTGGAAATCCATGTGGTACCCACGCAGGCACAGTGCGTGGGGCAATAATTGATCCACAGAGAAGAGGAGCCCTGGTCAGTGCTGCTTCTGTCATTCCTTCAGGGTGGATGGACCTGAGACACATTTCGTCCAGCTTCTCTGAAAGCCCCATGGCATGAAGCACCCAGACTTCCCTAGCATTTGTTAGGATTGTCAGTGACACATCCGGGTATTTAGTCTCATTCATTTCCCTGTGTTTATCTCTTCATCCTACACTTCCAGATGAGCTACATGAACATAAGTCTATTTTTTTTTTAGGGGCCACTTGTGGGGAAATAGAAAATGAATCAAAATTAAAGCAGAGAAAGAAGCATAATTTTTACATGGACAGTGAACATTTCCCCAATTTTATGTAAATTAAGAACCAAAGCATCTTAGTAGTAGTTATCATTTTGTTCAAATGAACACACATAATATTATTCAAAGCATCAAGGGCTCTATGCAGGTATAATACTGAGAAAAGTCCTCTACCAGCCAGATTACAACCCCTGCATAGAACTGCAGAGTGGACAACAATCCAAAAGTTGTGAGGGGCAAGTACAAAAATGTTGCCATGTTTTTAGTCCCTGAGAGTGGGACTGGAGGAAGGTGCAGTTTCTGTCGTTGGATGGTGAGGACAGTTATCATTTCTTTTTTTGCTCATTTAGAGATTTTATTTATCTATTTCAGAGAGAGAGAACATGAGAGAGAGCAAGAGCACAAGCAGTAGGGAAGAGTAGAAGGAGAAATGGACTTCCCATTGAGGAGGGAGCCCCATGTGGGACTCGATCCTACAACCCTGGGATCATAACCTGAGCTGAAGGCAGAAGGCTTAACCGACTGAGCCTTCCAGGCACCCAACAGTTATCATTCCCAAAAGTGCATTATCATTTTCATACTCTTTTGGTTCGTCTCATGTTCTCACCATTGATGTTTCAATTAGGTACTGGAGAGAGTGATTCTTATGGTTCTTCTAACATCTTTTCATTATGACTGCATTCAATAACGATGCTTCACATAAAATGTACTACTTTTTGAGAATATTTATTTTCAAATTTTTATTTATGTACAGTGAAGCACTGCAAATATAGTGGCTTAAAACAAAACATCATTGGGCTCAGGTATCTATAGGCTATAGTGAGAATATCTTGTCTTTGCTCTACCTAATATTAATGGTGGCAGCCCAAAGGCTTAAGTCTGCAGAGGACCCCACGTCTGGAGTATAAGCAGGTTGTCAGTTGGGGCTGTGGTGAGAACTGCTGGCCAGAGCACCTACATGTAGCCTCTTCATGTGGTCTGGGATTCCTCATAGCATGGCGGCTGGATTCCAAGAGGTAGCATAACAGGAGAGAGAGAGAGAAAGAGAGAGAGAGAGAGAGAGAGAGAGAGAAGCAGAAGCTCTATCATTTTTTTCTAACATAGGCTCCAAAATTCCACAGTATCAGATCCATCTCATTCTGTTCAATAGAAGTAAGTCACTAAGTTGGTCCATATTCAAGAAAAAGGGAATTAGAGTCCACACTTTCTTTGATAGGTCGTAGAGCAAAGAATTCATAACATGTTACAAAATAACCATAGTATACGTGAGAAATGAGAGCTCCCCCTGCTTCTCATGTAACTATGACAATTTTTCAAGAGAATGACTTGTTTCATGATGCTTGATCTTATTTTCTAGAGCAATTCTCCAATAAGACTTTCTGTGATGTCCTCAGTGTTCTGTGTCTGTTCCATTCAATACAATAGTCACTAGCGAGATATGGTGATTGAGCTCTTGCCATATGGCTAATGGAACTGAATTTTAAATTTTATTGAATTTTAATTAATTTACATTAAATAGGTACTTGTGTATGGTGGCTACTAGACTAGGAAGCTCAGTTCTAGAACAGCAAGTAAAGAAATAGAGTTCAAATTCCAGCAGTGATGTAAGTGTTGGGCAGGCTTTCTAGTACAACCCTGCAACATTCCAATTACAAGCAAAATGCTCCCAGGTCTGACAGCATTCAGAGTACAAATGGAGCTGATTTGGCCTAGGATGTCCTAGAGAGGAGAAATTTCCCAGCGTGTGGGTGTGGAAAAGCAGAATAATCACTGGGGAGAAGAGTCAGGACAACTCCTCAGGTGGGCAAGATGCTGGAATGGTTTAGACATGCAGACATGCAGCTCCTTGCTCAACAATCTGTCTCTTCACACAGAGACTCCAGCCAACTCATTCTTACATCAAGTGTGAGCACTCCTTAAGGTTGGATCTCACAGGATGATGACTTCTGAAATTCCTGTGTGCGCCTGCCTCCTGTGCCTGCTTCCCCTAGCCTCTTTGCCCTCCTTGCCCTTGTCCTTCAAGTTCTTAGTCTTGAAACTTGTGATTCTGGAGTCACAATATTGGAAATGTCATGGCTAGCCCATCAAAATGATGAGAAATCATCATCCCCCAATTTTTCTTGATCATCCACTATGTATAAGGTTCTATGCTGGGTATGTCACTATGAATTAATTTCTACCCTTGGGATGCTATCATCTAGTTGGTGAGATTTAACAGAACAGCTAACATTTATAGAGAGCTTACTATTTGCCAAATATTATGTTTTTTTTTTTAATGAATATGATCTCATTTATCCTTTTAAAATTTTATGACACAGAGACTTTTTTTATCCAGGCTTTATAGATGGAGAAGCTGATGTTAAAATAGCTCACCCAAAATAAAACATCTATTAAGTGGTTGAGTAGATTTGAACCTAGGCTGAGTGAATGCCAAAGTCTGTGCTCATAACCGCTCAACCATGCTTATGTCCCATTATTCTGAATAGCATTTCCCACTTCTTTGGGACTCATGTATGACAAAGCCAGGTCACTAATAGTTGGAAAGAGTTAGCAGACTTCCTGAAGGACACCAAAGCATTGGTCTTGGGGCATAGCAAAGAGTACAGATGGTAAAATTTGCTCATCTGCTTCAAAGACATGACAATGGGTTGAGGAAGGAGTTAGCGAGACAGGCTGTGAGAAATTTATTTATTTATTTATTTATTTATTTATTTATTTATTTATTTTGTCAGCATGACCAGTCAGAAGAAAATATCTTTAGAACAAAAACTAGGTAACTAGGAGGGAGTAAGAGATAAGTGACAGGCTTTTTAAGAGTCACAGATTCCATGGAAGGTCAGGTCCTGCCAACTTACTCTACCTGGGAAGGAATGTTACGTTAGGTGTGCATGTTTCAACTTACTGAGCTCATCAGAAAGCCGTGAGGAATTGCATTCAAATGCCAGCATAAGCCTTTCTGAGACAATGAACAGATCCATATCACTACGAAATACAATTTGAAGGACTTTTATTAACTGTAAGGAGGGGAAAATCTCTCTATAGAGGGTACACAAGAAAGATAGAGAATTTAACAGGATGATCACTTACCTAAAATTAAATTTGAGATAGAGATCAATTGCTCAAGTCCTGGATGAGAGAAATGGGTTCATATCCCACCTGTGTCATTTACTAGCTTAGTAAATCTGGACAATATACTTAACATCTTTCCATACTCCTTGTGAGAAAAGTCAAGACAATAAGAATGTACTTTCAGGTTACTTGTGAGGATTAGATGAAATAATTCACGTAAAATGCTTAGTGTCATGAGTGGCACATAATAATGCTCATTAAATGATGGCCGCTCTTGTTTTTAAAAAGTCAATGGAGAACAGTGTGGCCTCTGGACCACCATCTACCGGGTGTGAATCCCCATCCTGCATAATAAATATGCCATCTCAGGCAGGCTATATTATCTCTGTGTGTCTCATTTTCTCACTTATAAAATGGAGATAAAAATAACCCCTCACACCTCACACCTATTAAGATGGATATTATAGAAAAAGAAAAAACCAAAAAAGTAAGTATTGACAAGGATATGGAAAAATTGGAACTCTTGTACACTGTTGTGGGGAATGTACAATGTGCAAGTGCTGTGGAAAACAGTATGGCGGTTTATAAACGAATTACACATAGAATTATAATATGGTCCAGTAATTCTGGTTCTGAGTATATGCTCAAAATAATTGATTTTCAGGGACTTAGGCATTTTCATACCTTCAAAGCATTATTCCCAATAGCCAAAAGGTAAAAGCAACCCAAGTGTCCACTAATAAACAGATGACTGACAAAATGGTGTGTACACACAATAATTGTTATTCAGCCTTAAAAAGCAAGTGAATTTTGGCACATATTTCAACGTAGATGAACCTTGAGGATATGAGGATATGAGGCTAGTTGAAATAAGCCAGGCACAAAAGGACAAATACTATAGGCTTCCTCTTACATGAGGATCCTAGAGTAGCCAGGTTCACAGAGAAAGAAAAGTGGACTGGTGCTTGCCAGGGGTTGGCGGAGTGAGGAATGGGGAATTTGATTTTAATAGTACAGAGTTTCACTTTGGGAAGATGAAAAACTTCTGGAAATGGGTGCTGATAATGGTTGTGCATGATAATGTACTCAGTGACAATGAACTGTACTGAATATTTAAAAATGGTTCCGATGATGAATTATATATTACCTGTATTTTATCATAATAAAAGAGAGATAAGTTATCAACTGTTTATATTACTACCTGGGACTGCATCTGAAACTTTGCTATGATGATGATGATGTTTATCAGGAGTATTATTTATTTTACATCTTTGTGCCCTAGCCCCATGTAAAGCTGCATAAATTAACATTCTCTTTGTTTTCATATGACAAGGATAATCGTCCCCCAAGAGTTAAACAAAAGATTAGCCCTCAGACCAACCTACCTGCCAGATTCTTCAGAACACTGATTATTTAATGTATGAAAAAAATGAATATTAATGACTTTCAATTTCTTTCTTTCAGCTTTATGACCAACCTTGTAGCATCAAAATAAAGAGGATAAAAATGCAGGAAGACTATATCAAGGGCTTATTTTTTCAATAAAGATGTTTAAAATTCAGGTGTCTTACTAGGGATAGAATCTTGGAGGAACATTGAAAACAAAATATGTCATCTCATCATTAGTTAAAAGATTCAGAAAAATTCTGCAAACCATGAGGCTGGAAGAAATCACTCACATGCTAAAACGAATAACAGTAATTTTCAAATACCAAACTACTTGAGCTGTCACCTTCAGGAAAACTGCATGTTCCCACTGACAGTAATTTCTAATGCTGGGGAGAAAAAGGAAACTAAGTGACAGGCTTGTTCGACTTTGCTAGTTTCAAAGGCTGAGGCTTATTTCTGGGATTTGTCTGAGAACCGCGGTCACTGGGTCTAAAGCCACACACTGAATAAGCTGACTCCAGGACTGAAGCTTTCTACTTATTATTTGTGTTGACTGATGGGTGACAGAGTTGAAGAAATGAAATGCAGGGGTTAAGTTCAAGGCCTCAGGAGTCAGACTGTTCCAAATCCTTGCCCGGCCATGAGATTGTGAACAGATGACTCAGGTTCTTCATCTCAAAGGAGTGATAGTAATAACTTCTGCCTCAGCGCTGTTGTGATACTACACAATACATAGATAACTGATAGATACTTTGGTTATTGAATAATAATTTAATATTATTGAATATTGGTTTGGTTATTAAATAATAATTATATAATAAATTAGAGAAGAACTGATAAATAGTAAGGTAATAAAATAATACAGGTGAATGTTCAATAAATATTAATGGTGGGGGTAATGATGAGGAAGATGGCAATGATGATAAAAGAGCCCAGGGACCTCACTCCTCATGTCAGTGTTGTTAAAAATGCTGTGGGGTATGTTTTGTAGATGACTGAACTTACTTAACCAAGAATGCTTTTAGCAATTAGTGACAGAAAACCCAATTGAAAGTGGCCTACAAAATATGTAACGGTGTTTGGAGAGCGCATTTTTGGTCACACTTGTTGGCTCAGAGCCTCAGTGATCTAAAGGATAGCCTATCTGATAAAAGGGTCAAGGGATTCACATTCTGGCTGCCTTTTGGTGCCAAGATGGCTGCTGTCTCTCCAGATACCAGTGTAAACAGGAACAAGGGGCAATGGATAGCATCTTCTTTCATTAGGAAAACAAAAATTTATCCAGAAACCCAAGTGGCATTTTGGTCACAGACTATTGGCCAGTAAGGCCACTTCTTATACAAAGAAGCCTGAGAAAGAAGTATTTAGCCCAGTCATATCGCTACTTCAAACCAACAGGGGTTGGACAATGAGAAAGAAGGAGGAAGCCGATGACGTTACCTCTCCTACACTTGCCCTCACAGTTTTCCATGGAGAAAATGGGGTGAGACGCGGAGGCTAACGCACAGGACTTT
Organism: Lutra lutra; assembly: GCF_902655055.1. Taxonomy (NCBI): domain Eukaryota; kingdom Metazoa; phylum Chordata; class Mammalia; order Carnivora; family Mustelidae; genus Lutra; species Lutra lutra. The sequence goes on along the minus strand of NC_062278.1, from coordinate 182,419,603 downwards.
TCGCAGAGAATGACATCAGAAAGTAGCCAATATGGACAACCCAGCCCTGAATTTCAGCATGGATTGTGCTGCATAGTTGTTATTCTGTCAGGCTTCCAGATCAGCAGTTTGCGACGTAGGTCACATGGGCCAGTAGGCTGTTTTCGTCGAGTTAAGAATGGTAACATTTATATCCACCAAGTTTTACAAAAACAAACAAGACAGAAGCATATGCAACAAAGACCCTTAATGGCCCATGAAGCTTAAAAACATTTGCATTCTGGCCTTCACTGAAACCCTTTGCTGTCTCTTGTTCTGGCCTGTGGACTCCTTGAGAGGCGTGTTGACGTTCCCTTTATCTTTGCGTCTCTGTGACCGTGTCTGGCAAAAGTAGGTGCCCAGTGAAAGTATGATAAATGAATGACTGGGGAAACACTGACATGAACAAATACATCGCATTCCAGGACTTTCTAGAGGGCTTTTGGTTAATAAAGAGCTTCCCTATCATTTTACTTATAATGCTTACCATCGCCCTGCCAACACCCAAGTTCCGTCAGTTCATGACGCCTGCCCGGGATGTGAGACTTCAAATCCCGAGGCATCTCCCTCCTCGGACCTGATGCTATGGAGGGACACCCACCCACCTGTAGTCATTTTATTTACTTATGTCCCTTGTTTACTCTCAGATTGGGAGCCTCATGAGGCAAAAGCTCCTGTTTATTTTATTCAGTGTTGAGTCCCTGGGTCTTAAAAATGATCTGTCCAATAAATGTTTGACTATGTGGGGTCATGTTTTACTGTGGGAGTATTGTTCTTTACCCTCATTTTGTCAGGGATTGGTTTGAATGATTTAATTCCTAAGGAGAGAGTTATCCCTCATATTCTTTGTGCCTGGGCTGATTCAGTTCTGAATTCACATTTATGACTCAGGCGACTGGGAATTTTGTTGTCTAATTGATTGAAAAATATACATATGGGTCCCAGAGCTCTGTTTTCACTGCCTATTCAGAGTTATCCAATCCTTTCTTTACATCCTGCAAGCCTCTTTGTATATAATTACCAGCTAGTTAATTCATTGACTCACCCATTATCAAATCGTGTTTGAGCATCCACTCTGTGAGGTGACAGGTGGGGTTCAGCGGTGGCTCCTGTTCCAGAAGGGCACCCAATCTAAATGGAGAAATAGAAGAGAAATAAGTTCCAAGTGGTCAGATCTATATGGGCCATGAGGTGACCTTTTGAGGTTGAGTTTTGTGTTTATTTTGAATGGTACCCTGTGGCACCCGCAAAGAGTCAGCTCATCACTGAGGATGTGGGTCAAGTTAAAAGAATTTGGTTAAACAAACCAGCCATCAGTCTTAGAAGCATCAACCACAGGACCTTTTATTGCTTTGCTCATTGGCTCTGTTTTCCTGGCTAAACACATATTTAGATGTTTGGTGTCTAAACGAGGCTGTGGAGTTGGGAAGAGTGAAATGCTAGCACTCCAATGTCCTTTGAACTCTTGTCAGCACATGGGTTATCAGACTCATTTGACTGGACATGAGTGACATTCTCTAATTTTAAAAATAAACGTTTTTTGGGGGGATAATTTGGGAGTTAAAAAAAGTTGTCAGATAGTACAGTGTTCCTATATATCCTTTATCCAATTTCTACTAACATTAACATCTTACATAACCACAGGACATTTGTCAAAACCAGGAAACGAACATAAATGCGTTATGAGGAGCTAAACTCCAGACCATGTTCAGATTTCCTCCCAGTGTCTTGCTTCTGTTCCAAAACTAAAAAATTGTATTTAGACTTACTTATTTTGGGGATAAAGAATTATAAATCAGGTAGGAGTTTTTCCTTTTAAAGTCTCTTAGTATAAATTTGCATAAAAATTAATTATTATTAATTAAATTAAATTAAATTAAATTAAAAATTAAAATTATTAAAATAGAGTGACAAACTTAAAGTTTGCTTAGTGTTCATGAGAACTTACAGATGTTAAGGTAATCCACAATATTTAACATACAGACTAACAAAGACAGAAAAATTATTTAGAAGAATTAGAGGCACAAACTTTTTCTGTAGTAATCACAAAAGAAATTAAAGCTCCTCTCAGTAAAATATTCCAGTAAACAGCATATGTATCTACTAAAACACACATCTAAAGCACAAGGTCCAGGCACCTGGGTGGCTCAGTCACTTAAGCACCTGCCTTCAGTTCAGATCATGATCCCAAGGTCCTGGGATCGAGCCCCGCATCAGGCTCCCTGCTTAGTGGAGAGCCTGCTTCTCCCTCTACTCCTCCTGCCTGCTCTGATCTCTCTCTGTCTCATGCTCTCTCTCTCTCAAATAAATAAATCTTTAGAAAATTAAAGCACAAGGTCCTATGAAGACTATTTGAAATGATGATTCCTTATTTAGAAATAAAAATTCTTTTAACTCTGTTGTATGAGCTTCTCTCTTCCGTAAATTCCCCTAACATTATGTACTATTAAGATAACCTGCAAAAACGTTATCCACCTAACATTCTGAGACTTTCTTGCTACTTTCAGCCAATAATTAATTTTTATGGGCAAATCAGGAAAATGCTGACAGGCTCGTGACTTCTGAATGGAGGCTCTCTACCGAGTTATATTTAAATGTACTAGTCCTTTGTGGCCATGGCACATCTGTACACTTCAGCTGCTTTATATCAGAAAGCCGTTCCTTCACAGAAAGACGTTGCCTCAACTTTATACACACACCAGTGGTCTAGCTGATTTCAAACCAGACTGAAATAGGTTTCCATTCTCACAAGGCCATGATAATTGGCAATGGCATTAACATGGACTATTTTAAACTATCAGCAGGGGTACATTTAGTAATGGTAAAGATGTTGGGCATCACGCATTAGGGTTTTCACTTAAGCCAGAAGGTAGCCTGGGTCTATTCAGTATTTCCCAAGACTAGGAAGATAGAATGGAACACTGAGAACATGGGCATTAGAGTTAGGTAATGTTGTGGATCTGAGGTCTACCACGTATGAGCCGCGTGACCGTGAACCAAATTCACAACCTTTCTGAACCTCAGTTTACACACTTTGCAAATTAAGAGTAATAGAAACAATGACCTCTTTAGACTATTGGATAATTGATATTGAAAGCATGTAGCACGGTGTCTGGAATGTAGAGCAATCCACAGATGTTATGTGCCATTACTACTACCACTACCAGCCTGTGGAATATTAATAGTCTTCCTAGAGAAAAGTGTGGGATGCAGTAGGTTTCAAGAATTTTGAAATGGTTCTTTGGTGCAATATTTCTCAGGGTACAGTATGCTAGAGTTCCCAAACATATTTGATCAAGACACCCCTTTTCTCCAAGCCATTTGTGTTACTTTCCTAGTGCTGCTGTGACCAAGTACAATAGACTTAGTGGCTCAGAACAACATGGATTTATTCTCTTCTGGTCCTGGAAGTCATAGTCTATAATGAACCCTACCAGACTCTAGTCAAGGTATTTGCAGGGCTACATTCCTTCTGGAGGCTCCAGGGGAGACTCTGTTTCCTTGCCTTTTCCACTGCTACAGGCTGCTGCCTTCCTTGGCTCATTCTCCCTTTTTCCACCCTCAAAGCCAACAGCAGAGCAGCTTCAAGGCTCTCTGTCCCACTCTCTCGGACCTCTGCTTTCTTTGCCATATCTGCTTCGACGTTGGACTCTTGGCCTCCCTTTTAGGAGGAGCCATATGATTAGATTAGGCCCCTTGGGATAAGTCCTAATAATCTCTCCATGGCAAGATCCTTAACTTAACCACATCAGCAAAGTCTTTTTTGTCATGGAAGAAGCATATCTAAGGTTTCGGAGGTGAGGATATGGACATCTTCATGAGACCATTATTCTGCTTCTATTACATGTTACCTAAGAAGTCTAGGGTTCTGAAAAAATAATTAAGAAAAACCCTGGACTTCATTGGTCAACAGTTTAGGGGACGGGAGGCAGGAAGGCAAGGAAAAGAGTATACCTGGGACATTTAATTTATATTGATTATAGAATTATATGGATGGTATAGCAATCAGGGTCCCGGAAGAGAATGGATGGTTAAACAGGATGGTAAGATAAACAAAAGAAGGCTTAGTGAAGTTAAAAAAAGAGGCTTCAAAGGTGTGTACCAGGGATAGGGAACCTGCCAGAATGGTCCCAATATTTCAATAGTTTCTCCTTCTTGCTAGGGTCACACATTGACCTAACCCAAATGCAAAGGCAAAGAAGAGGAGAGCTGGGGCTGTAGAACAGGGGTTCTCAACCTCTAGCCTGTGTCCAAAACACCGGAGGGCTTCCTAAAACACAGAGTGCTGGGGCCTCTCCCCAGAGTCTCTGATTCAGTAGGTTTTCAGAGAAGTCTGCTGCTGCAGTCTGGCATTACACCTTGAGAACCACTGACAGTGACCAAACAGGTCAGCCTCCAGGTGCACAGAGCAGGTGGAGAAGGATGCCAAATGGGTATGTGGGGGTCCCACTGAAACAGCAAATTCTGAACTGAAAGGTGCCGATTTTGAGCACAACGGGAGGAGTCCTAGCCTGTGGAAAGCTAGACAAGCTGGAGGAGTTGAGGAAGGTGTCATAGAGGAAGTGGAATTTCCTCAGAGGGATTATAAAGATTTCAAAATCAGGGGAAGGGGGGCACCTGGGTGGCTCAGTGGATTAAGCTGCTGCCTTCAGCTCAGGTCATGATCTCAGGGTCCTGAGATCGAGCCCCACATCGGGCTCTCTGTTCAGCAGGGAGCCTGCTTCCCCCTCTCTCTCTGCCTGCCTCTCTGCCTACTTGTGATCTCTCTCTCTGTCAAATAAATAAATAAAATCTTTAAAAAAAAATCAGGGGAAGGGACAGCAGGGCACTGAGGCATAAGAAGCACGCAGACTAGAGTATATCGGCATGGTCCCTGTTAGGAGATCTATTTGCCTCAAGACAGCAGTCTTGCTTGGTGTGAAAGTCAATTTTGAAGAGCATTTGGAAAATCAGTTAATTGTGTAAGAGAAGAGCAGCAAGATAGGTAACAGTATTTGGGATTGACAGGGGTGGCAAAAGGGAGCCAGTGCAGGTTTTTGAGTAAGAGGAAAATGTTGTGAATGACCAGGATGTGTGGAAGGGGAAGATGGCTGACTTGGTGACACAAGTTAAGAAAGTCATTAAAATACTTGGTATTGTAGAAAAAAAATCCCTACTAAGTTTGGGAGCAAGAGACTAGGTTTCTGGTTTAGACCCTTTTATTAACTAATTAACTAGATCAGGTTGGTCCAACCATTGAACCACTCTGAAGGGAATGTAATTATTTTATTTCAAGAGCGTGTTGATTGCCTGGAGAGAAAAGAGCAAACAGGAGAAACACTTCAAATGCTACCAACATCTACACCAAGAAAAATAGCGACATCTGACAACCAGTGTGTAAACTTTGTCAATCTTTAGTAACAACAAACTTTAATTCTTGCTTGTGGTGACTTGTTGCTGACCGTGCAAGGATTAGGTCCTATTCTTTGGGTAGGTCATATATCATTAATGTGAAAAAAAGGAAAAAAAAGTTTTATTCCACTGAAGCTAACTTACTTTGCTTAAAATTATTTCCCTCATTTATTCATCCATCCATCCATCCATTTATAAATGAGTTGCTTTTATAAATGAGACCAAGACCATGAAAACTTTAAAAATATGACTTAGTGTATAGTAGCTCTTGTTGAAGAAATTTACTGTCTTCAAAGTAATAAACACGGAACTGACATTAGCCATCTGCCCTCAGTGAGATAAGGTTTTATGTGCATTCTAAGCATGAGGTCTACACTGCTCAAAAGGGAAAAAAGAAGTATCATTTTCTTGAAACAATTTTAATTTCTCTTCAAATATGTTCTTCCCAGATCTATTGCTTCACTTTATATTCTATACTTTGATTCCTTGGAATGTTCTGGATACACAGAGCTCAGTTTACTCAAACTGAAGGTTTTGGAAGGGAGGAGGGTAGAAGGTTGGGTGAGCCTGGTGGTGGGTATTATGGAGGGCACGTATTGCATGGTGCACTGGGTGTGGTGCATAAGCAATGAATTCTGGAACAGTGAAAATAAAATAAAATGAAAAAAATTGTAGACAGTAAGGCTACATCACTAAATAAATTTTTAAAGAAGTTAATCAAGATTCTGATGTATTTCAGAATGACAGAAAGAAAGAAGAAAATAGGAGAGAGAGATAAAAATGGTACTCTTTTTCCCTGAAAAGATTGGCAATGCCAGCTCTGACGAGTATGTGACATTTGCCTTCAATGATATGATCACTAACAGTAATAACATAAGCCTATCTAGTGTTTACCATGTGCCAAGCAGATATTTCATGGCCATTCTGCCTTTTAATCATTACAACAACTATATGAAGTAGTTATTATTATTCTGAGAACACAGATAAAAGGAGGAACAGAAGCTTAGATATGTTAAATATTTGTCTGATGACATTGCACTGATGGTTTTGGGTGCTGGGTTTCGAATTCATGTCTGACTTATTTCAAAAGGCCATGCTTTTTACCATTACACTCTTTTCTTCTAACACTCTCTCCCTGACCTGAACTTTCTCTCTCTCTCTCTTTTTTTTTTTTGGATGGGTGATTTATACTCAAAGGCTCTACTTTTCCTACTGTGTAATTTACCTACTGCTGCATAACAAGTTACCCCAAAGCTGAATAGATTAAAATAACATTTATTGGCTCAGTTTCTGTAGGTCAGGAATTCAGGAGTGCTCAGCTGGGTGTTTCCATCCCATAGACTCTTGTTGCACCTGGGGTAGCAGTCATCTGAAAGTTTTGACTGATGCTAGAAGCTTCACTGTCAAAATGGCCCCTCTTGTGATGATTTCCAGGAGGGCTCAGTTCCCAGGGGACCTCAGCCCCTCAGCACGTGGACCTGTCCATGGGGCTTCTTGAGGGTTCTCGTGGCATGACAGCTGGCTATCCCTAGAGTGAGTGGTCTAACAGAGAACAAGACAGAAGACTAGAAGATAGAGCACCTTTTATGACCTAGCTTTGGAAGTTACACTCATTATTTCTGCAATATCCTGTTGGTCACACAGTCAGTCCTATTCCTCATGGGAGAGTGTGAGTACCATAGGGTGAAAATACTTGTAGCCTGGCCACACACCTTCCATTTGGGAAGAAGGCTACACATTTACCAATCATTTCACTCTTAACTCTCCTTTAATTTTTTGCCTCCTTTCCTGGATTTTTAAAGTCTTCTTTCCAACAGATTTTATAATTTCCTTCCCATTAGATTTCAAAGTTTTTGCTGGATTTAATAATCCCTTACCATCTCCTCCCTTTATTCTTGGTTTTTCATTCAGATCTAGTGCTTAGCATAGTGCTGGGCACATAGGAAGACTACCTAATAGACACTTGCTACATGAATGAACACATTCAATGACTATATTCTCAATTTTACTCCTCCTCTGTGCTTCTATAGTTCTGGCTTTTCATTAGGGCTCAGTTGTAGGCTGGGCATATTTGGGTCAACTAAGGTGTTTTATTTCTTTGAATCACACAGAATTTTAGAAAAATGTAAAAGTCAGGGTGTTTCTCACAAAAATATTAGTTCCCGCTTTTCTTGAAAACATGCATGGAAATAGTTGCTGGAGCCAAGAAAGGAGGTTCCTCTTTTAGAGATGGCAGGTGCCCTTCAGTTCATCATGGTTCCCACCCTTTCTGCTTCTCAATCTGACACTGAGACTCCTTCAGCTTACCATTTATTACTGCACTTACAATGACAAAAGACATGAACAAACACTTCGCCAAAGAAGACATACAAATAAATGGCTAACAGACACATGAAAAAAATGTTCATCATCACTAGCCATCAAGGAAATTCAAATCAAAACCACATTGAGATACCACCTTACACCAGCTAGAATGGCCAAAATTAATAAGACAATAAACAACAAGTGTTGGAGAGGATTTGGAGAAAGGAGAACCCTCCTACACTGTTGGTAGGAATGCAAGCTGATGCAGCCACTCTGGAAAACAGTATGGAGGTTCAAAATAGAGCTATCCTATGACCCAGCAATTTCACTACTAGGAATTTACCCCAAAGATACAGATGTAGTGAAATGAAAGGACACCTGCACCTCAATGTTCATAGCAGCAATGTCCACAAAGCCGAACTGTGGAAGGAGCTGAGATGCTCTTCAACAGATTAATGGATAAAGAAGATTTGGTATATAATATATATGGTGGAATATTACTCAGCCATCAGAAAGGATGAATACTTACCTTTTATATTAACATGGATGGAAGTGGAGGGTATTATGCTAAATGAAATAAGTCAACTGAGAAAGACAATTATTTTTTTTTTAAAGATTTTATTTATTTATTTGACAGAGAGATCACAAGTAGACGGAGAGGCAGGCAGAGAGAGAGAGAGAGAGAGAGAGAGGGAAGCAGGCTCCCTGCTGAGCAGAGAGCCCGATGCGGGACTCGATCCCAGGACCCTGAGATCATGACCCGAGCCGAAGGCAGCGGCCTAACCCACTGAGCCACCCAGGCGCCCCGAGAAAGACAATTATTATATGGTTTCACTCTTATGTGGAATGTAGAAATAGTGCAAAGGATATAAGGGAAGGGAGGGAAAACTTAATGGGAAGAAATCAGAGAGGGAGACAAACCATGAGGGCCTCAACCATGGGGAGAAAACAGGGCTGCTAAAGGGGAACTTGGTGGGGGGATGAGATAACTGGGTATTGGGCATTAAGGAAGGAACATGATGTGATAAGCACCAGGTGTTATACACAACTGATGAATTGCTGAACACTACATCTGAAACTAATGATGTACTATGTGTTGGTTAATTGAATTTAAATTTAAAAAATTAAATTAAAAAAGCACCAGGAGGAAAAATAAAAGATCTCTAAAAGATCATTATTGGGGCGCCTGGGTGGCTCAGTCAGTTAGGCATCTACCTTTGGCTCAGGTCATGATCCCAGAGTTCTGGGATTGAGCCCCACATCAGGCTCTCTGCTCAGTGGGGTGCTTGCTTCTCCCTGTCCCTCTGCAGCTCCCCCTACTTGTGCTCATGTTCTCTCTTTGTCAAATAAATAAATAAAATTTTTAAGAAAAAAAAAAAAGTCATTGATAATAGTTGTCTAGGGATGGTATGGGAGATCCATAGAATTGTTGTGGATCTGGCTATCCCCCTTTTTTCTCTGCCAGCTTTGAAGTATAACTTCCATCCTTAAGTCACTAGGTGGCTGCTGGAGTTCCAGCCATTGTGTCAACTTGCTGAGTAGAAGCAAAGAGAAGAGCAAGGCCAAAAGGGCTAGTCCAATTGCCCCTGTCCAGTATTTCTGCATTTATCTCATTGGATGTTTCTATGTATAAGGGAGTATGTGTGAAATGTTTCTTCAGCTAGATTCATTGCTTAGGGTTCTGTTGGTAAGGACCAAAGGATGAATAAATATAACAAATTGGTCAAATCTTTTTAAGGGAAAGTAATAAAAGTAATTATTATTTGACAATTTATTATGTGCTATGACTGTGCTATAAATAACCTCAAATAGTCCAACAACCATAAGAAATAAGAAATAGTATGCCATTCCTGTGTTATAGTTAAGGAAACTGAGGCTCAGAGAGGTTATATAACTTGACTGAAATCAGGTTATAGGTCGTAAGTAGTAGTAGGCCAGCATTTCTAAAAGCTGTTGATTTGTCCTTGGAAATGTATAGGAGATGAGATATCCTTTCTTGATAACACTGGAGTTTCTCATTTCCATTAGGTTTGTAGATTTCGTGCAGAGCAACATGAACTCGTAACATGACTTCTTGGGCTCTTTATTACTGAGATTTTAGAACACAATACAGCAGCATTTAAAAGCCTTCGGGGACTTTAGGAAAGTGATAAACTAATTTTAGATCTTCTCTTCCTAGATGTTCAACTTAACATATTAAGGTCCCACAAATAGACAAGGTGTTTCCCTTGAAGATATATACACCTTGCTTATGTGAATCAAGACCTACCTTACAGTTGAATATTCCTTGCTCTTGCTTAAGCATTTTGTCATCTTAGCATGAGAAGTAAAATGTATTTATTCTAGTTGAATGAGGTATAAATTCTGTCTTATAAAACAAGATAAAATTGAGAACTGTAAATTGTCTGCTATAAAAAAGAACACATTTTGTTGTCTTACTATGCAAGTTCATTGTTATTTGTAAAATTAAACTCAGCAATTTATGAGTGAAGTTTTCAAAGAAAGAGTATTACTCATAAAGTTCATGATGGGAAATTTGGAAATCTGGTCAGACTAAGCATAGTGTCATGGGCTTTGCTTTTAGTGGAGAACAAAAGAGCAGATTTCCTCAAATTCAGGAGCAAAACAAGTTGCATCTAGAAAATTGACCTGTGGATCAAATGTTCAAAGCTTGGATCTCGTAATATGTGTTACTGTCATGTCAACCACAATATTAGCACTGTGTTAAAAAAAGATCTATTATTGCTAATTCCTCCAGAGTCTTTCTCAAGCTCTTCCAGAAAGAAAATTCAAAGCTTGCTGTGTTGGCATATCTTTTGAGAAACCTGAATGCCAGGGGGCAGAATATACTGGGATTGAAGCTTTCCAAAGGCAGTGGTCATGTTTTTCTTGTTTGTTGTTTATCTGCTGCTCTGAGCACACAGTAGGCACTCAAATACTTACTCAACAAGAGGGTGAAAGAAAATCAGATTTCCTAGTTCCTTTTAAAATTGGAAGATCTACTTAGGATCATGCTTATGGCTTCCAGATCTAGAAGCCACCTCTCTGGTCACTCCCCATTTACCCTGCTGGCCTCTGTCTATTTTGGTCTGATGAACTGGTCTCCTCAAAAATCACCATTTGCCTTTTACTCATCAACTCTTCTGACTTCTTCTCCATCTTTTTTCTACCTGATCTGACACGGCATTGGTCAAGGTTGTCTTGACCTTGAAGCAGTCTCCTCTCTTTGTGCCTACAATGCTCTACAATCTTGATACTTTTTCTCCTTCTGTGACCTCATCTCGGCCATTCTCTGAATGTTCTCTCATTTTTATACAGAAAGTCACTAATATTCAATTATCCACCAAGGTCTCCTCATACCTTTCTAAATCCCCTTGTTAGAGATCTTGTCTCTACATTTGTCTTCGAAGATTCTCTGCAGTTTACCCCTATCCTGCTTTTCTCTGCCCTGCATCTTCTGTGTTCTTACCTCATACTTTCATTATCTTGCTGCCTAGAAGACACACTAGCACACATGTCTAGAATGGAAGTGATTACCTCCCCCGCTTTCAATACACACATGCACACATACTCACATACATATATACTCACTGTGATGGCTAGTTCTATGTGTCAAGTTGACTGGATCATGGGGGTCCCCAGATATTTGGTTAAACATTAATCTGGGTGGTATCTGTGAGGGTATTTCTGGATGGTAAAGCAGATTGCCATCCCCGGTGTGGCTGTGTATCCCTCAATCATCTGTTGAAAGCCTAAATAAAATAAAAGGCTCAGTAGGAATTGATTCTTTCTCTCTATTCTTTGAGGTGGGACATCAGTCATATCCTGCCTTTGGATTTGGACTCAGACTGGAACTTACACCATCAGCTCCCTTGGTTCTCAGGCCTTCAGACTCAGGCAGGAATTATACCATGGGATCCTCTGCGTCTGGACTTTTCAGACTTACCAATTGAGCCAATTCTTTATAATCGCGCTCTCTCTCTCTCCACAAATATATCCTATTGTTTTCTATTGGTTTTATTTCTCCAGAGAACCTTAACTAATATACTCACATGCTATGCCCATGCCCACACCCGCTGACATACACTTAAACTCACATAAGTGGGCCCTCATTAATGGCTTTTCCCAATTCTGGACCCAATGTCTCTAACAATCTTCAAGGTAGATTTGAGTCACCACCTACCCCTTTAATCTTCAAAGCTAACCAATCAGCAAGTACTGGTGATACCTCTTTTCATGATGCCCTTTAAAGGCAGCTTCTCCCACTTATGTTTTATAATAATTATTATTTTTTTAAAACCCCTTTTTTTTTCTTAAAGATTTTATTTATTTATTTGACAGAGACATGACAAGTAGGCAGAGAGGCAGGCAGAGAGAGAGGGGGAAGCAGGCTTCCCGCTGAGCAGAGAGCCTGATGTGGGGCTCAATCCCAGGACCCCGAGACCACGACCTGAGCCGAAGGCAGAGGCTTAACCCACAGAGCCAGCCAGGTGCCCCATTTAAAAAAAAAAACAAACTATAATTATTTTTTTTTAAAGATTTCATCTATTTGACAGAGAGAGAGATCACAAGTAGGCAGAGAGGCAGGCAGAGAGAGAGGAGGAAGCAGGCTCCCCGCCGAGCAGACAGCCCGATGTGGGGCTCGATCCCAGGATCCCGGGACCATGACCCAAGCTGAAGGCAGAGGCTTTAACCCACTGAGCCACCCAGGAGCCCCAAAAACTATAATTATTTTTAAAAATACATTTAGTTTTACAGAAAAGTTGAAAAATAGTATTGAGGATTTCTCTACACCTATCACCCAGCTTCCCCTAATATTAATATTTATACAACAATCACACACTTATGAAAGCTAAGAAATTAACATTAGTACAATACCATTAACTAAACTACAGGCTTTATTCAAATATAACCTTCTTCCCTTCTTTTCAGTTGTAGGATTTCACATTGCACTGAGTTGTAATATCTTCTTAGTTTCCTCCAGTCTATGACAATGGGAATGTCCATCCTTACTACATGGATCATATGTCTTCTGGGTTTTGCCACTGTAAAGTTACTCCTTTTCCCCTTGAAATTAATAAGTGTCTTAGAGAAAATGCTTTGAGGCTATAGAAATACATGATTTATCCTAATTTTTTTCCCACCGATTTTAGCATTCATCATTGGGTCTTACAAGCAAGAACTATTGCCGTGGTGTTCTGATGGTGATTTTCTATTTCCCTTGTTTTTTTGAACTTTATTAATTCCTTTCATCCATTTGAAATTAAAACTATTAACAACAGTCACAAGTGATTTTGGGGGTATTTACTCTATACCGGGTTTTGGATTATAAATTTAATACTCACTGTATCATTTAATGTCCACAGTAACCCTTTGAATTAGGTATGGTTATCACTACTTTACAGATTAGCCAAAGGGGACCCATAGAGGCCAATAATTTGACCATGGCCAATAATTTGACCATGCAAATAGGATGAGGCCAGCATCCTGCCCATCTTTGTCTGTTGCTAAAATCTGTTCTCCCTACCCTTACATAATCCTGCTATTACTTTGGTTTATATACTCATGTCATTAGAACATCTGTGAGAGATGCTACCACAGTGCCTACCAGGGTCCAATTTACTTCCCTAATCCATAATTCTATGATGTTACTCTTACCCTCAAGATATTTCAATATCTCCCATTAAACATGAAGTCTGAAATACTTAACCCACACCAAATTCATCTGACACCTAACCCCAAGCCAACATTCCCCTCCTTCCCTATATCTGTTCTCTACTCCAAAGAAATGTTCCCTTCACTATGGCCTGCCAGTTCATGGTGTTTTCTATCTCTTGACTTTGCCTTATGTTTCATTTTTTCTTTCTCTAACAACTAATCCTGTCCATTTCTTAAAGCTAATGGCCTCCATGATGGGGAGATCCTATTGGCTTTATTTTTCAAACATGTCCGGAATCTGGCTCAATCTGGATGTTCTCATGGTTAATCCTCAGGCCCAAGCTCCCAGCATCTCACTCCTGAATTACAGCAGGAGCCTTCTAACAGTTTCACCTTCCTCGGCTCTTACCATCTACCCCCTCTCCTTTACCCAGCAGTTAGTGTGTCCTTTCAAATGCACATTATAAGAGGCCCCTCTTCTCTGAGGGTGCACTGAGGAGTGGGGTCCCCAGCTCTTGGCTCCTCTGGGCCAGAGACCAGGAGGCTGCCATTTTCATTCCCATCCTCCGGAACTCTACGGAAAGCAATCAGGGAACAAAAGCTCCTGAAAGCAAACCTGAGCTGATTACTCAGCCCGGCCCCTGGTAAGGGCGGTGCAATTCCACCTGGGCAAAGACACTTGAGATTCACTACAACAGGCCCCTCCCCCAGAAGATGAACAAGAAATCTAGCCAGGACCAATTTCACCTACCAAGGAGTGCAGGTTCAATACCAAGGAGAGCAACGGAATTCCAGAGGAGGAGAAAGCAATGCACGGAACTCATAGCTTTCTCCCCATGATTTTTTAGTCTTGCAGTTAATTTAATTTTTTTTCAATTTTTTTCTTCTTCTGCTAAATATTTTTTAACCTTTGCCCTTTTCTTTTTTAACGTTTTTAACTAGTTTATCTAATATATATATTTTTTCTTTTTTATATTTTTTATTTATTTGTTTTCTTTTTTTAATTGTTTCTTTCTTTTTTTTCTGAACCTCTTTTTATCCCCTTTCTCCCCCCCACGATTTGGGATCTCTTCTGATTTGGTTAAAGCGTATTTTCCTGGGGTCTTTGCCACCCTTTTAGTATTTTACTTGCTCCTTCATATATACTCTTATCTGGACAAAATGACAAGGTGGAAAAATTCACAACAAAAAAAAGAAAAAGAGGCAGTACCGAAGGCTAGGGACCTAATCAATACAGACATTGGTAATATGTCAGATCTAGAGTTCAGAATGATGATTCTCAAGGTTCTAGCCGGGCCCAAAAAAGGCATGGAAGATATTAGAGAAAACCTCTCGGGAGATATAAAAGCCCTCTCTGGAGAAATAAAAGAACTAAAATCTAACCAAGTTGAAATAAAAAAAGCTATTAATGAGGTGCAATCAAAAATGGAGGCTCTCACTGCTAGGATAAATGAGGCAGAAGAAAGAATTAGCGATATAGACCAAATGACAGAGAATAAAGAAGCTGAGCAAAAGAGGGACAAACAACTACTGGACCATGAGGGGAGAATTTGAGAGATAAGTGACACCATAAGACGAAACAACATTAGAATAATTGGGATTCCAGAAGAAGAAGAAAGAGAGAGGGGAGCAGAAGGTATATTGGAGATAATTATTGGAGAGAATTTCCCTAAAATGGCAAATGGAACAAGCATCAAAATCCAGGAGGTGCAGAGAACCCCCCTCAAAATCAACAAGAATAGGTCCACACCCCGTCACCTAATAGTAAAATTTACAAGTCTTAGTGACAAAGAGAAGATCCTGAAAGCAGCCCGGGACAAGAAGTCTGTAACATACAATGGTAAAAATATTAGATTGGCAGCAGACTTATCCACAGAGACCTGGCAGGCCAGAAAGAGCTGGCATGATATATTCAGAGTACTAAACAAGAAAAACATGCAGCCAAGAATACTATATCCAGCTAGGCTATCATTGAAAATAGAAGGAGAGATTAAAAGCTTCTAGGACAGGGCGCCTGGGTGGCTCAGTGGGTTAATCCTCTGCCTTCAGCTCAGGTCATGATCTCAGGGTCCTGGGATGGAGCCCCTCATCGGGCTCTCTGCTCAGCAGGGAGCCTGCCTCCACCTCTCTCTCTGCTTGCCTCTCTGCCTACTTGTGATCTCTCTGTCAAATAAATAAATAAAATCTTAAAAAAAAAAAAAAAGCTTCCAGGACAAACAAAAACTGAAAGAATTTGCAAACACCAAACCAGCTCTACAGGAAATATTGAAAGGGGTCCTCTAAGCAAAGAGAGACCCTAAAAGTAGTAGATCAGAAAGGAACAGAGACAATAAAGAGTAACAGTCACCGTACAGGCAATACAATGGCACTAAATTCATATCTCTCAATAGTTACCCTGAATGTTAATGGGCTAAATGCCCCAGTCAAAAGACACAGGGTATCAGAATGGATAAAAAAACAAAACCCATCTATATGTTGCCTACAAGAAACTCATTTTAGACCCGAAGACACCTCCAGATTTAAAGTGAGGGGGTAGAAAACAATTTACCATGCTAATGGACATCAGAAAAAAGCAGGGGTGGCAATCCTTATATCAGATCAATTAGATTTTAAGCCAAAGACTATAATAAGAGATGAGGACGGACACTATATCATACTTAAAGGATCTGTCCAACAAGAAGATGTAACGATTTTAAATATCTATGCCCCTAATGTTGGAGCAGCCAATTATATAAACCAATTAATAACAAAATCAAAGAAACACACAACAATCATACAATAATAGTAGGGGACTTCAACACTCCCTTCACTGAAATGGACAGATCATCCAAGCAAAAGATCAACAAGGAAATAAAGGCCTTAAATGACACACTGGAACAGATGGACATCACAGATATATTCAGAACATTTCATCCCAAAGCAACAGAATACATATTCTTCTCTAGTGCACATGGAACATTCTCCAGAATAGATCACATCCTGGGTCCTAAATCAGGTCTCAACCGATATCAAAAGATTGGGATCATTCCCTGCATATTTTCAGACCGCAATGCTCTGAAGCTAGAACTCAATCACAAGAGGAAATTTGGAAAGAACAAAAATACATGGAGGCTAAACAGCATCCTTTTAAAGAATGAATGGGTCAACCTGGAAATTAAAGAGGAATTGAAAAAAATTCATGGAAACATAAGATAATGAAAACACAATGGTTCAAAATCTGTGGGACACAGCAAAGGCAGTCCTGAGAGGAAAATATATAGTGATACAAGCCTTTCTCAAGAAACCAGAAAGGTCTCAGGTACACAACCTAACCCTACACCTAAAGGAGGTGGAGAAAGAACAAGAAAGAAAGCCTAAACCCAGCAGGAGAAGAGAAATCATAAAGATCAGAGCAGAGGGGCGCCTGGGTGGCTCAGTGGGTTAAAGCCTCTGCCTTCGGCTCAGGTCATGATCCCAGGGTCCTGGGATCGAGCCCCGCATCGGGCTCTCTCCTCAGCGGGGAGCCTGCTTTCCCCTCTCTCTCTGCCTGCCTCTCTGCCTACTTGTGATCTCTGTCTCTCAAAAAAAAAAAAAATCTTAAAAAAAAAAAAAGATCAGAGCAGAAATCAATGAAAGAGAACAAAAAAAAAATAGAGCAAATCAACGAAACTAGGAGCTGGTTCTTTGAAAAAATTAATAAGATTGATAAACCCCTGGCCAGACTTATCAAAAAGAAAAGAGAAAGGACCCAAATAAATAAAATCATGAATGAAAGAGGAGAGATCACAAAGAACACCAAAGAAATACAAACAATTATAAGAACATACTATGAGCAACTCTACGCCAACAAATTTGACAATCTGGAAGAAATGGATGAATTCCTAGAGACATATAAACTACCACAACTGAACCAGGAAGAAATAGAAAGCCTCAACAGACCCATAACCAGTAAGGAGACTGAAACAGTCATCAAAAATCTCCAAACAAACAAAAGCCCACGGCCAGACAGCTTCCCGGGGGAATTCTACCAAACATTTAAAGAAGAACTAATTCCTATTCTCCTGAAACTGTTCCAAAAAATAGAAATGGAAGGAAAACTTCCAAACTCATTTTATGAGGCCAGCATCACCTTGATCCCAAAACCAGACAAGGATCCCATCAAAAAAGAGAACTACAGACCAATATCCTTGATGAACACAGATGCAAAAATTCTCACCAAAATACTAGCCAATAGGATTCAACAGTACATTAAAAGGATTATTCACCACGACCAAGTGGGATTTATTCCAGGGCTGCAAGGTTGGTTCAACATCCGCAAATCAATCAATGTGATACAACACATTAATAAAAGAAAGAACAAGAACCATATGATACTCTCCATAGATGCTGAAAAAGCATTTGACAAAGTACAGCATCCCTTCCTGATCAAAACTCTTCAAAGTGTAGGGATAGACGGCACATACCTCAATATTATCAAAGCCATCTATGAAAAACCCACCGCAAATATTCTCAATGGAGAAAAACTGAAAGCTTTTCCGCTAAGGTCAGGAACACGGCAGGGATGTCCATTATCACCACTGCTATTCAACACAGTACTAGAAGTCCTAGCCTCAGCAACCAGACAACAAAAAGAAATTAAAGGCATCCAAATTGGCAAAGAAGAAGTCAAACTATCACTCTTCGCAGATGATATGATACTATATGTGGAAAACCCAAAAGACTCCACTCCAAAACTGCTAGAACTTGTACAGGAATTCAGTGAAGTGTCAGGATATAAAATCAATGCACAGAAATCAGTTGCATTTCTCTACACCAACAGCAAGACAGAAGAAAGAGAAATCAAGGAGTCAATCCCATTTACAATTGCACCCAAAACTATAAGATACCTAGGAATAAATCTAACCAAAGAGACTAAGAATCTATACTCAGAAAAGTATAAAGTACTCTTGAAAGAAATTGAGGAAGACACAAAGAAATGGAAAAATGTTCCATGCTCCTGGATTGGAAGAACAGATATTGTGAAAATGTCTATGCTACCTAAAGCAATCTACATATTTAATGCAATTCCTATCAAAATACCATCCATTTTTTTTTAAAGAAATGGAACAAATACTCCTAAAATTTATATGGAACCAGAAAAGACCTCGAGTAGCCAAAGGAATATTGAAAAAGAAAGCCAAAGTTGGTGGCATCACAATTCCGGACTTCAAGCTCTATTACAAAGCTGTCATCATCAAGACAGCATGGTACTGGCACAAAAACAGACACATAGATCAATGGAACAGAATAGAGAGCCCAGAAATAGACCCTCAACTCTATGGTCAACTAATCTTCGACAAAGCAGGAAAGAATGTCCAGTGGAAAAAAGACAGCCTCTTCAATAAATGGTGTTGGGAAAATTGGACAGCCACATGCAGAAAAATGAAATTGGACCATTTCCTTACACCACACACGAAAATAGACTCAAAATGGAGGAAGGACCTCAATGTGATAAAGGAATCCATCAAAATCCTTGAGGAGAACACAGGCAGCAACCTCTTCGACCTCAGCCGCAGCAACATCGTCCTAGGAACATTGCCAAAGGCAAGGGAAGCAAGGGCAAAAATGAACTATTGGGATTTTATCAAGATCAAAAACTTTTCCACAGCAAAGTAAACAGTTAGCAAAACCAAAAGACAACTGACAGAATGGGAGAAGATATTTGCAAACGACATATCAGATAAAGGGCTAGTGTCCAAAATCTATAAAGAACTTAGCAAACTCAACACCCAAAGAACAAATAATCCAATCAAGAAATGGGCAGAAGACAAGAACAGACATTTCTGCAAAGAAGATATCCAGATGGCCAACAGACACATGAAAAAGTGCTCCATATCACTCGGCATCAGGGAAATACAAATCAAAACCACAATGAGCTATCACCTCACACAGTCAGAATGGCTAAAATTAACAAGTCAAGAAATGACAGATGCTGGCGAGGATGCGGAGAGAGGGGAACCCTCCTACACTGTTGGTGGGAATGCAAGCTGGTGCAACCACTCTGGAAAACAGCATGGAGGTTCCTCAAAATGTTGAAAATAGAACTACCCTATGACCCAGCAATTGCACTACTGGGTATTTACCCTAAAGATACAAACGTAGTGATCCAAAGGGGCACGTGCACCCGAATGTTTATAGCAGTAATGTCCACAATAGCCAAACTATGGAAAGAACCTAGATGTCCATCAACAGATGAATGGATAAAGAAGACGTGGTATATATACACAATGGAATACTATGCAGCCACCAAAAAAATGAAATCTTGCCATTTGCGACGACGTGGATGGTACTAGAGGGTATCATGCTTAGCGAAATAAGTCAATCAGAGAAAGACAACTATCATATGATCTCCCTGATATGAGGAAATGGAGATGCAACATGGGGGGTTAAGAGGGTAGAAGAATAAATGAAACGAGATGGGATTGGGAGGGAGACAAACCATAAGTGACTCTTAATCTCACAAAACAAACTGAGGGTTGATGGGGGGAGGGGGGTTGTGGGGATGAGGGTATGGACACTGGGTAGGGTATGTGCTATGGTGAGGGCTCTGAAGTGTGTAAACCTGGTGATTCACAGACCTGTACCCCTGGGGATAAAAATATACTATATGTCTATAAAAAATAAAAAAATTTAAAAAAATAAAAGAAGAGGCCCTTCCTCTATGAGACTCTGCAAAGAATCCCATTTCATGAATGTAATAGGTCAAGTGCGCAAAAAGGCCAGAAAGACCTGATGAGATCTGCTCTACCTCCCTGCTTTCGCACCATCACCTCTCTGACCTGGCCTGTTTCTATTCTCACCCTTATTAGTTCCACTCCAACTACAGTGACCTCTGCTATCACTAGAGCATCCTAGTAGGTACACTGAGGGCTTTTGCTTTGACTTTGGTCCCTTTGCCAAGAATGCTCTTCCCCCAGATATTTGCACAGTTAATTCTCTCAGGTCCTTCATGGGTTCACTCAGATGTCACCTTCTCAGTGAGGCCCAACCTAACCTCAAGCAATGTCCAGTCTCTTTTCTCTTCCCTGCTTTTCTATTTCGGTAGTATCCATGATCTTCTAATGAATGCTTTGTTTTACCTATGTTTATGTCTATGGTTTGTTGTCTATCCAGAATATAAGCACCAGGAAGTCAGGGATCTTTGCATTTTGCTCACTGATACCTCCCAATCAGAGGAGACTGAGCCTAGTACATAGAAGATCCTCAGGAAATTTTTGATGAATTACATTGAGGGTCTGTCTCATTCACAATGACCTCTTTCTTCTGTGTCACTCTATGGTATACATAATGTTGGAACCATTCTTTTGGTATGTATCATATATGAACTGCCTCATTTCATTTCTTGTACGAATGAACTGACCACCCAACTCTGTATGTTTGCAGAGGTGACATCTGTGGCTTTATCCTGCCAATGATCCAGTAGATCCAGTTCACCTTCTTTCCTGCCTACCCAGTAAAACTCCATGGTCTATTATTATCATTACTCCCTTGCATACATCTTCAAATTCCTTGCCCCTGACCTGATTCACTTCAACCCTGGTTATATCTCAAAGCTAACCCTCTGCCTCCTCCAAGCTTGGACCCCAGCAGGGAAGCATATAACTCTACTGATGGGATTCACATTACATTCATAACCACAAATGTGAAGTATAGTTCAGCAACCTGGTTAGATTTCCTTATTCTTTTACTTATCTAGATGACTCTTCCATGCTCAATAAACTTTCATTTTTCCCCAGTGTCAGGGTGGAAAGGAACTCCCATTTCTCACTTGCTTCTAAACATGTGCTGTATCTGTGCTCTCATTCTCGATGTGCGCTTCTGGTTCTATTTGTCTAACCCACTACCTGCACCCTGGGATCCTTCCTTTTCACCTGTTCAAGCATTTCTTTCCTGGAGGTGAATCAGCTCCTTCCTACATACTCAATTTCTCCTTTTCTCTTGGATTGAGGAGGAGGTCCTTCTCGATCTCCTTCGAAAGGAAAGGAACAATTTCCCTTCCTTAGAAACCCTCTTAAGTCTATATATCCATTTTATGCTACTTCCCCATTTCTGAGTTTCTTTTATAAAAAATGCTCATTGGACTTACTGTCTTCCCTTCTTCACATATAATTCATTCTTCCTTAACCCATTTTAGTTGGGTTTTCATCCTCACCCCTTCACTGAAATTGCTCTTGTCAAGGACCTCCTTTTTGCCAAATCCAATGGTTAATTCTCAGTCTTTGTCTTACTTGATTACTTAACAATACTGGACACAGTAGACCATCTCTTCCTTCTTTTTTTTAAAATTTATTTATTTATTTGACAGAGAGAGACAGATCACAAGTAGGCAGAGAGAGAGGGGGAAGCAGGCTCCCCGCTGAGCAGAGAGCCTGACACGGGGCTTGATCCCAGGACCCCGAGACGATGACCCGAGCTGAAGACAGTGGCCTAACCCACTGAGCTACCCAGGCACCCCCCATCTCTTCCTTCTTGAAACACGTAGCTAAGGCTCCTCCTTTTCCTCCCATCCTGCAAATGTTAATGCTGCAGGATTCAGGCTTTGATCCTCTTTCTTTTCTCTCTGCATGCACTCCTGACTGATTATGGCTTTGGAACCATCTCTGTACTGATGATCCCCAATATTTATTCCAACATGGACCCTCTCCTAAACTCGACTCAAGTAGTCACTCAACATCTTCCCTTGAATGTCTCATGGCAGCATAAGACTTGCCCCAAACAGAACAAATCAAGTCTCACTCTTTCCTACCTCAGTAAATGCCATCCGCATTCACTTAAAAAAATGTAACTATGAGTCATGATTGATTTCTTCCTTTCTTCAGACCTCAATCCACCAACAATTACAGTTGGACCTACCGGCAAAATAGATCCCAAATCTCATTGCTTCTTGTCTTATTTTTTACCAACATCCTAGTCTAAGTTATTATTCTATGCATGGATTATTGCAGTAGCCTCTCTCTGGCCTCCTTGATTCTATTATTTCCTTCAGGATGTCCTTTAAAATAAAATTGTAATAGTGCTTCCTGAACCAAACCTTTTATTGCCATTCCAACAAACTGAGAATAAAATCCACACTCCCTACCATCGCTTTTAAGACTCAAGCTGAGCCTTCCTGTTACCTTTCTGATCTTGCCATCTACTACTATTGTTCCTTTAACTCCACTGTTATCACTCTGGACTTCTTGCTCTGTCTTGAAGAGCCAAGCCTACTTCTGCCTCAGGGCCACTGTACTTGCTGTACTCTCCACCTGAAACCTTCCTTCACAAGATCTTTGTATGACTTGCTCACTTATTTCATTCATTTTTCTGCAAACATCTACTCCTCCTCAGAGAGGCCTTCCCTGACACCCAACCTAAAGCTACTTCCGCCCCCACCACTCTCTCTCCTTTTGTCCTGCCTTAATTTTCATCACAGCACTTCGCAGTGAAATCATTTAATAAATGTGTTATTTCCCTGACCGGCCTACGAGGACGGAAACTCTCTAGGCATGAGAAACATCTTCGTCAAGTAGACTCCCTAAGTATCTAGAACAGTAGATACCTGAATAAATCCTAGTTAAATGAATAGATTCAGTTAATAATTTATACTTGTGCCAGACACAGGACAAGATGCTATGGAGACAGGGATGAATGAGAAAATTCTTACCCACAAGGAACTCACTGTCTCATGTAGTAGGTTCTTGCCATGTCTGCCTCAGACCAGAAGCACCAGCACCATCTGGGCATTTATTAGAAAGGGACATTCTCAGGTCCCGCCTGGAACTGCTGGATTAGCAGCCCTGGGGGTGAGGCTGCAATCTGTGTTTTAACAAACCCTCCTGGCAATTCCAGTGTCCTGTGGAGCTTGAGGACCATGGTCGTAGGGCTGAAGTCAGACCCCAACAGGCAAGGCTAGTATATAGGGGCCAGGGCCGGTAGTAAATGCTGGGTACTTTGAAGACATTCTTTGTTAAAGATAAGACTTGTGCCAATACAAATACATCCCCACAATGTACTGGGCCCTCTCCTTTTTCTTATCCTTTTCATTTCCCAAAGGGAGTCAGCTTATATTCCAGACAGAGGGGAAACAAAAACAAAAACAAAAAGCAAACAGCTGGTCTAAGACCAAGGGCGTTGTAGCCTCGCTGAACTAGTTTTCCAAATCCAGTTAAACGAGGCTATAACTCCTGGGGCTGGCTCACCCTCCGTGTTGTTGAAATTCCAGCATCTCCCCATGAATGGGAACAACAGGCCCAGTGTTGCTTACCGTGAGCCAGTGGAACACCTAGACAATAGAAGTCACTCATAAAACAAGGATTTACTGTAGCACCAAAAATGGAAACCTCCGTGGAAGGTTAGCCTTGATCTGAGAAAGCAGGCCAGCCCCATTTTGGCCCCTCTCTGTCCACTGACCACTGCCGGAGTGGCTCTGCTTCAGGTTTCTGTCTGTTCATGTAGGGCTGTTGCCTAGGACAGTTTCTGATGAACACCACTGGGCTGTGTCTTTACCACCCCGACAAACAGCAATCCGGCTGCAAGGCTCCCTCTGATTTCAGCCCCAGATTAAAAAAAAAAAAAAAAAAGACCTCCCAGACACTTCTACCTCATAGTTATCCACTGAGCAAAACTGTGAGAGCCAGTTTAATTGGCTTGAATACCTCTCAGACTTGCTATCAGCCGATAAATCTGCAGGAGGTGCTTAGAAAATTAGGTTGGCCTTAATCTTATTTTAAAACTTGGAGTTGTGGGGGGGAAAAAAAAAAGAAAGAAAGAAAGAAAAAAAAAAGAGAAAGCATTTGACTAAGTTTTGGTGCAGTGAAGTTATTGGCTATTTCAAATGTTCTAGGATGTCGGCTGAAGCCCATATGAAAACAGTTAAATGCTATTCCAAGAGAATCCAATATGCTAGGAATATGATAGGGGACATTGAATGGAAAATTCTGTAATTACTATGTTCATATTTCATGGTAAAATATATTCAAGATTAGCTGTCTTCTAAAGGAACAGTACATGTATCTAAAACATTTGGGGGTCGCTTCGTTGGGTGGGAAGGAGGAATAATTTAATTAGGCCACAGATAGAGTTTTCTTAGAATTTTTGGTCCTATGTAGCTAGTTTTAAATTTCTTCTTTTAAGGCTTTGAGCCACTGGTCATGAAATCAGCATTGTTAGGAAATAAACCTGATCAGCAGCTTTATCCTTTTGGTGCTACACGTATGGCGCGATCGTTGAGGCAGTGGGAGTGTGTAGAGCTGGGACGGCATCCCGAGGCATTGTTCCTATCCATAGAGCCCTCTGTGGGTTTCACAGCCATACACTGCCTTTGGACACCAGTCAGGTCTTCTGAAAATATACACGATGTTAAACCACAGACTGAGTTTTCAATATGTTGTAAACATTCTCACAGTGGGCGCAAAAATGATTCACTGCCTGCCAGTGTTTGCTCTTAAGAGTGGCCAAGAGGGGCAGAGAATCGAAGGAAAGAAAAAAATAGAGACAGAGCCAAAGAGCAGGAGGGACACGTGAGAGAAAGGAGGAGGGGACAAAGAAGATAGAGGAAATGAGAGAGAGGGAGGGACAGGAAGGGAAAGGGGAGAGAGAGAGAGAAAAGATTTAAAGGAAACTAGCAGCCTCAAGTACCCTAGAATGTTCAACTTGCTAAAAAACATCAAGGGAACAATGCAAGGGCAAACCTTACTTGCAGGATCCTGGGGTATAACAAGTCATGTTGGATGTGTTGAGCAGGTGACTGACAATGTCAAAGTCATTGCCTGTCTGCCCACCTGGGCCCGCAACTTTAGAGATTCACCTGGATTTTGGATTCATTCATCTGTGAACATTAGAGAGGAAATACTCCTAACGCTCATCCAGAATGGATTTCCCAGTAGGGCTCATGGCTACTCATTACTGTGAAGCTATGAGGGGCTTTCCAGGGTTTCCAAATTCCCAATGTATTTTCCACCTAGAGACAAAGATCACGGGAGTCCATTCACAGATTGCAGAAGGGGGGTGGAAATACAGCAAGAAATGGTGTTTATGATATTTAAAGTATGCATATATAAGAAAGAATATTCAGAGGAAATAATGCTGAGTGTGCTAATATTCTAATTTTTACATTTTCCTTTGATTTAGTTAATGATATTTTTGTTTTACTGTTTTCTCTACCTTTCATTGTGAATTTACACAGTTTTTTAACATTTTTTTAAAGCGGATTTTTAACTGATTTTAGAGGGCCTTACTCTCTCTTGAATTCCACTGTACTCTTCCGTCTATTCCATATTCCTTAGAGTTGCTCACATCTTTCCAAGGACTTCGCTTCTGAATTTTACAGACCAAATTTTAGAACTGATGTTCACTATTTCAGCTCATCCTGTTTGTTCCACTTAATGACATATATGATTGCAGTGATTTTGCGGACTACCAAGAAAGCAGTGGTTTTCTACTTCATCCAGATTCTTGGGTTTCAAATCTCAGTGGCACAGTTTGTTAATTGTGTAACTGTGGGCAAGTTAGATATTTTCTCTATAATTCTGTTTCCTCATTTATCCAATGGAGACAATACTACTACTTATTATATAATATTATAATAATACTACTTACCACATAAGGTTGTTGTGGAAGTGTTTTTATATTTTTTTAAGAATTTATTTATTTATTTGATGGAGAGGTAGCATAAGTAGGCAGAGTGGCAGGCAGAGGGAGAGAGAGAAGCAGGCTCTCCGCTGAGCAGGGAGCCCAATGTGGGGCTTAATCCCAGGACTCTAGGATCATGAACTGAGCTAAAGGCAGACACTTAACTGACTGAGCCCCCAAGTGCCTCTGTTGTGGAAGTTAAATGAGTTGATATGCATTAAGCTCTTAGAATAATACACAGCATGATGGGAAACATCTAAGAGATGCCAGTTCTTATTTTGAGGCACCCATTCATTCATATAACCAACTTTTATTGATCAACTACTCTGTGCCTCCCCTTCGTTGACCACAGGGCCTTTGCAGGTATAGTGCCCTTCATCTGAAATATTTTTCTCTTAAGTTAATTAAATTATATATCTTTTGGACCTCAGGTCAAATGTCACTTTTCATTGATAGCTTCCCCTGAGCCCCTAGCAAAGATCATATTCTCAATGTCCTGATTCCTTTCCTTTAAAACATTCATTAGGCTTTGTAATTATGCACTTGGCTTTTATTATTTGACTACTCTATGCCCCTTTCTAGACCATGTACCCCACGAGAACAAGGACCACGGAGATTTTGTTCACCATTATGTCATTAACGAGAGGCAGAGAGTAGACGATTAAGAGGTAATTGTGACCTGAGCCAGTGGGTAATTCTGTCATCACTGTGCTGAGGATTAAGGATGAAAAGATCAATAGTCCCTGTCCTGAAAGAGCTTGCCATCAGCTAGAGGTTGGAGTCCTGTCTGGAATCAATTCCAATCATCTGGGTGAACAAGGAGGAAGGCCAGACCTAAGGCAGCAACAGTGCCTTGGCTGACCTGGCCCAGTGGCTTAACGACCTGCCTTGGCACCCTCTGGAGCAACTGAGGGCATGGGCCCATGGGTAAGTGAGAATCTCAGCAGAGAAGCAGACTAATGAGCTTCTGCAGAAAGTCACACTTGGGAATCCTCGGTGCATATTTATTTGCTGACCTAGCATTAGCCTGCAGCGCCACGAAGTTTCTGTCCATTTTTATTCCCACATAACTTATCCAGGCTGTTACTGACACTCCTCTGCAAAACTTTCTCTCCTCCTGAAAGCTATTTTTACATTTTAGTTGTGAATTCAGTGGTATATTTGTGATTCTCAGAGGTCTACTCTCTTTGGAACATGGCCCGGGCCTGCTGTTCTATGTATAACATTTGACTGCCTCTCCACATCTTGCTGGATGTCTCACTTACAGGCACACAAAATCCATCCACATAGTGTATGGTGGGAAGCAGAGATTGGAGGACTTCATCTCAAAACCTAAATCCAGCGGAACCTGTATCTTTTTTTCCATTTCCTTTTTTAAACTCATAAGAATAATACCTTGGCCTGGATAACTATCATCAACATGCATTTGTTAAGTACTCACTATCTTTGTGGGCTCTGGAGTATTGGGCTTTACAAGACTTCAGTTTCTCTGCCATTAGCTGGCTATAGGGCCGTGGGTTTCAGAATTTCTTAGTGCATTGTGCCCTAGCTTTCTCTCTGTACTAGGGGAGTAATGGCAAGAGCTGCATCATGAGGTTTCTGTGAAGTTTAAGTGTGATAACATCTGGAGCACTTAGATTTATGCATGTGTGGAATCCGTGCATAGTCACAGTGGGAATACAGCTACTCATGCTGATGATACATTCCTCAGTCACAAAGTCTATTGTTGTCTCAACTCAGGAAGTTAAAGGTATCCTGGACTGATTATGTATCTAAGTATGTGGCTGAGGACATTCAGATGATTGGGGAGCCTGGCATCTTCCACTTAAGTCACACAGAATCCCTACAAACACTTTTTAAGAACAATGACCAACGTACGGTTAAAAATGATCAAGCACATAGGGAAACAAGGCACCAAGAGTGAGAACCAGCAGAAACGATAAAAAGCAAAAACACCATTATAAAGACTTCAGATATTGGACACATCAATAAAAGGTCATAAGTCAACTTTTTTGTTTAAATAAATAAAAGGCAAGCTTCAGAATAGCTACAAGCTATTATCCATCTCCAGAAATGGCAGAGATGAACTCTGAGTATCCTAGCAGCTGAATATGTTTTCTTCAGCTCTTCCATTCACCTTGGTCCTCTAGTCAGCCTATTGGTCAACCAATTGTTCTGCAATTTCCAATTTCCTTGAACCCAGTCCTCCTAGCTGGGGCACTCACTAGTATCTTCCTTCCCTTGAGGACATGGTTGATGCCACTTTCTGCACTTCTTGGACAGAGCTGGAAATCTTCCCAGGAAGGGACAGAGGTCCTGGGATCTCAGCTTGTATTAGGGCAGTAGCATATCTCTTTCCCTGTCCTCTGTCCACTTTGGTTCCTATTTCATAGGAAAGAGGCCTCTAAATGGTCCAAATGATAAGGAAATGTATTATTTCACAGAACAGAAAATCAAAAGGTAAGCTAGGATTTAGGACAGGTTAATTAATGGTTTAGCAACAGTCCCAGATTCTTTCTCTCCACCCTCTACCCACACCGCTGGCTTCATTCTACAGCTGGTTCCACTCGCCATCTCAAGATGGCTGTCAGAGACGATTAAGAGTATGGGTGTCTTTGCTCAAGTGCAGTCAGAGAGAGAAAACCAGATTCTGCCCCAAACCATTGGATAAAAGGGTTCCTATGGTCTGATCGGGCCAACAAGGTTGTGAGACCACCAAAAACATTTACTGATTGGTTTAAGTCTGAATTCCTGAACCAATCTCTGGCAAGGAAGAATTCATTTATGCAAATTGCTTAGACCAGTGGTCCATGGTTTTCCACTGGGCTGAAACTAGCCCCGTGAGGACATTGCAGAGGCTGTTATTTTCCTCACAATGATTTGGGGAAACAAGTAGATGAGAAGCTAAATGTCTTATGGAGGGCAAGGGAACTGCAATACAGAATCATATAATAATGAACTGCCCTCTTACCTGTAGGACTTTCAAAAAAATAACAACATTATGGAGGGGTACCTGGATGGCTCAGTCAATTGAGCTACTGACTCTTGGTTTCAGCTCAGGTCATGATCTTGACGTCATGAGATCAGGGTCATAAGATTGGGCCCCTCACAGAGTCTGAGATTCTCTCTCTCCTTCTTTCTCTGCTCCTTCCCTTGCTTGTGCTCATTCTCTAAAATAAATTAGTAAATCTTTTTTAAAAATAACAGCCTTATTGAGCTATAATTCATATGCTATAGCACTCACCTATATAAAATATA
Source organism: Lutra lutra (assembly GCF_902655055.1). NCBI lineage: Eukaryota > Metazoa > Chordata > Mammalia > Carnivora > Mustelidae > Lutra > Lutra lutra. Next base: position 182,390,347 of record NC_062278.1, on the reverse strand, counting down.
CAATCTATTTTTTTAGATTATTTAAAACTTTGCAGCTCTAATCACAATCAATTTTAGAATGTTTCCATTGCCTCTCTCTGTGGCAAATAGACTCCCACAGCAATCAGCCTCCCCTCACCCTCTCAACACACACAATACCTAATCTACTTCTGTCTCCATAGATTGCCTATTCTGGGCACTTCCTACAAATAGAACGAAACAATATGTGACTTTTGGCGACTGGCTTCTTGGCATGTTTTCAAGGTTCATACCCCATTGTGGCATGTATTGGAGCTTCATTTCTCTTTAGTGCAAATACTACTGCATTGTATGGATATACCACATTTTATTCATGCATTCATGAGTTGATGGCCACTGGAGTTCTTTCCACTTTGGGACTGTCATGAATAACACTTTGGGCATTCATGCCCCAGTTTTTGCAAAGCACATGTTTGCTTAGGAACATGTTTGCATTTCTCCTGGGAATATAACTAGGAGTGGAATTGCTGGGTCATATGGTAACTCTATGTTTAAGATTTTAAAGAACTGCCAGATTGGTTCCCAAAGCATTTTTATTTTTCCCTGATATGCAAATGGAAATGTCCTTGTTTCTAATTATTTGTATTAAATGACTCCAATTTACATATAAACATAGAGCCTTGTTTCGTGCAGCCATTGGGTGAAATGAGGGGAGGCCTTACCATACGCTTAGTTGGAACTTTACTAGGAAGTGGTTACCACTTCAGAAAAATCACATCACTGACAACTGCACTGTTATTTGTATTGGAGTTACCAAAAAAAAAAACCAAAAAAAAAAAACAACCCACACCTTATATCCAGTCTATGCCAGTGGCTCCCAACCAGACCTGATTGTTCCCACCACCCACTGGCAATGACTGGAGTCCTTTTTGGTTGCCTGGAAAGTGGAGTGAAGGTCTGACATCTAGTAGGGCATTCCCCACAACAAATAATTATAGAGCCCCAAGTGTCCACAGTGCCAAGGTTGAGAAACCCTAGTGTATACTCAAAAGTTTTCAGATTCAGACTATATCTTCCCTCGAGCACAATCTTCCCACTTGTTATTATATACTTATTGGAGTCAGGCTAGGCGTTTTCTGATTGAAATGCATATAACTTTATTAAATGAAGCTTCTATGTGTTTTTTACATGGCAGTTAGGGAATTAGACTGAATTTATAAAATATGTAGCCCTGAATTTCATTTCATGGTAAGTACAGGGGATACTACAAATCCTATAAATCTGCTAGGGGAGTCAGTGGTTTGGACCTCTCAATTCAACAGTGTGAGCTGGGCGGATCTTCTGTAGACTGCTGAGCCCTGCAGGGAAATGGTGGGTGTGGAGGGGAGTTGGGACTCTCTGAAGAAGGTAGGGCAAGGAGAATGCTGGGCAGAGAGTCAACCACGTCTGCTATGGTTACCGATGTTTGCCAAGATCCTGGTTTTAGATCCCTGGGTAGCCTGCTTGTATTCTCCACCTTCTTGCAAAAACTACCCTTGGCACCTTATAACCCTCCATACTCCCTTCTTCCTTCCTTCCTTCTTTTTCTTTCTTTCTTAAACTCATCTCAGGAAATTCTGTCATTTGCAACCAAAAGGAACCAGAAGTAAAACAAAGGCAGGTACAAAATAACTACAAGTGGGGGAAAAAAAAAGAGCATGGCATTCTCAATCTCCTAAGCTTCAAGAGGGACTGTCACTGATATGATTTAAATCTGTTTTTCCCACTGGGTCTTATCAGCACCAGATGTTGCGATGGAATGTATCCATCCAAGAAGATGACAGTAGATGGAGAAACTTAACTTGCATATTGAGACTGGTGCAGAGCTTGCATGTGGACAGCAGAGCCCCCACAACAAAAGAGCTGTCATGGGACGAATAAGAGCTGAAAATATTTCCTGCCTCTGGGAAGTCGGGGCTATGAAACTTTGTTCTACTCAGCAATCAAGCAACACATTTCTTCACTGGTCTGTGAAGAGCAAGGTAGTTCTAGAGTTGACCAGTTAACTCTTTCTTTGCAGTTCAAAACCTTCCTGTGCCGAAGCATCGCAGCCTATGTATGCCTCCCCACGTGAGCATGTGTAGGTGAAATTCAGATTCCTAGGTTCTGACCTAAGGGATAACTAGGATCACAGGTCTGGCCGGTAGGTGGGAACCTGTATTGTAAACAAGATGCTTCCCCCTCTCCCTTCCTGTTCCCTTTGAATCAAGCTTCGAGAATCGTCCTGTAGACATAATGATTTGGGTCTTTTTTCCCTGACTGAGGCAAGAGTCGGGAAAGGAAACGCTGCCAGAGTTTTCCTGCTGCAGGGAGCTTCCTCGGATCTGTCTGTCAGCTCAGCTTTCTGGCCCAGGAAGCTGGCTCTTCTGGGGCTGGCTGACGTTGCCTCTGCAATGGAATTTCCTTTGCTGCAGAACCTGTGGCCTGCATCCTGCTGAGCACAGATTCTGTGGCTACTCAGTAAGAGTTCCTTAAACCAACCTCGACTGAGCAATGGTTAGGAATGGGGCGCGCAGGCCTTGAGAGCACACAGACCGCAGCATGGACAGCAGGGACAGCGGGGCAATGTCGAGGAGAATGCCCATCGTCACCCCTGCGGGGTGTGAGGCCACTGATTATGCCAGCAGCCTTATGAAATGTGCTCTCATGCCCCTATAAAAGAGTTACTCTTGATAAAGACCAGGGTTTGAGAATTTGATGGATGTATTTATATATGTATCTAACCCCTGACGGGCTGAGGTTTCTGTGTTTCCAATGGACTTTGATGTGGAGGAGAAAGTACATTTCAACAAGAATTCCGTGCGGGAGAGAAGGCTTGGGTGCCCCCCACCCTCCAAAGACTTCTGAATCAGATAGAAAGCAGGTCCTGAGGATATGAAAAGTTGAAGTGCTATAGAAAACAGTAATTTCAGCTGGGATCGCTGGTGGGTGTGGAGAGATGACTCAGATTCATGAAAGAGAATCAAAGAGATGCTGGAAAAGAAAAATGCATTTGGTAGCATATGGTTGTTTTACACTTTTCTTGTTGGGAATGGGGGTAGGGTCATCTAGAAGAGGGAACCTAGGCCATACAGTAATGTTTGGGTAAGGTAGAGAGGTAAGTGCTTCCTGCCAAGGCCAGAAATAACCTCAGGAAGAAGGGTAAACTGTCTTGGTAGTAGAAATTTCATATCATATTGGTGCCAGCTCTTCATGGATAGCAAATATCAGAAACTCAGGTCACCTCTGCTCATCCTGAGACAGACATTGCCAATGGATCACAGCATACCCTTTTCACTCTAGGCAGCCATTAGCAATCAATCAAGGTCAGCATTCATTATGAGATAGAAAAGGACACTAAAGTATCTGACCAGGGAAGATCTGAGAGAATATCTTAGACTAGATGAGACGCAGGGAAAACTAACATTACAGGAGGATTCCAAAACCTCGGGAATTTGGGGAAGATTCTCTAATTTCTTTCTAAACCTTGTATCAACATTAATAAAATCAACTATTATTTATCAGAACTTTCCATGCACTGAGCTGTTTTTTTTGTGTCATTTAGTCCTCCCCCTAGAGCTGTGAGGGGCTGTGATTCCCATTGTGCAGATGAGGGAACTGAAACTCAGCAAAGTTAAGAGGGTCACACAGAAGTACAACTGCAGGGGGTCAATTTTAAGCTACCACTCAAAATCCAGAGCCCTTGGGCCCAAGGAGATCTCTCTCAGTCTAAGTGAGCCTGCAGTATCGTGAAGGCACAGCTCAAGACAGACTTCTGGCCAGCTTCCTCTGATTTGTTTATCCCCTAAATTACCTGTGCAGAGATTTCTGCCATCCACCATCTCCCTTCTCCCTGACTGTGGAGGATAGCCTTTGTAGTAAGAAGCATGCAGAAACTGTAAGCTGACACCTCGCCTTGGTCATTTCCATGACTTATGAGCACACATCAGACACACAATTGCTAAACACTCTTGCATGATACTCATTTTCCTCGGATCCCAGCTGCCTGGGAGTTCGGAAAAAAAGCTGGGGCCAGCTCTAGGGTCAGCCGAACGAACAGATGGGGATGCGCAGAGGTGACACACGATCACTCCTTGGCATCTGTTGGGCCTGTCGCGGCTGCTTTGGCTGGCTGATGCCTTGACCCAGCTAATCCTGTTGGTCATCCTGAGCCGGCTGTGTTGTGTCACTCATCCCAGCCCCTAGGGTAACTTCTGATTACAGAGGGTTTCTTTCCTTCTCAAAGTCATGCTGGTAGTGTTCTGACTGCCTGCTTCAATTTTGGCCTTGGCTTGGCTTTCAGCCAACAAATGGCCCATGCATAGGGCTAAAGGAGTATCTAAGATGCCAGATTCTAGGTAGTTTACTGATAACATTAGTCTATTTCCAGGCCCTTCCTCTCCTGGCGTTTGTCATCTCATACCAACAATGCTTACATACGTACTACAATTAGCTAGATTTTTTTAGAATGCCATGCTGAAAAAAAAAAAAAATGGAAGACACAGTCTTATTTCGGGGCAGCTCTTTGGGTCTGGGGCCACTGATATCATTCATCATCTATTGACCTCTCTATTAGTTACGGAGTACCTATTATATGCCAATCAACCTTATTAGGGGGACCTCCACATCAGCAGTGAAAAAAAAACCACAAAACTAATTTCATTAGCGTCACCATAGAATTTACTGTCTACTGAAAAAGGTTGAACAAAAGCTAGTTAGAAACAAATTAGTGCAATTATAATTTGAGCAAAGCTATACAGGAAAAGAGTATTTCAGGAACAGATACGTGAAGATCCAGAAGCAGGAAAGAGTTTGGCTTGCTTTAGGAACTTGAAGGTGGCCACAGGGGCTGAAGTGTAATAGGCAATGGGCTTGGGGCAGGAGACTGGAACAGGTTGGGTCATGTAGCATCATGCTAGAGAGCTTAGGTTGTGAGTTTCACTGGAACAAACTAAGAGGTTTTAGGCAGAGGAATGGCATAACCTGGGCAATGTTTTCAAACAACTTGTTTTTCTGCATTGTGGAGAATATTTTGGTCAGAGCTAGAGTGGAGGAAATAAGATAAATGAAGAGGCTATCACAATACCTCACACTAAGACGGCTGTAATGAGAATGGAGAAAAGTCAGAGAGTGGGCAAAATTATTGTTTCTGGTCAGCTGGGGACAAAATGACGACAGATGAATGGCCTGGTTGATTCAGCTTCTCCATTGTGAATTTAGAGATTCGGGGGAAAAAAATCTACTTAGAAATTGTGTCTAATTATGTATTATATGAGAGTAATCAGGTAACTACACACAGATTTTCTATAAGAATATTCACTGCAATGCTGTTTTCAACTAGCAAAAAATTATAGTCTGAAGGTCCCAAATACCCTACCTAGGAACTTGTCTAAGATATCACAATTCATCTGTATAACGGAACTTTATGAAACAATTATCAAAGACAAAATAAATCTATTGACACAGGCAGATATTCATAATGTAGAAGTTGAGTAAGGCATATTTGAGATAAATATGGATGACATGGTGCCATATTTTGGATGACATCTGCATAGAAAAAGAAATCTCTCAGATCATATCCAACCAAACATTAATGGTGAACACTGGGTGGGAGAAATCAGAGGCAGTTATGAATCTTTTTTCTTTCCTATTTCTATTTTCTGTTTATTCTATTGTGTACCAGAATGTTCTTTTGTATAACTTTATGAAGTAGTGGATTGGTAGCAATTGTGCTTTTCTGTTATTGCCACACATACTGCTTTACTCACTGAGCTTTGGCACAATACCAATATGTTCTTTTCTCTTTGATCTTGCTCATAATCTTCATTTACTTCCTTCTGGAATATCCTCCCTACTCTCTCTTCCTTGTATCTCTTCTATAAACAGGGTGTGACCATGTAATTTCTCATGCAAACTGGGACACTTTCATAAATGAAAGAAGCCAATATGATAGCACAATACAGCCAAATTGGTACATCTGGTCAACCTCTTAAAATCCTTTGCTCATTTGGCATCTCTTTCTTAATGCTCTCTCTGCCATTTTTATACTCCATCCTTTGGCAATAGTAGTCAACATAACTTTGTCTTGTGTTCTTTTCCATATAGTCATTTTCATCTTTGATTGTTATTGACCATTTCACCTGCCTGTGTCTTCTTTCTCAACTAGAGACAATAAGCTCAGTGACAGCAGACACAATATTATCCACCAAGCTTTCCTGACTTTGATACCTAATAAATGCTCAATAAATGTTTTCCTTATTTAGTTGTAAAATTATTCTCTCATTCCAGGCACATGGAAAAAAAAATTACTCAGATGAGAAAGAGAGTTACAGCAAGCCTCTTGGGAACGGGGTAGCTAACAGAAACATAGCCAAATCAAGCCAGGTTTCCAGTTTTCCAAGAGTCAGGGAGCCCTATGGAAGTACTCTAACCCAAACTGTGGAAATTGGGAACAAATGCTTTTGGAAACTTCACATGTTTGGGGGCGGGGGTTTCTTTACAGACTTGTAGGTGGTTTCAAGTTTTGGTACACAAGGCTTGGGAGTGAAAGTCAGATGTGATTAAAAATACACGTCTTACAGATGTCTGGATGCTGTTCAAACCCCCAAAAGTGTGATAGAAAACCCAGTTGCTTTCCAGATTTTTAGGGCACGGAAAAAAGGCCATCATGGCCCCTTTGTCTCCTTATTGAATGGGTATGTTCAAGTGACGTTTTGAATTTGTAGTGTTATCTCAGCTGCTCGTTTACCTTTTTAGTGGTCCTGCTCACTGCCCTGAAACTGAAAGCAGGGTAACTGGGGGAACATGTGACATGTCCCAGGAGATGAAAAGTTCTCATTATTTTTAGCATATGCTAAGTAAGCCTAGGTAAGTGCAACACACTATAAACACAATTTATGGAAATGAAAAAAATATAAAATCCTGGATACTGCCTCCCTGATACCAAAATAGAACAGTACTATTTTCTTCAGCATTTTCCTATGTTCTTATTTTTAAAAAGAGAAGTTATATTTTATTTATTTGACTTTTTTTTTTTTTTTAATAAACACTCTCTAACCATATCCAGCTGTCTGGCTTTGTTTATAATAACCTGTTTACTCATCATCAATTTAAACATACAATCTGAACATCTGTCTCCTTCTACCCCAACTTATTTGCTTTCAGTCTTCATTTCAGCTTGAACTTGAAGGTCAACATCTTTTTCTTCTGGGCTCAAAGGAGTTTTGAGAGGTATGTTTAATTTAAAAATTCACATCCCACCACCCGCCCACCTCAGAAAATAAAAAAGGAAAAAAATTGGTCTCTGTTACACAGAGAGAAAACAAAGTAGGAAAGAAAGGCACTTTGTTTTGCCAGACAAAGACAGGCTATCAATTTTCATAAATCTGCATTCCCAAGACAACTGCTCACGTCTGGTAAGAGGTCCATTTCTTTGAACTTACATACCAGAAAGTATTTTTTCCCTTGTCTCAGAAGGCTGAAGAATATAGTTAATAATAGTATATGTAGAACTTAAATAATCGAATACAGATAATTTTGTTAATTTCAACAATTTTATTTTATAAGGATGGGGTTCCTTGGGGTTGGGAAATTGGTCCAGAGCTAAGTAGGGGAGCCCTAAACAACAACTTAGACAAACACGCTCTCCGGTTTTCTAGAAAACATTCCTTGCCACCATCATATGTGTGCGTGTGTGTGTGTACATTTATGTGTCAGTTTGTTAATTATAAGATGGACATTTAAATATATTATTGAAACAAGGAGAATCTGGCACAACTCTGACAGGATTGGCTAACTGTATTAAAACTGTTTCAAAGAGTCAAATATTACTAATATTTATAGTTTTGTAAATGTATATGCTGTAAAGTCTTATAACTTTTGTGCTTGCTCTTTTCTGTCTCCCCCTCCAGTTTTAACCACTGAATAACCAACATTCTTGTACGCATACAACCCTAGCCATACATACATACCAACCTCAAGTATGCATATGTATAGTATCTGTCAGCCTTAATCCATTTCCTAGTGAAGTTTTATAGCTGGGTCTTTGAGACAGACAGGGCTCATGTTACTAAGACGGCCTAATATACATATAGCTCATTAAACAATGAGAGCTTCACAAATCACTAAGCATAAATAGCATAGATCAGTTGATGCAACATATTGAAAGACTTAGGTTTTAAAATGAATCATTGTTCCTGCATATTCGTAGTATAGGAGAGTCCCACATTTGGTTTTTAGAGTCATCTAGACCAGATTTCTGAGGATGGAAGTCACTTTGTATGCCCAACAGACATTTAGCTTTCTTGGACTCAGGGATTTTGAGTCAGCAGGATGGGGTAGATCCTGGTGATGTGCAATTTTCAAAGGGGCTTCAGATAACCCTCATGGTGGGGTGGCTTGGGGAGCAACACTAGAACTTTGCTGTTCAGAGTGTGGTCCATGGATCAGCAGCATTGGGATTACCTAGAGGTAGGTTAGAGACAAAGAATCTCATGCCCCACCCAGGTCTACCAAGTCAGAATCTGTATGCCAGCCGCATCCCAGGTAATATGTATGAACATTAATGTGAGAGAAGCACTGTTCTAGACCAGTATAATGACTATCACTGTCTTCAATATAAATCCATAGCCCCGAACTCCATCTTATTTTATTTTATTGTACTTTTTGGCAGTTCAACATATCCTATAACTTCATATTGTGAATCTCAGTTCAGGCAGTATGTTTTCATGATGCCGAACTTATTGGTTGAATCAGTTAGTCTGGTCAGTTAAGTGATTAATTCTGTGAAGACATAAATGAACTCTCAAAAAGCCCCAAACCATCAGCCAAGATAATTATTCATTATAATGTCAACCAAAATACTTACTTGAGTGACTGAATCATTGCCATTGCAAAGCCTTGTTCTGATGGGCCACTATGTTGATTTGCCATGACAACAGCAGGATGCACCTTGTATGTCTTCACTGGAGTTGTGGTGTGTGGGTTAAAATCCTGGATTTTGGAAAGGAAAAGAGGTGGGTTTCAGTTCTGGTTTGTCCACTTATCACCTGCATGTTCTTGGGTATTTTTTCTTCGTTGAGCCACAGTTTCCTGATGTGTTAAGTGGAAATAACAAGAGGCTCTGCCTCCTGGTGCTTGGCATATCATACCCATGTTATAAAGATCAGTTCCAATGTTTTTATCATTGGAAGGGTTTTAGGAACTAGTTGTTTTGTTTTTGAGATATGGTTTACTATAGAATTCACACTTGAAAATGTGTAGGGTATAGTCTTGGTTTGGGAATGGCCAGGAAGCCAGGAAGCTTTATCATGGAGCAGTCTATGTAAATATAAGTAAATTAAGGAGAATTGAGTGCATCTCATTTAATTTATGAATCTTGGTAGTCCTTTTGAAGAAACCCAGGGGATTACCCAAGCATATATGAATCCTCTACTTGAATTCTGAATCTGGTTCTCATATACCTGTGATTTCACTTAATATTTATTACTCAGCTTGTAAGAGCCATAGGACTTTTGAATAGCATTGGTTTTCTCTGAATTATTGAATGGCTTTCCTGAAGGGGCATTGGAGTAGGTGGCAAATCACAGCACAGTTGGCCTGGCTTCTAGCCCCACATTTCAATTCAGTAATTTCAGATTAAAGTGAATTTTCAGGGCAAGGGCTATACAAATGCCAAAACACATAGCCTGGAGCTTGGTGGTAGGGGGAAGGAGCAAAGATGGTTCCTTTGGTAATTGTGTATGTGTGCACAAGAGTCTTGTACGTCCTCAGCTTCACCCCAACTTGCTTCCTCACATCCCCGTCCCAGAGGCACTGCCCACGGTTTGGTCTCCTCAGTACTTGGTAAAATTCTGTGGTATTAACTCCAGAGCCAGTTCACAGAAAACATTTGGGGTTTCAAAATCATTTTTCCTCCAATAATACCTTGCAAGAGGAATAAAAAAATACAATTAATGATAGTAACATTTTTTTAACTGACTCAGTACACTTGTTTTGGTTTTTATGTGGGTGTGAATGGCTACATTCATTATACACATACATTACCCAACGGTAAGCCACTTTCAGTCATTTACTCTTAATCACTGCTGGTAACTGTAGAAAATGATTTGATGATATATATTGAGATTTGTGAAAAGTTTGCATTTTTTTTGAACATTTTATTTGGACTAGTGATCCTCAGGTTGATTAATAAGGATCGGCCTGCCCTTAATAGATTTTCTTTTTTTCCACAGAGTTATGGGATAGCAATTTTGAAACTACTTTCTGTGTAAACTAGGATGAACAGATGAGCAAACAGACAGCAGATAGTAGGAGCAATAGTTAAGATTTTGGAGAAGAGAGTTACAAATACAAAAAGGGCAAAAATCAGAATAAATCTTATTCTGTTAAATTGGAATTGACAGTCATTCCAATAGTAGGTCATGTAACACTCATTATTTTTAACATATATAGCTATGGATACAGTTCTAGAGATGGATACAAGTACATATATGCACATATACATGAGAATGTATGGATATACAAATTTGTATTTTCCAGCTCTGTAGGTTGAAAGAGTCTAGAATGAATACACTTTGGTGGCCACATGAATTCCTATTTTGGTCTCAAAATGCCATTTTCCCCTAAAAGGAACTAAGACCCCTTGGAGAAATAGCTGATTCTAGGGGAGAAGCAACAAACAAAAATGAATAAAAAACAATATAGACTTGGAACTTCATGCTATGTCTGAAAGTAAGAAGTGTTCAAAGATTTATGGGAGTATGCCAAAAGGACATGGGTATCAACATAAAGGAACTCCCACTAACTAAATCTGGAACACTTGGAGTATCAAAGTAGAGATAATAATAGACTATGACCAATTAAATAAAATAGGAAACCATGAGTCCATATAGCTATAATTAGTTAAGGAAAAGGAAGGGTTCTCCTTCTAGGAGACTATAACTGAGAAATGCAGAAGGAAGGATGGCATCAGAAAACCACCATAAAGGTTTCACTTATTTGTGGAGCATAACAAATAGCATGGAGGACAAGGGGAGATGGAGAGGAGAAGGGAGTTGAGGGAAATTGGAAGGGGAGGTGAACCATGAGAGACTATGGACTCTGAAAAACGATCTGAGAATTTTGAAGGGGTGGGGGGTGGGAGGTTGGGGGCACCAGGTGGTGGGTATTGTAGAGGGCACAGATTGCATGGAGCACTGGGTGTGGTGCAAAAATAATGAATACTGTTATGCTGAAAAAATAAAAAAATTAAAAAAAAATATTCAACTAAAAAAAAAAAAAAAAAAAAAAAAGAAAACCACCATATGGCAACTATCTCAGTAACAATGAATTCAACCTAAAACAGTCAACAGGTGCTAAAACCAATGGGTCAAAGTTTGATGAGTAATAAATATTTCCCTAGTTTTACAAAATATGTATTAATTACGAAGGAGAAAAAAATGTATCCTCACAAATGAGAAACATAGCAGACACCACTCTAACCAAAGGGTCAAAGTTGACATCCTGAGTAATGAGACAAACCCACATCAGGGTTTATGATATGATGCTCTGAGCACCCCAGCTACAGTATTCCTGCGGCAAATGCATAACCTGAAACCACTTGGTAGGAAATATTTGAGCGATCTGGAGTGAAGGACATTTTACAACACCATGGGCCTTTATTCTTTAAAGATATCAATACTGTGAAAGATGAAGAGCAGTTGAGGAATTGTTTTAAAGGTTTTATTTATTTGAGAAAGAGAGAGCCCATGCACACGTGCAAGCAAGTGGGAGAGGGGTAGAGGGAGAGACTCTCCAGCAGACTCCCTGTGGAACGCAGAGCCTTATGCAGGGCACCATCTCAGGACTTAAGATCAGGACCTGAGCCTGCAACCTCAGCGAAACTAAAGTCCCACGCTTAACCGACTGAGCCATCCAGGCAACCCGAGGCATTGTTTTAGATTACAGAAAGCCAGAGGCTTATGACAACTGAAGAAAATGTATGATCCAGGATTTTATTTGCTAGAAAGACCATTAGTAGGACAATTGGAGAAATCTGCATAAATTCTTTAAATTAGGGCACCTGGGTGGCTCAGTGGTTAAAGCCTCTGCCTTCGGCTCAGGTCATGATCTCAGGGTCCTGGATCGAGTCCCGCATCGGGCTCTCTGCTCAGCAGGGAGTCTGCCTCCTCCTCCTGTCTCTCTCTGCCTGCCTCTCTGCCTACTTGTAATCTGTCTGTCAAATAAATTAAAAAAAAATTCTTTAAATTAGACAATATATACCACCAATGTTAATTTTCTATCAGATTTTTATATGTGCTTCTATAGGAGAATATCTGTAATTTTAGGAAATATACACAGAAGCATTTAGGTGTTAACATGTATCATGTCTGCGAGTTACTCTTAAATGGGAGAGAAGAGAGCTTGGAGGAAAGAGGGGAAGGCAGAAGGGAAAGGAAAAGGGAAAAAGAGAGGGTTAGGGAAATGGAGAGGGGGACAGGGAGAGAAGGTGGGGAGAGAGATTCGTAAAGCAAATGTGGTGAAATGTTAAAATGTGGGAAATCTAAGTAAAGGCATGTAAGGGATTATTTTGTACTTCCCTTCCATCTCACCTGTAAGTTTAAAACTAGGACAAAATGACAAGTTAAAAAAATGTACTTTTGATTGGATAAGTTCACTTCTAAGAATCTCTCTTCAGTATATAAGAGTACAGATAACAATTTATATACAAGTGTTTATTATAGAATTATCTACAATATAAAACTAGAAACAATACATATATAAACTAATAAGAGAATGTACAAATGTTTAGACATAAGCATTTAAAAATACTATATAGTTAGTGAAATGAAGTTTTTCCAAGAAATTTAGTTAAGTGGAAAATGCTATAATGATAATAATTACAAATATGAACTCAATTATGCAAAAATATATATAAACTAAAAAGGAGGTATACTAATATGTTCATGGAGCATTTCCTTAAAGAGAAGAACTGAAGATTACTTTCTTAAAAATGTATTGATTTTCATACTTATTCATAATTAACATAATACCAATAAGAAAGAAAGATATTTATTTTCATAGCTTCTAATTTAAGATTCTGTTTGATCTGAACAACTGTGAGGTTTTCAGTAAAAGAATATGGTAGTCATGGGGTGCCTGGGTGGTGCAGTTAAGCGTCGTTGAATTCTTGGTTTCTGCTCAGGCCCTGGTCTCAGGGTCATGGGATTGAGCCCTGTGCCAGGCTCTGTGCTTTGCATGGAATCTGCTTGGGATTCTCTCTCCCTCTCTCTCTCTCTCTGCCCTTCCTACTTACATTCTCTCTTCCTCTCTCAAATAAATGTATAAACATTAAAAAAAAAAAGAATATGGTAGTCAAAAAATAGAAAAACTTTTCCAACTACAAGATTACCTCAAATATGGGCACTTTAGAGACCTCAATTTACAAATTAGCATACTAATTAGAAATTTTAACTTGTCAACATAGTGGTAGTTTAATAAATTTTTTGCTACTTTTATTTCAAAGTAATAGGATTACACTTACTCTTCCTAAAATACACATTTCCTTATTTCAGATAGACCTTCTCTCTACTAAATACATGTACATTATACGTCATTCTGAGATGTGAGTTCCAAGGATGGGAAGTGACTTCTGGTAAACTGGCAGATGCTTTCTGTAGAGGAAGGAAGACTTCACCATAGGGATGGTAGCTATGATTTCTCCCTCATTTAAAGAGCTTATAAAATGTTGGCAAGGAGAGACTTTGCTGAAGATAACATAGGAATATTTTATTTATTTATTTATTTATTTATTTATTAAGATTTTATTTATGCATCTGACAGAGAAAGAGACCAGAAGTAGGCAGAGAGGCAGGCAGAGGGGGGGGGGGGAAGCAGGCTCCCTGCTGAGCAGAGAGCTCAATGTGGGGCTCGATCCCAGGTTCCTAGATCATGACCTGAGTTGAAGGCAGAGGCTTAACCCACTGAGCCACCCAGGTGCCCCACATAGGAATATTTTAAAGAGTTGCTAGTCAGGGGTAATTTGAAATTTTAACAATGGTTGTGGTAAAGGATGCTGGGGCAATATTTACAAGGCTGGAACCTTTTCTTTCAAAGCAGACACACCTATTATTTCTTGAGGATTTCTTCTTCACATGGGATTGGTTCAGGCAACTTTTTGAAATAACAGAGATTGTTTAGAATGTTCCACATTCCTGAAAGTAGATATCAGGAGAGAATTCACAAAAAGGAACACTTGTTAAGCAAAATGAAAAACGACTTGAAGTTGGGTCTCATCAAAACCATGTTGGTAAATGGAAACCAGTAATATCAACAACAGTTAATATGTATTGACCATATACTGTTTGCCTAGTGCTTTGCCTGTCTCACCTTCTTTATTGCTAGTTTCTAAACTGGATAGCCCAAAAATGTTAAAAGTAAAGATTGTCTTGCAATAACTTAGTACCATCTTCTATGCTTAGTACCCAAATAGCTCAAGGAAGATAGCCTGGGTGATTTGTTTATGGGAGACAGAAATTGAATTCAAGCAAGAAATCCCGGAAGTTGGGCATCAGGTGAGCCAGAGGATTTGGCAAAGGAAGGCATGAGGCAATGTTTCCATTAGGGATGATTGGAAAAGAAAGAGGCTGGAAAGGAAATATCCATGGGCTGCTGGATTGCCAAGAAGAACATGACTCACCAATGAGAGATTTGTTATCTGAGCCTCTAAGTCCCTTCTTGAAAAGTAATACTTCTCCTGAGGTGGATTGGACTCAGGAAGAATGAGATGTGGGAATCTGGACGGGTTCCATTTCGAGGGGGAGTGATACCAGACTACACTCTGCCACCAGTACCTTAGAGGAAAGGTATTGCGTTTCCTGTGGACTTTGTTACAGATGGACAAGCCTGATGGACAAGTGGAAGCAAGGGAGACTAACCATTTCAAACGAGAAAATCTTCCAGTGAGCCTTTACTCATGCCTGCAATCTGTCTTTTCTTTCTCCTCCTCCTCCTCCACATTTTTTCCCACATGTCGAAATCCTGCTTTAGTTTAAAGGTCAACCCACAAATACAGTCTCCAGAAGAATCTCCCCTGATCTGCTCCAGAAACGAATGGCTCTCTTCTTGGCGCTTTCATTTCACTTCCCTTATTCTTTTTGTCACATCATGTCTCGTGCTGCCATGGCTTGCCTTTTACTTTAGCGATTGGCATAGACGTCGGACTTTGATATCATGAAAGCTCTTTGAGGGCAGGGACACATCTTATCCTGTTGTCCCTAGATCATCACTCAGTGCCTTGCCCAAATGAAAGATCAGTTAGTATTTGTTTGTGAAGTGGCCCATCTGTGCCATATGCTTTCACAAAGTGAAGATTATGAGCGGACAAGAGGCATAGTGTGACAACAGGCGGGCAAGATGGAATAGATAACAGATCTAGGAACACGAGAGAGAAAAGTCAGCTAGCTACACCGTTCACTCGCTTTCCTCCAAGATGTATTTGTGAGTTGATCTGAAGTCAGTAATGACACTTAAGGCCCTGAGAATCAAAGTGAGGGCCACACTGTGCTGCTGGAAGAATGCTGGCTTCAGACTGAATGTCTGCCCACCTGACTTTCAGAGGGCATCTAACTGCCATGCACCTTATCCTCCTCACCTGTGAAACAGAGATGAAATACATGCCTTCCCTTTGCACCGGCTTGTTGTCAGAACTCATGAGGTCACCAGGAAAGTGATCTGGAAGCTCAGAGTTCTTTTCCTCATTATTGCATCAGCATCACGTGGGAGGTGGTTAGAAATTCAGGACCTCAGGCCCCACCCTAGACCTCCTGAAACTGAACCTGCATCTTAACAAGGTCTATAAGCAGTTTTCATGCACGTGAACAATTTCAGAAAGTACTACTCTAAGGGGCTAGAGAATATAATATACAATTGTTCATGAGGTCTGGTGTGTATGTGTTGGGGAAAATGGATGTGGACTCGGTCCTGGTGACTGAGCATTGGAAGGGGAGCCAGACTGTGAATGGAAGGGTGCTCACAACCAGCCACTGAACTGGTGAGGTAGGAAACAAGGGACCTCTTCTGTTACATAAAAAATGGTAGGCGTGCTGATCCCTCCGACATGTGTTCCCTTGACTCCAACTTTGCTAAGTTCTTTTCCCTGTCCTTTTCTCTCATCAAAACTTATCTGTATTGTGTTGTTCTTTCTCAACAATCCTTGCCTTATGAGAGTTAGGTAATATAAAATAAGGACTTAGTATTAGGTAGTATCTCAGAAATTTGCATGATGTGAAAGATCTTCCCAAGATAGCATTTTCAGCCCAAGAGTTAGGTGGGTAGTAGAAAATTTAGAGTGCCAAGGAAGACCCAAAGGGCTCATTAAACAATACCATGTTGAGGATTGTGGCTGTTAATGACCAGAACTTTGTGTATCCCATAGTGGTAGGATGAGGGTAGGACTAGTGGATTTGCATTCACAGAGGGCAATAAGATTTTGAGAAGTGGCTAGAGGAAGGTTGGAAATGATCACAATCATGACAGTGACTATGCATTACATACCTACTGTGTGCTGGGCAGTCTGCTGGACATTAGACCTTTGCAAATATTATCCCATCTCATCCATGCTTTAACTCTATAATACTTATTTTATAAGCATAGCAGCTGAGGTTATAGAACTTGCACAAGGTCACACAGCTAGTGTCCAGTGGAACCAAAATTGGAACTCGAATTGGATGGATGGCAGGGCTAAAGAAGTACCTCTGGATATCTAATTTTTGATACCATAAGCACACATATAAGAAAAATTAGAAAGACTGGTGAGTCAAAAAATTCCCCCCTCTGTACTTTATTTCTGTGTGAGACAATAATATTTCATAGTGGGAGTCAAGATTTTGGATAGTAACTAGGATACTCTTTAAATTTTATCCTTGAGTTTGTACTTGCAAAATGAAACCCCAAAGTATTACCACTTTCATCAAAACTTTGTTTTGTCTTTTGCTGAATTACAAATAGTTCTTGTATGAAGACATCATGAGGGTTAATGGAGTCTGACCTGGAAGAAAATGCCTACATGTTTATATGAAAAGGTAAGAAGTTTTGTATTCATAAAATTCTATCTTGTAGAACAAATTGTACATTCTTTCTTTATATGTTTTAACAGCAGATTCTAAAGGACAAATAATTTTAAAGATTTTTGAGCTTACAGAGTTAAGAAAGGATAGAGCACTATTATATGCTTTTTAACAATTTTTTGGGAAAATTACAATTTTATGCTCTTGTGTAGGTATACACACATTCTACCAGATACAGGATATGACAATTTTAATTTCAGAAGACCATGACTTTGGAATGATATATTAATATATTCCATAATAACAGTCCTTGAATTTACTCTCCTTGGTTTCTAGGAGTTCCAGTGTCAGGGGCTGAAACACACATGATGTTCTTCCCAACCATCTGGGAACACAGATGTTTAACTGCTATCTAATAGGGGTCACTTAAAAAAATAAGTGGGCCAGAGCAACAGAAAACCTTTCTTTGCAAATATAATATTAGTGCATCTGTTCTAAGGACATCATGTAATTCTCTCTAGCTATATGCTACAATGAAGGCAGAGAAGATTTAAATTTATAGGGGAAGCAGGAATGTTTCAAAGAGTTAGGAGTGTAGATTTGATGTCAGCCACTGCTTCAAGCACAACCTCCACTGTCTATGGGAATTTATATAGGTCATTTAACCCCTAGCTATCCAATAAAATAGTGACAGGAATGGCATCTGTACAATGTGGAAAGGATTATTGGGAGAACTGGAAGGGAGGATGCATGCTAACTTTAGCACAGGACCTGGCGTATTATAGTTAAGAGAAAGCTGCTTTTACTGAAAACTGACAAAGGTTACATCTGATTATTTACAACAAGGAAAGGAATTCTGACTTCAGCTATATATGGGAGCTCTGGATGGAAACTGGGTGAATTAGCATTAGAATGATTGGAAAATGCTTTAGAACTTGGCCATTCTCAGCCCCTTTCTAGTTTCTGGTCAATTACTAAGAACTGTGGCTTTATACGGGGTCCTGTGAATTTCTTAAGGCTCAACAGTAGGGACTTCTGAAAGAAAATGGAGTTCTGGTAGATTTATTTTTTGTATTTGTGCCAAGCCCTTTAAGATGCCCTATAATTCCACCAAGAAGATTTTTGAAAGTTCTACCAGCTTGGAGAATCTGAAAACCAATGTCTAGAGGATGATGGGAAATTTGATAACTAGACCAATGTGTAGTGGATCATGTTCCTGAAAGATCAGCAAAATCTTGGATCAGGCTGTGGTCTATACTTCTGTTCTTCATTGAAATCTTTCTGCTTTAAAGGCTAGCAGTGGTCTTCACTAGGAAGTGATAGAGTACTCTGTGGGAAAATGATAAATCACACACAAACCTTTTCATCTTTATATAATTATGGTTTAAATTTTATTGTTTATGCATAAAAACATGGATGAAATTGTGTCTTCTCAGCAGCTGGTTTGAGGATTTTTTTAACTGAGGAAATGTGGCCTTTGCTGAGAAGTTACATTCAACCAGCTGTGGAGGTGGAGCAAGTGTGGGGCCGGGACAAGTTTTCATGCAGAAGAAGGAAGTGACTTTACATTTATAAGAATCAGAAGCTGCAGTGGAGGCAAGGGGCCAAGAGAGATTGAGAAGCCACACGAGGGTGGGGGTGGGATGAGAAAGAGGGAAACCCACTGGGTACTTAGAAAAGAGCCTGGATAGGAGAGACTGTCTTGTGGGGACCTTTTTGAGATCATCACGGTGGGCTCTGAGGTAGAAGCATCCTCTTTGTCTCACTGAAAAACTTCCACAGAATTTACATTGCTCTCCAGTGCTCACAGTTTAAGCAGATTCTTTTTTGGAGAACACAAAAAGCTACTGAGGCTGCCTCAAAGTAGACATGAGGGGAAAATGGAGCCTGTGTGGGAGGAAAGCAACATATGGTGCCCATAAGTGGCACATGCTAATTGTGGAGAAATGAGAAAATATGGGTGAGCAAAAGAAAAGAAAGGAATTGTCCAGATTTATACCATCCCGAGACAGCTATTCTTAATGTGTTGATGGCTTCTAGTCCTTGTTCTAGATTATTGTGCACATTTGTGTTGTTCTATTATACTTTTCTTAAAAGAAAGTGCGATCCATGCAGTAAATACTGCCTTCCAACCTTTTTCATGTGTCTAACAATATGCTGAGGCCATCCCTCTAACAGCAGGGTGTTTCTGGTGGAGGCATGTAGAATACTCATGTGAAAAGTACTGGTTTCCTGCCTGGTGCTCTCATCATTACTGGTCTCATCTTATCCTGGTGGCTAAATCCTAAACAGGTATCTGGTTATTTCCTTCAGATAAATTTTCCCTTCTCTACCTCTTCCTCTCACCCTTTCATTCATCTGTCCGTCAATGAATGGTTGCTGTCTGAATCTGCTTGGGCTACTGTAGCAAAATACCAGGCTGGGGGACTTAAAATGCAGATATTTATTTCCCAGTTTTGGAGACTGGCAAGTTCCAAAGAAAGGTAGTGGCAGCTTCAGTTCCCGGTGAGAGTTTCCTTCTAGACTTGCAGACAGCTGGCCTCTCTCTGTGTCCTCACATGACAGAGAGAGAGAGAGAGAGCAAGCCAGCTCTTGTATCTTTCCCTCTTTCTGTAAGGAAGGCCCTAAAGACCTCATCAGACTTAATTAACTCCCGAAGGGCTCACCTCCCCATAATATCACATTGAGGGGTAGAGTTCCAACACGTGATTTGTGGGGTAGACACAAAACACTTAGATCCTAACAACTGGTGAATGTTTCCTCAGTGATGGGCCCTGGTTGAGGTTCTGGAGATACAGATTTGTTGACCTACTTATGGAAGACACAGGCTATGAATCAAATGCAGAAAGAATAATTTAGGGAAGTCATGCAAGATTTCACTGAAGAAGTCATACTGGAGCTGGGATGTGAAGGATGAACAGGAAATAATTAGGGGAAGACAGAAAGGAAGAGGATCTCAGGGAGAAAGAATAGTAGGTGTAGAGACTTGGAGACAGGAAGGAAAATTCTAGAACAAAGGACTGAATGAAGATGAGTATTATGAAAGGAGACATGGCCAAGAGGTTGCCAAGAACTGCCGGTTCAAAAGGATCTAGTATTTCCAGGCCTTATTTTAAGTAAAATTGCCCTTAAGAAATGTTATATCACATTTAATTGTATTGCATTTGAAATATTCCATTGAGTTAAGTTATTCCAATGAGAAAATTTAAATAGAAAACTACCAGACTATGGATATGGTAAGGAAGAGTTTGAGTAAACCTGAATGAATCTTCAAGAACATATAAGAAATCCCACTACCAGTATTTGGGACTCCTTTAACATCCCATAACTAAAAGCTCATCTGGGTTGGGCTTAAAAGAGATACACCGGTTCCTAATGAATAAACCAGCAGTGTAACTAGATGGGCTTAGTCATATTCGGTAGGTTCTTCCAAAGGACCATTTCGTCAGTCACTAATCCTGGGCCCAGTCTTTTCTCAGCCAGCAAACTATGGCATCCACAGAGCAAAACCATGTGGATGAAAAGCAAGAATGCTATTGCTCAGTTGACAGAACTCCATGATATTGTTGGACAAGGCCCAGAATTAAAACACAATTTCATGAACACTTCCGTGATTTTTTGCCATGCTGACAATACCGGTGAGAATTCTAAGTATTATTTGTTGCTCAAATGTAGTATTTGGCAATCACTTTGCTTTGGCTTGGGAGGCCACTAGCCCACATTAGAGCGTTTGTGTGAATAGGAAAATGGCACCCCCTACGGCAGATGCTTGACTTAGTGATGTTAGAGGGTGTCTGTGTGAATTAGGAAAAGGTAAACCTCCCTTTGCGCTCATCGGTGTAAGTCACACCAGGGAGTGCAGCATGGTCGGGGACTGTGGGAGAACTGGGGCTTCACTTGCCCCCCACCCCCCAGAACCTGGGTGTCAGGCACAACCAACAAGAACACACCAATGATTTTGCTTTGCCTTAATCTCATTTTGATGTCAATAATGGCTATGGGGTTGCTTGCCTCATCTTTACTTTGGTGATTTTTTAAAGCAAAAGTGAGGTGCACCTGGGTGGCTCGGTGGGTTAAGGCCTCTGCCTTCAGCTAGGGTTGTGATCACAGGGTTCTGGGATCGAGCCCCGCGTTGGGCTCTCTGCTCCTCAGAGAGCCTGCTTCCTCCTCTCTCTCCCTGCCTGCCTCTCTGCCTACTTGTGATCTCTGTCTGTCAAATAAATAAATAAATAAAATCTTTAAAAAACTAAAGAAAAAGTGAAAAAAAAGCAAAAAACCAGCCAAACAACAAACAAAAAACGCCAGGCTTAAAAACCACCATTTTTCTTTTATTTGAGGTCCCAATATTTGACCCAGTACATTACCTGCCCTTATTGTCGTACTGAGGACAATTGATCACATTGCATGAATAATTTCTTACTTCCACAGGAAAGTCAGCAGACTTGACCCATTTTTACTTATGATGAAGGAGACCATTAATTTTCAAGATTGCTCTTTTCTTACAGTGCTGAGTTACACTATGCTCAAAGCATAACTTTGCTTTACAGATGCTTTTCTGGCTTTTATCTTTCCATTTATTAGTGGTCTAGAAGGACCCCTATTTATGGCTCTTTATTGATGCTTCTAGGAAACTGGTAGCAATCTAAAGGGAATATACTAATACTATAGTAAATGGAATTGATTCTCTAATTTCCCTATTTTTCCATTGTTAGAGTATAAGAAAACAACCGATTTCTGTTCAATTTTCGATCCTGCCACATTGATTTTGTATACTGCCACATTATTGAATTGCTGTATAAGTTCTAGTAGTTTGGGTGTGGAGTCTTTTGGGTTTTCCATATAAAGTATCATGTCATCATAAGATACCTGGGAATAAACCTAACCAAAGAGGTAAAGGATCTGTACTCAAGGAACTACAGAACACTCATGAAAGAAATTGAAGAAGACACAAAAATATGGAAAAGCATTCCATGCTCATGGATCAGAAGAATAAACATTGTTAAAATGTCTATATTGCCTAGAGCAATCTATACTTTCAATGCCATCCTAATCAAAATTCCACCAGCATTTTTCAAAGAGCTGGAACAAACAATCCTAAAACTTGCATGGAAACAGAAAAGACCCCAAATTGCTAAGGAAAAGTTGAAAAAGAAAAGCAAAACTGGGGGCATCACCTGCCTGATTTCAAGTTTTACTACAAAGCTGTGATCATCAAGACAGCATGGTACTGGCACAAAAACAGACACATAGACTGGTGGAACAGAGTAGAAAGCCCAGATATGGACCCTCAACTCTATGGTCAAATAATCTTCGACAAAGCAAGAAAAAATATACAGTGGAAAAACGACAGTCTCTTCAATAATTGGTGCTGGGAAAATTGGACAGCTATGTATAGAAGAATGAAACTCCAACATTCTCTTACACCATACACAAAGATAAACTCAAAATGGATAAAAGACCTCAACATGAGGCAGGAATCTATCAAAATCCTAGAGGAGCACATAGGCAGTAACCTCTTTGACATCAGCCACAGGAACTTCTTTCAAAATATGTCTCCAAAGGCAA
This sequence comes from Lutra lutra, assembly GCF_902655055.1. Taxonomy (NCBI): domain Eukaryota; kingdom Metazoa; phylum Chordata; class Mammalia; order Carnivora; family Mustelidae; genus Lutra; species Lutra lutra. The sequence continues at coordinate 182,367,761 of NC_062278.1, read as the reverse complement.
AGGAAATAAAAGCAAAAATGAACTTTTGGGAACTCATCAAGATCAAAAGCTTCTGCACAGCAAAGAAAACAGTCAACAAAACAAAAAGGCAACCCATGGAATGGGAGAAGATGTTTGCAAATGACACACAGGCATAGGGCTGATATCCAAGATCTACAAAGAGGCCCTCAAACTCAACACACACAAAACAGTTAATCACATCAAAAATGGGCAAAAGACATGAACAGACACTTCTCCAATGAAGACATACAAGTGGCTAACAGATATATGAAAAAATGTTCATCATCACTAGCCATCAGGGAGATTCAAATCAAAACCACATTGAGATACCACCTTACACCAGCTAGAATGGCCAAAATTAACAAGATAGTAAACAACAAGTGTTGGAGAGGATGTGGAAAAAGGGCAAACCTCTTACACTATTGGTGGGAATGCAAGTTAGTGTAGCCACTTTGGAAAACAGTGTGGAGATTCCTTAAGAAATTAAAAATAGAGCTACCATATGACCCTGCAATTGCACTACTGGATATTTACCCCAAAGATACAGATGTAGTGAACAGAAGGTCCATCTGTACCCCAATCTTCATAGCAGCAATGGTCACAGTAGCCAAACTGTGGAAAGAACCAAGATGCCCTTCAATGGACGAATGTATAAAGAAGATATGGTCCATATATACTATGGAATATTGTCTCCATCAGAAAGAATGTTTTGTATCAACATGTACGGGACTAGAAGAGATTATGCTGAGTGAAATAAGTCAAGCAGAGAGAGTCAATTATCATATGGTTTCACTTACTTGTGGAGCATAAGGAATAACATGGAGGACATTGGGAGATGGAGAGGAGAAGTGAGTTGGGGGAAACAGGAGAGGGAGACAAACCATGAGAGACTGTGGACTCTGAGAAACAAACTGAGGGTTTTGGAGGGGAGGTGGATGGGGGGTTGGGTGAGCCTGGTGGTGGGTATTAAGGAGGGCATGTATTGCACGGAGCACTGGGTGTGGTGCATAAACATAAATTTTGGAACACTGAAAAAAATTAAATTAAAAAAAATAAAGGGAACATACTTAGTTTTTGAAATTGTTTTTATTATTTATTATTATTTTAAAAATATTTTATTTATTTATTTGTCAGGGAGAAAGAGATCACAAGCAGGGAGAGCAGCACACAGAAAAAGAGGGAGAAGCAGACTCCTTGCTGAGTGGGGAGCCTGACAATGGACTCCATCCCAGGACCCTGGGATCATGACCTGAACTGAAGGCAGATGCTTAACTGACTGAGCCACTCAGGCACCCCTTTGAAATTGTTTTTTAAAATGATTTTAATGGCTACAGAACCAACAGGGAAAAACCCAAATGGTTTCCTAGACATGTTATCCTCTTAAACCACTGTGCCCAGGGAAAATTATTAATGACAACAGGGGAAAATAGGGCAGTTCACTGAATCCATTTTCTCTTCTTCTGAATTGTCCTTCTCAAGTATACAACCTCTGTGCTAAATATCGACCCTATTTAGGCCAATCATTAAATCGAGCTTAGCACCAAATTTACAACTTTTCAAGAGCACGAAGTGAGCTGGTTCTGGACAGATGGAAGATGTGCATATGAGCACGGAAACTTCTAGACACCCCCAATTTCATTAGTCTTCCCAAGGGCTTCTTTTGTGCCCTCTGATGCGACTTGAATCATTCTTTAGTAATTTAAGGGTATGTTCCTTCTCTCTCTCTAACACTGCCTTTCCACTTAGAGACATGATCTTTTTCTCTCACATCCATTTTCAAGATAAACAAAAAGAGGTTTCTTTATCACAGTGTGCCAAGCTTTGCTGGCAGTCAAAACAAAGAGAGAAAGAAAGAAAAAGAAATACAACAATTATATAAAGGAGGAGGGGCGACACGAAAGAAGCCAAGAGCATGGGCATCGGGACGTGGTTGAGGAGTGGCACACATGCCAGGCGAGCTCAAGGGCTTGACACAGAATAGGGTTCGTCAATAATTTCACCCCACAAATACCCGATCTGTCTTGTTCTGGAAATGGTGACTGTGAGGCCACACCAACAAGATATCCTACAGCCAGGAGCTGTCTTCTGTGAATTTATTTTCCTTCTAGTTAAATGGCAAGTAAAGCAGGTTGGGTTTAGGAAATTTGGGGTTTTGTCTCAGCTCTGCCATTAACTTGTGTTTTAGTCAGCTATTGCCTTAATTATGCTGCAAAACAAACCACTCCGAATCTCAGGGACATGCAACCGTAAGCATTCATTTCTGGCTCCCTGGACTGTGGCTTGGCGGGTACAGCCCTGCTTCTGGCTGAGTCTGTGGGTCAGCTGGGGTGGCCCTGCTCAAGGCTGTCAGTCAAAGTGAGGCTGACTCCAGGGTCTCACATGCTGGGGTCAAGCTGAAGGGACGGCTGCTCTTCGGGGCATAATCATCTCATACAGGAGCTCAGAAACTCCTGAAGGGCTGATGGGAACATGCCATTCCTCGCATGGCCTATGCCTGAACTGCCACCTTTCTTCCTCCACTGGCCAAATTAAGTCATCTGGTCAAACCTAACATCAAAGAAGGGGGTGGGGTGAGGGGAGACTACCTCTCCCTTGGAGTGGGGAGAGGAGTGACTACTGGCTGAACAAGAGAATTTGCCCTAACTTGATTTCAGTTGTAGCAACTGTATCTCTTCTTAAGGTTTGTGGAATAGGGCTTTGGACCACATAGGCAGGGAGAAATAGATCGTGCTAGAGATCAGGTGAGGTAACAATGGTTATTAACTACCTTTATAAAAGTCAAAAGTAAATATACTTAGTGATCTCCACAAAAATCCACAAAAATTTTGGTTGGGTATATTATGTTTTAAAGATTTATTTATCTATTTTAGAAAGAGAGAGAGAGCATGAGTGAAGAAGAGGGAGAAAGAATCTCGAGCAGATGCCACACTGAGGGCAGAACCCCACGCAGGAGTTGATCTCATGGGCCTGAAGTCACTACCTGAGCTGAAATCAAGAGTCAGTCGCTTATCTGACTGTACCACCCACCTGCACCAGGTTGAGTATACTATTAAATATCCGAATGTCAATGAGAAAGTTGCCACTGGCTTTTGACCTCTTGAAGGTTTCTGTTCCAGCCCACTGGAGAAGTAGACTTACTGAAGCAAAGGAGCAAAGCTGGCCAGTTTACCCAGTAGCAATCTCCCACGTCCACCCCAGGGGTTCTGATAGATCAGGGATCAGGGATCAGCGAACCATGGCCCATAGGCCAAATCTATTTTTGTATGGACCAAATCTGTAACCTAAGGATGGTTTTCAAATTTTTCCATGCTTTCATTTAAAAAAGAAAATAATGTTCTGTAATGTGTGAAAATAAATAAAATACAAATTTCAGTTAAAGAAAAAAATCCTTCTTAAAACCTCATCATGTTCCTCCATGTATGTATTATCCCCACTTCTGGACTATAGGAGCGGAGTTGAGGACTAAGGGCAGAGACCGTAGGGCCAGGAAAGCTCAATATATTTACTCTATGTATACTGGCTTCCGACCAGGAACATTTGCCAGCTCCTGAACTCAACAATTCACCCAAATATAAGATATGGCCATTCTTAGAGGGTTTGAGGCCTAACTGTTTTGTACCATGAGACAGAGAGGGGAAACACAGTATCTAATGGGTCCCTGTGCCTCCCCTGAATCAGCATCACCCTGAGAAGGGCGCGAAGCTCAAAGGCAGGGATCCCTGACTCTCCCTTAGCACTGAGGGAGAGGGTAACTCAGATCTGCCCGCTTCTGTAATGAAGAATGAAATACTGCTATTTTGGCTGCCTGGGCAAAATTCTGTATTTTCCTCCTTGGGTGTTTCTTGACCCTGGCTGGGTTCAGTATCCAGCTACTCAGTGGCCCATAGAGCACGCCTCCATGACGTCCCCATCTACGTTTCCTACGGCATCGTGAGTGATGCCAGAAATGGCTCTTGAAGTCTCCCCCTGGACACTGATTTACATTTCATGCTGGTCAATGCTGACAATTTATCTCCTATTGTTTTTCACACACATTTTTCTAAACCTCCGTAAGCTTAGATTTGGATTTAATTTTTGTTTTATAAAAACCAATGTCATCCCACAAGGGGAGATAGCTTTTGTTATAAACACACACGTGTCGGACTGTAAAACTTAATGAAATTCACAACCGAATGTTATAATAAAATGGCCTCGGGACAGAAACAGTCTGATCAGCCTCCAGTGAGTCACAGATGATCGGCTGGAATCGCACACAGGTGGCTGAGGGCACAAGGCCGCTGGCATCTTGCCTCACAGCACACAGGGGACGTGCATTTTATGACCCAACTCTGCGTGCCCTGTCGTGCTTTATTGTTTGCATATTTCTGTTGAAACCTGCCCTGGCAATGTAGCTGCGGAGAAATTACAGTCTGCAAAACCACACTCATTAGAAGAAGTTAGCAAATATTTCATTGCCCGAGAAAGGACCAATTGATTTGCAAAGCGGCGTCCAGATGAGGTAACTCAAGTTTTGGGGGCCCTGATTGAGGTTTGCAACTCTGAAAAGGAGCACAAAGGAATGACTTCCCTTCCTCCTTCCTTGTCTTTAAGTCTTTTTGGGGTAATCCTGTGGGAGAATGGAAAGTATTTTCTGTAATTTGGATGACATGCTTTATTGAGTTGGACAGAATCATTGAGAAAGTGGACATGACTTTTAGTTAATGACATAGAAATATCTGAGTGGCTTTGGGGAGTAGCAGTATGGAGAGAGCTTCCCAATCTTTCATTCCAAAATTAAATCACGAGCTCTATTACAAATGTTGGGAGGTGTTGCAAGCTTGCTGAAATGATCTGGGGGCCCATTTACAGTACTTGGTTGTGTACCAATGCTGAGCTAGCTGATGGTGGTGGGGTGGGGGGAGAGGGGTGAGAGGAGTACATTCTAAGAAAAATAATGCAGACCTTATCATGAGATTGACTGATGTTACAAGGGAAATGTATGGGACCATCAGCTACATGAGGCTAATGATGCAGAAAAATCTATCCAGTGTGAAAATAAATGTATAAATACTATTGCATTATTTTGAGAACAAGTAAATCACCTAGGTTTTTAGAATCTTAAAAATGGTGGTACCACTACCACCAGTAACCACTTCTAAGGGTATCTTCCACCCTTTTCTGGATGGCATTTAGATGACAGAATGGTTAAGAGCAGGCTCTGGAACCAGACCACCAGGGACTAAATCCTGGTCTGCCCTGTAAGAGTTCTGTGACCTTGGGAGATTTATCTAGTATCTCTGTGCCTCTGTCTCCTTCGCAGAAAGAGATAATAATAATAGCAACTACCCAAAAGGTTATTGTGCTGATAACAGTAAGTTCATCCATGAGAAGAATTTCACACCGTGCCTTGCACATAGGGAATACTTCACTGATATTAGCTGTTATTAATGTAATTATTTGGTGTATATGTTTTTACATCCACTTAGGACTCTACAATCAAAAAGTTATTTAAGAAGAAAGAGGGATGAGAACTAACATTTATTGCAAACCATGGGCTAGGTCTTAGCTCATGACTTTCTGTTTATTGTCTTTTGTACTTCTTCTAATGGTCTTACAGTGGTACAGATGAGAAAACACATTCTAAAAAGGCAATGAACTCCGAAAGTGCCCGTCAACTATACGTAGGAAGAACTAGTGTCAGCCACTTACTGATCTATGCCTGGTTAAAGAGCTTGAGCTTGGAGTTTAATTCCTGCCTCTGTCTCTTACTAACTGGTCTCGGACAGTTTAACCTCTTTAAACTTCATTTGCTCCCTACAAAAAGTGAATAATGATAGAAAGTACATCACAGGTACACCGTCAATATGAACACCCGTCAGTGTACAGCACAGTATCTGGGACTTGAAAGATAGCGATCGGTGGCCACTAACCACAGGAGATGCGCATGTCTGTTGGGTCTGTATTTCCTCATCAGAACACTTATCATGTGGTTAGCCCATCCATCGTCACTATACCAGTGTGACCTGTAGGATAGTGGTTACCCAAAGTAGAGTAATTACCATGTGTCCTCAATTTCTGGGACAAAGCTTTTAGCTCACATCAGGTGTTCAATAAATACACAAAATGGTTGTTGAATAGCTAAATAAGTCCATTTTTAAATTTAAATTACTCATTCTTAGGTTTTCTTTGAGGGTATGAAAAAAGGCAGCATACATACAGTGGAATATTATTCATCCTTAACAGAGAAGGAAATCCTGCCACCCAAGGCTTCAGGGACTAACCTGGAGGACCTCATGCTAAGTGGGAAAATCAGTCACAGAAAGATAAACACTGTAACGCTTAGATGCAGTATCTCAAATACAAATACTTATACGATGTATTTAAAATCATCACACTCCTAGAAGCAGAGAGTGGAATGGTGGTCTCTAGGGGCTGTGGGGAGGAGGAAATGGGGTAGAACTTTTCAATAGGTAGAAAGTTATAGTTATACAAAGTCACCCAGTTCTAGAGATCTGCTGTACAACATTGTACCTACAGTTAATAATTGTATTACACACTTAAAAATTTGTTAAAAGGGTAGATCTCATGTTAAGTGTTCTTACCACAATATCACACACACACGAAAGCTACTAGAACTGAAATTTTTGAAATAGTTCCCATAATTTCAAGGAAACTTCACCCAAGAAAATTTTTCCAATTCCTTCCTTAATTTGGCTTGAAGAACTGACATTTATGGATGATCCTAATAAGTCTTGCTGCTCTTTGCAGAAAGAGGGATGGTGATAGAAACAAGAAATCACGGCCTGCCTGGCAGTTCAAGACTGCTTAGTGACACGGCACCATCACTACCAAAGTGCTACCACCATTAGCTCATTCTCTGTGCCACAAATGATACCAAGACCTTTCCAACAACGTCCTCTTTAACCCTCCCATCAACTCTTCGAATGAGAATTCTCATTTCTCTTTTCTCAGCGAAAAAGAACTGATGTTCAGAGAGTTCAAGTGACTTGCCCAGGGTTACACAGCAGGAATGTGTCAAGAGCGCAGGCGGGGATGTCACTCTGTCTGACTCCAGAACCATTGCTGTCTCTCTCTAGTCTCCCAATTCTGCGATGATTTATTGAGTACCCACCATTAAGAGCTCTGTAAGAGCTCTAAATAAGTAAGTAGGTATGTTTAAAGAGGTTAGAACAGTGTCAGGCACAGAATAAGTGCAGTGTGTTTGGTAAATCAGTAAATACGTAAGTTCTGGGCTCGATTGGAATAGAGCAAGGAGCAAAACACATCACGATCCCTGCTCTTGGGGACTATGATGGGGGAGATCAGTGATAAACAATGAGCATAATAAGCACGCAGTAGAGTATGGCAGAAGGTCAGAAATGCTATGGGAGAACTCAAGCTCCCCTGGGAGATCCAGCAGGAATGTTCCTAGGGCTGGCTGGTTGAAGTATTCAGTGTGGTGGTCAGGGCAGCACTCAAGGAGAAGTTTCATGAGAGAAGGTCCCCTGTCTGAGGGAAGGTACTCCAACTGGGAACAGCTAGAGCAAGTGACTGCGGGTGACTGAGGAACTGGAAGGAGGCCAGGGGGTCTAGGCTGGAAGAAGCCAAGCTAAAGTGGCAGGACATGGAGTTAGGAGGAGGAGGGGGTGAGGGGTGGTAGAGTAAGATAGATAGCACAGTCCCGGCTGCTTGGCTTAGCATCCCACCATCTGACCCCTACTGGCTGGTCTATTATTTGCAATTCTTGCTTGGGGACATTTAGAAGGTCTCAATAGCCACTTCCACAGTTTGACACCTGCGGGGGAGGGGCGGAGAGGGTAGGATAGAAGGCACAGGCGCCGGCTGGTCAGCAGGGTCTGCTCAACCCAGGAACATGAGATCCGGCAAAGGGCAAAGGTGACGTGGGTGACTGCAAACCTACAGCATCTGTCCGCCCCACACAGATAAAGGGGCCGAAAGGGTCTGAAAAAAAAAAAAAAAAAAAAAAAAGAATATGCAACAGAAGGAAAGGCTCTCTGGGAAGAATAAAAGGCTGAGCAACACCAAGATTGGTAAATAGGGGTGTGTGTGTGTGTGTGTGTGTGTGTGTGTGTGTAATTCAAACGAATCACTGTAGTAACTGCCTGCCATGAGCAAGTCACGACAGAGAACACAAGACAACTTGTGACACGGAACAAAGTTTCAGGCATCTCAAAACACTAGAAAAGGCATCGACATTTGGAGTCAAGAGCAAAGATGGGCAAACTTTTTCTGCGAAGGGCCAGAGAGTAAGTTGGGCTCTGTGGGCCCTCTATGGCCTCTGTTGTAACTACTTAACTCAGCTGTTGTAGCAGGAAAGCAGTGGCAGACAAAGGATTCACAAGGAGGTGAGGCTGTGTTCCAATAAAACTTTATTTATAAAAACTGTGGTAGTCCTCATTTGGCACATGGGCAGCACTTTGCTGTGCCCTGAGCGAGGGACTTACATTACTGTTACTTCTGCTCAGATGCCTCCTCGCTCAGGGTCCCTACCTGTTGCCAGGACCAATGTTAAGTGCTCTGCCTACTAAGTCTAACGGAATTCTTACAGCACAAATATTAAGATCTCTAGTTTGCAGATGAAGAAAGAGAGGCTTTGCTCAGAGATGGTCAGTAAATTAACTAGGGTCACACAGCGATGAAGGTGCAGAGCTGAAAAGCCAGTCGTGGGACACAATTCCTCATGGCGTGTTCTCTCTGTCAGAACACACAGAACCTCACAGAAAAGCGACGCAGATAGTAATTGGATGTTTAGCCCTTTGTAGCAGGCATGAAAAACCAAAGAGAATGAAGCTGAGATTTCAGTCACCGTGTATTGTAACAGTCACAATGTCCATTTTACTTCTGGGAAAGGAGAAAAAAAAAAAAAGATATGTTTCTACTTTGCCTTCTTTGGCATGTGTGTGAAGTTCCCTCCAGAGATTTCAAAGCTGCTTGGCTCTGAGGTTCTGCATTTCTCTTGGAAACAATCTGTGCCTTTATGAATGCCAGAGGGGGCTTCTGGGCGGCAGAGGGATGGATCAAGGAACTCTGCCCTTGTCCTGAGTGACAGACGGGCAGATTTGAGAAGGAAGGGGGGTAGGGAGTGAAGTACAAAATTACTCCTTGAGTCCTGTGAACACTTCAAATTTGTACAGAAATAAGGCCACTGCCACGTCCTTCTCCCTGTGCTCTGAGAACATCAGCCTTCTTTCTGTCCACAGATTACATGCCAAGCTCTGTCCTGAATCATGGCCTCTGCTTGGAATACTCACATGCCTCGTGTCTCCTGAGACTCAGATCTTGGACTCAGTCCTTTCCTCTTCAGAGGAACTTTCCAGAGCTTCTAGTCTCCATGTGACAGCCTCAGGACTTTATCACAGTAGCCTCTACGTGTTCTTGTCTACTCATTCGTGTGCTTTAAATTCTCTGTTGATGAGATCACACACTCCGTGGAAACCGAGATCTTGCCTATTTTGTTCATCACTGCCACCAGTGCCTAAGCCAGTGTCTAGCACAGAGAGGGCATCTGGAGAATGTTTGCTGAATGAATATGTGATCGACAACAGTCACGAAGCAGCTACATAGAGTGTTTATTAACAGGCCAGTGCTGTCCTGAGCCTTCACACGCATTTTCTCACGAATCTTCTCAGCAACTCAGATTCCTCAAGGAATGCTGATTTGTCCCCATTTTACAGAGGGTAGAGTGGAGACCAGGAAAAGTGAACCCTGCAGGCACACCGCACCACAGCTATGATTTTTCACTCAAGCCCATCTGACTGCGAAGCCCCCATTTGCAAGAGATGGGGAAAGTGGAAGTGTAACCACGCCTGTTCATGACCCTAAGGGATAATGACAATGTTCTCACTACAGGGTAAAGAACCAGGACAAGAAAGGTAACAGAACCCACCAGCCTCAGTTTCTCAGAGGACCTATGCAACAGTGGAGGCATTATCATCTGTGTCCAATTCAAAGAAATGTTCAAGAAGGAAGAGCAGACTGACCGCCCTCACGTCTCCGAGGGAGTCCATGGGAGGGCACCAGGGCATAGCTTGTTCTGGAACCCCGTCGAGGCGGCGCTGCTGTCATTTGGTCCAGCCACATTCTCAAGGTGAGTTATTAAAGAAACAACTTTCAGGGGGGAACTGGAAATCTCGCTGGGGAGCCCTACTCTCCACCCAACCCAGCGTGTCTAAATCCTGCTTTGGGTGTGACAGTCGTCGCCTCCGCCTGGTTGGGGGCTGGATTAAGAAGTGACACTTAATAAAGGCATCTCCAATTCCACCACTTCCATTTGGGCTTTTGGCACATTTGCTTCGAGTTTCCAGCTTTGATGTGGGGCCTCGTTCAGCCGGCTCTGGGGCTGGGGAGGGAGAGCGGCTGCGAGTAGGAGGTAGGAGGGAGCTTGGTGTTTGAACTGGCACAGTGATTGATTAACCCTTTCTGCAACTTCCCCGGTGAAAAACAGACGTCTCGGTGAAGCCGGCTCCAGATGGCCACAGGATGTAGGCTACATTTCCTGAGATGCTGATTTGGGGGGTTGTACGCCCTGTAACAGATTGAGTTTGACATGTGGCCATACGAACATGTGAACCCCGGGAAGACTGGTTTCCTGGAGGGCCTTGGAGGAGTTTGGGAGTGGAGATTTCCTTCTCTCAGCAAATTTCAGTCTCAGGGTAGCTCTGGTTCCCTCACGGCACACAGAGCAATCCAAAGAGAAGGGACAAAAATAAACTCTCAAATAAAGCACACATACAACTTATTTTGGTCTTGGTTCTTTGTTTTGCATTTTGTGGACTCCACTGTCAACTCCCAAGCCTTGAATACAACTGGGTTGAAAAGAAAGAAGGAAAAAAAAGGAAGGAAGGAGAGGAACCGAAGGAAGGAAGGAAAGAAGGAAGGACACGGCAATACTAAATTTAGCCAACAGGCCTTCTAAAGAAGTTTGTGAAACACAACCCTGTTGCCGTAACATTCAGTGAATAGAGCAGTATTTTCATTTTGGGAACATCATTTAATATTTTAAGGCAAGAGACACTTGCTCTTTCTCTCCCATTTATTGCATTATTCCAAACACACTTATTCTGGGGTAAAGTCAAAGGAAACCAGCTCTAGTCTCTTGCTTAAGTGAAAAAGAAAGGAGCGTTTACAAACATGTTTTTAATCAGACTTGTTTCATTTTATTTATTGTTTTTTTCCATTTACCAAACATGTTGCTAGTTCTTTCGAGGAAGAGAAAGTACCATGCGAAATGTGATTGTGTTCTCTCTGTTGCTTTACCCACAGGTCCAGGCTTTACAGTTACCAGTTCTGAGAATGGGGAGACTTGGTTACCTGCCATCGTGACACCCGTTTGGAACCCTGGAACTCTGGGACCGATCACAGCCACCAGGCCAAGCTCCTCACCCAACCCTTAAAACCAAACCAAAAAGCAGAACAAATATGCCTTCCTCCACTTCTTAAACATGTTTGTAGTGGGAAACTGGATGCAAATGAACAGAATGGCTCAGTATGGATGTGGGCATATGTTTAAAAAAAAAAAAAAAGCCAGTAAGACAAGGCATCGGTTGTTCGCAGTAACTCAAGCTGTGTTATTTGACTAGAGCAGATTCAGCCTCAGCTATCAGATAGGTGAATTTTCACCAGCGCATCATTTCTTCTGATTGGTGCCAGAGAGAAATTGTTATGTCTATTAGGTCAGGGCAAGCTTGCTTCGACGCTGTTAGAATGGGGCTCAGCATTATGTGGATTTAGGCTTCCGTTCCCCCATGTCTCACCCATGGCAGACATCACTAATCGATGATGGTACTCTTTCCCACTGAGTCCACGAGGCCTCAGAAGCCTGTCACAGTGAGGCACTGTGCAGTCAGTCAGTCAGTGTTGGAACTGTCATCACATGAAAAACTACTGGGGCTAACTGCAGGGGACACAACAGTGTCTTGCATTTTTGATAGCCTGCCATTATCCCCAAATATTCCTCCTATTTGTGCCCTCATGTAATTAACTCCCTTGAGTACAGGCTAAACCTAGCACTTCGCTCTAAAAAACAGAATATGGCAAAAGGGATGACGGATGTCATGACCTCCTTTTGTCATGACAAAAGACGGTAACTTTCATCTTGCTGGCACTCTGCTCTTTCCCTCTCACTCTGAGGAAATCAGCTGCCATTGTGTGAGTAGCATCATGGAGGGGCTCAAAGGACAAGGAACTGGAGGAGGCCTCCCTGTGAGCTATTGGCTCACAGGGAACTAAGACCCACAGTCCAAAAGACAGTAAGTGACTGAATTTTGCAAAAAACCACGTGAGTCATCTGGAAAGTAGACATCTCCCTGGCAGAGCTTTGACATGACTGGAGGTTTTGGCAGATACCTTCAACACCATCAGAGGACTCTGATTTCTCACTTATGGCAATTATGAGATGAAAAATGCAGTTGCTCTCAGGCTGTTCAGTCCTGGGTTGATTTGTTACACAGCAAGAGATAGCTAATGCAGTAAGATTTTAGCAGACTCCATGCAAGGAAGGAGGCAGGGATCGAGGGGACTTGTTCAAATAAGGAAACGGAGACTCTGAAAGGAAATTCAAATTTTTCTGGGATGGAAAATACTTAAAAACACATCACCCCTCAGTGTTGAGCTTCTTGGCTTTGGGGTGATTCTGTCACTCTTACAAACATTTCCTGCTTGTTTATTCCAAGTGTGTCCCCCCATGGGATCTTGGAGATACACAGAAGCAAGCCCTCCTCTCCGTCCTTAGGTATTTCAGGGTTAGGACAGAGGTGCTAGAAGATAAGAATTTGAGGAGAAATCAGTGTACTGAACACACGCTTTTCATCTGCTCAGCAACCCCACTTTGTTACTTTAACTTCAGCAAGCTGACTTTTCCTGACGAAACCCCAAACTCTCCTAGGCCATTCAATCTGGGTGGCGCTGAACCTATCTAAGGTGAGCTCTGATGCTGAGGTTGCTAACTTGGTAGAATAGAAGCTTAGGGATACTGATGACCATCTTTAGCCCTACTTGGGGAACATCAGTCTGAATCACACCAGACAGAGGAAAGCAAAGGCAACAGAAGGAAAGAGGTGCATCCCTGAAAAACCCTTCCAGCACATTTCTCCAACTATTCTTGAACTGTGACTTTCAGTTCTACTAATAAACCCCCACCTCCATTTTTCTTCCTTAACCTTATGACAATTTGGACTGGGTTTCTGTAACTGGCAACTGAAATAATTTGGAATAATACAATATGAAAGATGTGAAAACATAGACATTTTAAAGAGCTAGTCCTGTAGAGGTGGCTTTGAGATGGGCCTGGATCAGCAGGAAGGCAGGGTCATATGCAGGTTTCTATGTTGCTGTGTCCTTTGGATAAAACTAAAATATTTTTTTAAAAGGCATGGCTCCTAATATGAGTTCTAGAATGAACTCATTCTAGGTGAACTACCTAGACTCACAGAGAAAATGAGAGAGGCTATTAATAATGTTTATTCATTCAGCAGTTATTTATTAAATATTGACAATATGCCAGTAACTAGTGGGGCTCTGGGGACACAGTGACAAAGTGCCTGTGCTTGTGGAGTATGTGTATATGAGTGTTGAGTCAGTTTGGGAAAGTAGATGATAAATAAATCTATCAGTGTATGATAAGGCTGGTGGTGACAAGTATCAGGAGAGACCAAGGAAGTAAGGGCTAGATAGGAATGATGGGGCTAAGGAATGTGGGTGACACTGTAGATATGGTGACCAGAAAAGGCCTTATGGTAGCATGAACATGTGCACAGATCCATGAATGAAATGTGGGATGATCCATGCAGATATTTGGGGGAAGGTATTTTAGGCAGAGGGAAGGGTAAGTACAGAGGCCCTGGGTTGGGGTAGAATATTTGGTATGCTTGGGGACAGCTGAAGGGCCAATGTATCAGGGAGATGTGTGAAAGGAGGAGGGGGAAATAAGACAAGGTTGGGAGAGCCTGATCACATAGGACCTGCAGGCCATCATGAGGATGTCGGGTTTACACTGAAAGCAATGGGCAACAAGAGGAGCACCATGCTCTGAATTACTAGGCTCTCTCTGGCTGCTCTATTGAGAAAGGACTGCCAGGCAACAGAGGTGGAACAGAAGACCAATAGAGAAACTATTGCAACAGTCTTGGGAAGAACTGATGGTGATTAATACTGGGGTTGGATTCTAAATGTATTTTGAAGGTAGAACCCATAAGATTTGCTGTACCTAAGAACTGTGTTATGTAGGAAGAATAAAGGGAAGGGTAGAGATGCTTTAAGTAAGACAGAAAAGACTGGAGGAGAAGAGTTTGCTTGGACCTGCTCAGTGTATGGTATCTGTTGGACACTGGAGTGATGGATTAGGTGGTGGGTGGTTGTGTAAGTCCATAGTGCAAGGGGAGGCCTGGGGTGGAGAGATGCATTTGGGAGACACAGAGGACAGAGGTATTTAAAAGTGAGGCTCCCTTACCTAGGGAGTAAATATAGAAAGAGGACAAGAGAGATTCAATGGGCTCCTAAGATACTCTTTAGAGGTCATGAAGAAGGGGAAGTTGCTGGAAAAACAAAAGAGTGAGAAAGTTTAAGCCACAGGGCTAGGTAATCAACTATAAAGCAAAAGCACTAATCTTTGTGCCTCTGTTTTACCTACTATCACTTCCCTTTCACTTAGTATTGTACTTTCTCATTAAATAGTAGGAAGGTCAGATTGTAAGCACAGAATCACTATAGCAGTTTTCTTACTCAGAGAGAAATTTTTAATCAAGGCATAGGACACTGGCCTTAAAGAAGATACAGAGTTTCTATTGCAATGAATTGTGAATGCAGCTTGAAGGGCTGGTGCTGGGAAAACTGAGGCAGGTTTCAAGGAATCATGGGAGGAGTCAAAGCCACAAAGGTAGGGAAACCTGAAATCAGGAGACCCTCAGAGCTGGGTCAAGGAAACAAAGGGCAAGAAGCACATTAGATAAGGGTCTTGCAGTTCCAAGACCCTGAAATAGAAGGTGGAAAGTCCAAATCCAAAGAAACCAACGAATACTTAGATCGTGAGCAGAGACGCCAGTTAAACAAATATGATGATCAAGTAATATCAAATAATTCATTACATTACCTCTGGTATTTATGGGGTTTCATCTTGCCTTATTCAGGTGACTTTCTTATCTTTCATTTGGAGAGAGAAACTACTAAAGCAGAACAAGTCTGAGGGCTTATAGGTGGGGGTACTTGGAAGTCCTTGCATAGGGGAAAACTGACAGGATAGAAAAGTAGCCATTGACACTGACAGGTAATTAACCAAGCAGGGGTTGCGGTTGTCATTCACAGCACTCTGCTACATCCAGGATTCACTGATGCCTGGGCACCTGCAAGCACATATAAGGCTGCATCTGTTCTTAAACTTTTCTGTGCCTTCTTTTGGTGCTTAGCAGCTTGTTGCTGTGCAACGACCATGGGCTTTGAGTCAGCTAATTTAAACATTTTTTTTATTGGTTCAGACACCTTTTATTCTGCATTTTGGAGCCTCCTTTTCCTCCACACAACTGGCAAATTTAAAAGATTGGCTTCATCACTCATTCACCTAGAATGACAATTTCCTCACCCACAAACAGTGTAAATAACACCACCAACAACAATAACAACTAACATGGCAAAGTGCCTTCCATGCGTCAGGCGCTGAGCTAATGCCTCATTTTATATTCATTGTCTCCCTGTTTTACAGATGGAGAAACTGAGACCCAGTAGACTTAAGTGATATGCCTAGGTTCCTACAGCTAGTGAGTCAATTAAACCTAGATCTTAGGCTGGCAACCTGACAGTGTCAGAGGCATGTGGGCTGGGACATCAGTAAGGGCTGGGTAAGTGGGGCTTGAAGGAGAGACTGCTTGACCACTGGGATGGAAGTAGATACTGAGCAAAACTGATGGCAGTGCTCTTTTGGACACATCTCATGAATTGTCTTCCATCTTTAGGTAGAATATCCGCCTATCAAAACAAATGGCCTGATGACTTAGCTGGGTCAGGGGAATTAAGGTATGGTGTTCTTTCTGGCCTCAGGGTCTATAGCTTCAGTCCCCTAGAGAAGGAAGGTGGTAAACACCTATTTACTGAACACAATTAAGCTAAGTGGTTACTGAGCAATGTACTTCCCACGTGTGATTTTTAGTATCTTCTGAGAAAAATTCAGTAGGGTAGATATTTGACGCCCTGTGTTACAGATGAAGAAACTTAGACTCAGCTGAGGAAACAGTGTGCAGTGTGAAAAGGGATGACGCCAGTTTGTTCCAGACTGTGCCTGATTCCAAACCTTGTGCTCTTTCTCATATTCCTAGGGAAAATGTATTCTTCTTCCTGTCTCTAAAACCAGTACAAAACCAGATGTGTGTTTTCTTGCCACTTTATCTCTTCTGTAATAGCTTCCCTTTTCCTCCCCAATCCTCCAAAAAAGTTCTGGGGAACAGACGAGGAGTGCAGGCCAATATTTCTTTCGTTCCCTCCTGTTTCCTCTCCTCTCTGAGTCTCTTAAGCACATTTGAAACTTGTCCTTATTCCCTTCCCCCAAAGTGAAAGTTGCTGTCTTTTGGTTAACTCAGAACTGCAGGGATAAATTCTTGGGAAAGTCATGTGCTTTTTATTATTATGTTGTTTATTCATGCACTTGAAACACATTTATATTGTTAGGCTATTCATGGAATAAAACATTTGGATGAAAAAACAAACCAGCAAATTTGGAAGTCATCTTGAGGAAACAAAGAGAAGTCTCCTAGAGAGGAACACATTTAACTCTTCTTGTCTCATTTCCTAATTCAGGAGCCCTGTTCACCACTGCCACGGGTTGAAGGGACTCCCTGTTTCTCCCTGTGAACGTCATCATGGAGGAGACTTTGAGTCTCTTGTCAGCATTGCAAAGGAAACCAGGGGCTCAGAAATTACTGGAAACACATGCCAAGCAAACAACATCAGTATCTATAACAGCACCTCCAACTTCCCATCTCACAGTCCTCGTGGGGAGTTTATGTTTCTATGGAAGGTGGGAGTGGGGATCCAGTACCGATGAAGTACAATGATCAAGCACTCACTCTATAACCTTGCTACTCAAAGTGTGGTTCTGGGACTGGTAGCATTGGACTATTTGGAACTTGCCAGAAATCCATCATCTCAGATCCCACCATAATCCTAGTCAATCTCCATTTTCTAAGATTCCTGGGGAAAGTCTCCTGCATATTAAAGTTTGAGAAACACTGCTCTGCTAGGTATCTACTTAGACACTTCTCACCTTTAGGGAACAGGAATTCATGTCAGTGTTACTTATATGAGAAAACAAAAACTTAGGGCCAAATCCTCACTAGTTGGGGTCAGGGCCATCTTTGAACTCTGTTTTGTCTGACTTCAAAGCTTGTCTATTTTCTGCTCTCTCGTATTACCTTCATTTTGTACTAAAGCTTAGGTTGCAAGGTGCTGCTTTCATTTCAATGAGAGGAAACATGAGACCTGAATTTCCACAAGGGGAGACTCAGTGAAGCAAGAATTGGAGGCCCCAATAATGGTAGACCAGGGGAACCAACAGGCAAGTCAAATGAAGATAGGCTCTTGCAGGTGAGGGTGACAAGGGTGTGACCTCCATGATATGGACTGCTCTCTGTGGGTACTTGGGCCACAGCAGGCCACAGTGCCCTGGAAATACGTCTATGCATGCTGCAGCCTTGTCTGACCTTTTCCTTCCTCCCCTGCCTTTGAATAAGTCCTAGGAAACTTAGAATTATTTCCCCCTTTCTAAGTTCTCTAACCTAAAGAATATAAACAGCGACTTTGAGGGCTTAATTCAGCCCACAGATGGGCATTATTTGGCCTACATGATGTTGGCCCAGATAATGTTTGAAAATTCTTCTAAAAATTAAAGTACCAGCCAACACATTTAAAAACTTTTCATTAAAGTATAACCTACACAGAAAAGCACATATGCAAGTGCCCGAGTCCATGAATTTTCATAAAGACCACACCTATGTCATTAGCACCAAGATCAAGAAACAGAACATTACCAGCATCCCCAAGTTCTACTTATACTTTTTACATAATGGAACCCAATAGCCTGACTTCTAATTGCATTGATTAGTTCACTTGTCAATATTCAAAAATTAGAAGGTTTAACATAAAAATCTGAGACTTCTGGCTTCTCTTGAAAAACTGAAGCACCCAGCTCCCATTTTCACAGAGAGACCAGGAATAAGCTGGAGATGAGGAGGGCCTGCTAGCTTTTTTTTTTTTTTTAAAGATTTTATTTATTTATTTATTTGACAGAGAGAGAGAGAGAGAGAGATCACAAGTAGGCAGAGAGGCAGGCAGAGAGAGGGGGGGAAGCAGGCTCCCTGATGAGCAGAGAGCCCGATGTGGGGCTCGATCCCAGGACCCTGAGATCATGACCTGAGCTGAAGGCAGAGGCTTAACCCACTGAGCCACCCAGGCGCCCCAGGACTGCTATCTTTAATAGTGTATGCCCTCTTCAGTTTTCCACACAGATCTTGGTGACTTCTTACTAGTCAACACTTAGAGCTAGTAGCAGTGGTCTTTAATCAATACACTTGCTGTCAAAAGTAGAATTAAGAATGAAAACAGAATTATGTAAAAACATTTCTTATATTCTCTTGCTTCCCTCATTTACATTATATGCTGGACTCCTATAAGCACTTGAATTTGAGATCCCTGCTCTAAGCCTGAGGATTCCCCATATAATCGTCAACCTCAGAGGACAGCTCAAATGCTTCTTAAGAATGGTAGTTATGACAATCCTTTTTTTAAAAGAATTTATTTATTAAAACATTTTAAAAAATTATTTAAGAGAGAGTGAGCAGGAGACACAGGAGGGTCAGAGGGAGAAGCAGACTCCCTGCTGAGCGGGGAGCCCGACATGGGACTCTGTTCTGGGGCTCTGGGATTGTGACATGAGCCAAAGGCAGACACTTAACCATCTGAGCCACCCAGGCACACCTGAAGTTATGACAATCCTTTGTTATCTTCCCAATTTGGCTTTCAAGGTGCTAAGTAAGTGGTTAAACATTCTTGTTAAATTTAGTGTAAAGGGAAGAAGATTCAGTTTCTTAACAGATTTTTTTTTTCTTTTCCTCTTTTTGGCATTGTTAGGTATTGTTGTAGGGGGTTTGGCATGGTACAACCAAACACAGGAAAGAAAGTGAGCACATAGCCTGGGCTAGGTTGGCAGGAATGGCCACATCCAGACCTGAGTTCTGAGGGCTGCTCTCCCACTGTGCAGAAGTAGACATCTCCTCCTGGAAAATTTCCACCCAATTTGTAGGTTAGAGAAAAAATGTTCTCACAGAATAGGTGCTGCTCTGGATAAGGGCAAGAGAAGGGAAAGTAAATAAGGAATAGGGGAGGAGCCCTCCATATAAGGAAAGAGTATAAACACCAATAACAATTGGATCATTTCCAAATTGGAAGGGTGGGCTGTGAGGACACAGAGCCAGGGTGAACATGCAACCCCTTTCTCAAGGCCTTACCTCTCTCCTCTGTTGAGAATCCATTCACAGCTTAAGAAAAGCATACTGACTCCAGCGAAAGAGAGTGCTGTATCCCTTGCCAGATAACACAGGTATGAAATGAACCTGTGAGGTGATAATGGGTTGAATAATAAGTTTAAGAAGAATTTTAATGAATGATTGTAGACTAATAATGGAAAGTTACAGGACAACGATGTTAGCCTTGAAGTTGACAATGAGGAATCTTTCCCTCCCTAAAAGTTAAATTTGAGGCTGGGTACCTTCATCAAATGGTAATGGAAAAACCAGATAACCATATGCAAAAAATTATCTTACATGATAGACAAAAACCAACTAAAAGGGATTAAAGATTCAAGCATAAGAATTGAAATTATGCAACTACTAGAAGAAAACATAGGGGAAAAGATTCATGGCATTGACCTTGGCGATGGTTTTTCATATATGACACCAAAAGCAAAGACAACAAAAGAAAAAACAGACAACTGGGAATAGATCAACTAAAAAGCCTGATGGAAACAACAAAGTGATAAAGCAACGTACAGACTGGAGAAAATATTTGCAAACAATATATATGATAAGGAATTAATACCCAAAATATACAAGAAACTCAACTCATTACCAAAAAACAAATAAGCTACTTAAAAACTGGGCAAAGGAATTGAACAGACATTTCTTCTTTTTAAAATTTTATTTATTTATTTGACAGACACAGATCACAAGTAGGCAAAGAGACAGGCAGAGAGAGAGGAGGAAGCAGGCTCCCCTCTGAGCAGAGAGCCCGATGTGGGGCTCCATCCCAGGACGCAGGGATCATGCATGACCTGAGCCGAAGACAGAGGCTTAACCCACTGAGCCACCCAGGCACCCCTGAAATTGGCATCTTGAGGAGATATTTATACTCCCAAATTGACTGCAGCATAATTCACAAAAGCCAGAATATGGAGACAACCTAAATGTCCACTGGTGGGTAAATGGATAAAGAAAATGGGATATACACACAGGTATATTATTTAGGCTTCAGAAAGGATCTCCTTCCACATGCAATAGGATGGTTGAAATTTGAGGACCTTATGCTAAGTGAAATAGGCAAATCAGAGGAAAAATACTGCATTTTAAAAAAAGATTTCTATTTATTTATTTCAGAGAGCAAGAAAGAGAGCATGAGTGCTGGGGAAGAACAGATGGAGAGGGAGAACCAGACCACTTCCCCTGCCCCCAACTAAGCAGGGAGCCCAGTGTAGGGCTTGAAGGAGAGCTTGATCCTAGGACACCAAGACCATGACCTGAGCAAAAGGCAGATGCCTAACCAGTTGAGCTACCCAGGTGCCCCTGCATGATGCCATTTATACGAGAAACACAAAGTAGTTGAGTGTAGAGAATAGAATGGAGCTTTCCAAGGGTCCCAGGGAGGGGAAATGGAGGGTAGCTACTCAACTGCTTTAAAGTTTCAATTATGGGGGGCACCTGGGTGGCTCAGTGGGTTAAAGCCTCTGTCTTCAGCTCAGGTCATGACCCTAGGGTCCTGGGATCGAGCCCCGCATTGGGCTCTCTGCTCAGCAGGGAGCCTGCTTCCCACCCTCCTCTCTACCTACCTCTCTGCCTACTTGTGATTTCTGTCAAATAAATAAAATCTTTTTAAAAAAAAGTTTCAATTATGTAAGATGACTAGGTTCTAGAGATCTGCACCGTGCCTGTTAACACTGCTGTATTGTACACTTTAAGACCTGTGAAGAAGGTAGATCTCATGTTAAGTGATCTTGGCACAATTAAAAAAAAAAAAAGGGGGAGCTGTATACATCATTTGTTCTTAAGGAAACTGAAAATAAATCCCTGGATGAGAAGAGAGCAACAATCCCTTTGGGCCCCGTACTATGCTAATCAGTCTGTGTGTGACATCATCATGACAGAAACCACAGCTCACAGTATTTCAAAACAGACACTATGAGATCAACCTTATGAGATTTCAGATATTATGGATGAAGAAATTGAGAAAAGTCACGTGTCCAAGTTGCCCAACTAGTGTTCTACAGCTTGGTGCCTAATGCCAAAACCCTATGCTTTTAAAAAACCACGCTTATTGCCTCCTCATCATGAAAACAAGGTTTTAGAGGTGCTCCCTGGTGCTAGCTCCCCTCCCCCACGTTTCTAATTGGGCTGATAGAGAGATAGAGATTGAGTGTCAGGTGGGTGAGCATTTATCCTGCTCCGGGTTCTCCTTGGTCAAATGCCATCACATGAAAAGTATGAGGTGTTGTCACAGGAATAATTGGCCACCCAGAGGGAGAAGGAAAGCTGTCTTGCTTCTAGGAGCCCAGGATAGGCTCTTCTGGATTCCCCTGGAAACTCTTTAGCAGGAAGTGTCTTTGGCACATTTTCTATTCCAGAAAGATTGCTGCTAAAATTATCTGTGTTAGGAATGTGACAGAGTTCTGGCCCCTGAGAATTTGGTATGGAAATAAACAGCAGAACTGATTATCTCTATTCAAACTTAAATAAAACCTCATGAAGAGCTCGGCCAATCCCTCCCCCACCAGCCCCACCTCATCTCTGTGATTTTTGGAACATCCATTACAACGGCCTTTTTCTTTTCCTCTTCTGTCTCCTCCTCCCCGGGATCATGGCCCTTCTCTCCCAGCTCTGTGCTGCAGATCAGCATAAACCCCCAAGTCTTTCCCAAATGTCCAGCTGCTAGTGAAACCCCAAACATATTTCCAGCAAACCTCCTCCTTCTGAAATTCTACAAGTGTGTACAAATTCAGAACTGTAATCAGGGTGATTAGGATTCGTCTCTGCTTTGCTCATTCAACTATGTTGCAAGAGCCATTTGATGTCAAGTAGAGTTTTTAGTCTTCTCCCCACGCCCACCCCAAGTCTTTTATCTTAAAACCAGGAAGTCACATTTTTGCCAACCAACGATGAACTGTAACCACAAAAAGTTGGAGATTGGTTCAAAGCTAGGACTCCTGAGAGGCCTGAGTATGTTTTAACCTTGGTAGCAGGCATTCCACAGTCACTCGGGGGGAGGCATGTCCATGGGCACTGGTGGGGGCAGCGGTATTAGCGGCGACATGGTTCGTGGATTGTTCTCACAGTCGGAGGAATACGTGAGCAAAGCAGCCTCGTTCTGGGAGGTGCTGTACAGGACTGGAAGAGGAGTTACTTTCATTTTCCACTCGGATGCAGTGGTGGAAAGAATCAGTCAGGAACCTTTCCCTCTC
Source organism: Lutra lutra (assembly GCF_902655055.1). Classification (NCBI taxonomy): domain Eukaryota; kingdom Metazoa; phylum Chordata; class Mammalia; order Carnivora; family Mustelidae; genus Lutra; species Lutra lutra. Next base: position 182,345,059 of record NC_062278.1, on the reverse strand, counting down.
TCTTTGCTGCCTCTCCCCGAGCTCAGCTGTAGAAACAAGGGCGGTAGTTCTTTCTCGTACACTGGGGAGAGAAACCTAAGCCATCTGAAGTGTTCACTGTAAACACTCGAAATTGAGTGGGGAAGGCCCCCTCCTTGGTGTCATCCCCTCCTATGTCACTTCCTTTGCCCCTCAGTCTTTATCTTTCCATAACACAGAACAGCTTGAATTCCCAAGGCATATTTGTGGCTTTTTTTGTCTTCCTTAGAGCCTTTGTACATGATCTGCCTCTTCCGGGACCTTTCCTCCGCCCCTCAAGTCTTCCCGAAAGAACCTTGATACTCCTCCGACTACTCCTGGAGCATCATCTTTTATGCAAAGACTTACATGAAAAGGATATCTATCTTGGTCTCCATCCCTCTCTTTCTCCATCTTCTTTGACATCATTGGAAAGAGGTCTTTGCTCCACAGTTTCACTTCCCTGTTTTGTGTATTGATGTCTGGTAGTGCTGTTCAAAAGGATTATCAACCTCTATGAGTCTGCTTAGCCTTCCAGACCGCCGTTGTCCGATAGAATTTTCTGCGGTGATGGAAATATTCTACACCTGCAATATCCAGTATGGTGACTACTAGTCACATGAAGTGACTGGTGCCCTTGAGGAACTGAATTTTTAATTTTACTTAATTTTACTTAATTTAAATGTAAATAGCTACACATGGTTAGTGGATACTGTATTGGACAGCACACTGTAGACCGTGATCTTCTTGATGATAAAAACAATGTATTACTTATCCCCTGTGCCTGGCACACAGTAAGGGCTCGGTCCCCGTTTGCTGAACTCAATTACTGTGTATACTTATGACAATAATCCTGCCAGGCAGATATTACTAACTCTAATAGTTTCATCTTTATACACAACAAAACAAAACAAAACAACAGCAAAATGTGGTTCAGCGAAGTTAAGGGATATAGCCAGGATCGGAACCACAATGTGCTTAAAATACCCCCCCCCCCCATTTTTTCTGATTCCATTGGGCAGGGCTTTGGTACTTGGTGAGTAAATTTGTATGTAAGTGGTTGTATATACAAGATAGGAGGAGGCAACATTTTATAGAATAGTTAATTGTCTCCATACAATTAGACATGCAAAGACTTGCTTCTAGAAAAGGCAATGGAAAGAAAGAAAAAAAAAAAGTTGGCTTATTCTTAATGTATCTTAGTACCGTGCACACATTTAAAGGATAGATTGGCTAAATAGATTTCTTTTAAAAGAGGAGGGTATCATAAAAGAAAGGTTACAACAGCCAACAAATTGGGCAGCTGGTGAGCAATTTGTGATTGTTAACTTTCGAATGTTGATAGCCTTGGAGTTTGACAGTTGAAGAGCAAAATGGTGGGGGTAATGCTGCCATCTACTGGTGATCATCGCAGTTAGCTGGTATTTCAAGATGTGAACAAACATTCCAGATGCTGTAGGATCCCAGTTATCTATTTTTTTTTTTAAATTTATTTCTTAGCCTTATACCTGAAAAACAGCTTCAGAATTATTGTAAACTTGAAGGAAAAAATCACCATCCTTCACATTTTTTTTTCCTTTTTGTTTGCAAATAAATATAGCCCCCTGGGGTTTTCAGTTCTTCCTCATTGAGCTGAATTGCCTGCTGGTACAAGCCGGTAATAGTTTCAGCTGGCTTTTCTCTGATTCACATTCTCACTCCTGATGAATGACTGTATCAGGCTGCATTCTGATGGGATTACCCATCATCACAGACCACAGTCAGGTCTTACAGAATTTCTTCTTCCCTGCCACAAGTCTGTTTCTAGATCAGTGTTGATGGCTATACCTGAAGATAGGCAGTTAGGGCAAACTTTGGGATTTGGTGATAGATCTGAGTCAGATACTGGTAAGCAAAAAAAAAAAAAAAAAAAAAAATCTTGAAGAAAATTCCGGTTATAACCAATGCGGAGAGATTAACCCATACTCATTTTCATCAGCCATAAATGCCCAAAAGGCAATATGGAAATGGAATTTTGATGTTCAAGGAGTTTGATTCTCTGCAGAGGGATCTAGACTCTATCTGATGATTTTATAGTAAGAATCACACTGCCCCTGCATGTCGAGGCAGTTGGAAGTAAGGGAAGCGATATGAGCCTGGAGAAATAGATGAAGAAAGGAAAAGAAGCACTTATACTAACTTTGCTTTACAGATTATACATATACATATGAATTTCAATGGACTTGTAGTAACTGCTGGTAGGAAGACCATCCTCTGATCTCTGTCCTCCAGGATCTAGCTGTTTCACTGGGTCATTGCTTAATCTTGGAGCTTCTAACCAATCTTTGCTCTAAACAGCAACTTGGATATACCCTACCAGAGAAGAGTTGCATTGACACGGATTCATTAATTCATTAACTTATTCATTCAACAAATATCGAGCCCATACTATTTGATGCATTAATAGGGACACAAAACAGAATAAGAAATGGTCCCTATCTTCAAAGGACCCACTGTTTTATCTTACAATATCTTGCATATATTGTACACTACATACTATGTTACACATTTTTTTTTAAAGATTTTATTTATTTATTTGACAGAGAGAGATCACAAGTAGACGGAGAGGCAGGCAGAGAGAGAGAGAGAGAGAGAGAGAGAGAGAGAAGCAGGCTCCCTGCTGAGCAGAGAGCCCGATGTGGGACTCGATCCCATGACCCCGAGATCATGACCTGAGCCGAAGGCAGCGGCTTAACCCACTGAGCAACCCAGGCGCCCTATGTTACACATTTTATAACTACTCTATTAGTTATTCATTTGTTCAATAATGTCTACTCAGGGTCTACTCCGTGTTGGGCATTTTGCTGAGGGCAAAGATGAAATGATACAAGGTGGATATGGTTCCTGGCCTTACAGATACTTGCTGCCTTTGGGGGAAGTCAGAAAAGTAAACAAAGAAACATGGTGTGTTTAACTTCTGCAATTCATTTTGGCCTCTTAGCATTCGACTTGCTTTCTCTATGGAGAAATGCCTTATCGCTCTGGAAGGAGCAAAGACCCCATCTAACTCTAAAAACTAAAAACGCTGGGTATTTTTTTCCCAGCAGCACTTGCGGCTACGTTACGGCCTTGCGACACAAGTTTTGCCAATCAGATAACACCTTGCTAGATTTTGAGTCAGTTCTGCCTCAAGGAGGAGACACGGCACATTATTTCTCTGATGGTGGCAGTGATGGGGTTGGCACTGTCCGCATCAAAATCCCTCAGAAGCAGAGTTTCAGCTACTTTTATTTATTTTTTGCTGCTTTCTTTTCTCCAAATTCACCAGCTTTTCCAGTGATGCTGGAGCCTCTTATTCGTCTTTTAAGAAATCTTTTTGGTTTTTGTCAGTGTGAATCATCATCTGTTGTATGGAAGCAGGTACTCTGACCAAAGCCACCGTGATGTGGAGAGGACAGCATCGTCAATCGTATCATTAATGCATAGCAATCACCATCCTACTAAAGCAAATGACCACGCTTGTTCTTAAGCACAAGTAGGAATTATCTGGGGTAAAGGGGTTGGAGGAAGGGCTCAGAAAAATGATAACAGGCAGATAACAGGACATTTGAAAGCCTCAGGCAATCCTCTGAGTTAGGGATTCTTAGGCTTTACTTTACATTTGAGGAAAGTGAGGCTAGGGAGCCACAAATCTGGAGCTGATTGTTCAGAGTTCAACCACCATGCCTCTCTTCCGGCTGAAGCCTGGAAAAATACTTATTCCAGTGCTTTCTAGTACTAACTTTTTAAGAACTTTTAAAAAAGGATTTATTTATTTATTTGAGGTGGTGGATGGGAGGGGTGGGGAGGCAGAGGGAGAGAGGGAATCCTCAGCAGACTCCCCACTGAGCACAGAGCGGGAGGCAGGGCTTGATCTCACAACCCTCACATCATGACCTGAGCTGAAATCAAGAGTTGGTCACTTAACCAACTGAGCCACCCAGCTGCCCCTAGAACTTTTATTTTGGAGTGTCTGTATACAGAAAAGTGTCCAAGCCATAAACACAGAGCTTAGTAAGTTATCACAGGGTATTCATTGAACTCCCACTCATCAAGGACTTAGAGCACTGGATAGCCCAGAAGATTCCCCTCTGGCCCTTTCCAATCAATATTCTTCCTTCCGGGGCACCCAGGTCACTCAGTGGGTTAAGCCTCTGCCTTCAGCTCAGGTCATGATCTCAGGGTCCTGGGATGGAGTCCCATGTAAGGCTCTCTGCTCAGCGGGGAGCCTGCTCCCCCACCCCTGCCTGCCTCTCTGCCTACTTGTGATCTCTCTGTGTCAAATAAATAAATAAAATATTAAAAAAAAATTCTTCCTTCCTCCCCAGAGGTAACTGCCATCCAGAGATAACTAACACCATAGTGCTCATACCTGGTTCAACTTTGTATAAATGGAATAATGTCATACACATTCTCTTGTCTGGCCTCCTTAACTCAATATTAGGATCCTAAAATTCATCGACGTCATTTGTAGCCTGTTCATTTGCATTGCTGGATAGTTTCGACTGCATAGATCTATTTATCTTTTATACCTAATGGACAATTTGATTATTCTCAGGTCATATTATGGCAATTACAAATCATATTGCTAAAGATATTCTCATTCATGTTTCTTGTGTGAATAAATTTGTTGAAAATATACCTAAGAGTCAAATTGCAGGTCGTAGAGTGTGTTATATATTGAACTTTAATGGATAATGCCAACAGTTTTCCAAAATTGTTAAGGCGATTTAAGTTTCTACCTGCAGTTTATGAAAGTTCCAGTTCCTCCATGCTCTGCAGTGTGTGGTATGGTTAGTCTTTTTAACTTAGCCATTCTAGTGGGTGTAGTGCTATCCTACTGTGATTTTAATTTGCATTTCCCTGAAGACTAAGGAGGTTGAGTAACTTTTCATGTTTATTGGCCAGATCCCCAGTGCTATTTATCAGATGGCCACTTCCTGGCATATATTTTAGGGTAAAGCGCCTTAAGGATGAATCCATATGATTTCCAAAGATATTGCAGACTTTTTTTTCTGATTCCCCAAAGCCATGGTTTTCATTATCTCTCTTAAGATAGACACCTTCTAGATTTGTGGGGCTCTGTTCTTTCTCAGGAAGTGACTCCCTTGGGGCTAACTTTCTATATGTAGAGTTGGTTTGATAAATGTAGAAATTCAAGGACCGACTGAGGAAAAAGCCATGCAGGCCCTTGCCTGGGTCACTAATGGTCTCTCAGATGTTGTTTGGCAAACACTGGCCTCGACAATATTTGTATTTTCCCACACGTTCACTGGGTAGAAGTCTCCATGGACACGTTACTATGAATTTACGATGTTCTTTGAGGGGTTTGGGTTAGTTCAGTAATAAAAATCTTGGCATATGGAGACATACGTCTGGTTCCCACACATTTGAAGCTAGAGAGAGCACAGCTACATTTTCTTAAGGTCAGCTTACTGATGTCTCCAAAGATAAAAGGCACCTTCTGATTGAAGCCTTGCTCTGAAAATATTTTTGGCAAAGGTTTTCTAAGTTCCATTCTCCTGGGATGATCAAATTGAGTTCTGTTTTGTCTGCTGTTTTGACAAACTCACTTTGGCAGGGAAAGAGGTTTACTGCAGGCCCCTCTGCTTTGATTTCAAGATTTTATAATTAGAGGCAAGAAGACGACAATTGTAATCAATGAAAACCATTCACTCAGAAGACAGAGTTGGGTCCAAATATACAACAGAAACCAATAACAGAAATTACAGCTTTGCTCTTGGGTTTTGCCAAAGGTTCCTTCCCTTTAGAGGTTTTTAGTCAGGGTAAGTCCATAACCTCTACTATTTTTAGCTTAAAACCTTAATCTGTTGATAAGATTCTAGCCTATTGTACCAATGTTGTGATGTACCCAGTCTTGCAAAGATACGGACATTAACTATCCACAACCCCTTGAACAAAGGCCCTTTCCATTAGTCAGGATTTCTTTTGTAAGCAACAGACCCTGACTATAGTTATCCTAACAAAGGAGGGGAACTTATCTAAGGAATACCAGAGCTTGACAGACTTAGCAGGAAGCTAGGGCCTAGACTTAGAACATGGACCGGTTCTAGAAAGCTGCAGAGAGCTGAGTATCAAAGATCAAAGCAAGGGTCACACAAAAGGAAGGTCGTCTCCTCAGAGGCTGGGCCCACTGAAGTCTCTCTGTTGGAAAGTGCATCTCAAGTAGAGACACATGAAAGATGGGTTTCGGAGTTTGATTCATCTCATTGCAGCACCTGTCTGAATAAACTCTCTTTGATGTCTACTGTCCAAAAGCTAGAACTGTCCTGGTTCCTATCTTTCCCTGTGCATCGTTGTTCATCTCTTCCACAGATTTGGTGAATTATCCATATTCTTCCAATCAAGGATTTCAATGGCTATTGGCCAGAGTTTTCTCTTACCTGGCAATCAAAAACCTTAACAGAAACACCGATGATGGTGGATGTAGTCCAGGCTTGCATTTTGCTATAAGAAGGATGAGGGAGGAGATAGCTTTCTACTTCTTGTAAACCAGAAGGCTCATGGGGTCTAAAGAGGGATCCTGCAACTGGTCTCCTTTAAATCCGCATCATGTGAACCGCTCCTTGCTTCACACAGGAAGGCCCTGCAGACCAGAGTGCTTTGGGCTTGGTGGGGGTGGGAGGGGGCGCTCTCAAAAGAGATCTGTTGAATTAGGCAATAAATGAAATTCTTGGTTTTGAAACCGGCATCTAGCGGTCCTAGGAATTCTCTAGAAGTGTTCAAATGGCCAGTGGGACATCGTGACCAAGGGGTTGCCTCTGCCATCACTTTTATTCAGAGTCCTTCTGTTATTTTCATTTTACATACAAGGATTGCACTTAAGATTTGTTCTTTAATAAGTCCTCTGCATTTTGAAAGCACTGCACTGAATTGTCCTTGTCCATTAACACTTCATTCTAATTCATGTCTTAGTTTATTGAGAAAACAAAGTGATATTCACTGGGTTCCTACTGAGTTGCAGGCACTGGGCCACTTTCTTACCTATGTGATCCCATCCCTTTCCTTATACTCATGAAAGTCAGCTCACCTGTTGGCCGATCATTCATTCATCACATTGATCAAGAGTCTCTTCTCTTAGAGTTTTGTCATTTTATTAGCGTCTCAAGGGGCTAGAACTAGGTTGGGCTCATCCTCCTTAGTATTTGTTTTTTAGAAGAATTAATCCTTAAGTTTTGCTCTTATATTCATTGTTTCTTTCTAGCTGCTTGCTTTTCTTTTTTTCTTCTTCTTTTTTTTTTTAATTTGACAGACAGATCACAAGTAGGCAGAGAAGCAGGCAGAGAGAGGAGGAGGCAGTCTCCCCGCTGAGCAGAGAGCCCAATGTGAGGCTCGATCCCAGGACCCTGGGATCATGACCTGAGCTGAAGGCAGAGGCTTTAACCACTGAGCCACCCAGGCGCCCCGCTGCTTGCTTTTCTTTGTTATTCCTTTCTTTACCCCCAGCTTTTTGAGGTGAACACCGCTCATTGGCCTTTCATTTTTATTTTTTTTGATACATGTTTTTAAGGTGGTACATCTCCCTCCAAGTAGAGCTTTGACTCCATTATAGATATGGAGATTTTGGCCAGTTATTTCTAAGTAATTTTCTTTTGCTCTCTTCTTTTGCTAATTGCTAACAGAGGGATGTTTTATCATCTCTAAATGTGTTTATTTGGGTATGTGACTGTCCTGTTTTTTTTTTTTTCTTAATCCTGTTTTCTTAAGTTCTAATTTTATTGTATTCTTGTCTGAGAATACAGTCTGTGTGATCTGTATTTGATCCTTTGATATCTTTATGACTTAGTTTCTGCAATATTTGTGGCCTCATATATGTTGAATTTTTAAAAATCTATGTTGCACATATTTTCAAAGAAAAACAAAAGTAATATTGTTGGGTGGAGTGCTAAACAGGCATCACATCAAACTTGTTAATTCTGTTCATAGCATTTATATCTTTATTAATTTTCAGCTTTTGATAGAATGCTTTCTAAAGCAGATGTGTTAGATCTCCCTTATTGATTGTGGACTGGATTATTTTTCTTTTTCCTTCTATTAATTTTTGACTTACATTCTGAGATTCTGCTAGGTATGTGTAGGCTCAGAATAATTCCATCTTCCTTTTTTGCCATTACATAACATCCTTGTTTACTCTATTTATTCTTTTATTCTTATCTATATAATGCGATATTTGTATTTTCTATAAAAGCTATTTTGGATTAATATTGGTTTTCTATGTATTTGTATATTGCTTTAGTTTCAAATGTTCTGTTCTACATGTTCCTCTTGTAAGCTATGAGTTTTATTTTAATCTACATGTAAGACCTTGTGCAAGGAAACTGGCAAATTGTACTCATCTTTTTAAATGTGATTACTAATATATTTAGATTTATTGTTACGGCATTTGAGCTTTCTCTCTGCCATGATTTTTTTTTTTTTCTTTCCTAGCTTCTATCACACTGGTTGAGAGTAAATAGGTTTATAGCAGAGATGGGATTTTGTATCTATGTTGCTGGAACTAGAAGTCCCCTAACTTGAGTGAGTGCCAGGCCAGATGGCAGGGGCAGGCACAAGTTCTTCTCTGGTGGCTCTTGTCCTTCCCCACACAACACTTTCAATCTGCAATGGAAGGATTATTTTGTTTCTTCATTCATTCATTCAGCTAACATTGACTGTGGGCCTGCTATGTACAAGGTTTGTGTATTAGGTGCTAGATGACATGTTGAATAAAATACATGTGGTTTTTACAGTCTACTAGAGGAGCCACTCATAAGCCACTCATGAGCCACGGACATAAGTACAAATTTTATTGTGAGGCGAAAGGGAATTATTTGTGTGCAGTGAGAGAAAACAATGGAATGGGGTTCACGCCATCCCAGTGGCTAGGCTTTTTGAGAAGGACACGTGTAAGTGAAAGAATAAGTAGAGTGGGAGATGCAGCGAGGTCTCAAAATTATTCCCAGTATGTGTTCCTCCCTTCTTCCTTAGCAGTATAATCCCAAAGTGTGGGTGGGCAGAGAGACCACTCAGAATAAACCTGAGAGCCTTCCTTGTAGTTGGTGTAACGATGTAAGGAAGATTCTGGTCAAAGAGGTGCAAAGGGAAGTGATGTGTGCAACTTCCGGGAAGTATCTTTAAGGGGAAGGTCATCACCTTTTCCTTTCTCTCTTTTGAGGTGCCTAGAATGAAGTGATGATGGCTGGAACCAGGGGAGATCTCTTGAATCGTGATGTGAACTTGAGAACAGAGGCTAGGAATGGTGAAGCAGTAAGAAAAATAGTAGGAGTATGAGTACTTGGTGATCCTGTTTCAGCCCCATTTTACCTACGAAGATTTTTTGGTAAAAAAGAAATACATTTCTACATTTTCAACCTTTGCTATTTTGGTTTTTGGTGAACTCTCCCCTGAAAGCATGGAGTATTTCAGGCCCAGGAAACAGAAATCTTTAGAGTAGTGGCTCTCAGACTTGAGCACTCAAAAAAAAAAAAAAAAAAAAAATCACATGGAGAGCTTGTTAGAACATAAATGTCTGGATTGCACCCCCCAAAATCCCGATTTGGTAAGTCAGCAGTAGAACCTGAGAATTTGCATTTCCTATAACCTCCCAGATGACACAGAAGACCCTTGTCCCACACACTGTTCTGTGGTTCTGAGTCTTGGCCAATGTGTCCAAATGGCCTGTTTTCTAGCATATTTCTAGCATATCATGAGTTCAACACATTAAGGAATTGAATCCAGGCTAGTTTGAGAGAACATTGGAAGCTGTGTAATAAGGTTGGAAAGGTAGGCAGAAGGCCAGATCATTCAGAGCTTTATAGTCCAGAAAAAAGAATGATTTTCTTCTAAGTGTGGGAGGAAACCACTGAAGAATATTGAGCAGGAAAGTGACCATATCTAAGGTTGCAGGATCATCATCTCCTACCTGGAGAATGGATGGCAAAGGACTAGGATGTTATATTAGTCATCAAGGCCAGAAATGTTAGTGGCTCTCCTCAAGGTTGTATCACTAGAGACACAGTCAAGATATTTTGGAAGTAAGGATAACAAATACTTTGCTGAAAGATTCGGTGTGTGGAATAGAGGAGGAAGGATCGAGAAAGTAGAAGGATTCCCAGGTTTTCGTCTTGAGCAAATGGGTGGAACCTGCGTAAGATATGCTAAACAGGTTCCTACACAACTGACCACAAGCCGGAATTTCCAGGGGTGGTAGTCTACCACTCCCATTTGCGGCACTTTGGGGAGAGGCCAACCTTTCGGATGTTTCTTCCACTCGGAGCTATTCACTGCAATTGCCCAATAAGCCTCTGGGTGGGTTGGCCCGACCCATTCGACATCTCTTCTTGAGCACTTGAGCCTTAGATGTGGTTTGGAATTATTTTGTCTGTTTTCCAGAGATGATCTCCAGAGTTTTGTTCTTGTGTGTTTGTGTATGTTTGTGTTCCCTTTGGCAGGATACACTGCGACTCTTCAATCACAGGGCACAAAGAGTTCTCAGAATTCTGTAGTTCTGGAGGTATCTGGATGTCTTGACCAATGTGTCTAAATGGTCTGTTTTCTAGCACATTTCCACTGTAATTCACGTCATTACGGGATGACTCTCACAACAAGAGTCATTATGTTTTCTCTGGTCTCACTTCCAGTAACTTCTTGTTGCTCACAGAACAATTGTTCTAAATGTTCCACGAGACCCTGTATGCTCTGACTCCTACCTACTCCTCCTGACTCATCTTAGCTACTTTTCCCCCAATTTCTTTCCACTGTATCTATATTGAACTTTTCTCAGTTTACACATTCAACCTGCTTTCTCCTGCCTCAGGGCCCTTGTACAAGCTATTTGCTATTTGTAGAAAACCTTCCCCTGTTGGTAACCTAGCCAATTCTCAATCATTCAGCTCAAACTTGAATAAATGGCACTGACTTGTCTGTGGCTCTCCTATACGTTTCCCTACCGCCCTAGATTGGATAGACCTCTTTATTAAGTGCTGAGACTACCTGACCAGTTATTTTGCTGATTTACCCTCATTCAGTTCATTTTCTGGAGATACTGGTCTTAATTAATACTTGGCCTTTCTCATTGACTATAAATGCTGTGAGGGCAGGGACTCCATCAGTCTGCCTTGCCTTTGTATATCCTCAGTGACTGACCTGCAGCGGGTTCTCACTAAATATTTGTTGGTTCACTGATTGATTTCAACAACTGAAATACATTTACTCTTTAACTCTAGAAAGAACCATCACAGACTTCTAGCAGCTCAGATTATTTTCAATCCTGAGATCATACTTTTATTCATATTCTAATGCATCTGGTGGTCCATGTTATATAGCTTCCCACATTTTCACCTTGCTAATTTTTCTTTTATTTCCAACAATTTCAAACCAAGATTTGCCTTCAAATTTTTTTTTTTGCAGGCACATTATTTCCCTATTTTGTTCCTCTACCATTTTCAACACAGGGTTTTGTTTTTTGTTTTTTATTCAGAATTCCATCCCCTTATTCCTGTTTCTTTTTCCCTTTACCAGGAGTACTTTTTGGACTTTATTTTGCATATTCCTCTACAGTCAAACATTGTCAATTCTTAAATACTCTCTTCCCACTTCAAAAGAACAAGTAGGAACATTCTCTACAAGATACCCACCCATTCTGGCTTTTTTTTTCCCCCCCTTCCAGCTCCCTAGATTAAACTTAACTGCCTCTATCTGCAGATTGTAAAATTTCTCTAGCTGGGAGGTTTTCTGCTCTGTGTACTTTTATGACATTTGTAAGCATTAATGATATGCTGCAGCATTTTGTAGAGTACTATAACAGAGAATTACATATTAGAGAAAAATTAAGACCATCAAGTCTGTCATCAGGCCTTAGGAGAACTGCTGAATATTTCAAATGTGTTTGGGATTTCTATAAAATTTGGCTGGGCATTTATACGGGGTTCCAAATATTTTTTCTCTCTCTCATCTTAATGATTACACCAATTCACGTGCTCTGGTTTTCCATTTTGCAGGCGAAATCAGCAAAAAGAATTTTATAGATCGGGTCAGAACTGGTAAAGCCAAAATTAGACTTTTTGCTTTCTCAGTTTAAAAAGTGAAGAGAAAAGAGCCACGTGGGTGGCTCAGTCTATTAAGTGTCTGCCTTTGGCTCAGGTCGTGATTCCAGAGTTCTGGGATCAAGCCCTGCATAGGGAATCCCTACTCAGCAGGGAGTCTACTTCTCCCTTTTCCTCTGTCCCTCCTCTGCTCCCCCTACTTGTTCTCTCTCTCATTCAAATAAATAAATAAAATCTTAAGAAAAATGCGAAGAGAAAAACCTTTAACTGCCCAATCTTCCCAAATGGTTGAGATGAATAAATTGTAATTATCAACTAATACCTCAAACAGAAAACAAAGAAAAAACTAAAAGATGTTAATTTGCTAAAAGGCTAGAAACTGAAAACTCTTCTGACCCTTTTGGTTTATTTATCCAGTGCACACAATATTCCTGAAGAAGAGAAATTATCTCCATGTGGAAGGTAAACAAACAAACAAACAAACAAATGCAGTAAGTTGCGAAAATTGCCCCAGGTCTTCTGGTTAGAGCACTATATGAGATATAAATCTATGTAGATTATAGATTGTTTCTATAGAAACATATAGAATGTTTCATCATGTGTGCTCTTACTAAGACATGAATAATTCAGATCAGATGTTTGACTTCATGGAGCTTATATTCTGGTGGGGGATGGTGAAGTAAACCAATGATACTTTGAGAAGATCACCTCTGAGATCTAGGTGGTAGGACAAAGCAAAGCAGGGAAAGCTATTGTAGGTAGTGGGACTGAGGGGAGAGTACTTTATATTCATTTAAAAATTATTTTCAGGGCGCCTGGGTGGCTCAGTGGGTTAAGCCGCTGCCTTCTGCTCAGGTCATGATCTCAGGGTCCTGGGATTGAGTCCCGCATCAGGCTCTCTGCTCAGCAGGGAGCCTGCTTCCCTCTCTCTCTCTCTCTGCCTGCCTCTCCGTCTACTTGTGATCTCTCTCTGTCAAATAAATAAATAAAATCTTTAAAAAAATTATTTTCAGATTTCTTTGTTATGGAAAAATTCAAACACACAAAGTAGAGAGAATAGGAAAACAACCCCCATGTAACCCTAGCCTCCTTCAATACTGCCAATCCATGGTCAATCCCATTTCCTCTCTGTCTCCACCAATTCTGCCTCATTATTTCACTTATAAATATTTCACAATGTATTTCCAAAATAAATAACCATTTTTTTCCTTTTATACAAACCTCACCACCATTATCATATCTGAACAGAACTTCTTATTTATGAAGTGATTTTGGAATTTACATTGGAAGGAAAGTCTATTGGAGGAGGTACAGTTTGACAGGATCAGAGTGAAAAAAGGAGCCAGCCTTGAGAAGATATGGGGATGGTACCAAACTTCAGATTTTTGGGTTTTGTTTTTTACACAAACTCAAAAGTTTATCAGCTACAGGGAAAAAGTGATTGATGGCTCAAAATCAATTCCTGTTGTTTCTTGTCAAACATGATGCTCACAGAACATTTTCTGTGAAGGAATGGAAGATCTATGTTCTGGGGACAAGGTACGCTGGTTGACGGATGTCAATGAAAGACTATACTTGCCGCAAATGTGCAACATAAATATAGAAGCCCCATGAACAGAAGATTCAAAACCAGTACTGGAACAGAACCAACTAACCAACTCTGAGTCAACCTTCTGCGCAGAAAACTAAATCTGAATGACCAACAAAATCTTTCAGCTGCTTCCTTGTTCCAAAGCTGGCCAGACCAGAGATTGAGCTGGCTGGCTTTTTCCTTATTTCTCTTTTGAAGATCTCCTTAACCACACCTTTCTAGAACCAAGAGACAAAAAATACTCTCTGAAAACCGTTGAATTACCTGTTACCGCTTTGAGAAACACCTTTGTGCTTCCTTGTTCTTTCTCTGGATGAAGATCAGGCCAACAAAGAAGCAGTATTAATGTTCCTTTGCTGGCAGTTCCATCCAACCTCCCAGGGGAAGGCATTTTGCCAAGCCCTCTTCTGCCCATTTGAAATTCAAATCCCTGAATAAGCCTCAGTGCCACCTTTGTCCAGAAGCCTCAAAAGCCCCAGTCCAGGTCGGATCTGCCTTGAAATTATAAAGGGATATATTACTGTGTAGGAAGATAAACTGTGTTGAAATAACATCCAGGATGGTTGTGAAATAAATTCAGGAAAACCAGGACATTCACTGTGAAGCTGAGAATCTGTCCTCAAATCACCTCCCAGGCAAGAAGTGGGCAGACAAGCCACATGCTGGGGGCGGACACTCTCGCACTAATGACTTCAGTGGCTGTTTGACTTGGAAATAACGGACCTCCCCAACTTCTGGCAGCTTCTGAGCTCTTGTTCCAGGCATCTCCAGAGATGGGATTAAAGCTTGAACTTAAGAAAATTTTGGCTTGGGCCTTCTGGGTGGCTCAGTGGGTTAAGCCTCTGCCTTCAGCTCGGGTCATGGTCTCACCATCCTGGGATCGAGCCTCAGGTCATCGGGCTCTCTGCTCAGCAGGGAGCCTGCTCCCCGCCCCCGCCCCGCCTGTCTCCCTGCCTACCTTTGATCTCTGTCTTACAAATAAATAAATAAAATCTTTAAAATCTTTTAAAAAGTTTTTGGTTAAGTTGGGAGAATCTTGTGTCCATTTTCTAGCACAGGGACTTTGTTGCTGTATGGCGTTGGCCATCCTGTCCTTTATTTTCCATATCCACAAAATGGGACCATTCAGGCTGGATTATACACTTGTTTTGAGGACAAAATAAGCATGCAAAGATGCTTTGAGAAGTAAAAGGCCGATGGAATGTAAGCTTTGAAGATCAGAGATGCGCTGAGAAGCCATGCAGCTGAACTTTCTGACTGCTAAGGGATATGTTTGGCCCATTTGATTTAAAGGAACTGACCAGGCACCTACTCTGCACTGAGTGGGTTTTCTCTGGTCCCAAGATGTATGTGGGTGTGAGGAGCAGTGCAGGAGACAAGAAACACACTAAATGATCAAACAGCAATATGTTGCACCATGAATCCCTGAGCAAGGTTAATCTCTCCAAGCCTGAGCTTCCTTATTAATTAATTAAATGGAGACAATAATAAGACCTATCTCACAGAATGCATGTGAAGATTGAGAGAATGAGCAAAGCATTTAGCATAGTGTCTGACACAGAAATCCTCATAATTCTATCTACTTTTAAAAAGACTTTAACATTTTTCTTCTACGATAAGGCTGTAAAACTCTGATTCTCACCCCGCCTCCCCCGCCAGCAGCTTTAAAAAGAGTGGCTTATTTTTTCTGTCAGTAATAGGAGCTGTGAAGGTTGTTGAATAGGAGGTGCTGACCGAGAATAACTGAGCAGAAGTCTCGGGGGTGGGGGGGCATGGAATGCGACAGAGTCGCAGGTAGGCCTATTCTGATGTTGTTTCACTGATTCCCAAGACAGAGGCATGGAAAATGTGATTGAGAAGGATGACACATGACGAAGTCAGATCTCAGAGGAAAGAAGGGCCAGGACCAAGACTGGAGGTCTTGGTGGCATACATGAAACACCCTTTCTGTCCCTCTCCTTTCTGTAATCGAGGGTGGTTGGCACCGCCCAGTCATGGCGGCCTTTCTCGCCGAGAGGTGATTGCCTCTGGCTCACACTTGGCACGTGTCATGTGCTCTCTTTAGAGATGGAAGAGTTACTCTCAGAAAGGGAGAGCATGACTTTTCCAGAAGTAGCTAAGGAACAGAGAGAGGTGAACATAGGGAGCGATCTTAAGATGCAAGCAGCAAGATCATTTCACCTGCGTGTTCCATGTGGGAACCTGGCTTATGATCTGAGCTCTCAGGGGAGCAATGGGGTGGGGCAGCAGGGGGTGAGGAAAAGAGGAAAGGAGAGATGGTTTAGAACAGCCCGAAGAATAACAGTGACACAAATGCTTCCAGCAACTGTTATGACTAGGCACTGCATCAGGTGCTTTGCATGTCTTTTCTCCTTTAATCTTTCCAGTGATTTGATGAGATTAGTCGTGTTTTTACCTCCATGGGGTAGATAAGGAAACTGAGGTGAAGTAGCCAAAATTGTTTAGCTAGTCAGTGGCAAAAGTCAGGTCTGAAGCCAGGCTGTAGGATCCTAGAGCCCAAGCCTGGAGCTCCACTGGGGATTTTGAATATATTAAGGAAACAAGAAGTGGCTAAAAGCCGATGAAGGAGAAAATGCAATGGATTTTGCACTTATGCCCAGGGCTTCATATTTATTTATTCAGTCTCAAAAATATGTTTTTATGGTAAACAAAACTAAGGAAGAGTGAAACTGCTTCTTTGACATGAACTATGATGAAAAACTTTACAACTGGTTGTGTTTGATAAGGAAGAACACTTCTGGTGTGCCTCAAGGAGAACTGATTATAAATCCTACGATGAAAATCTGTCTTTTCAACGATATCCTCCTTCAAGTTACCTTTTGACTGTTGATAAACGGGTCATAGAGAGTACAATAGAGTCCATTTGTGTGCGTTTCTGTGGAAACCCGTCTGTGTTATGCTGTCTAGTCAACCTGGTAAAAACAGCTGGACATTACATGAAGAATTTTCTAACCACAAAGCAGCTAAGTGATTACTTAGAGTGGTTGGGTTGTCATACCATATTCCTTTGATTCATTCTTATTTTTTGCTTTCAAGTTTCATTCCCAACGAACCATCTAGTGGCACATCATAGTGGAGCCTGCTTATTCCTCATGAAATAGGAAGACTTTATCACCAGATGTGATATTGTAATGTTATAAATGTGTCAGACGTCCAAAAGAAACACACTACCGGTGCAGTCTCTCTCTCCACCCACATCGCTCTTAAGTAAGACCATCCTCTGATAGGTGGCGGCTTTCGAGCACATTCCCTTTCTCATCCCAACGCCCAGAGCACCCCCACAGTCAGTTGTTTATTTATTAAACAATTCATGCCTCTGAGGATTCACTTTTTGTTTCATGTTTCTTATCAGTGTCAATTGTAATCAATTACGTGTAGAAAACGATGGAACACCTAATTTATGACATGATGACACACAGTAGATATAGCGTTTCTATCTAGAATTGAACTGAACCCCTGCGTTAGTTTTCTGCCAGAGCCAAAAAAGGGCTCTGGGGATTAGAACCAAGATGAATAAAGCATATTTTCTTTTTCTTAACCCCCTTTCCTAACTAGTTCAACTTTTAGAAATAACATTGGCTAGCCAATGAAAACACTCCTTTGATAAAGGCTAAGAATTTAAGATAAAAAACAGCTGGGCAGGTTTTTTTTTTTATACAAAAGGAAACAACTTTGAACTACATAGACAATGTTGTTTAAATCCAAACAGATGTGGTTTAATCTTGTTTTTGATCCTCTTGTAGATTTTTCTCAAAATGCCTGCATATGCATAGAAATGATGACTTTCAGATGTTTGAACATAATTTGTCTCTGTTAGAATATCACCTTGGTACATAGATCATCTACACCAAATACTCCCAGTCTTTGAACATGGACAGCAGGGTACCAGTGAGAATTTATGTTGGTCTTTTGGTTATGCCCACCAATTTTGTAAGAAACTGAAAGGGGGAAAAAGCAAACAATGGTATCCACATACTGTCATTTTCAAAACAAGAGTCACATGTGTTCTCCATGTCTTCAGTAAATCATGGTGATAGTTTTAGATCCTAACACTTAGAAATGCTTTTAAGATGAATCCTATCATGAGAATGCTCTAAAAATAACACACTGTTGATTTGGGCACCATTCCATGTCCCCACTGATTACTATCCACTTATTATTCAATACCCTCATGTATTAAGGTTTTCCAATCCCACTGCTAGGAGAAGAAACCACTGGAGCAAAACTATGTTAACAAATGTCATCAGTCAGACTGTAAAGGCACCCACTAAAATATACTCAAACCCACTTACAACTTCAAAGGCTATTAAAATTGTTACCTCAGGCATTAGCCCAAAGATTGAAGGAAGGGTTGGACATTTAGAAATTTTATACAATTTTTTTTCCCTTCTCTTCTCCCTCACTCTTCCCACTTGAATGAATAGAATGGTGAAGCGTGGGGGAGAGTCTGGGAAACATGTGGAGAGACTTAAGATCACAAGTAGGAATCAAAAGCAAAGAGAACTCTGAAGGCAGAGAGCAGTGGGTAAATACTGCCCCACTCCACCAAATGACCGTGGACAAGTACATGGACAGCACTGCTCCAATTTAACCTTGCCCCCAAGGCACTTCCACCTTGGTTTCTACAATTTTCTCCATAGCCACAGCCCTTGAGAATATGTAAAAGAGCAAGGCTGGATGAAGAGGAAATGAGATGCCCATATTTATTTCTGAAAGGAGCATTGAGTGTGGTTATGCATGCATGTGTGTGTGTGTGATGTGAGAGAGTGAACAAAGGGGTAGATGGAGAGGAGGTGCCCTAATGGCAGTGGTGGCTTTGTGCTCGATCATTGGGAAACCAGCCCGAAACCATTCATCAAAACACAAAGAAGAGTCCAACCTCTAAGTGGTCAGTTTCTAGAACTCTGTTGGTTCTATGGCAGCAAACTTGTTCTGTGTAATGTCTCACCACGTCAAAACCTGCCTCGGGGCATAAGTGCAATGTGAGGTCATTCAGAGCCACAATCTAATCTACAAGAATCATCTGGCATCATATGCGAATGCTTATTATTTAAAAAATGCAGTCCTGTTTATACTGTTGGAGTCTCTAAGTCCTCTTCATTATTCATTCATGCTGTCTGTCTGGATGTATTTTCTGATCTTTGTGTGAGGAAGTTGCCTCTGCTCAACGTGACTCAGAAAGAAAATATTAGGCTCTGATGCCCTATGTTGTCATGATTCCCATGCCAGAGGCTTCATAAATGATGGTTCCCACCAAGAATTACAGTAGCTGCCAGGCGATGGAGGAGGTGGGCACCAGCCCAATTACAGAGCAGCGAGTGAGGGCTCCAGAGGCTTTGTGGAAATCCAATGGACTCCTGGAGCAGTGAGGAAGGGACAAGGGACTGGAGGAGGCATGGGGGAAGAAGCATGCCCCCTGCATCAAGGATCCTGAGCCAGGAAAGGAGGGAAGTCAGGGTGGCTACAACCCTTCTGGTGAGTAGTTTCAGGAGTAGGACAGGGAGAAGGGTTCCATGTAATACACTAGGGGGCAGATAAATAAGATGGAGAAAAGTCACTGGACCAGGGGGTCACAGAACTGGGTTCCAGAACCACAACTCATTGATTTTAGACAAATTATTTCCACTTTTCTTGTATACCTTGTGTAAAAACAAACAAAACAAAACAAAAACAAAAAAAACTGGATGTCTTCTAAAGATCCTTCCAACTAGAAAATGTTCTGAGCATAACAGTCTTTTGTCACTACTAGTGATTTGGTAAACGCATACCTTTAACTCATAATATTTCAGCTGTATACATAGGAGAAAGGAAATGGGGGAGGGGACAGAGGGCGTAGAGGGAGATAAGGGTCAAGATGGAAGAAACACAGAAATGAATCAGTGATGATAATTTTGGTCCACCTTCCAGTCTGTTAAGGGCATGTGTGGTGTACCTTTGAGAAAATGGGAGTTTTTATCTACATTTGGTTTCAGACCCCAGGAACCCCCCCCCCCCCCCCATGTCATTAGAATCTCACCTTGCTGAGTAACATCCTGGTGTTAAAAGAGACCAGTGTTAAATGTTATCAGGGTTTAAATTTTTATTATTGTTTTTGGAACATCATAGGCCCTAGTACAAGCCAAATATTCCATGTGATAATCAACCAAAGACTCATTACTCCGGTGAGATGCTGGAGGAAAACCTGGCTGGTTGGACTTGCAAAGAAGGTCTTCCTAATGAATCTTCAAGGGTAATTCAAACTGTATGTGATGTTTCACTTCTTGTGCTGACTTGAGCACAACTGGAATGTAATACCTACCGTGTGGATGTGCCTCCTTTTGTTGTGGCGGTCCTTGCTGTAACTTGGGAAACAGATTGAAGTGATCCAGCAAGAAGGGAAGCAGGGGATGAAATCATGTAGTCAATCTTCATCTTTAGAGTCTCCATGTGGTGAGGAAAGTCAAATAACTGATTTGCACTGAGGCCCTTCTGTGTGCCAGGTACCATGTGGAACATTTTACATGTATTTTTTTTTCTTTTCTGCAACAATCTCATGATTCATTCAACAACTAACTCATTTTTTTAAAAAGATTTTATTTATTTATTCGACAGACAGAGATCACAAGTAGGCAGAGAGGCAGGCGGAGAGAGAGGAAGGGAAGCAGGCTCTCTAAGCAGAGAGACTGATGCGGGGCTTGATCCCAGGACCCAGGATCATGACCTGAGCCAAAGGCAGAGGCTTTTTTTTTTTTTAATTTTATTTATTTATTTGACAGAGAGAGAGATCACAAGTAGGCAGAGAGTCAGGCAGAGAGAGAGAGATAAGGGGAAGCAGGCTCCCTGCTGAGCAGAGAGCCTGATGCGGGCTCGATCCCAGGATGCTGGGATCATGACCTGAGCCGATGGTAGAGGCTTAATGCACTGAGCCACCCAGGTGCCCCCGAAGGCAGAGGCTTTAACCCATTGAGCCACCCAGGTACCCAACAACTAACTCATTTTACTGCCCACCTACTAAATGCCAAAAACTCCCCTGGACTCCAGGGGGAGAGCAGCAAACAGAACAAAATAATAATTCTGCTCTCCTGAAATTGAATTCTGGTACAGGGAGAGATGAGAAACAAATAAATACACATGATGTCAGGTAGTGAGAAGCACTGTGGAGAAAAAGAAGGCAGAGTAAGGGAACAGAGAATGCCAGAAGGACAGGTGGGTGGTCAGAGAGGCCTCTCTGGTGAAGTCACAGAAGCAAGGGGGCAAGACTGTTCCGGGGCAGAGAAAGCAGCCACCTTGTTCTTCTACAGATGGGGAACCTGAGCTTCCCATGGTTTCTCATTTAATAAGCTGTGATGATCCCACTAGATCCCAAAACAGCATCTGCTTCACATTTTAAAAGGATGCAAGTCAGAGGAGGGCTGTGAGTACAAGCGAGTCTGGCACGAAAAACTGCGTGAGTCTATTAACAACACACCACTGCTTTGTCCCCACAATGCCTGAGCTGGCCACGTTCTTCTACTCTCATGAACTAAGAGAATTGGCAGATTACTCTGCTGTTACATAGAAAAGGCTCACATTTTCCTGGATGTCTTTCCCTTATTTCTTCCATCTTGAACCTCAGGCTATGGACAAAGATCCGTCAAATATGGTTTTCACACAGTATTCACAAAGGGATAGTGGGCTCCTCAAAGAGACTTCAAGGATTTTTGTGAGGCATAACAGGAAGGGTCAGTAGCTGGAGTTCACGGCCACTGACTCCCGCTTTACCTAGAGCAGCAGTGATTTTACTGCTCCAATATATTGGGGCTATGAAATGAAGTTTCTGGCACTAGTATAAAATTTGAAAAATACATGAAAGCTATGGCTCCCTGTGAATAATAGAGATTTTTTTTGAGCCATCTTAAAATGTGGCTTTAACTGCAAAGTTTCTTAAAACGTTCCTGGTGGAATGATCACCCTAGGGGGTAGCCTTAAAGTCATGAGAAATAAATGGCAGATGCAAGTCTCCTATTGGATGAAAAACCAGATGATCCAAGCGACTGCTGAGCAACTCTGATCAAAGATTTGGAGAACCCATAAGGAGAGACCACTGTGTGACTATACTTTTCTCTGACCTCTTCCCTAATAGATGTGGTATTCACTACACACACACACACACACACACACACACACACACACACACACACAGAGTATGGGTTTTGTATTGTGTATGTGTGTGTGTGTGTGTGTTTAAGAAAGGTTTTTAAAAAAATAGATAAAAATCAGATGAGGAGGGACTTCTTCCACTCTAAGCATTTCAGAAAATGTGTAATTTCCATGCTGTTAGAAATAGAAGTCTTACCTATTAGGTGAATGAATAGGAAGAACGAGAATGAGGTATCGAAAGCCAAAATTTGGTGTCTAATCCAGTTGATAGGAAGATACTTTCCTCATTTTTGTCTGTTGCTGTTTGGTTAAAAAAAAAAAAAAATAAGGACTATTCAAAGCCTATGGACAGATGCCTCTGGCTGTGGTGGTAGTGGTGTTTGCACGTGTGTGAGTGTGTTCTCTAAGAAGAAAGCTCTTTCTGATTTCCAGTGTTTTTCCCAAAGGCCTTACAGCAGAGGGTAGGTTCTCACCAAGAGAGTGAGAGCAGGAGCAGTAGGGTGTGCCTTCTGAGACACTTCCTTAAATGCAATTTGTTTCCTCTGAATTTTTCTCTTCCCCCATCTCATGAGCTGGATCTTGGATGTGGAGTGTGAGCCATCTTTAATCAGGTGGGTGAGAAATCACATGAGAGGAGGACAGAGACATCCTTTCTCTCAAGGAAAAGGAAAACTATGGCTGCCTCTGTAATATTTCAAGAAAAAGAAACCTGTTTTGTTTGAGCTACTGTATTGATGTGGTTGGTCCTGCTTTGTTTCTCTGTTTTAGCAACTTATCTTCTACCCCAACCAATAACCACCTGTTGGATATAAGAAAGATCAAAAGTTCATTTGGCTCCCCATTACTATATTTTTGAATCCTCTCCTCAGTTGGCCACCTACTACCCTTTTAGATGCACAGGGAATTGCATATGTAGAGGAGGATTTGGCCTCAAACTTGAGTTCTCTACTGAGTTTGGCTAGATCATACAGAGCAGATGTTACAAACTCAGTCACCAATAGAGGTTGGGCAGATAAATGCAGAAAAGCAAAGCTTAGTGCATAGTGTTGGGCTCAGTGAGAATGTGTGACCCATTTAAAGGACTGTCATTTAGAAACACAGGTTATTTCTTGATATTTTTAGCCATTTAAAAGAAAATGGAAATCTAGATTTTAAAAAAGTGAAATCCATACATTTTAATTAATAGGTTAATTAAAAAATTATTTTAAGAGAAAATACTTGGTGCACCAAAGAAAGTATTTCTTGGGTGCTTGGGTGCCTCAGTTTGTTAATCATCTGCCTTTGGCTCAGGTCATTATCCCACGGTCCTTGAATCGAGTCCTGCATTGGGCTCCCCTGCTTGTGTTCTCCTTTCTCTCTCTGTCAAATAAATAATAAAATCTTAAAAAACATATTTCTTTAGAAAAGGCCCCTTAGGCCTAGGAAGAATTTCCTGTTGCCTGGGCAAAAATTTACTCTTAGATCTAGAACCAAAGATATGTGGTTTGGTGGATGTTTTTTGACTCATTCTCTTAAGTCTCACACCAAACCCTGGAAATCTAATCAGATGATTATTAGTAAGATAAGCCTATTCCAGGCCAAGTGTATGTAGGCAGCAAAAAGTTGTGAATCCCAAAGTAAGAGAGGTAGCCTCATGTCCTGAATGGACATGGTATGGGCCATTTGATCAAATACTTTGGCCCAAGCAAATAGTTCTGGAGTCTGTTTTATTTGCCAGTTGAATCGGTGTTCTTGGTCCCAAGCAAAGGAATTATTGGTACACCAAGGAAAATTAATAAATTATTAGAATGTCCCAACTAAGTGACTGGGACGTTGGGAAAAATGGAGCCAGTGAAACTCCTATAATCTTGTTTTTTCCAATGAGTAGACACAACATCAACTATCTTTTGATTCTGTCTTTATCATCTTAGCAGAGCTCCGTGCCCACAAATAACAACTGCTAAATGGCTCTGAATAAGGGACCAGTGAGCTACACCATGTACACATAGTCAATGAGCAACCTGCAGCCATTAGAGAGAATAATGTAGATCTCTTGCTACCAGGGGAATTGAGGCCCCAGAGTACAGCCAGGGAAGATCCACAAACGAAAATGAAGGTGCTACTTCCATAAGAGTGGAAAAGATATTCCTAGTTATGCCAAAATAATAGATAACCATTAAAATAACAGTTCGCATGTAGAGATTCCTTCCTGGCATTTCTTGAAAAAGAAATTTCTTTTTGTTGTTGTTCTTGAATCTCACATCCTGAGAAAAAAGAATTTAAAAAGTCAGGAAAATAGAAAAATGTATCATAATTCTAAGAATAAAATAATGGCATCACTTAGAGACATTACTCTACAAAGGAATCCAGTGATGTCAAGAAGAAAGCAAGAGTAGGAAAAGTTCATGCAGAGTTGAAGGTCAAAGTCAATGTTTCTAGTAACTGGGATGGGGTGAGGAGGAAAGAAGGAGTCACAATCGTACTGGTTTTGCTTGTAGCCGGGCCATGTTACAAATACATGTTCGTGGCATTCTCTCCTGCAAATGGTACATTCTTTTGATAAATAAGGTGAATGCTAAGATTATTCCCTTGATATCCTCTCTTGTAAACCTGTGATTGGTATTCAAAGAAATAAGTTTGGGAAGAAAAAGATCTTTAAATTGTCAATTTCTACACACACTTCTTTGTAGAGCTGTTCATCTTACCAGATGAGTAGAGTGTTCGCATTTAAAATTCCCCAGTAATGTCCCCAGTATTTTCTAGCATTTGGGTATCCAATCTAGACTATAGTTTGTTGTGATTTCTGCTAAATTGTTATTAGACAATTTTTTGGTATTCCTAATAATTCCTAATAATGAGTTATGTATATCAAGAATGCTGGATATATTTAATAACAATTTATGATTTGAGGTATTCCAAATAATCCTGATTTTTCCCCTAATTGCTAACATTAATACCTGTATAGAGTTCAGAAACTAATGACACTTGCCACAGAGAAGAGGGATTGCCCAAAGAGAAAGCCAAGGAGGGAAGCAAAAGGAAGAATGCTGGCTGATTCTTCCCAAGAGGGAGAGCTGAGGCTGGTCTATACTATCACAGACCTGAGAAGAAAGAAGAGACTCTCAAGAGGGGAACCAAAGGAAAAAATGATCAGGCTCCTCCTCCTACCCAGGAGAGTGTAAGGAAGGAAGAGAGCAGAAATTTTGGCCCCTCTCTTAAGGCGCCAAAAAAATCCACTAGAATTCCAACTTTTTCTTTCTTATTTTTTTATTTACTTTTTTTTTTTTTTTTTTTTTTGGTTGGAGAATTTTTCATATGTGGATCTGAGAGCTCCCTCCGGGCTGACCAGATAAGAACCAGCTGGATTTGATGGTGCCCTATCGCCCCCTGAGAGTGGGTACACTGCACATGATTTCTCATGGGGGAGTGGGTCTCTTCTGTCAGGCAGAGGCTATAGCTGCTTGATGGCCCGAAGAGTTCTAGGAGCCATGTGGTTGGTTTTCCCAGACAACTGCTATAATTAGAGTATGTTGTGGAAATTATCCCCCCAAATTCAGTGAAGATAAGAAGAAAGAAAAAAGTCCTCTTGGTGGGCTAAAGAGCAGCTGTATGAACCATAGGCAGAAGTCTGCTTTATTACGGACATGGGCAACCATTCAGAAGTTACACTTCATGAACCTGTGAGTGGCATAAGGCAAGGGTTACAGCGAGTATCAGTGGTAGGGCCAGAATGCAGATGGAATTCAACAGGCTGCAACAATGAACAAAATCTACCAATAGTGAACATCTTAGGAGTAAGTGTGTCAGGTCCTGGCCTCTGGTCCAAACACTAATGTTCCAAGTATGAGAAGCAAAGAGATTCCAGAATTTAAATAGAAAATGGAATTTGAAATGAAGAGTGGACAGGACTGTCAACAACTTCATATTACATGTGCTGAATGAGCAATGGTATCTCTTGTGAATAGTTCCCATGCAGGGCCAGAAATATACTAAGTGCTCAATAAATGTAAGTTGCTATTGGTGGTATGCCCACTGTTTGCTCTTGTTGACAAGAGTGTGAAAAGAGGGCAGAGTGTTGAATACTTGGAGGTTTCTGGATTTGCCTTCATCCTCCTGTTGCCTCTCGTCTTTTCTCCCATGTTCCCTCTTAAATGTACTTTGGTGCTGCTGGGATTGATCAAAGTGGAGGTAGTAACTGAGTAGGGAGAGGGGCTCTGATCAGGAGCCAACCTTAAATCCTTCTTATTGTCTCGGGCCATGCCAGAAGCTTTACATGGGTTATGGGAGTGAAGCCTCTCAACAGCCCAAGGTTAGCAGGGATAGTCTCCCCATTCACAAACCACCTTTGTACTTCTCCTTAAGAAAACAAGGCTCAGAAAGTGACCTCACTGATATTACAGGGCTAGGAGAAGGCAGAACTGGGCTTTATACCTAGACCTTTGCATAATCTTCTACATGGTTTTCTCCAGGTGACTCTGTCCTCACTGTAGCAGCCCCCCTACTCAGGGTCTGCAGCAGGGATGGTGGGGGTTGTGTTGGAAATGGTGGTGGTGGAATGGGGGTTGTGGATGGGTTCTGGAGGGTTCTGGATAGGGAGAAAATAAGGGGATTAAAGAAGCCATTTATGTGGCTACATCATTCCAAACAATTGAAAAATGTTCATTCCCCTCAGAGAGGCTCAACAATAGTATCTTTCCATTTAGTTCCAGAGAAGTGGTTGGGTTTTGGACTTCTCAACTTGCCCACACTCTCTGATGGGTCCGATGAAATGCTTCCAATTTTAAGTGACCCTTGAAGGAAAATTGAGCTGTGAGATCAATTGGTAAGTTTTTATTTTCCTTTCTCTTCAACCCAGAGAAAGCTATCATATCCACAATTGAGGATAAAAAGAACAAGTTTATAGGAAGAAAAAAATGTTCTTCCTTTGGAGATAAAAATAGTATCAGCTTTTCTGAGAGCCAGATTGCAGCTGGAAGGAATTATTTATATCTTATCTCTGACCCTTTCCTAAGTTTGCTGGTCACCTTTCTGTTTAATTACTTTTGCCATTAAGATTTAAAACTACTGCAGTTTCAGCATCTGTCATTTCACTAGCACCTGGATGTTCAGATTTTTTTGTTTGGCTTTAAAGCTTAGCCGAGTTATACCCCACAGCAATTTTAGTGGGCCGTCACCCTGGTCTAAACACTTTACCCTGAAAACAATAGCTGTCGTTTTAGAAGAAAAAGTTCCCCAAGAGTCAATGACTTTGCTTATACTGCAAAATTTCAAAAGATTCTCTGGGTTTGAATGAAGCCACCAGTTCCCGAAACCATGTAGGAAAAACAATCAAGTCTAGGGGGCTATCTTTGTTTTCTCTTCAAATATGATATTTTAAAGTAAATTATATTTTGGGGGGCATGGGGAGGAACATATATTTAAAATGGGATCTTTATTTCATTTACAGAAAAGTTTTCTGGTACCCACTGGACTCAGGGTAGGCAGAAACCTTATTATTAACTAAAATTTGAGAACTCTGTAGCATGGGCACTTTGAAGTGGCTCTTTGTTGTGGCTTGAATTCTAGGATGGGAGAAAAAGCTGTCGGCAACCTTAGGGAATTACTTAACTTTTCCTATATTTGTTCCTCAGTGATATAAGAAATTGCTCTTTTCTCAACATAGGGAGTAGGGAAGCATTCTTTAAAAATAAGGACAGGATGGTTTTTCTTTTCTCTTGAATTCTCTTATCCTTGGAAAAAAGGAACACGCTTCTCAACAAAATTTTGTCTCTCTATCCTTGGTGATTGAAAAGTATTGGTGCCAGAGCAAAAATGGGGAAGGGAGGATGACAAACAACAGAGAGGGAAATTGGGAAAAGTCTACTTCCCACTACCAGCACTCAGATCAGGAGACTGGCCATTACTTAGGTGGCCAGATGGTGAATTACAAACCAGGGGTAGTGTTTTATTTGTGCTATGTTATGGTAGTAAAGACTTTGTTCTTGCACTACAGTAAGAGTGAGCATTTAACAGAACTCTACTAAAGATTTTTGTCAGTGTGTTTGTCATTTAGGATTTGAGAAGAGCACTGTCCTCATGAAATGATGGCTGTCACTTGTAGCCTGGAGGAAGCCAGAGAGGTTGAGCTGACCTGGATCAGCACTCACATGGGGCAGAAAGGGTAGGGGTCGGCTTAGCAGGCCTGGCTACCCTGTGAGGATCTCCTTGTTAGGGATGCATGAGAACAGAGCAGCTTCTCACCTCTCTGGGTTGTTTAAGTTCAAAGTGCCTTCAGGGGACTTGGAAGCCAGTCTTTTGGACTGAAGTTTGGAATCAGACAGAATGGGTCTCACAGGGTCACCTTGGCCAGTCTCCTGTCTTTGGAAAGGAGGTACGTAAAGAACACAGGAATAAGAATGTTCTAGGGGTGACACTTCTCCCTTGAAAGGGCAATCTGTAAATGCAATGAAATAACAGTTTGGGGCTGTTTAAATTGACAAATGTAACTTTCAGTTGTTCAGTGCTGTTGTCAATTTTTTAGTTAAAAATAAACAGAATCTTAAAATTCTGAACTTCCAGTTTATAAAGTAAAAACCAAAAATTGTAAAATTCTGAATTACATTTTACCTTTCCAATATAGAGTTCAATGACACAGTTCCATAAGACACGTTCGAAAATTGTGTTTCTTTCCTTCTCAATTGACCATCCAAGAGCAAAAATTATCCTTTCGAGGCTTAAATGTGTCCACATTTGGCACGCACAGTAAATGCAGTCCACATTTGGCATGCATGGTAGGTTCGTTTAACCTTGCGGTTTTAGCTAATATTCAAAATCCTCAGTCATCAGAATCAATACTCTTGCTCTCCATTTTGCAGTCACTTAAAAATAAAAGCTTAATATCTAAGTTCAATAATGCATTTAAAGTATGCCATAAGCTCTACTTTTCAGGCAAAGTTGGTGATACTATCGCTCAATGAGCCAAAGGGCAGAACAAGCAGAATATTTGGAAACATTTGTTCAGTCAACATATCAAAGGATATTTCTGGCTCTTGAGTGCTTTAAGGTTATCAAGGTGTGACTGGGCTGTACAACGTTTGAGGACCACTTGGCATGCTGTAACACCGTGTATTTATAAAACAGCTTTGCTTTTTGGAAATGTTTCAGATAGACTCCTACAAAAGTACTCAATTTGTCTGAGAATACACATTTGAAAGAACATGCATCTAGCAAAGGACAAAATGCAATGAGTGGACTGGCTTTGAGAAGTGCAATGTGGGATCAGAAGCTGGGCTTGAGTTTCTGTTTTAAATGTAGAAACATTAATATTCTTTTCAATGCAGGGCTTGTCCAATTCGGGCAAAAGAATCTTAGTCTCCAACTTTCCTTTCTTTTCTTTTCTCTCTCTCTCTCTCTTTTGGCTCCTTATGAGGTACTTGGCAATCTGGTGACAACTCATAGATTAAAAAGTACTTCGAAGATAGTTTCCTCTCTCTTTAAATTTCACATACAACAGTCCAATAGGCTCCACACAATAGAGAAAGCATTGGACTCTGATGAATGTGTTGTAGAACACTTATGACTGAGGACTCTGAAGATGGGGAGGTCTGAGCTCACACCCTAGATTGGACACTCTCTGTGAGACAATGGACAAGAAAAAAAATTTCATGCCTCAGTTTATTCATCCATAAAATGGGTGATTGCAGGGCTTACTCTCAGTTGTTTGGAGAATTTGACTATAGTTTGCTTGCACATCTTCTAAAACAGGGCCTGACTCAGAAAATATGTTAATATTTTGTTGAACTCATTTTTTTATAATAGTAGTCAATCACCGTGATTTCTCCCTCATCAGTCATTCTTCAACATATCCACCACATGCCTTTATTTTATATTTACCTTGACTATTTTAAGAGTAATTTCAGTCAGTTTAAAACAAAACAACTAGGGGTGGCTTGGTGGTTCAGTCTGTTAAGCGGCTGCCTTGTCTCAGGTCATGATCCCAGGGTTCTGGTATCAAGCCCCATGTTGGGCTCCTTGCTCAGTGGGGAGCCTGCTTAACCCTCTTCCTCGGCCCTTCACCCTGCTCATGCTCTCTCTCTCTCAAATAAATAAAATCTTAAAAAAAAAAAAAGAAAAGGAAACAATTGATACAATACGATGAATCAAATAAAAAAGACAATACCTGAGAGAGAGAGAGAGAGAGATGAACAAATTCTAATGAGGAATCCTGGTCTAAGGAAACATAGTAACGCACACTCTGAGGTTTCTGGCGGCCAGGGGAGAGGGAAGCACAATCACTAAACCATGGGTTATACTGTGAACAAGAATACATTCTGGTTAGTTTCCATTACCAATAGCTGCATAATGAGCTGACCTAACACTAGGGCTAAAATCACGATGACTTATCGGTTTTTAGATTTCTGCGCAGCGATTGAGTGACTCTACTAATCTTTTTTAGGGTCACACATGTGGGTCACACATGGGAGGCTGGGATTGGCTGGGGTCGTTCATTGGGAATCTTGGTTTACGTCCACATGGCCAACCTGCGCTTCCTCACAGCATGGCAGTCTCAAGGTAGCATTCCAATAGGACAAGCCCCAGTATGCAGAGCTCTGCTCAGTCGTGCTGGCTAACATCCCACTAATGAAATCAAGTCATAAAACCGAGCCCCGAGTAACATTAGGTGGGAACGCCAGGAGGCACGGTTCATGGAGTCCATAATTTACCAGTTTCTTAGGACAAGCCAAGTTAGAAATCTGGGACTCATTGTCACCCTGTTGTATTTTTTTTATTTATTTTTTATTTTTTTTAAAGATTTTATTTATTTATTTGACAGAGAGAGATCACAAGTAGGCAGAGAGGCAGGCAGAGAGAGAGGAAGGGAAGCAGGCTTCCTGCTGAGCAGCGAGCCCGATGCGGGACTTGATCCCAGGACCCTGGGATCATGACCTGAGCCGAAGGCAGCGGCTTAACCCACTGAGCCACCCAGGCGCCCTGTTGTATTTTTTTTAAACAGCTATCTTCATGTTTCATATCCTTTTTAATATTAAATCTTGTTTCCATGAGTTACATCTTTTTTTCCCTCTAGTGAAACCACCAGTGCAAGCCTTCTAACCTCCTATCGGCTAGGACCATAAAGATTTTGTTAGCCTTCTGCCTCTGAGGTCCCTGGAATAATTTTCTCTGCCTTTTTGTGGATGATTCCCCAGACCTCGCTTGCTGAAACAGAAGTTTTCCAATAGTCCTGCACATGCCGTCCATGGATTCAAGTGTTTCAGCAGATCTGTAAGCTGTGATGAATTACTCACAAAATTTTTGTAGTTTTAAGGTGTGTATCAAATCAACTGGGGAAATACCCAAAATGCAGACTCCTGGGCCTATTAAAACTTAATCTTCAGAGAGCTAAGAGCGTGTGAGGCAGTTTATGAGTATAAAGAAAAACTGCCCTCTGAATTATACTCTCCTGCCTCTCTTTTCCTTCGGACACCTATTTTCCTTTCAGTATTTTACTTATCCTTGGCCTAGTCTACCTTCAAGTGTAAGACAGGGTAAGAAAGTGGGAGCTATAACCAGACAACCTTGGGCTTAATTCTCTCCATCTCTTTTGGTAACTGGGCAATTTTGGATAAGTCACTACATGTGTGTGAATCCTTCTCTCTTCATGGGTTAAATGGAGATAGTTCCCTACCTCTTACCATCATTATAAAGACTAAAGTAGACAAAATAGTTAAAGTACAGTGCCTAGAACATAGTAAGAAGTCCTCTACTCGTACTACTATGATGACTACATCCTATGGTGCTTTAGGTTGTGCTTAAGAATAAAGCCAATGCACAGGAAAAGAGTTGACAGATGGAAGAGCCACTCAATCTCTGGTGATGTTGCTTGAGCACTTGGATCCAGCTGTGCCTAAAGCCATCACTCTTGTTGGACTTTTTATTTACTAGAATGGACAGGTTCCCTTTTTGCTTTAAGCCAGCTGGAACTAGGTAACTGTCACTTGCAACAGAGAGGTCCTGACCTATGTAGGACCCAAACCTGCTCTGTATCAGTTTCACTGATGAATATGGATAAAATATAGTCCCTTGCTTTGATTCCTGGAAATTCTGATTTTGTTGGCTTGGGATAGGGCCAGGGAACATGTATTTTAGAGCAGACATCCCTAGCCTATTAATCACCTTTAGGAAACTGCTTCCTTCAATTTTGAGTTCCTTATTTGGTAGTCCCTACAGGACCCTGTAAGTTATTTTGCACATAGAAGGCCCACTAGGCCATTAAATATTTGTTGAAATGAACACACATTCCAAGAACATGAGTAAGGAGAAAGGACAGATTGTCTCGATAGGCTGATTATATAAAGTTGGGAGGATAGTTAAAAAGAAACAGATTACTTCCAGAAATTTCTAGCATCTCAGGGTAGCTACCTCGCTTGACTTAATTTCAGAAAAATTAAAAATTCTATTCATTTTTCTCTTTCAAGCTTTAACATTTGGGTTGTGAACAATTTATCACATGGCCTTGGACCTGTTTCCTGACAATTTAATATTACATTTTGAGTTTTTTTAAATTTGTTTCAAATTAAGACCTCTTTGGTACATATAAAGATTTCATGTTAGGGTTGCCCTTTATGGTAAATTTTATTTCAACTGGATGATTGTCTAATGGAAGTTTCAGTCTCATTCTAACCACATCAAGGGCTTTCCAGAGGAAAATAGTTTCATATACTCAGGATCCTGATAAATGGGGTGGGAATCCTTCTTTACTAAAGACAGGCAGTAAAAGGTGCTACTGATGGAAGCATTACCCACACACACTATCAAAATGGGAGAGACATCAGAGCCCACCAGGAACAAAAGTTTGTTCTATTTATTTCATACACACATTGGCAATTTCTCACTCCTGGCCCCACAAATATTACAATTTTTTTTTTAAATGCATCTGCAGGCCTGTCTGGATGGATTTTTAAGAGTTACAGGCCAGAGTAGACAATGTGACCACAGGAAAAGATTTATTACAAAGACTTTCAATGGAAACCACCCATCATCAGCACTGGAAGAGAGTCTGAGAGATCATTTTTAAAAGCAGCATTGCCTTCATGGTTTGGATTATAAAGCTAAAGGAGGCCAAAGATAACTAAATTCAAACCATTGGAATTAAATTAGAACCTGGAAATCACAAACCAGAAAAAATATGCATGCAATCACATATTAGGGGTTCCTCTGATCAGACACATTATGATGTATCAGGGTGAGAGACATCATCCCATTTTGAACCTCACAACAAGATCTGTGCCCCCCTGGAGACATCCTTCTGTGTGATCACGGTCAACTACAACATCAAAGCCGGGGTTTCTCTTAGGGGAAGAAGAGATGCTGAGGATCTCTAGTAGGGAGAAACTACCTCATGCCTTCTGTTAAAGTGACACATCTTTTTAGATGGAAGAAAATTGTGGCATGACAGAGCCCAGAGATCCTTCACCCTGATTTTATGGATCTGCTATGTAGAGAAGGGGGTCAGTGGTTAAATCTTACAGCATCACTGGAAATGGAAACATGCAAGTTCCAGGTTGCATCTGAGTGTGTATGAGATTTTGTTGGGCAGAAGCATTGAGAAATATCAAGAGTGAATAATTTTCTCTCGCTGAGCCCATTTTATGGATGGGACTGCTAAGGACTACAAGGACATGCCCAACATCACCGAGCACATAACTTGCAGAACTGTCTTGAGGTTATGGGTGACAGATGGGAGCCTGCTTGTGAACATGAGGCTAAGGGGATGGGAAACAGTACAGTGAACTTAGGCCACAGCATATTCTGTGTTTTCTCCATTATGAAAAAATCACAAACATCCCACTGGCTTCTCAGAAACTGCAAGCCATGTGGTTAGACAGGGCCCACATTTCACTGGTGTGTGCCCACCAGCTTGACCCAGTCACTCCCACTTTCTATTACCATAAGCTCAGCTGCTTCACTTAGTTACCCTGTCCTACCTGCTCACCATAACACTTGAGTTTATGGTTTTGGATGCCAAGAGTTCTGGCACCTGCCGAGTCCCTTGAAAGGTTTACAAAACTACTTTGGATCTGGTTCCATGTCAGTCAGGATGGTTGTGGGGTTGTTTTGTTTTGTCTTTTTTTTTTTAAACAGCCAAATCACTACAGCTTAGAGTAACACATGTTTCATGCTTGCTCATGCTCTTTGTGTGTCAGTGTTGGGACGGGAGCTCCACTATCACAGTCATTCGGGGATCCAAACCGACAAATAGCTACCAACGCAAATGTTCCCAACCCAAAAGCAAGAGAGAGTTCTAGGCGGTCCCACACTGACAAATGCTTTGGCCTGAAAGAGAAATGCCACTGCTCGTAGCTCATTGGTCAGCACGAGTCACGTGGCCCACCCAACTTCAAGGGGTCAGGGAGGTGTCCTCCTACAGTGTGTGCATAAGGCAGAGGCCATGGAATATCAAGTGAGCCCCGCTGGTTCCTTCTGTTAGCTTAGTTGCAAAAACTTACCCTGGGTCGTGAGCAGGGGCCTGTGGTTCCTGGGACAGCTAGCTTGCTTAGGGAGTCCTATGGACAGCCTTTCTAAAGTGACAAAGCACTCTGTGTCTGAGAAACACACAGGCCGCAAAGTGCTATGGGAGGTTCAGGGGATCCTGTGGAGATAGCTGTCAAGCTTTTGTCCTGGATTCAGTTCACAGGATTTTTTTTACCGTGCACCCCTGGGGAATTGGGCTGCATATCTGAGCCTCCATTTCCTCAGCTTGAAGTAAGGATAGCTGCCTACAGGTTTGTGGAGATGATTACATTCAATGAACTTAGTATGTGCCCAGTCCAATGTCCCCATCAGTGGCAGCTGCCATTTCTGGAGGGGGTACCTCTTAGTAATTCCAGAAGAATAGGCTTACAGGTAGCTGTGTGATTTTGCTAGTCGCCAACCCTGAGACTCAATTTCCTCACCTAACAACCGGGAACTCACTGTGCTAGGCATGAAAAGCTCCTTGTGCCAATTAAACACTCAAGAAATATGGTATTTCGATATTTTTAAAAGTATGCTTACACGGATTAACGTGCGGATGCCCCAACTCTTCCATTTCTTTAAAAGACAAACAAACAAACAAAAACCCGCTCACAATAATTCTTGCCCTGCTGACCAGTATCACTATCACTTGATTTGAGCTTGTTTTTGGCATAAAATGTTCTTAGGTTACGACCTGCTTGGATAGAAAACCACTCCCTGGCTGGGGCTCTGGGCCTCCTTGGTGTTTCTTTTTTTTTTTTTTTTTTTTTTTTTAATTTTTTTAAAAGATTTTATTTATTTATTTGATAGACAGAGATCACAAGCAGGCAGAGAGGGAGGAGGAAGCAGGCTTCCTGCTAAGCAGAGAGCCCGATGCGGGGCTCGATCTCAGGACCCTGGGATCATGACCTGAGCCGAAGGAAGAGGCTTTAACCCACCGAGCCACCCAGGCACCCCCTCCTTGGTGTTTCTTGATGAGGCTGAACTCCATTCCAAGCACCCAGCAGCCTCGCTGATCTGTTTGGTACCCTCGTGCAGCAGTCAGAAGTGGACCCTGTGGGCCGGGGAGCCGCCGCGGCTTCCGAGAGCTGCTGGGTAGCTCAGGAAACATTACAACCCTTAGTCGTATCTACCTCAAGGCTCCTCTAAGAACCAGAGAACGAATTGACTCGAGGAAATCAAGCAGGTTACTTTCTCTCGTTCTCCTTTTCCTCTTTCTTTTTAGCCACAGATCTTGCGATTTCCCTGGACAAGCAGAGGGAGAATATAAGATACTTGGCATAGGCAAGAAAAAAAAAATCAAGAAGTTCAAAGAGGGTTTATCTGTACCCCAAATCTGAAACTCAGTTCCCGAAATGTCTGTCTCCAGGAAATACACAGAAGGACAAGAAAGCAAGTCTTTGGGAGACTATTAAGTGCTTTATTATTTTATTTAATTCTCCAGCCACTGCCCTGTGAGGTGATTCTGCTTGTTTCTCTGAGGCTTACAGAAGTTAAACAACGGTCCAAGGTCACACAGGACATAAGGCAGATCTCAAATTTAAACCATACCCAAAACTAGCTCTACTCTAGCATGCCATTTCTCCTGCCAGCGAAAAGTTTGCTGCAAAACGGTAGTTTTAGAGTTAACATCAAAATGTGGCCCTAGATAGGTTAAGAAGTTTCCCAAGAGGTGATGTAATTTGCTGAAGATCTCACAGCTGCTTAATGAGAGAATAGGGTACAAATCTTGTGTTCTTTCCTTGGTTCTATACAGCATCCCAAACCAGGCTGATGCTTGGTTCTAACATCAACTCCCTGGGCTCCTCCAGATTTCACACAAACACCAAACCTGGCCGGTTTCTGCTGGTTTCCAAGTAAGGAGCTGGGGCGGAGATCCCTGCTACCACCTCTCCGTGGGGCACCATCACACTGCTCCTAGGCTGCCGACTGGACCCTCATATTGAACCCAACTACCAGCCAAAAATCACTTGAATTTTTCATCTGCCTCTTACTAGCACTGTTCCCCTCCTGAGCTCTGACTGATACTCGGTAGGACACCGGTCCTGCCCAGGCAAGCTGCTTCAAGCCGACTGGAAGTGAGCAACCCTGGCTTCTGGGCCAGGGGGAGAGAGATGAGGTCAGCACACCAGATTTCAGCACCCAGATTTCTTTACAGAGAAAGGAAGGGTTAGTTTTTAAAAACGACACTCTTGGGCGCCTGGGTGGCTCAGTGGGTTAAGCCGCTGCCTTCAGCTCAGGTCATGATCTCAGGGTCCTGGGATCGAGTCCCGCATCGGGTTCTCTGCTCGGCAGAGATCCTGCTTCCCTCTCTCTCTCTCTGCCTGCCTCTCCATCTACTTGTGATCTCTCTCTGTCAAATAAATAAATAAAATCTTAAAAAAAAAAAAAAAAAAAAAAACAAACGACACTCTTTAGGATCCCCCATAGATCCTGGCTTTCCACTTGCCTTGAGCGTGTCAGAGGCCGTTTGCATCAAGTTGGCTGAGACTCAGAGGGTTTTTATGAAGGGACAAAGCCATTTTTCCTACATGATCGGGAATTTGGTCTGGAGGGGTCATCGGATCCAAAGCAGACCTGACATTTTAAACCCCAGCTGGTCTGCAACTAAAGTCCTTGTGGATGGTGGCAGGGTAGAGACACAAACCAGTGGCTCGTGGTGTAAATGCACAGTTGGTAGAATACAAGATTCTACCGGGCTCTGGATATGTCTGGGGTCCAGCTTCCTTAAGTTTTCCAAATCTCCAAATGGAATCCTCTAGACGTTTAATTTCATAGACTGAATTTTTAAGTTAGTAAGTAGATAGACTGAATTTTTAAGTTAGTAAATAGAGACAGCATAATTCCATCATTTAAAAAAAGAGATGGTGGGGGTGAAGAGAGGAGGGTGCTGGGAGGTGACATGATTCTGCTTGACTCTTAAGAGTTCCTTCCTGTGTAGGGCGTGTAGTTGGCGGAACGTTCTGACCCCTCTGCTGCTTGGCTGTCTCTGTTCGGGGAGGTGGAGGGGCTTACCTGATTGGAAACTTGGCAGAGGAAAAACTCCATCTTCCTTCTTGTGTTTTTAGGTGTGAACTGGATAGGAGAAATGGGAGTTCTTTCCAGCCCCCACCCTGCTGTACATCTCAGCAGGCAGCACTCCCTGGGCTGTTTGTGTTCACCTACTTGGCAGAGAGTGGCAGGTTGGAGTGACTAATTCCACTGCACACACTTACCTTTACCTGCAAGTATGAAACCCATCTCCCATCCTCGCCTTTGTCTGCCATAGAAGTTACAGTTGGATTTTCCAACTTGCAATTCAGTTGTCTTATTTATTTGTTCAGAATCCAGGTGGGGAAGGGGATGATATTTATGAGGTCCCTATGATGGTTAATTCTAATGTGCCAACTTGGCTAGGTTATGTTACTCAGTTTTTTGTTTTCTCAACACCAGTCTACAGTTTCCTACAAAAATATTTTTAGATGTGATTAGCATTTAAATCACTTGATTTTATGTAAAGCAGAGCAGCCTCCATAATTGGGTGGGTCTCATCTTATCAGTTGCTGTCCATAACAGCAATGGCTAAATTTCCCAGAAGAAGCAATTTTGCCTCAAGATGGCAACATGGAAACCTGTCCAAAATTTCCAGGCTTCAGACTCAAGGCCACATCAAATCTTAATCTCCAGCCTGCTAGCTTGCCTTATGGATTTAATGCTTGTTAGTGCCCACAAATGTGTGACCCCAGTTCCTTAATATAATTATCTCTCTATTCTTGATTTCTGTCAGTGCCTCTGTCTCCCTATTTTGCCTGATTATTCTGTTTCTCTGGAGAGCTTTAATACAGTCCCCCTAAGGCCCCAGCAAATAATCACAGTGCCTGACGTCACTAAGCCTCAATCTCACAATTACTTGCAAGGTAGGCAACTGCATTTTTCCCATTTTGAAAAATGGGCAAACTGAGGCTTAAGGCAGTTAAGTAATTTGCTTAAGCCCTTGCAACTAGAAAGGGGAAGAGATGCAGCATTTGAATTCACATTTTCCTGAAACAAATAGCTGGTATTCTTAATCACACCAGGCAAGAAAGGCATACTTAAAGTTGTGATATGGTACAGAATTAAGGTGAAGTTGTTGGGTTTACTCATCTGATCATGGCCAAGTGAGGCAAATCTGTATCCATTAATCCTCTTGTAGGGATTGCTTCTATTTCGAAGCTCTTTGCTTCAGGGCTGGAGGAACTAATTCCATGTTAAGGTGACACTAAGAGCCCAGCAGGTACTTCTCTGGGAGCCTCTTTGGCACTCTGCAGGGCCTGGCATGGCATGGGATGTGTGGTTCTGAGTGTTCCTGCTGTATTTGGTACTCTGATAGTCACCATAATGAGTAACCCTCAAGGCTGGCTATGGAGACCACACATACTCTTTTTCTGTTACATCTAAAACTGGCTATTATAAAAACTTCCAGGGGTGCCTGGGTGGCTCAGTGGGTTAAAACTGCTGCCTTCAGCTCAGGTCATGATGCTGGGGTCCTGGGATCGAGCCCCACATCGGGCTCTCTGCTCAGCAGGGAGCCTGCTTCCTCCTCTCTCTCTCTCTGTCTACTTGTAATCTCTGTCAAATAAATAAATAAAATCCTAAAGAAAAAAAAAACTTCCAATATTAGCAACAGCAAGAGCACAAAAAAATAAAAGTATTTTCATGGATAAAATTCATCTTTGAGGATATATTCCTATGTTCATCTACTCATGCATTTTTACAACAGTCATCTGGAAAGATACACTGAGAATTTATCCTGTGCATGTATTTTATTTCATTCATTCATTTATTCAAGGTTAGTTATAGAATTCTGACTACATGCTCTCTTTTTTAAGGGGCACTCTCCCAAATTTCTCTCTTTTTTTCTACATAAACTAGCGGCCTCACAACAAGCCCACTATGACTATAAAGGAGCTCCCCTGGACTCAGAATTTTCCATAACCACCTCGTGAAAATGTATATGTATCTAACTCAGTTCTGTTCTCTCAGAGCCTTGCTTTCTACTTTCCATGATGAAACTTATTCGGGAAACTAATACAGAGAAATAGATGAATGGATACTGAATGGCGTGTCAGTTATTTGGTCTTAGATAACATATATTTTAAAGAAAGATCTTTTGGAAGCACAGCGTCTCCATTCAGAAGGAGTGGCTTTCATGGCAGACATTTCAGGTCATATTTTATGGGTGATTTTGGTCAGATGAGCTTTCTCATGTCCTGTCAAATCTCATGACCTGTGCTGAGGACAAAACCACTGCTTTACAAGAAGCCGGCAAAATGTCACCTTGTGTGACATCATTCACCTTGTAACTGGGATGATTTTATCACAAAAATAAAAAGAACCAAGTAACTATTTGCATGAAGAAAACCATTTGTTAAATATTTATGAAGATTTAAGATTATGGATAAAAGAGGCCAACAGGTTTCTTCACAGGATTTCCTCTCCAGTTTCATGAAAATTTTACTTGACTGACTGAAGCTTCCTAAACAAGACCTACTCTCTTTGTATTTTTCAGTGGCTGGACCACCATTTTGGGTGAGGGTGACAAAAAAGACCTGATTCGCATCTTGTCAGTAGTGTGTTTAAACAGTTAAGCAGTAACATGTTTCTCCTAGGAAATTTCTTCAAGGACAGAGGACCCAACTAGGAGATGTTCATCTTTTGCTTTTCCCTCTTCTTCATGCCTGGGAAGTAAATATAAGGGATAAGGGCTGGTGCAACAAACGCCATTTCTGACCACAGAGTGTCACTGGGAAGTGAAGCCACATAATAGCATCACAGAACATAAAAATGGGACAAGCTCGGTGAGTAGGGAGTTATCCTGTCAATACTGGACTATCTACTCCTAGAATTCTTTGGTGTAAAATATGAATTCCCACCTCATTTCAACTACTCTCTGTGTGTCTGTGTTCTATGTAGCTGTAACTATAACTAAAACATCCCTCAGGTTTATTATTAGAATCTGTTAACGGTGTTATTCCAACAATATTTCGTTAATGGAAACAATCTGGGATCTTGAGTGTATTCACAGCTGACTGTTCCAGTCAGTTGTATGATCAGAAACAGAATTCCTTGAACCTCTGGGTCCTGAGTCCTGAATAAATTCCCATTCTTTCATTTCGAACGTAGATCCTCGATGTTCACTGTTGTAAAACTGTTGCTATTCATGGATTGTCCAACACATTTTTAAAGAAGTCATTGTCCAGAGAATGTAACTTTCATTTTAAGTGAAAACCCGCTTCCTCCTCCCCCTTCCTCCTTCTTTGTCTCCCCTCTGAGTTTGAGTACAATTATGCCTGGTATAATTTATTGAAATCCATCTCCTCCTCCACCCACCAGCCGTTTTCTAAACAGTACCTGTCTTGGAGAATTTAACACCTGTAAAAGGTTTGTTACTCTCACTTGTCCTAATCAGGAACTGAATAAGAAGACATTTTGACATCTTGGAAACAATGAGGGTTTCTGAACTTAAGCTGATCTGTTAAACCAGTTAGTTGAGCAAGGCCGGATGAGCCCTCAGGAAAAATCATGAAAACTAAATTAAACTGAACACAAAAAGCAATTTGCCAGCAATGAACCTAATTCACAATTTGCCTCCTCTGGAGAAGAGTATTTTGCCTTGGCCATGTGCCAACGAGAGCTCTGTGCGATAATGTATAGGATTGCACAATTCCTCTTAGGACAGTTATGAAAGGAAAAATAACATTTGTTCTGCCAAAGTATGTGGACTTGCTGACATTTGCTGAAATACAGATATCATCTAGGCGAAAAGTGAACAGGATGTTACCCTTAAGGTGCTTCAGAGAGCAAGTATGTTACAGATCTTTTCCACACATACATAAGGCAGCTTGAATTTCTGGTAATTGTGAGGGCTTGACTCTTGCAACGATTTCCAACAGACCCCTGGTGACTTTTGGGCTTTGTGAAGATCATTCCTGTGATATACTCAACCTGGTGAGAAATTGTTCTTTGCGATTTTCAGTAATGTTTGTCTATTTCTCCTCCGGTTGGAATGGTGACTTAAGGGGGATAGAATCTGGAGTTGTTGGTGGAGAGGGGAGTCAGCACACTTTAAATCAAGCGTACCTGTCATATGAATTGCCTGATTCTAGACTGAACAGAAGAAACATGCTGGGGAAGGATGGCGGGGGAAGTGCTACGTATTTTCGAACCATCAAGAGAAAAGTGGGGGGAGATTTTTAAATAACAGATAATATCACCAATTCATAGTGGACGATTTCATGGAAAAAGGCTCCAGGCATGAATTTGTGGAGGGCAAAACAGAAGACATCTGACACCTGATAGCAAATCTGGGAGCCCTGCTTAGATGCTGTGCTGTATTTTAGTTACTCCTAGGCATTCCACTGTTAAAAGATTAAAATCCAAAGCAGACTTGGAGGTATGAAAAGGAACTGGTTTCAGGCTAAGTGTACAGTAGAAGTTGAGTATGATCCAAGTTAAGCATAGATGAAAGGTACTATGCATAGGGTAAAAGCATTTCAGGATGAAATATGGTGAGTATCTCAGAAGCAGAAAATATAAGCAGTAATGGACAAATTGTTCAGAAACAGAGTCAAAAAGAACTTGGCCAACAGCCATCAAAATATTAGAGGATCAGACAACAAACCATAGAATTAGGAGATGTGTTTCAAGAATATCTATATGTGCGGAAACTTGTAAAGAATACAATTGCAGAAGATTTCGTGTTGACACAGATTGGATGTGATAGCTTCGGACTCATTTTTAATATTATTTTATACACTAGTAAATGAAAACTGAGTTTAGATTGATTTGCAATGTTACAAGGAAAACAGCAGCCATCTCAAATACAGAAACTAGGGTTTAAAGATCATCTAAAGCTTCGAGCAGAGTCAGGTGGAAGCTGAGAAACTAAGACAAAATTAGTTAAGTGAAAATGACAAGTCAGAAAGGCCTTTGATATGGCACTGTTGTAAAATGTTACAGTTCGACTGGAATGTTACATTTATACTGGGCTGTTCGGTTAGGTGGAGTGGTTAATGAAAGATACAGTTATCACTGAATCAAATCCAATTTAATTCCTGTCAATTTAAGTACAAAGACGGTGCTCAACGTATGCTAGGTACTGTACTGGTTGCTGAGAAGCCCAACATGATTAAGTTAGAGCATCTGCCTCTAAAAATGTATGGTTCACTGAAAGACACCGGGAGAAAGAAGATAGAAGCCAAGAAGCAGGAAACTGATGAGACAGGATGTATGTGATGAGACATGTGCAATTCCAGGCCATGTACAAGATACAGAAAGAATATTACGAGGGAGGAAGGAGCATTGTATGGTGGGCCTGACTTGTTCTCAGGGCAGTAAAAGGTGAGAAAACTGCCAAGTTTGAGGAAGAAATTTCCACCTGGGCTTTGTGAAGAGGAAGAGGAGCAAGTCTGAGACATTTAATGATGGAGAACAAGACAATAATTTGGAATCGTCGATGTAAATAAACCTTTGTTCTTTTCAAAGAAGGGATTGAGAGTCAGATCATATATTAGTATCTCTCCCAGACCCAGTATCCAAATCTATAATTTTATCACTCTGATTAAAATTTTGAGTTTGCATAAATATCGCATTCACGTTTTTAAAATCATTTTTTGCTAGAACTGAAGGGACAAATTCATCTCATGCTGAAAGTTTGAAGGAGCTGGTGAGATCATTTTTGATTTCCCCTTATTGTTAATTTCTTCAATTCAGCAAATTCTTACTGGGAACCTACTATGTGCCAGGAGACCAGGCACTATTTTGAGTACTCATAATACATCAATCAATAAAAGAGGCCAACATCCTTGTCTGCATGAAGCATATGTTCTAAGACGAGGACAAAGGCAATAACTCATACACAAAATAAATATGTAAACATTATTGTCTGTCAAAAGGCAATGAATGTTAAGGGAGGAAAATCAGAGCACTTTAGGTGCGGGTCAATCTATGTCTCTGCCCCAGGCAGACTCACTTTAGTCCTACTGTCTCGGCATAATTATCCCCAGCAACCCCTTTAACTCTAAAAGATGTCCCAGCCTGGGGCAGACACTATGGAAAAGAGTACCATAATTAGAAGGAATCAGAATGCGTGTCTATGTGCTGGTGTGTGCATGTGTGTG
This sequence comes from Lutra lutra, assembly GCF_902655055.1. Classification (NCBI taxonomy): domain Eukaryota; kingdom Metazoa; phylum Chordata; class Mammalia; order Carnivora; family Mustelidae; genus Lutra; species Lutra lutra. The sequence goes on along the minus strand of NC_062278.1, from coordinate 182,301,662 downwards.
TGTGTGTGTGTGTGTGTACATGCATGTGTCTGTGTGCATGCATAGGTGCAGGGCCACGTTACAATATTTAACATGGCAATCCAGGTAGGCTTGGAAAGGGGACCTCTGAGCAAAGACCAGATGGAAGTGAGAGAGTGAGCCACTCCAATAGTTCAGTGAGGACTGTTCCAGACGGAAAAACAATGGAGGCAAAAGCCCTAGGATTTCATGGAATTCAAGAGGGCAGTGTGGCTGAAGCGGAATGAATGGAGAAACAGGAGATGGGGCCAAGGGCAAAAAGGAGCGGGAACCAGGCGGAGTAAAGCTCAAGGCCATGATGAAGGAGCTGAGTTTTCCTCTGAGTCCAGTGGAAGCCACGGCCTTCCTATATAGAAAGGGCATAATCTGACTTGTGCTTTAAAACTATCACTTTGCCAGTTCTTTGTGGAATCTGTATTTTGTGAGCAACACTCTAGGGAACACAAGTAAAGGGAGTCTACCTGGGTAGGAGGCTCCTACTCCGAAATGAGTAAGAAACGGTCCTGGCTTACAACAGGATAATAGCAGTAGACCTGGTGAGAATGTTCCGATTCTGGATATGTTATAAACCAGCAGGATTTCCTGATGGACCGGAGATGAAGGGATGAGTCTCTCCTATCTTGCAGCAGTAACAAAACAATTCCTTATAGAACTAGATCAACAACTTTGAGTTTTGGTTCTAACTGACTCTTAAAAAAAAAAAAAAAAAAAAAAAGAATCCCTCCTCCCATTTTGCTTCAAAGCCTTCCCTTCCCTTTCAGAGCATTTGCGACATGGTGGGTTCCACGGGGGACTAGCTGCCAATGAACGTAGCAGCTTCTGTCTGGGAAATATTAAGGATCGCAGCAATGTGTAGTTCTGGTGAACTGCAATGTAGGGTATACACCACACCAAAAGAATTTTTGTCAAAAATGGAGCCTTCCCTACAGTAGCCAATAGGTAATCCATATGTCGAGTGGAAAGCTTACGTTTTGAAAGGGTGGAAAATGGGGATGGTAGCACATTTAAAGGGTGAAATATTACTGTGGGCAGTAGAGCAAAGACTCAGAAACCATACCCATGTCCCACTCTGTGACTGTTGCCACGTCCCTTAACCCCTCTCTGGTGAATGCCCTTGGTTGTAAATGGAACATTTTACTGTGACTACAGCTCTGCTCTGGTGTTCACTGTCTTTTCAGCTCTGGTATTCTGTGACTCTGTAAATACTTGGAAATTGGGTGAGGAGAACAAGGCTGTATACAATGGGAATTCTGAGTTCTCTTGACATCCGTTTCTGTCATCACTGTTATCCTTAGTCTTCTGTCTTGCATATATATAAACCAGAGGTCAGGGACTGGTCGCTTTTCTAACAATGTATCACTACCCGAGGTCATAAATCAGAGAGGTCCTTATCATAATGATTAAAAACACAGATGTGGTTCTAAAGCAGATTAAGTGATAACTGTATTTTAGGAATGTTGTGTTATTATAGAAAAATAAGATATATTGGTAGTGATAATTTATTAAAAGTACTGTTGATTGAAAGTTTAGTACTAGAGTAAAGTGCTATGTTAAATGTCTTACAAGAAATCTTTTAATTTTAAACAAAAAGAAACAAGGGTCTGTACTCTCTGAGTATATCGTATTTTCATACCCATTTTAGAGAGGGAAGTGGAGCCACAGGGAATGGAATACTTTGTCCAAAATTAAAGGAGCTCGGGCAGCTGGCCTCCAGAGCCTATACCATCTTCACCACCACACTCCATTCCCATCTCAAGGCACACAGAGGGTTAGCACAGCATCTGGCAATGGTGTAAAGTCAATACATGCAAGCTATGATGATGACAGTTATTACAGCAGTGGGAATTCAGTACCTGCTGGGTGACTGAATGAATCCATGAGTCATCTACACTGAGGCATTGAGGTGATAATTGAAATCAGGAAGAAATGAGCTCATCCAGGGGGGAGAGGACAGAGAAGGGCTGAAATTTGGATGCTGGATAACCACATGCCCTACTGCACTCTTGGGTGGCATTCAACCTGGAAGTGACTGTTCTCATAACCTGCGGCAGAAACAAATATATCCTCTAGAACTGGTCTAGTGGCTCTGGGATTTGGGTTCTAACTCCTTAAAATTGTGGCTCCCACCTTGCTTCACCTTGTCTTCACCTCCAAAAACATTCATAAACGGGTAAATCCCACTTCTAAAGAGTTCGCTGAAGGTCAGTTGGAAACACAACTGCTTCTGTCTGGTAAGGATTAATGATGATTCTGATATGGATATTTCTGACTCATTGCTGTTGAAACTCCGGAGCTCAATGTCAAAGTTGGGAAATGAACTCTTCAACAGAATCAAAAGACAAGAGGCCATATGTCCTTGAACGTAATCCAATTAAAGAGATTGCAAAGGAAAACACAACAGAAAGTATTAAATTCATGGTGACATGAAAGATCCCTATTGACTTTGTGAGGAAACCACCAGGTCATCATTCTCCAAGAGACTGTCCTTTGATATGGACCTGACTAAAATGTAAAAAAAAAAAAAAAAAAAAAGTCTTCCTACAACACAATTCTTGACTTCACTGGTTAAACATTTATCCGTTCTCCACAAATTCTACTTTGCAAGTATTGATGTTCAAAGTGATAGTAGAACAACTAAATAAAAAGAAAATCCAATCTATAAAATACAAGCACTCAACTGCCTATAATGCGCATTGGTAGATAGAGGAAATAATATTTGGTAACATCCATCAACAGTGTCATCCTGTTGAGGCTGTGAGTTAAATAGTATTAAAGTTGTTCTAAACGAATGACAGGGTACAATCCTTGCACAATGCCCTATTACTATTATTAGATAATAAGATTGTGCTCAGGCACAATCAAATCAGTTGTTCATAAAGCTTGAATGGGATTGAGTTGAATGGTATTCTAAGCCAAATTACTTTTTGAAAATATACCAATGCTGTTTGTTCTCTAGTAACTACTATGCCAGTTAAAGTTACCAGTGATATCACTACAAGGAGTAGGCTAAGTTTTTTCTCATTAGGCCAGTGATGAATATTCAATTTTAAATGCTGCCTACAGATTTCTCCTATCCCCTCACACCTTGCTCAATGCTGGGAAAAATGGGTTCATTCTACACCAGACTCACCTGTGAACCTACTGAAAAAATGTTAATTTCCAGGCACCACTCCAGAAAAATTAAATTAGAAGTTCCGGAAGGTAGTTAGAAGAACACACATTTTTAACAAAATCCTCTGTTGATTCTCAGGCACACAAAATTTGAAAATCATTGGGCAGGGCACAGAGACATGTGGTCAAGTTCGATCTCTGCCTCTAAAATGCAGTGGAACCTTGGGCAAGTGATTTAATGTCTCAGAGTCTGCTTTTACTAGTATCTATGCTTGGGATAACACCAGTACTGCTTATAACAAGGTGGTGTGCATGTTAGAATCACGTGACCAATGGGAAATTGCTTTGTAAACTACAAAGCAAGGCATATGTAGAAGATACTATTACCGGTGCTTAGTCATTTCCTTCCTCCTCATTCATCTACTTGGATTATGATGCCATGGGTGGCAATTACCTGGGAAATCTGAGCAGAGAATTGCAGAGGTGTTTGATGTTTTCATTCTCATTCTCTTGAAGTCTGTTTTAACCTCCTAATGGTAAATTACTAAAAAGGATGTGTCTATTTTCAACCCTTTCAGTTAAACACTGGCTTGTAAAATTTTTCTCTATGATGTAGTCCATGTCTTGAATCTATTCTATTTATTCATCTACTATGTGGAAAATATAAAATTTCAGATGAGAACTTCTCTGCTCTCACCCAGTCATGATGAATTACCACCAGGAGCAATAGCTCTTGTGAAAAATAGGAAAGTATGTCTGCTTCAGTACACATGGCTTAGAAGTGATAAATAAAATGGGTATTTCTCAATTTTAAAATAATACTGATTAATAGACACCTTTGTTCAAGAACATCTTTTAGGGAACATATATTTACACAGAAAATCATATGTATTTATATGTATTTATACAGATGTATCTTAATTTTACCGATAAGGAGGAAATAAAATGTAGTATATATAATCAGATTATAATATTAAAACAGGGGATAGAAAATTGTGTCAAATTAGTCTCAGTCTTAGAGAAAAAGCAATTCAATCAGATAAACCTACATGTTTTGATACAATCTCCAAAAAATGGTTAGAAGATGTTAAAACAAAAATATAATGGTTAGGAGATAGGATGTATGTGCTAGATTGTAGTACTTGTCTAAATACTGTTCCTCCTCCTAGACCCATTCCTCTGAGAGCACTCTCAACGGCCTGTCCCTCCTAGATGAGACTCATGACCCAAGGTTGGTATCAACTTTGGCCATGAGATTTGCTTTGGCCAAAGAAATGTAAGTACACGTGACCTGTGCTATTCTGGAGCAGCAGCTCTGAATTATTGGCTAGTTCTACAATCACTCTCCCTGTCCTGCTCTAAGACAGAAAGTGCCTCAGAGAAGGGGTGCTTATTCAGCTGGTCTCACAAATGAAGAACGCATGGAGGAGAGTTTATGTGGACTGCCATTCTTGTGTCACTTGAGTGAGAAATGAGCCTTCATGTTTCTAAACCATTAAGATGTAGGGGGCTACTTGTTACTGCAGCATCGTCTAGTGGGAACTAATGAAAGCAATGTGTTCGTGCTGTTCCACCCTCTCTTGTTTTATTTGTCATCAACGGTTTTAAATAAATACTGGCAGGAAAGTTTGGTTATGCTGGTTATGCTAGTCTTGACCTCTCGCCGTGAAATGTACAAATTAGTAGTTGGAAAAGAGGAGCACTTTTTCACACATTCAGCATTAAAAAAGTATTTATTTACTAGTTGAAATGAGTGCACCCCATCTGATGGATGGTGGATTGGGGGCTACGGTGACATACTTGGACAGACCGAAATAGTATTTTACATTAGCTACGGTGTGCTTTGTTGTCCATCTGTGGTTTTGATCCTGCTATTTTCTGTTAGCTTTGTTTTTTGATATACTGAAGTTTTTTTTTTTTTAATTTTTCTCTTTATCAGCTTTCAATTATGCATTCTTTTAGAATTCTTTTACTGGTTTTGAGTATGCATGCTTGATTTGTAACAATTTGCCTTAAATTAGTACTTGTGTCATTTTCCCAATGATGCAAGAAATTTAAGAGCATTTTATTCCTTTTATCCTCCTCATGACCTTTGTGCTAGAGATGCCATTTTCTTTTACATACCATGGCTTCTTTTGAAAACTCAGTTCTTAGACTGGTTGCTTCTTTGAAAATAGTGAGTCTTCTTTGTGTGCCTTCATCATTTGTTTTGTTTTGTTTTGTTTTCAAAAGCTTGATACTGAACTATATGTCCCAGTGTAATTTTCTTTATCCTGAACGGGAGTCACTGAGCTTATGGAATCTATGAATTTATTTCTTTAGCATAAGGTTAGTATAAACACTTTATAATTGTCTCTGAGACTAACACTTCCATGAAAACCATATGCCTAACTCAAACATTGATAATTATAAAAGAAAAAAGATGAAGTGAGATTTAATCAAAAGGTGAAAACTTCCACTCTTCAAAGGACATCTTGAAAACATGAAAAGGGAAACCACAGGCTGGGATAAAATATTCCCAATACATATATCTGACAAAAGATTTGTATCTAGGATGTATAACGAATTCCCACAATTCCACAACAAGACGACAAAGAACCCAACTTTAAAAAAAAAGAGAATTTGAGTGTATAAATGAATAATAAGCACATTAAAAAGTATTCTACATAATTATTCATCATTGGAAATCCAACCTAAAACCCAAAGAGACACTATAATGTGCTCATCAGAATGGCAAGAATTAAAAGTCTATCATCATCAAATACTATAATATGGCACCACTTGGCCTTTCATATGTGTTGGTGGGAATATACAGTACTACCCCCACCTTGCAAACAGGTTTGGTAGTTTCCTATAGGTGTAAATTTAGTGCTTGAGGAGGTTATGTGATTAATGATAAAGGGGCATCAAAAATCAAATGTAATTCTTTTAACATGGTTCCTCCCATTTATTTATTCACCTGTCCATGGATATCTGTGTTACTTCCTTTTTGGGACCATTATGCATGAAGCTGCTATGAACATGCATTTACAAGGTTTGAATCAACATATGATGAGGGTATTGAGAAATAGAAACTTCACAGATGGCGGGGAGCAGGGAGTGTAATCAGATCACATTGATGAACAATATTTCTAAAAATTGAACAAGTGAAGAAATTGTGGGAATATCTAAAACACTGACTAATGTTCTGTTTTTTAAGGCTGAGTTTTGCCCTAACCTTGGAAAAAAAAAAAACCCAGAATGCAGTTTTTCCCTTCTCATTGCAAATGCCAACTTCTAGAGAGATACTCAAGATACTTAACAACTAGTGTGGCCCAGACACTAGCCAGTCAGAACTGATGCCTGTCCTGGAGGCACTCTACTGTACTTGGTGTTAACTCAGAGACTGCTGGACTAGAAAGGGGTTCAAACACTCTAAGAGATCCTGAGAAAGGGGCCAATGGTGGTAGTTCAACTAACCAGCATGAAAGTAATTTTGTATTTAAACAAGTAATACATAACAATATATGTTTTATTTAACAAGTGGTACCAGCACTTTCTAGCTTGGTGTCAGCCCTGGCCATCTCCTTCTAGTATACTTGGGGGTTATGAGAACAGGCATTTATCCAATGTTTATCCTGAGGTTTACCCTCAGTTCTTCCCGGGACTCTGTGCTTTTCATTCTCACTGGGTAGCACTGACTGAAGACTGTATTTATAGCAAATATGACCTTCCATCATTTATAGCTAGGAAATAACCTAAAAACTGACCATTAGCTATTACTATCTTTTAAGGGGCTTCACCAACCATCATGGCCTCCATTGCATGCTCATACCAGCTGCCGTGTTGTCCATCCACCATTTTTACCCATTACCTGGGAACCATGCCCTAAATGCTCTTCTGTTTGTATTAACTTCTGAATTCTTGCTTTTTTGAGCAGAAAAATCTAATCCTCTTTGTTTTACCATTCCACCTTCCCATCCATGTTTGTCAATCATTAATACATTTATTCACTCAAGCCACAGTCAAGTTTCTTCTGTAAACTTGGCACTGCGGAAAAATAAGCAAAACTGTACTAGGTCCCTACCCTGATGAAGTTTATAGATTAGGGAAACACATGTTTAAGAAACAATTACACTAGAAATGCCCAATTGAAACTATGCAAAGTAAGGGAGAAAGAGAGGAAGAAAAACATAATAGGGGGATGAGAACTGCTGGGGAGGGGGTAAGGATTCTTGAAGGAAGTGATCATCATGCTGAGATCTGAAGAATGAGTGGGAGGTGATCTTAGCTGGAAACCAAGCTTACTGACACCCCTTACTAAGCACACATGGAGGCTGCTAATGGAGCGAGTTGAAATCTCTCTTTGTACACATAGATAAGATACTCTAATATATGAGACCAGTATCTAAGACAAGCTGGTCTTATTTTGGACTCTAAACTCTAGTGGATTGGAGTATCTAGTAACAATCTAGTGGATTGTTGATTATTGCTATTTCTGGTTTCATGGTTCCTCTGTTGGAGTTAAAGACTTATTGATGAGACAAAGATGCTCATCCTTGAGCAACACAAGTTGGCTCTATAGCACGGGGAGATTATTGTCAAAAGACATTTAAAATAAAATTTAAGAACAGTTCTCTTCTATATTTCACTGTATGACTGGTACTCCATTCTCCCTATTCCCCAACCATCCCTATCACTCAACACTTGGAAACAACTTAATTCCTTAGGGTTTCAATTAAAAAAAAAAAAGAGAGAGAGACTATTATTTAAGGGAAAGGAGTTGAAAATTCCTTAGTAGGCTAAAATTATCTATTAAAGATTATGTAGGCCTATCTTTGCATTCTTTTTTAAAAGTCGATGTATGTATAGGTTAGAGAAAAACAGTCCCAAAAAATGTTGCTGGAAGTTTGGGAATTCCTAACACATTTGGGCTTTCTGGAGAGTATGAAAACAGAGGAAATGAGTTGACCATTTGTGATGATGTCAGTGGGTCAGTGGTTCATCTATATAATTAATTTTAAGATGATACTTCTAATTATCTTGCAGATCAACCAGGTCATCCTTGTAGAGCTGACCTAGACTGATTGCACAGAGGAAGCCCTCATTCACTTTTAGAGGTTCTTAAAGTTTTAATTGCTTCCAGTCAGGTACCCTGGGCCTGGACTTATTTTTCACTGCGCCATGTTTTACTTTGGGTGCTTTTGAGATGCCAGCGATTAAACCTCTGTGGTACCCCACAGCAAGACTGGCCACGATGCTGGATAACCATATAGCAAGAGCCTAACATGTAACCAGATTTCATTAAGATAAAATTGAAAACAGATCTTACACTTAAATATTGTGGGAAATAAACAAAGACCACCCAAATGAGAACAAGCAGAGGTTATTTATTCAGAACTGCTATAACAGGAGAGTCAGCCACCACTGCTGTGTTTTGGCAGACTCAAAGGCAGACAGAGGTGTAGGGAGGAAAGCTTCATAATGGAAAAAGGGGAAAGTTTTAAGTGTGCCCTGGCTGGAGGCTGGTTAGCCAGTCTAACTTGAAGTGGGGCATCCCAGGTTATTGGTTGGGGGTGCAGGTTCTGCTTTTTCTGATTGATCCTAACTTGTAAGCTGGGGTAAACGTTAGGGAAATTGCCAGTTATAACAAAGAGTGATGATGATAATTAAATTCTGACCACTTTGGGCCAACGTTAAAAGGGCTTTGCTTGGCTTTCTGGGTTGTTCTTAGAGACAGCAGTCTGATTACTCCAAGTCTGAATTATATATAGCCAGCTAATTTCCTGGGCTGGTTACTGTGGTTGGTTTCCTGGGCTGGTTGCTGCAGACTGTGCATGAGATGATGAGGATGAGGATGATGATGATGATGATATATGGCCTGCCATTTTATGTTTGCATCTTCAGTCTCTTAGTATATTTATGAAGTATGCATCTTAGACACTTCAAATGTCTTGTGTTTTCTTTACACTAGGGTTTGTTATACTTCTGGCTTTTGCAAGTTCCCTAAGTTCCTTCTTATCACATGATTTAGGCTATGTTAAGAAGTTGGAGGAGAATATTTACAGTACGAAACTTTGTTTACCCTTTGTTTGCAGAGGCAGGCAGAGCCAATTAAACTGTAATAGGATACAATACAATGGGAAAGATTGGAACCCTGAACCTCAGCTGGGTACTGGATAAATTAGCCATTTTCAGGGAGCCAGGGATGAGAAGGAAGAGAAAGAAGGTTCAAGAATCCAACTTTGAGGGCGCCTGGGTGGCTCAGTGGGTTAAGCCGCTGCCTTCGGCTCAGGTCATGATCTCAGGGTCCTGGGATCGAGTCCTGGGATCAGCAGGGAGCCTGCTTCCCTCTCTCTCTCTCTCTCTCTCTCTCTGCCTGCCTCTCTGTCTACTTGTGATCTCTCTCTGTCAAATAAATAAATAAAATCTTTTAAAAAAAAATCAAAAAAAAAAAAAAAAGAATCCAACTTTGAGGGGCGCCTGGTGGCTCAGTGGGTTAAGCCGCTGCCTTCGGCTCAGGTCATGATCTCAGGGTCCTGGGATCGAGTCCCGCATCGGGCTCTCTGCTCAGCAAGAAGCCTGCTTCCTTCTCTCTCTCTCTCTGCCTGCCTCTCCGTCTACTTGTGATCTCTCTATCAAATAAATAAATAAATAAATCTTTAAAAAAAAAAAAAAGAATCCAACTTTGATAAAGATCTGGGATGAAGCAGAAGGAAAAAAAAATCAATGGTTACATTAATTTACTATCATTAAATATGCTTTCACTTCATGCTAAGCATTACGTTAAACATCTTTCTTCACTATCTTGTATATTCCTTATATAAATCCTATGAAGTCTTTCCCTTTCTACAGATGGTAAAAATTATCCTTTTCTACAAATGGGGAAATTAAGGCTCAGAAAAAAACAAGTGTTTTACCCAAGTCGCTCAGTAATGAAGAGTTCAGCTGGTACTGGAGACCAGCATGCTGATTCTTGAGTCAGATTCAGGCTTGAACCCTTTTCCCTGCCTCTTGAGCTACTACTCCAGGTGGCCCAGCCTACACTCTCAAGCTGCACCAGTCTCTTGGCCAGCAGGCAGCCCTCTTGGGTGACTTAACAGCCAACTAGCTTAAATTGTGAGTATTAAATGACAAAGCCATCTTCTCCCAAATTTCTTCTCCTTTGAGCAGGAAGAACAAAGAAATCTCAAGTCCATTGCCTAAGCCAAGTAAGAAATTCCAGTCTCTCCCTCATTCCGTCCATTTCTTCTCTCTGTGAAAGGATGTCTCAAAGTCTTCCTTCTCATTTGCTTGGAAAGGGGATGTGAAGAAAATCCTAGGGAGAACACGAGAGGGGATCAGGCTGTTGGAGAAAGTCTTTGGCATCTGAATTGCACTTTCTCTGCTCTCCCTTTCTGTTATGACTTTGTTAAATTATTATTTGCTAAATGGAACACAGGGTGCCAGATGGTGATATTTCCGTACCAGAGCACAAAAGAAATTCAAATAGACAAGTCTACCCTCATAATGAGAAGGAAATACACAGTACTTCTGGTGAAAGTACATGGCACACCTTGAGGTGCTGCCTGGGGAAGTCAAGACAGAGCAGGTAGAGGGTGATGGGGGAGTGAGAGAGAGAGACAGAAAGATAAGGAGAGGGGACGAGGGGATTAAGGAGGCCTAAGGAGGAATCCAGCGGATGACTTTATTAGGATCCATGGGTAGAATGCTTTGGGGTTCCCAGGCAAGTGCTGGATTGGTCAATTCAAATAACAAGAAAAGGTTTTTTGGTAAAGCCCATGGAAGACTTATCTAAGGACTATATAAGGCATACAGGTGCTGGTAAGTAGGGAAAACTGTTGATCACAAGGGTGATTATATCAGGCAGGAACTTCCATTCACTTGTCACTCTGTAGGCTGCTTTCTAGGACATGAACTTGCATGAGAGGTCTAGTGAAAGTTTAAGGCCTCTGCAGGCCACTTGAATGGATGCTAAGGCAGCAACACCATGGAGTAGTTTAGCCTAACTTGACACTTGCCCTCTTTAGTCATGGGAAATAGGAGGTGGAGTTGATTGATTGTGGTAAGGACTTTTTAGGTAACTCCTGGAAAGGCTAGGGTGTTGGCTCCAACAGTTGATAGCTCTTTTTAGACTGTGGATTACTTAGTGCTGGTTTCAATAGCTATAATGAAGTTGAACAGATAGAGGTATACAGAGATAGGCAGGGAGGACTGACACCCTCTTTAAAATTTGGAAGACTTAGTAATGATGTGATATCTGGACCAAGTCTTATGAAACACACTTATGCAGCAAAGCAGCTTAGAGAAAAGTATGGGCAGTGTAAGGAAAGGGATGCAAAGACATGGAGGCCTGCATAAGCAGAGGGACTGCCCGGTGGGGGACTATAGGAAGAGTGGTATGAATAGAGTAAAAAACATACTGTGGGTGGTAACAGTAGACTAGAGGTCCTTAAACCTTTCCTACTTCAATTCAGGATTATTTGTAAAGAAGAGGGATGTAGAGGGTGCAGAAAAAGTCAAACGGTCCCAAGCATGGACAAATGAAGCTGCAGAGAAATTAGCAGCAAAAGTGCAAGCTTCTCAATAGCCATCAGCTCTTTACCTAAACTAGCAAATGTTTTAAGGGACAAGAAGTCTAGGGTAAATGCTTTGTAACTATCTCCAACATCTCTGACCCTCCACCTTGAAAACCACAAGTTCATCTCAAAATTGGATAATTATAAAAGAAAAATAGGTAAACTTAGTAAGTAGAAGGCAAGCCTTAAATAAAAACTTATTTTAGGTGCTTCATCAAAATCAATGATCATTATCTTCCTTGCTGCTTAAAAGACTCACAAAAAAATAGAAAGATTTCGTACAGACTTTTTTTTGTCTTTGAAAACTCAGATTTTTTTTTCTGTGATTTGACTATAAGTGAAGACAATAACTGCACCTGGTCTGTTCACTACTGCCTATTCAATCAGTACCAAAGATAATGCTTGGAGTATTGGCAATTGGGGGAAAAAGAAATACATGAAATATGTAAGTTATATAAATATAGTTATAAAATATATATTTATAAATAAAGTTTTAAAATGTCAGAATAGTTTGTAAAGTTTGTCAATATAAAATCTTTAGTGAAACTTGGGGGCACCTGGGTGGCTCAGTCAGTTAAGCGTCTGCCTTTGCTCAAGTCATGATGCCAGGGTCCTAGGATCGAGACCGGCATTGGGCTCCCTGCTCAGTGGAGAGCCTGCTTCTCTCTCTCCCTCTGCCGCTCCCCCTGCATGTGCTCACGCTCTTAGTCAAATAAATAAAATCTTTTTAAAAGATAAAATTCTTAGTGAAACTGTAAAAATGAGAATTCATCAGGGAGGGCTCAATTCTATCTTATTTAATTCATTAAAATAATGAAGAATTAAAATAATTTCACAATGCTGACAGTGGAACACTGGCACTCTTTTCATTTTATTTATTCATACCTGTATGTTTGAACTCTATCACTCTAACGTCATTTAAACATAATTAAGAATGCTCAGAACTTAAAATTAAACATGGAATGTTTCCAGAGATTTTTCTTTTTTAAAAATTTTTGATGTTGGAAGGGAATGGTATGACTTAGGGCATTTCTAGTCATTTTCAGTGCCATCATAAACTCAGACCTGTTCAGTAGAGCTAATCATATAAGTAAACTTGGCTGCAAAAAGGAAAAGTAGTATTTCTGTTTCTACTTGATCTAAAAAGTAAATAAAACTTGTGAAATACTCAGCTGAAAAAAAAATCTATCCAAAGAAACCACTTGAAAATTTAGGGGTTGTTTACTTATGTATTGTTCATTATAAATATATGTTTGTGTATTTGTGTGTGTGTGTGTGTGTAATTCCTGAATCTCTTTGCTTTTTCCCTCGAGATCTTTGTTATGAAAGGAGAGTTCTTAGTACTTAAGGGTGACATTTCTGCACAGCTTATCTGTCAATAGCCAATGCCTTCTTTGCTCAGAAATGTTTAGGTATTATAAGCAAAGAAGGCTGCTTACTGGGTGTCATAAAATGCATTTTCAGATGTGCTATTTCCAGATGCCTTGGCTTAACCTGACTGCGTGGGATTGTTCAGCATGATGGACGGCACTCTGTAACATCTGCTGGCTGCAATGATTATCTGAAGTTATGATCAAAGCTAAATCCCATACCAAAAAATGAGTAACTTGTATTCATGAAAGTGGTTTTATTTCTGCACAAATGGCCAACAAGCTGTTATGTTAAAGGGTTTTGTGTATAAACTCATCAAGGGGAAAAGGTCACTTAAAAGAAAAAAAAAAAAAAACGCACCAACTTAGAAATATAAGTATGAGGGAAGAGCCAGAACTGAAATATACGATAAATCAAGCAGGTTTTGAATTTACATTCCATTCTAATGACTTCTACCGTGCCGCTTGTATCAATAGGGTTTCCAAATTTTAAATTATTACCTCTCAAAGTTTTAAGTAAAACATAACTAGATTACCTGTTTCAAATGAGCAGAGAGAAATTTTTTATCACTCGTGATCTCTCAGTGATTGAGATTTAAGATTTTAGGATTTAAACAAGGAGAACAGACTCGATTATGCAGCGTTTATCACACTTCTCAGCAAAAATAGACTGTAGGCACTTAGCTTTTTCTTTCCTCTTTTTTTTTCTGCCTAGGAAGAAAATTTTATAGTGAAAATTTATGGGTAAAGACATAAAGCTGCAACCTAAGCAGATGGCCTGGTAGTTTGACCTTGACTTTTCATTTTAAATCAAACTCATCAGTTGGATTCCAAAAAAATATCAAATTGCAATTTTTTCCTGTTCTTTATCCTGAGCCACACATACATTTTTCAATGCTATCATTTCCTTGGGACACAAGGACAAGTATATATGTATTGCTATTTCCTTCCCGACTTGAGAACAAAAGGACAGCATTCTTAGTATGGAAAGACCAATACAATATGTCACCAGAATCCATTAGAGAGGTACTTTCTACCTCATTGGGCCAGTCAAGCACTTCTTTCTCCTCATTAACAAAAAAAAAAAAAACAGTTGAATAACAAACACGGAGAAGAGAACCAGTGGTTCTTAATCAAACCAAACCAAACTTCATCAAACCAAAGGTATCCTGTATCAAAACCAACCATGTGACTTTTAACTGATACCTTCAATTGATGATACCACATGAGGTAGAGATGGAGGACAATGACCCTTCTCAATCACTGCAGAAAGATACAGAATTACAAATAAGAAATTTGCTACAGGACCTTGAAAGACGCCTAGAAATTGAGAAGTCCGAGAATTTAATCTTCACATGCACTTCTTAAAAGATCTATAATGTGGATACTTCTTGATCCAGCAACTTTTTTTTTTTTTTTTTTTTTTTTTTTGTATGTAGGCTCTATGCCCAAGAGGAGCCCAACATGGGCCCTGAAATCACAATCCTGAGATAGAGACCTGAGCTGAGATTGAGTCTGACGCTTAACTCACTGAACCACCCAGGCACCTCCAGCAACCTAATTCTTGATGGTATTAACAGTAACTTTTTAAATAAATGTGCAAAGCTATCCATTCAAAGATCACTTTCATAGCATTGGTTATGATACTGAAATATGTGGACCAACCTAAATATCTACTAACAGAAGATAGGTCAAATAAATTATTGTACAGCCATCCGACAGAATATCATAGTTATAAAAAATAATACAGAACTTTAAAAAATATTCATTATAAACAAAGTGCATAAAAACTAGTGACCAAATAAAATGCATGAAAAAAGAAAACTGTGAATTCATTTTTTTTAATTTTATTTTTTATAAACATATATTTTTATCCCGAGGGGTACAGGTCTGTGAATCGCCAGGTTTACACACTTCACAGCACTCACCATAGCACATACCCTCCCCAGTGTCCATAATCCCACCCCCCTCCCAACCCCTCTCCCCTCATCAACACTCAGTTTGTTTTGTGAGATTAAGAGTCACTTATGGTTTGTCTCCCTCCCAATTTCATCTTGTTTCATTTACTCTTCTCCTACCCCCTTAACCCCACATGTTGCATTTCCTCTCCCTCATATCAGGGAGATCATATGATAGTTGTCTTTCTCCGATTGACTTATTTCGCTAAGCATGATACTGTCTAGTTCCATCCACGTCGTCGCAAATGGCAAGATTTCATTTCTTTTGATGGCTGCATAGTATTCCATTGTGTATATATACCACATCTTCTTTATCCATTCATCTGTTGATGGACATCTAGGTTCTTTCCATAGTTTGGCTATTGTAGACATTGCTGCTATAAACATTCGGGTGCACGTGCCCCTTCGGATCACTACGTTTGTATCTTTAAGGTAAATACCCAGCAGTGCAATTGCTGGGTCATAGGGTAGTTCTATTTTCAACATTTTGAGGAACCTCCATGCTGTTTTCCAGAGTGGTTGCACCAGCTTGCATTCCCACCAACAGTGTAGGAGGGTTCCCCTCTCTCCGCATCCTCGCCAGCATCTGTCATTTCCTGACTTGTTAATTTTAGCCATTCTGACTGGTGTGAGGTGATATCTCATGGTGGTTTTGATTTGTATTTCCCTGATGCCGAGTGATATGGAGCACTTTTTCATGTGTCTGTTGGCCATCTGGATGTCTTCTTTGCAGAAATGTCTGTTCATGTCCTCTGCCCATTTCTTGATTGGATTATTTGTTCTTTGGGTGTTGAGTTTGCTAAGTTCTTTATAGATTTTGGACACTAGCCCTTTATCTGATATGTCATTTGCAAAGATCTTCTCCCATTCTGTCAGTTGTCTTTTGGTTTTGTTAACTGTTTCCTTTGCTGTGCAAAAGCTTTTGATCTTGATAAAATCCCAATAGCTCATTTTTGCCCTTGCTTCCGGTGATGTTCCTAGGAAGATGTTGCTGCAGCTGAGGTCAAAGAGGTTGTTGCCTGTGTTCTCCTCAAGGATTTTGATGGATTCCTTTCTCACATTGAGGTCCTTCATCCATTTTGAGTCTATTTTTGTGTGTGGTGTAAGGAAATGATCCAATTTCATTTTTCTGCATGTGGCTGTCCAATTTTCCCAACACCATTTATTGAAGAGGCTGTCTTTTTTCCATTGGACATTCTTTCCTGCTTTGTCGAAGATTAGCTGACCATAGAGTTGAGGGTCCATTTCTGGGCTCTCTATTCTGTTCCATTGATCTATGTGTCTGTTTTTGTGCCAGTACCATGCTGTCTTGATGATGACAGCTTTGTAATAGAGCTTGAAGTCCGGAATTGTGATGCCACCAACTTTGGCTTTCTTTTTCAATATTCCTTTGGCTATTCGAGGTCTTTTCTGGTTCCATATAAATTTTAGGATTATTTGTTCCATTTCTTTGAAAAAAATGGATGTTACTTTGATAGGAATTGCATTAAATGTGTAGATTGCTTTAGGTAGCATAGACATTTTCACAATATTTATTCTTCCAATCCAGGAGCATGGAACATTTTTCCATTTCTTTGTGTCTTCCTCAATTTCTTTCATGAGTACTTTATAGTTTTCTGAGTATAGATTCTTAGTCTCTTTGGTTAGGTTTATTCCTAGGTATCTTATAGTTTTGGGTGCAATTGTAAATGGGATGGACTCCTTAATTTCTCTTTCTTCTGTCTTGTTGTTGGTGTAGAGAAATGCAACTGATTTCTGTGCATTGATTTTATATCCTGACACTTTACTGAATTCCTGTACAAGTTCTAGCAGTTTTGGAGTGGAGTCTTTTGGGTTTTCCACATAGAGTATCATATCATCTGCGAAGAGTGATAATTTGACTTCTTCTTTGCCGATTTGGATGCCTTTAATTTCCTTTTGTTGTCTGATTGCTGAGGCTAGGACTTCTAGTACTATGTTGAATAGCAGTGGTGATAATGGACATCCCTGCCGTGTTCCTGACCTTAGCAGAAAAGCTTTCAGTTTTTCTCCATTGAGAATGATATTTGCGGTGGGTTTTTCATAGATGGCTTTGATAATATTGGGGTATGTGCCCTCTATCCCTACACTTTGAAGAGTTTTGATCAGGAAGGGATGCTGTACTTTGTCAAATGCTTTTTCAGCATCTATGGAGAGTATCATATGGTTCTTGTTCTTTTATTAATGTGTTGTATCACATTGATTGATTTGCGGATGTTGAACCAGCCTTGCAGCCCTGGAATAAATCCCACTTGGTCGTGGTGAATAATCCTTTTAATGTACTATTGAATCCTATTGGCTAGTATTTTGGCGAGAATTTTTGCATCTGTGTTCAACAAGGATATTGGTCTGTAGTTCTCTTTTGTTGGGATCCTTGTCTGGTTTTGGGATCAAGGTGATGCTGGCCTCATAAAATGAGTTTGGAAGTTTTCCTTCCATTTCTATTTTTTGGAACAGTTTCAGGAGAATAGGAATTAGTCCTTCTTTAAATGTTTGGTAAAATTCCCCCGGGAAGCCGTCTGGCCCTGGGTTTTTGTTTTTTTGGAGATTTTTGATGACTGTTTCAATCTCCTTACTGCTTATGGGTCTGTTGAGGCTTTCTATTTCTTCCTGGTTCAGTTGTGGTAGTTTATATGTCTCTAGGAATGCATCCATTTCTTCCAGATTGTCAAATTTGTTGGCTTAGAGTTGCTCATAGTATGTTCTTATAATTGTCTGTATTTCTTTGGTGTTCGTTGTGATCTCTCCTCTTTCATTCATGATTTTATTTATTTGGGTCCTCTCTCTTTTCTTTTTGATAAGTCTGGCCAGGGGTTTATCAATCTTATTAATTCTTTCAAAGAACCAGCTCCTAGTTTCGTTGATTTGTTCTATTGTTTTTTTGGTTTCTATTTCATTGATTTCTGCTCTGATCTTTATGATTTCTCTTCTCCTGCTGGGTTTAGGGTTTCTTTCTAGTTCTTTCTCCAGCTCCTTTAGGTGTAGGGTTAGGTTGTGTACCTGAGACCTTTCTTGTTTCTCGAGAAAGGCTTGTACCGCTATATATTTTCCTCTCAGGACTGCCTTTGTTGTGTCCCACAGATTCTGAACCGTTGTGTTTTCATTATCATTTGTTTCCATGAATTTTTTCAATTCTTCTTTAATTTCCTGGTTGACCCATTCATTCTTTAGAAGGATGCTGTTTAGTCTCCATGTATTTGGGTTCTTTCCAAATTTCCTCTTGTGATTGAATTCTAGCTTCAGAGCATTGTGGTCTGAAAATATGCAGGGAATGATCCCAATCTTTTGATACCGGTTGAGACCTGATTTAGGACCAAGAATGTGATCTATTCTGGAGAATGTTCCATGTGCACTAGAGAAGAATGTGTATTCTGTTGCTTTGGGATGAAAAGTTCTGAATATATCTGTGATGTCCATCTGGTCCAGTGTGTCATTTAAGGCCTTTACTTCCTTGTTGATCTTTTGCTTGATCTTTCCATTTCAGTGAGGGGAGTGTTAAAGTCCCCTACTATTATTGTATTATTGTTGATATGTTTCTTTGATTTTGTTATTAATAGTTTTATATAGTTGGCTGCTCCCACGATAGGGGCATAGATATTTAAAATTGTTAGATCTTCTTGTTGGATAGTTCCTTTGAGTATGATATAGTGTCCTTCCTCATCTCTTATTACAGTCTTTGGCTTAAAATCTAATTGATCTGATATAAGGATTGCCACTCCTGCTTTCTTCTGATGTCCATTAGCATGGTAAATTCTTTTCCACCCCCTCACTTTAAACCTGGAGGTGTCTTCAGGTTTAAGATGAGTTTCTTGTAGGCAACATATAGATGGGTTTTGTTTTTTTATCCATTCTGATACCCTGTGTCTTTTGATTTGGGCATTTAGCCCATTAACATTCAGGGTAAGTATTGAGAAATATGAATTTAATGCCATTGTATTGCCTGTAAGGTGTCTGTTATTGTATATTGTCTCTGTTTCTTTCTGATCTACTACTTTTAGGGTCTCTCTTTGCTTAGAGGACCCCTTTCAATATTTCCTGTAGAGCTGGTTTGGTATTTGCAAATTCTTTCAGTTTTTGTTTGTCCTGGAAGCTTTTAATCTCTCCTTCTATTTTCAATGATAGCCTAGCTGGATATAGTATTCTTGGCTGCATGTTTTTCTCATTTAGTACTCTGAATATATCATGCCAGCTCTTTCTGGCCTGCCAGGTCTCTGTAGATAAGTGTGCTGCCAATCTAATATTTTTACCATTGTACGTTACAGACTTCTTTTCCCGGGCTGCTTTCAGGATCTTCTCTTTGTCACTAAGACCTGTAAATTTTACTATTAGGTGACGGGGTGTGAACCTATTCTTATTGATCTTGAGATGGGGTTCTCTGAACCTCCTGGATTTTGATGCTTGTTCCCTTTGCCATATTGGGGAAATTCTCTCCAATAATTCTCTCCAATATACCTTCTGCTCCCCTCTCTGTTTCCTCTTCTTCTGGAATCCCAATTATTCTAATGTTGTTTCATCTTATGGTGTCACTTATCTCTCGAATTCTCCCCTCGTGGTCCAGTAGTTGTTTGTCCCTCTTTTGCTCAGCTTCTTTATTCTCTGTCATTTGGTCTTCTATATCGCTAATTCTTTCTTCTGCCTCATTTATCCTAGCAGTGAGAGCCTCCATTTTTGATTGCACCTCATTAATAGCTTTTTTGATTTCAACTTGGTTAGATTTTAGTTCTTTTATTTCTCCAGAAAGGGCTTTTATATCTCCTGAGAGGGTTGCTTTAATATCTTCCATGCCTTTTTCGAGCCTGGCTAGAACCTTGAGAATCGTCATTCTGAACTCTGGATCTGACATATTACCAATGTCTGTATTGATTAGGTCCCTAGCCTTTGGTACAGCCTCTTGTTCTTTTTTTTGTGGTGAATTTTTCTGCCTTGTCATTTTGTCCAGATAAGAGTATATGAAGGAGCAAGTAAAATACTAAAAGGGTGGCAACAACCCCAGGAAAATATGCTTTAGCCAAATCAGAAGAGATCCCAAATCATGAGGGGGGAGAAAGGGGATAAAAAGAGGTTCAGAAAGAAAGAAAAAAAAAATTAAAAAAGAAAACTAATAAAGAAAAATATTAAAAGGAAAAAATATATATATATTAGATAAACTAGTTAAAAAATGTTAAAAAAGGGTAAAAGTTAAAAAAGTTTAGAAGAAGAAAAAAAAATTAAAAAAGAAAAAAAAATTAAATTAACTGCAATGCTAAAGAATCATGGGGAGAAAGCCCTGAGTTCCGAGCTTCGCTTTCTCCTCCTCTGGAATTCCGTTGCTTTCCTTGGTACTGAAACTACACTCCTTGGTAGGTGAACTTGGTCCTGGCTGGGTTTCTTGCTGGTCTTCTGGGGGAGGGGCCTGTTGTAGTGATTCTCAAGCCTCTTTGCCCCAGGCGGAGTTGCACCACCCTTACCCGGGGCCAGGCTGAGTAATCCCCTCGGGTTTGCTTTCGGGAGCTTTTGTTCCCTGAGCGCTTTCCATAGAGTTCCGGAGGGCGGGAAGGAAGATGGCGGCCTCCCGGTCTCCGGCCCGGAGGAGCTGAGAGCCCGGGGCCCCACTCCTCAGTGCGCCCCCAGAGAACAGCGCCCAATGACTCCCGCCACCCTGGCCTCCGGCCGCGCTCCGAGCTGACCGAGCCTGCAACCGGTTCAAGGTAACCCCGAGCTGAGAGTCACTCCTCGGCTCTCTGTAGCCGGCTTCCCCGTTCTAATACCTGTGAGCTCTGCGACACTCAGACACCCCGATCCTTCTGGGACCCTGCGGGACCTGAGGCCACACTGACCCCGCGTGGGCTTCACCCCGGTTAAGCCTCTGGAGCGATTTCCCTCAGCGGAACAGACTTTTAAAAGTCCCGATTTTGTGCTCCATTGCTCCGCCGCTCGCCGGGAGCCGGCCCCTCCCCCCACGGTCTATCTTCCCGTTGCTTTGGATTCACTTCTCCGCCAGTCCTACCTTTCAGAAAGTGGTTGATTTTCTGTTTCTAGAGTTGCTGTTCTTCTCTTTGATCTCCTGTTGGATTTGTAGGTGTTTGTAATCTTTAGATAAGCTATCTAGCTAATCTCCCACTACCTGAAGTAGTCTCAGCCTGCTACTTCTCCGCCATCTTGACTCCTCCCCCTGTGAATTCATTTTTTAAAAATATTTATCCTCTGTGCAAAACCATGGAGAGAATGGATTTTAACTTTAAATAGGTCAGAGGAGAAACAGACTAAGTACCTAGAACAAATCTGTATAGGATTTGGTATCCATGTAGAATAGAAGGAATCTTGGCCAGCCCTTCACACCAAACATAGAAATTAATCCTAGATTGATTGTGGATCTAAATGCAAAAGATAAAACAATTAAGCTTTTAGAAAAATAAGATAGAATATCTTCTGTTCTGGGGTAGATAAAGATTTCTTGGACAAAACACAAGAAGCACTTTTATAAAAGAAAAAATAAAAGGTAATATGCCTTACATTTAAAGAAATTTATCAGAAGTATTTATCAAAAAATACCATTGAAAGGGTGAAAATGCAATCCATTAAGTGGGGGGAGATGTTCACAGATCATAAATAAGAGAAAGGACTAGGAACCAGGGCATACAAAGGCACTCCATAGATCAGTAAGGGAAAAAACAGATTACCTAATAGAAAAATCAGGTGAAACACTTGAACAGGCAATTTGGGGGGGGGGAGGGAGGGATCAAAACATAAGGAATGGTACAAGTTTCAACAGTTATCAGGGAAATTTAATTAATCCCTAATGAGATATTATTTCACATCACCAGAATGCTAAACAACAACAACAAAAAAAAGGTAATACTGAATATTAGTAAGGATAGGGAACAACTTGAACTTTCATGGACTGCCAGAAAGTACTTTCAAAACTGTCAGTATTTATTAACACTAAATATAGCCTATCCCATAATGCAGTGATGCATTTTAAGTCTGCAACCAAAACAAATATATAAACTTGTGCCTCGGAAGGCTTGTGCTCAGTGTTCACATTGGCACTATTCACAGTCTCAAACCAGAAGTGACCCAAATGCCCATTCATAGGACAACGAATAAATCCTGCCATAGCCATACAATGAATCCAAGAAAGTAATGGAAATAAATAAATGGAATGACATAAGAACACATGATGTTGAGAAAAGAAGCCGGACACAGAAGAACACAAATTGTAGGAGTCTGTTGAACAAGAGCTGAGAAACAGGCAGAAAATATCTGAAGAGGAGTTGAGAAACAGGTGGAAAAAACAGGTCACTGGTTACCTGTTGAAGGACAGTATCTGCTTGAACAAGCTTGAGCAGACATTCCAGTGCTGATAATATCTTATTTCTTCATCTGAAAGCTGGTTACATGGATATATTCGCTTTCTTAAAAAACAAAACTGAGCCCTATACTTACGCCATGTGTGCTTTTCTGGTGTGTAACCTATACTCATATAAAATACTTACTTTAAAAAGTATGCTTTTAGGGCAGAGAAGTAGCAGGCTGAGACTACTTCGGGTAGCGGGAGATCAGCTAAATAGCTTATCTAAAGATTGCAAACACCTACAAATCCAATGGGAGATTGAAGAGAAGAAGAACAGCAATTCCAGAAACAGAAAATCAACCACTTTCTGCAAGGTAGGACTGGCAGAGAAGTGAATCCAAAGCGACGGGAAGATAGACCGCGGGGGGAGGGGCCGGCGAGCGGCGGAGCAATGGAGCACAAAATCGGGACTTTTAAAAGTCTGTTCCATTGAGGGACATCGCTCCAGAGGCTTAACTGGAAGCCCAGGCGGGGTCAGCGCGGCCTCAGGTCCCGCAGGGTCGCAGAAGGATCGGGGGTGTCTGAGTGTCGCAGAGCTTACTGGTATTAGAACGGGGAAGCCGGCTGCAGAGACAGAGCTGAGGAGTGACTCTCAGCTCGGGGTTGCCTTGAACCGGTCGCAGGCTCGGTCAGCTTGGAGCGTGGCCGGAGGCCAGGGTGGCGGGAGACATTGGGCGCTGTTCTCTGGGGGCGCACTGAGGAGTGGGGCCCCAGGCTCTCGGCTCCTCCGGGCTGGAGACCGGGAGGCCGCCATCTTCATTCCCGTCCTCCGGAACTCTACGGAAAGCGCTCAGGGAACAAAAGCTCCCGAAAGCGAACCCGAGCGGATTACTCAGCCTGGCCCCGGGTAAGGGTGGTGCAACTCCGCCTGGGGCAAAGACGCTTGAGAATCACTACAACAGGCCCCTCACCCAGAAGATCAATGGGAAACCCAGCCAGGACCAAGTTCACCTACCAAGGAGAGCGGCGGAATTCCAGAGGAGAAGAAAGCAAAGCAAGGAACTCATGGCTTTCTCCCCATGATTTTTTAGCCTTGCAGTTAATTTAATTTTTTTTTCTTTTTCAATTTTTTTTTCTTTTTCTCTTCTTCTGCTGAATTTTTTTTAACTCTTACCGTTTTCTTTTTTTAACGTTTTTTAAATAGTTTATCTAATATATATATATTTTTCCTCTTTTTATATTTTTTCTTTATCGGCTTTCTTTTTTTTAATAGTTTCTTTTTTTTTTTCTTTCTTTCTTTCTGAACTCCTTTTTATCCCCTTTCTCCCCCCTCACGATTCGGGATCTCTTCTGATTTGGCTAAAGCATATTTTCCTGGGGTTGTTGCCACCCTTTTAGTATTTTACTTGCTCCTTCATAAACTCTTATCTGGACAAAATGACAAGACGGAAAAATTCACAACAAAAAAAAGAACAAGAGGCAGTACCAAAGGCTAGGGACCTAATCAATACAGACATTGGTAATATGTCAGATATAGAGTTCAGAATGATGATTCTCAAGGTTCTAGCCGGGTTTGAAAAAGGCATGGAAGATATTAAAGCAACCCTCTCAGGAGATATAAAAGCCCTTTCTGGAGAAATAAAAGAACTAAAATCTAACCAAGTTGAAATCAAAAAAGCTATTAATGAGGTGCAATCAAAAATGGAGGCTCTCACTGCTAGGATAAATGAGGCAGAAGAAAGAATTAGCGATATAGAAGACCAAATGACAGAGAATAAAGAAGCTGAGCAAAAGAGGGACAAACAGCTACTGGACCACGAGGGGAGAATTCGAGAGATAAGTGACACCATAAGACGAAACATTAGAATAATTGGGATTCCAGAAGAAGAGGAAACAGAGAGGGGAGCAGAAGGTATATTGGAGAGAATTATTGGAGAGAATTTCCCCAATATGGCAAAGGGAACAAGCATCAAAATCCAGGAGGTTCAGAGAACCCCCCTCAAAATCAATAAGAATAGGTCCACACCCCGTCACCTAATAGTAAAATTGACAAGTCTTAGTGACAAAGAAAAGATCCTGAAAGCAGCCCGGGAAAAGAAGTCTGTAACGTACAATGGTAAAAATATTAGATTGGCAGCACACTTATCTACAGAGACCTGGCAGGCCAGAAAGAGCTGGCATGATATATTCAGAGTACTAAATGAGAAAAACATGCAGCCAAGAATACTATATCCAGCTAGGCTATCATTGAAAATAGAAGGAGAGATTAAAAGCTTCCAGGACAAACAAAAACTGAAAGAATTTGCAAATACCAAACCAGCTCTACAGGAAATATTGAAAGGGGTCCTCTAAGCAAAGAGAGACCCTAAAAGTAGTAGATCAGAAAGAAACAGAGACAATATACAATAACAGTCACCTTACAGGCAATACAATGGCACTAAATTCATATCTCTCAATACTTACCCTGAATGTTAATGGGCTAAATGCCCCAATCAAAAGACACAGGGTATCAGAATGGATAAAAAAACAAAAACCATCTATATGTTGCCGACAAGAAACTCATCTTAAACCCGAAGACACCTCCAGGTTTAAAGTGAGGGGGTGGAAAAGAATTTACCATGCTAATGGACATCGGAAGAAAGCAGGAGTGGCAATCCTTATATCAGATCAATTAGATTTTAAGCCAAAGACTATAATAAGAGATGAGGAAGGACACTATATCATACTCAAAGGAACTGTCCAACAGGAAGATCTAACAATTTTAAATAACTATGCCCCTAACGTGGGAGCAGCCAACTATATAAACCAATTAATAACAAAATCAAAGAAACACATCGACAAGAATACAATAATAGTAGGGGATTTTAACACTCCCCTCACTGAAATGGACAGATCATCCAAGCAAAAGATCAACAAGGAAATCAAGGCCTTAAATGACACACTGGACCAGATGGACATCACAGATATATTCAGAACTTTTCATCCCAAAGCAACAGAATACACATTCTTCTCTAGTGCACATGGAACATTCTCCAGAATAGATCACATTCTTGGTCCTAAATCAAGTCTCAACCGGTATCAAGAGATTGGGATCATTCCCTGCATATTTTCAGACCACAATGCTCTAAAGCTAGAACTCAATAACAAGAGGAAATTTGGAAAGAACCCAAAAACATGGAGACTAAACAGCATCCTTCTAAAGAATGAATGGGTCAACAGGAAATTAAATAAGAATTGAAAAATTTTATGGAAACAAATGATAATGAAAACACAACGGTTCAGAATCTGTGGGACACAACAAAGGCAGTCCTGAGAGGAAAATATATAGCGGTACAAGCCTTTCTCAAGAAACAAGAAAGATCTCAGGTACACAACCTAACCCTACACCTAAAGGAGCTGGAGAAAGAACAAGAAAGAAACCCTAAACCCAGCAGGAGAAGAGAAATCATAAAGATCAGAGCAGAAATCAATGAAATAGAAACCAAAAAAACAATAGAACAAATCAACGAAACTAGGAGCTGGTTCTTTGAAAGAATTAATAAGATTGATAAACCCCTGGCCAGACTTATCAAAAAGAAAAGAGAGAGGACCCAAATAAATAAAATCATGAATGAAAGAGGAGAGATCACAACGAACACCAAAGAAATACAGACAATTATAAGAACATACTATGAGCAACTCTACGCCAACAAATTTGACAATCTGGAAGAAATGGATGCATTCCTAGAGACATATAAACTACCACAACTGAACCAGGAAGAAATAGAAAGCCTGAACAGACCCATAACCAGTAAGGAGATTGAAACAGTCATCAAAAATCTCCAAAAAAACAAAAGCCCAGGGCCAGATGGCTTCCCGGGGGAATTCTACCAAACATTTAAAGAAGAACTCATTCCTATTCTCCCGAAACTGTTCCAAAAAATAGAGATAGAAGGAAAACTTCCAAACTCATTTTATGAGGCCAGCATCACCTTGATCCCAAAACCAGACAAGGATCCCAACAAAAAAGAGAACTACAGACCAATATCCTTGATGAACACAGATGCAAAAATTCTCGCCAAAACACTAGCCAATAGGATTCAACAGTACATAAAAAGGATTATTCACCACGACCAAGTGGGATTTATTCCAGGGCTGCAAGGCTGGTTCAACATCCGCAAATCAATGTGATACAGCACATTAATAAAAGAAAGAACAAGAACCATATGATACTCTCCATAGATGCTGAAAAAGTATTTGACAAAGTACAGCATCCCTTCCTGATCAAAACTCTTCAAAGTGTAGGGATAGAGGGCACATACCCCAATATTATCAAAGCCATCTATGAAAAACCCACCGCAAATATCATTCTCAATGGAGAAAAACTGAAAGCTTTTCCGCTAAGGTCAGGAACACGGCAGGGATGTCCATTATCACCACTGCTATTCAACATAGTACTAGAAGTCCTAGCCTCAGCAATCAGACAACAAAAGGAAATTAAAGGCATCCAAATCGGCAAAGAAGAAGTCAAACTATCACTCTTCGCAGATGATATGATACTCTATGTGGAAAACCCAAAAGACTCCACTCCAAAACTGCTAGAACTTGTACAGGAATTCAGTAAAGTGTCAGGATATAAAATCAATGCACAGAAATCAGTTGCATTTCTCTACACCAACAACAAGACAGAAGAAAGAGAAATTAAGGAGTCCATCCCATTTACAATTGCACCCAAAACTATAAGATACCTAGGAATAAACCTAACCAAAGAGACTAAGAATCTATACTCAGAAAACTATAAAGTACTCATGAAAGAAATTGAGGAAGACACAAAGAAATGGAAAAATGTTCCATGCTCCTGGATTGGAAGAATAAATATTGTGAAAATGTCTATGCTACCTAAAGCACTCTACACATTTAATGCAATTCCTATCAAAGTAACATCCATTTTTTTCAAAGAAATGGAACAAATAATCCTAAAATTTATATGGAACCAGAAAAGACCTCGAATAGCCAAAGGAATATTGAAAAAGAAAGCCAAAGTTGGTGGCATCACAATTCCGGACTTCAAGCTCTATTACAAAGCTGTCATCATCAAGACAGCATGGTACTGGCACAAAAACAGACACATAGATCAATGGAACAGAATAGAGAGCCCAGAAATGGACCCTCAACTCTATGGTCAGCTAATCTTCGACAAAGCAGGAAAGAATGTCCAATGGAAAAAAGACAGCCTCTTCAATAAATGGTGTTGGGAAAATTGGACAGCCACATGCAGAAAAATGAAATTGGATCATTTCCTTACACCACACACGAAAATAGACTCAAAATGGATGAAGGACCTCAATGTGAGAAAGGAATCCATCAAAATCCTCGAGGAGAACACAGGCAGCAACCTCTTCGACTTCAGCCGCAGCAACATCTTCCTAGGAACATCACCAAAGGCAAGGGAAGCAAGGGCAAAAATGAACTTTTGGGATTTTATCAAGATCAAAAGCTTTTGCACAGCAAAGGAAACAGTGAACAAAACCAAAAGACAACTGACAGAATGGGAGAAGATCTTTGCAAATGACATATCTGATAAAGGGCTAGTGTCCAAAATCTATAAAGAACTTAGCAAACTCAACACCCAAAGAACAAAGAATCCAATCAAGAAATGGGCAGAGGACATGAACAGACATTTCTGCAAAGAAGACATCCAGAAGGCCAACAGACACATGAAAAAGTGCTCCATATCACTCGGCATCAGGGAAATACAAATCAAAACCACCATGAGATATCACCTCACACCAGTCAGAATGGCTAAAATTAACAAGTCAGGAAATGACAGATGCTGGCGAGGATGCGGAGAGAGGGGAACCCTCCTACACTGTTGGTGGGAATGCAAGCTGGTGCAACCACTC
The DNA here is from genome assembly GCF_902655055.1 of Lutra lutra. Classification (NCBI taxonomy): domain Eukaryota; kingdom Metazoa; phylum Chordata; class Mammalia; order Carnivora; family Mustelidae; genus Lutra; species Lutra lutra. The sequence goes on along the minus strand of NC_062278.1, from coordinate 182,273,474 downwards.
TGGAAAACAGCATGGAGGTTCCTCAAAATGTTGAAAATAGAACTACCCTATGACCCTGCAATTGCACTGCTGGGTATTTACCCTAAAGATACAAACATAGTGATCCGAAGGGGCACATGCACCCGAATGTTTATAGCAGCAATGTCTACAATAGCCAAACTATGGAAAGAACCTAGATGTCCATCTACAGACGAATGGATAAAGAAGATGTGGTATATATACACAATGGAATACTATGCAGCCATCAAAAGAAATGAAATCTTGCCATTTGCGACGACGTGGATGGAACTAGAGGATATCATGCTTAGCGAAATAAGTCAATCGGAGAAAGACAACTATCATATGATCTCCCTGATATGAGGGAGAGGAGATGCAACATGGGGGGTTGAGGGTGTAGGAGAAGAGTAAATGAAACAAGATGGGATTGGGAGGGAGACAAACCATAAGTGACTCTTAATCTCACAAAACAAACTGAGGGTTGATGGGGGGAGGGGGTTGGGAGAGGGGGGTGGGGTTATGGATATTGGGGAGGGTATGTGCTATGGTGAGTGTTGTGAAGTGTGTAAACCTGGCGATTTGCAGACCTGTACCCCTGGGGTAAAAATATATGTTTATAAAGCTGTAAAAAAAAAAAAAAGAAAGAAAGAAAGAAAGAAAGGATGAATCCCCAAGTTTTGTAGCAACATGGACGGGACTGGAAGAGATTATGCTGAGTGAAATAAGTCAAGCAGAGAGAGTCAATTATCATATGGTTTCACTTATTTGTGGAGCATAACAAATAGCATGGAGGACAAGGGGAGATGGAGAGGAGAAGGGAGTTGAGGGAAATTGGAAGGGGAGGTTAACCATGAGAGACTATGGACTCTGAAAAACGATCTGAGAATTTTGAAGGGGTGGGGGGTGGGAGGTTGGGGGCACCAGGTGGTGGGTATTGTAGAGGGCACAGATTGCATGGAGCACTGGGTTGGTGCAAAAATAATGAATACTGTTATGCTGAAAAAATAAAAAAATTTAAAAAAAAAGTATGCTTTTAAAATTTAAAAGAATTAAAATTTTAAATTTTAATTTAAAATTTAAATATAAAAATTTAAAAATGTGTAAAGCATTAGAATGTTGCACTGAAATACTGCTTAAGAATGGTTAATACTCGGGGCACCTGGTGGCTCAGTGGGTTAAGCCTCTGCCTTTGGCTCAGGTCATGATCCCAGGGTCCTGGAGTCAAGCCCCGCATCAGGTTCTCTGCTCAGCAGGGAGCCGGCTTCCTCCTCTCTCTCTTCCTGCCTCTCTGCCTACTTGTGATCTCTGTCTGTCAGATAAATAAATAAAATCTTAAAAAAAAAAAGAATGGTTAATAATCAAGTATTAACTGAAGTACTGAGAAGTATTATTAGTCCCGAAATAGCAAATAATATAGCTTACATGTTAGGATACATTAAAGAAAGCAATGCAGGGGCGCCTGGGTGGCTCAGCGGGTTAAAGCCTCTGCCTTCCGCTCAGGTCATGATCACAGGGTCCTGGGATTGAGCCCCAGATCGGGCTCTCTGCTCAGCAGGGAGCCTGCTTCCTCTCTCTCTCTCTCTCTGTCTCTGCCTGCCTCTCTGCCTACTTGTAATCTCTGTCAAATAAATAAATAAAATCTTAAAAAAAAAAAAAAGAAAGCAATGCAGCTTTTAAAAAAAACCCTGAAAAATGTTTCTAACTACTCTATATTCTTCTTACTGAGGAGCAGGTCTGCAATGAGATCTAATATATGTTCTCATTCTTGCCTTTTGTCACTTGGAAGCTTATTTGAATATTTTTCAGCTTTCTACTTCATGGTTTTTTTCCCCCATAGATCTCTTTCTTTTCAAGGAAATATTTGACATTTAAGATGATTTCATAAGTTGGGAAATATCAAATGACAAAGCATTACCAGAGTTATAGAGATTAATGTCTCTCACCACATCCTGGATTTCTTACATTTCTAGGTTTCTCTGCAGTTTTTAAGGGTGATGTCCTATATCCCATAGGCAGTGCCTGAAATCAGATACTCTGCTCAGTGATCAGCTGTATTAATTATTGGCTTGTGTCGGTATTCCTGTGGGCATCAGAGGAGGCTTTATGGTTTATCATCAGGGGGCCAAATACTGAGGCACTCTGAGAATGCAATTTTGCAACAGATAATTCCAGCCAGTTGAGAGGGCCAATGACTTCGATTATGACCTATAAGAACAAAACTGCAGACGGCGAGCCGCGGTTTGCCAAAATGAATAAATAATATTGTATTTCCAAAAGTGGCCAGTCAAATTTAGCCTTTGGAGAAAATGATGGTAATGATGGAGAGACATTTTAAGTCATTGCTTCTTCTTTTGGGAAGATTTTCAGCTGTGAGCAATCAGGAAAGAAGGTGGTCATTCAAACTAACATGTTTTGGTGTTGCTAATTAGAATAATCTAGCAAGGTTTAATGGTCCATGAGAAGAATTTTGTATTTCAGGAGTCTGTTGGTCTGGCAAACATTTTAAGTGCAGACTCCTTCTTGACAGGAATTATTATATAAGAGAAAAAAGTAAACCTTCAAGTAAACACAGACTCATCTAAAGTTGTTACTTTTTTAAGGTCAGCAAGTAATTTCTTCACTTAGCCAGTGTCTCATGTTCCTCCGATACAAAGGATTTTTACATACACAGGGACATGTAACATACAGAGCTTCAGAGTCTTCAGAATCTAGGTATGTGGTCATGCTGTGAGGTTAGTTACAATAGCTATTTTTAAAATCATCTACTATGGTCCAGGTTCTTTAATTTTTAAAGATTATATTTATTTATTTGACAGAGAGAGTGAGAGAGATGGAGAGAGTACACATGCACAAGCAGGGTTCTGAGAAGCAGAAAAAGAGGGAGAAACAGGCTCTTGGATGAGCAGAGAACCTGATATGGGGCTCAAACCCAGGACCCTGGGATCATGACCTGAGCCAAAGGCAGAGGCTTAACCAACTGAGCCACCCAGATGCCCCAGTCCCGGTACTTAATATACAGATTTCATTTAATTCTCCAACAACCCAGAAACTAATGACAGTAGCAGGAATAGCTTTAAAATGATTACTCCGCATTACTGAGTGCTTATGCTATGCTGGGCATTGCAATGAAGATATAATTTACTACACTCTAACGGTGTGACATCTATTTTCTAGAGGAGAACGTATTGGGATCCCATCATTAATGTGTTTAATGGCCACGAATTAAACCTCAGTCCCTCAGCAAAATGAGAGAGGAAGAAAGAGAAGCCAAGAGAAGGAGCGGGGGAGAAGATGACTCTCCAAAGATGGGTGACTTTGCTTTGCATGGACAGAAGGATCTTGTGTCCAGCAGTTAGGTAAAGAGGAAGGCACAGACTTGCCATTTCTTCCCCCAGTCAGTTTCTTTGTTCTCAGTGGCTGAGAATCACACTGGGGTGAAGAGAAGTCATGTATGTAGAGGTTCATTTTCCACCCCCTCATTCACATGACCACTGAAAGCAGAAATTCTTAATTTACAACTCAAGAAGCAGAAATATTTCAATGCCCGGCAACTGAAACAATTTTCATATCGGGAATAATTTGAAATACCATTGAATTTTGCTGTTTCTTCCTTTAAAACTTCCCTATTAATCACTACTTCACCTCCAATGCACCCCTACTCTCCTAGCACGAAGATGCTACCCTACTCACTGTACTAGTTTTAGGGCCCAAGTGTAGAAAGTTACGAAGTGGTGGCATATAGGCTCTCATGGGTGACCAACTTTAAACCCTGTGTTTACCACACATGACATCTCTAATAGGAGGTTCTGCCCTAGTGGCACCAGAGCTGAGGGCAGTATGAGACCAGTGGTTCTCCAAGTAACACACCCTCGCAGTATTTGCTAGAGGGGCATATGCCTTGTCACATCACGTGTGCAACAGGGGGCGGGGCTTCCTGGAGCGTTCAAGTGAAGCTCGTGCATGGGATAAAATGACGGCATTGTGAGGAACATGGAATTGCGGACACAAAAATAAAGTTTACTGAACTAAGGAAAGGATCTCATCACCTAAGGAGTGTAAACATGTAAATCTGAATATGCTCCTTTCAAACTATCATACAAGGCACTCCACAGAAATCCTCATTTTTCCTCCCTACCTCCAGGGGACGATGTCCATGCAGAATCTGTTATGCAGTCTACTTTTCCAAATAAAACTGAAACAGATTTTCTTTCTATTCTTCTAGTGATACTCTAAGTTTATGACACTGTCATTAAGCAGTGGTGCTAAGGAAAAAAGTCCTTCCGAATTTGTTAAATCTGTCTTCCCATCAGTAAGTGTGAACCCAGACCTTAAAGGAAGGAGACAGTTCTCTGCTTTTCACCTGCTGTGTGTTGTAATACACTGGGAGGTCTTTAAAGGCAAACAGATTGCGGTTTGGAGTCAGGCAACGTGGGGTGGAGTTTCTGTACCGCCCTCTAGTAGCTGTGTGACTTGGGGAGGTTACTGTTACTGAGGTAACAGAGAGGTTACTCTCTGCCCCTTTTGGCTCCATCATCCCAACCTCTGCCCTGGTCTTGAATGCCTCTCCATGTATCTAGGTAAGGATATTTGTCACTGGGGCCTGCTGGAAGAGTCCAGAATGATCGTATCTTGAGACCTTACTTTAATTTTATCTGCAAATATAAATTTTTTTTTTTCCAAGTAAGGTCTCACACACATAGGTTCTGGATATTAGGACATGAACATATACTTTAGGGGGCCAGCTTTCAACTCAATATGCAGTTCATATCTGTAATAGAGCCTTTTAAAAAAGTTTCATATGCATGGTCTCATTTAAACTTTTAATCAAGGAATAGGAGTACATGAACACCAGTAATCCACTAAAGACTATGAAACAGTTATAAGAGAGGTGGAAAGGAGGGAGTTAGGGAGGGAGACTTGGCTTCATCTTTGGAGACATGGAGACAACCTTCATTCATAGAACAAGTAAAAGCCTACATAGAACTTGAAGGAAGGGTGAAATTTTGAACCTTAGATTTCTTCTCTATTTTAAAATGATAATTCATATTATAGCCTTGCTCTGAGCATTCAAAGATAAAATCCATGTAAAGCAATTAATCCATAGCCTCTTAAATAGTTAGCATTTAATACCCATTTATAATAATTATTAAATGTTGTTGCTTTTTAAAGACCTGCCAAATAAATCATCCAAATCACTAATATTCCTTTTGCTGTGCTGAATGTTGAACCAAATAGACTCTAAAATGGTTTCCCCTATTTTTCTTTCACACACAGATTTTCATGATTCCTTCTGAAAGGTGTCAATCATTTCATGAGATAAACACAGAAGATAACATTTATGCTAGAATATTCTGCCACCTGCAGGTAATCGAGGGCTGCTACAGTTTTCACAAAACAAGCTGCAACTGCTAATATTAATTAAATGGCTTTTGAAGCAGGGGCCCTTGTTCTGAATCTAGGAGGCCTCCATAAATATTTGCTTGTTAGTATATTATTGCCAGTGGATGCTAGTCAAAAAACACTCCTGTAAATAAGATATTAAAAATATTTACACTTTAGCCCCGTGCTAATTTTTGAATTTCAGAAAAGGCACGAACTCAGCTCTTAATAGACTGATCCTCTAAGTCAGTGGTTTTCAAAGTATTATTTCTGGATCAGCAGCAGTACCCGGGGCCTTGTTAAAATACACCACCTCAGCCTTGTGCATCAGAAATTCTGGGGCTGGGGTTCAGAAATCTGTTTTGACAGGCCTGCCAGCTGGTTCTGATGCACAAAGTTCTAGAACCAGGCATCTGCATGTGGGAGTGGGGTTTTTGTAGAGGGTGGAATGAGGGATAAAGGGAAGCCGGGGAGCCTATAGAGGGGAAGGGAGGAGGCAGTTAAAAAAAGCCTGACCCAGCTGCATGGCTTCATAAATGGGCAAATGGAAAATACTTGTTTTTGATAAAACTAGATCTCATGTATTAGCAACATTAGGACTGGCATACTTTTCTGTCTAGCTAGAATTTTATTTCTCCTATCGAGACTTCAAAGGAAATGTTGGCTTCTATTGTGTTCTATTTTCTCTGACATTAAACTCATTTATGAGATTACACTACATCTCTTCAATAACTAAAATTTCATTCACACACATAGGTAAAACCCAATCTGCAAATCCTTCAGAGCTAAAAAGACAGACTATTCCACCTTGCCTCATTTAAAGACTGTATAAAAGAATAAACGTAAGTAAATCACTATTATCAAATACATGAAAGTACACAAGAACGGTAGACTACTCTTATTTGCAAGTGTAGATTTGAAATCGCGGCACGTCTTCTTACCTTGGGAGGAGGTAGGGGAGCATTTCAAGCGGGTGCTGGAAGCAACATGGTTCTCAAGCTTGGCTGAGCGTTGGAATCGCTATTGCAGGAAGGGGTCACGGGAAAGTGCTTAGCATGACGCTTGCCCTATGAAAGGGGTTTGCTCCCCATTGGCCAGGACTGTTGCTGCGGGTAAGATAGTCCTCTCTTCAGTGGCTGCAAGCCAGCCTGCCCATTAACATCACCTGGAAAACATCGGCACCCAGCCCGGCTTGAGGCATTCTACTGTACTCAGTCTGGAGCAGAACCTGAACATTTTCTCAAGCTCTCTCATGTGGAGCCAAGGTGGAGAATAGAACAGCGGCACTATTGATTGGAAGATGAGTGCATTTAGAATTTTCTTCATAATGTGTCCACAATCTCATCAGGGAGACAGACAAAACCAGAATGGACTATGGTAATGGTAGCCTGAGACTTAAACGTTGAGCCTTGTGCTGGATATCACATCTCTTTATGACATCATATGTATTTATTTATTTAAAGATTTTTATTTATTTGAGAAAGAGAGTGAAAGCAAGAGAGATCACAGAGAGAGAAGGAGAAGGAGACTTGCTGATGAGTGGAGAGCCCCATGTGGGGCTGATCCCAGGACCCTGAGACCATGATCTGAGCTGAAGGCAGAGGCTTAACCAACTAAGCCACCCAGGCACAGCCACCCCCCCCTTTTTAAAAATGAACATCCCATGAAAATACTGCAGTGGAGGTCTGCTTTCTGCCTTGGATTGCTAATTTACCTAATTAACAACCCAGGTGTACATACTGTATATCGTATTTTAGATGTTATATCTCTATGATGTTCTATTCTAGATTACCACAGCTCTTGTTGATAGTGCCAAAAGGTGGGTACTCTTACTATCACTGATAGAAAAAAATAGTTTCTAGGATGCCGAAGAATCTCTTGTTTCACAGGAATGGGAGATAAGTCCAGGACGGCTTGAATGGATGCAGGAATCACAGACAGAGGAAGCATCTCTGCGTAATTGAGACGGAGGCCTATCATGTGCAGGCGGAGATGGAGACAGAAGAAATCGGAAGTGGACTTTGAAGAGCCCCGGTGGGGGGTGGGGTCGGCTTCAGCAAAGTTGGCGGGGGAACACGTTTTGAGAAGATACACATACAAGTTCAAGTGAAGTAGGTGTTGAATGGAAAGTATAAACTTATAAAATGCACGGTGTCCCCATATTTCTCGAAGAAACCAGTTGGCGACCTACTTGATGTGGAGCTTAGTCAACTGCCATGGGCGAGGTGGCACTGGCCATGGGTGACAGGCTCTCTGGAGAGCTGTGGCAGTTGAGCGTGAGCAAGTTCAACCCACTGCCCAGGGCTAAGTGCTAGGGCGCGGTGGGACTGATTTCAGGGTTTCAATTCTTACCCACTTCACTCCCACAGGTAGATGATGGCGGCGCTGAGTGCAGATGTTGTGGGTGAACATCTGCTCTGGGACCAATCAGGGAAAAATGAAAAAGAAGGTATCTGAGAGAGGACGATGGCTGACCCTGGACAAGACCGCGTGGGAGGCAACAGTTTGCTTGGAGATCATTACTTGAACAAGATGCAGGCCTTAGAGGTCCAAGGCAATCGACAATAGAAAGCAATCGTGTGCAGCTGGAAGTTAGAATGTTGAGAAATCAGGGGGAAAGGGTGGTTTGGGTCAAATTTTAGAATTCTACATTTTTTGCAGCTTGGACTTAATTTGCAGAACAGTGGGAAGCCACTATGTTTCTGAGTAGGGAAAAGAGTGCATTGTAAGAATGTGTCTGGCACGGGCACCTGGGTGACTGTTGGTGAAGCCTCTTGCTTTTGGCTCAGGTCATGACTCCAGGGTCTTGGGATCAAGACCCACAGCCGGCTCCTTGCTCAGGGGAAGCCTGCTTCTCCCTCTCTCTCTGCCTGCTGCTCTCCCTGCTTGTGCATGCTCTCTCTTTCTCTCTCTCTTTCACTGTCAAATGAATAAATGAATAAATAAAAATCTTTAAAAGGAAAGAGTGTGTCCAGCAGCAGTGAGTTTTCTTACTAAAAATTCAACCATGAATTCTTTAAAAATTTATTTATTTGGCAAGGTGGGGATGGGGGTGGAGGGAGGGGCAGAGGGAAAGGGAGAAAGAGACTCCCTGCTGAGTAGGGAGCCTGACCTGGGGCTGGACCCCAGGACCCAGGGATCATGACCTGAGCCGAAAGCTGAGGGTTAACTAAGTGAGCCACCCAGGTGTCCTGCAACAATGAAAGTTTTAAACTGAAAGAGACTTTAGAGTTCATTTGTCAATTAGTTTCAAGCTAGTGTTCCAGGGGTCAGACAGCATCCAAAAGCATATTTTGTTTGGTTTGGTCCCCATGGTGTGTCTTACCTTTTCTTTTCTTTTAGCTTTCAGCTGGAACATGAAGTGTCTGATTTGTAGCTTTCTCTCCTAGTATGTCAATTAGACTCTGTGCAATGACCAGGTGGAACTCGGAGACAAGAAGAACCCTTTGCTAAATACACTTCAAGCAAAGTCCTGACCAAAAAAGAAGCGTTTCTGGGTATGTGTTACCCTATCCCAGGTTATATTTCAAAGGGTCTTTTCTTTTTTTCTTTTTCTTTTTAACAACCTCAAGTCTTGTGTAACTGTGGTCAGTGAGAACTCCCACTCTGAATAACGTGCATGCCAGCTGAGAACCAACCATCTTAAAAACCTGAGGATTTGAGTCTTGGAAATTGGCGATGTGTTATCTGAGCCAGATTTCTGCCAGATAGAATCCTCCATTCTTTGTCCGTAATGCACCTTTAACAGGAAACGCAGAGATGCCCCTTGCCGCTTTGTAATTATGCCAGTTGATTAATACTGGCTACGTTCTCGTTTCCCCAAGAAAGGGCTGCCTTTCCCACAACAATTTCTTAAGTTTTCAATGATGTAAATAAAGCATAGAAGATGTGGCATAAATATGATGAAATACAGTTTTTGGGCTCCCTTCTTTCTTGAGCCTTTGCCACACCTTGTCCTCTTCCTGTTTATAAGTAAACCACAGACTAATTGGACAAAATTTGCATATAACCCTTCATTTCAGAGCGCAGAGTACTTTGAAGGGGGAAAAATAATCATCCACATTTTTTAAATTGGAAGCACTTTCTTAATGATTTTTCCATGGTTAGGGGTTGAAAACCCACAACTCAGTTATTCATGTGGAACAAAGTAAAGAAAAAAAAATAAGGTTTTTAAAAAAAATTTTATTCATTCATTTGAGAGAGAGAGAGAGAGAGAGTAGGAGCACAAGGTGGGGAGGGGCAGAGAGAGAGGGATGGGCAGACCTCCCTGCTGAGTAGGGAGTCCTAAGAAGGGGTGAAGGGGCTGATCCCAGGACCAGGGGATCATGTCCTGAGTCCAAGGCCAAGAAGCTTAATGACTGAGCCACACAGGCACCCCTAAATTTCTCAATCTGGGTGCTATTGTCTTTTGGGGGCAGATAATTCCAGTGTTGGGACTGTCCTGTGCCTTGTAAGACATATAGCAGCATAGTGTTCTTTATTCCCTGGATGCCAGGAGCACCAACACCCAAATCCTGACAACCAGAAATATCCTGTCATCGCCAAATGTACCCAGGGCAGAAAAATCTCCCCCAATTGAGAACCACTGCTGGATATCAATCTTAATTTTGGTTTCCTATTTGTCACCCCATGCTCTCGAGGAAGCACAGTTGAAAGAAGTATAAAATGTGGTGATAGGTGAATTAAAGCAATTAAGTGACATAGATTTTAATCTTTTTAAACTAAAAGTTTAAAGCCACTAAAATGAGGTTTTCAAAAGTTGTAAACTGATGAGAAAATTTATTAAACTTATATTCATCCTAAATATTCATAGGAGCTGAAAGGGAAAAGTAAGGGTAAAGAAAATATTTTGAAACTTGGAAATTATGTCTCTAAAGGAATTAATGGTTATTTTTTCATGTTACTGTGGTATTAATATAGCATGGGGTGTGTGAGTAACAACACATCCTTTCTGCCTCGCCTAGAGTAATTACAATAGAATGTCTAAACATTAAATCTAGAAAAGGTTTCTAAGCATGATATAGGAACTGGTAACTAATAAGATGCAAAAAGGGAACATAAAAATGACAAAGACTATGTATATTTTTTCTTTTACAGTGACTGTGTTTTTGTTTTTTTTTTTTTGAATAAGCAGAAAGAAATTCATCTCTAAGTTTTCCCATGGTTGTTAAAAAAAGGCACAGAAAGAAATAGTTTAGGTTCTTGTTTGCTGTGTTTCATCATGTTTTAATACATAGGAGTTGTATTTTGGACATAATTTTTATATAGTAGCTATCTACACATTTAGGCTAGGGAGGTGTAAAAGTTAATGATTCTGGAATCATGGCACTGTCACAAGGACAGAAACTTAGAAAACGCTTTGTCTAGCTGTTCTTAACCCTATTGTGGATTTCACATACGTAAGGAATTTCTAAAAATATATAGGTGTCCAAGCCCTATGGACAGTTATTTTGATTTAATTAGTATGGGAAGAGGAGTCACTATTATTTCTAAACACTCTTTAGGTGACGTTACTATTAGGAGCCACTGGTCTAACCCATGGGTTACAAATGTAAATCACGACAGGGACCAGGAAATTAATGCAAATTAATTAGTGGTCCCAGTCTAAGAAAACAGGGTCCAGTGGGGACTGAGTTAGACTGGAGACTCTATATTCTAAAAATATTATTTTGCACAGTTTGTAGCCATATGGAAATGCTGTCCTCATTTTTATTAGAAACCAGATATTAGGTATTTTAGAGAAAGTTCTCCAACTTTTTGGAATACCAGAAAGGGACCAAATGAAACATATCTGTGGGCTGCCCATTTGCAACTCTAAAGCCAATCTGCTTTACTTACTTCACCAATGGTGAAGCTGAAAATCAGAAATTACACAGAATCAGAAATCACACTGATCAAATTTGTGGCAGAGCCTGACTCCAGTTGTAGTGTTTTTTGGTTTGTCCAATGATCCTACATTGTGATGCTACAGCTGTTCATGATAATGAGAACATTTATTAAGTGCCTGCAGTGTGCCAGACACTGTGCTAAGTGGAACCCACATCCATCTTTTTAAAATCTCTTAGGGGCTTTATGGAATGAGGATGAATAGTATCCTCATTTTATAGAGGAGGGAATCGAGTCTGGGAGACATTGACCGCAGAGGTCCAGGAGAGCCCAGCACTGCATTCAAATTCACCTGACTGCAAAGTCTCTTCTGTTAACTCTTTGCACCCTGTTTTCTGGAATGTTTCTTTCCGCGTTCTGAAAGGAGTCTATCTTGAGTGCATTTGGAAGGTAGGCGCCCAGCTCTGGTCCTTGGGGCATACATCATGGGCTCTCCCTGCTGTGCTCTGCCTGTGCTGTGCCCATCTTTCGTGTTTATTATTAATGTTGACCCTGCTTGAGGTCTGATGTCAGCTTTTCACTGGGTAGGTTGGAAGCTTAGGAAAAATGACAGCCCTAATGAAATGCACTTGAAGTGAGACCTTGTCAGGCTTGCTGCGGTTATGCACGATTTGCCTGTTTTAGAAGAAATGGACTAAATTGAACACTGGCCTCTCTGTCTCTCCCTGGACTGTCAGCCAGACTGTGTACAAAGAGAAAAGCTTCCACTGAAAGGCACCATTAAGACAGACCTGCTTCACAATGGGGGAAAAAGGTGTTTAAGAAGAATGTGGAAGAAAAATGAAGATGGTTTACCATTGAAAGCCAGTCAGAATCAATGAGCATATTTGCATACTGACTCAATGCTTACTTCCCTCTCTCTTCTTTCTGACCTCAATCCAACATTGTTCCAAAGACTGGCAGTACCAAAGTGTACAAGTACCCTTCAGACTTCCTCCAAATTTTCGATGAGGACTAAAATATTCATCATCCTCACTTCTAGGTATGAGAGTTCAAATTATAAGCAGAAACTGAGAGTTCATTCATTTAATATCTTGTCCCTGTTCCACTTAGCTCAGTGCTAAGGAACTGGCACTTAAAAGCATGACATGATCTGACCCCAAGGAACATAGGGTGAATTGGCAGTATACATATTGAGTGGTAAAGCTGTAGTAGTCACACTTACTGCTCTGAGTTCAGGATTGCTCTCTTAAGTTTTAAGTTGTTTTTATTTCACCATAAATACAGTTTGGTTATAGAAAAATACCCAAAAATGAGATAGAAAGCTGAGAAAGTCTCCATTACTCCTCCATTCCTAAATATCCACCATTACCAATCTGGCATTTCTCTTACATACGTGTGTGTGTGTGTGTGTGTGTGTGCGTATTTCTTTTTTAATGCCAGTAGAGTCATAGAGTGAACAGGATTTCATGACTTGCCTTGTTCTCCTCTATGATGGTACAGAGAACTGTGAAAGGGGCAGCAGAGGAGCAAGCGTCTTCCTTGCCTGTGTCTGATTCACAAGAAAGATGAATTCCTAGCCATTTTGTTTGGGTTGGGCTGAATGTACTCAAACCACGCATGTGCATGCAGACCACAGGAAAGCCAGGATTGCAGGGAATGTGGGTTCTGGAGACAACACAGAAGACAGAGGAGTAACTACCATGTCATCCTCTTCCTTCAGTGAAGATGTGGGAAGCTTAGACTAAATTTACCATTGTATTGTAGATAATTAATTTCAGTTAGATCAATAACTGACAGGCATCTAAATTGACAAACAGTGGCCAATTTATCATTAAAGTTTTATTATTTTTATGATATTTATGTATCATTTATTATTTATTATTTTTATTTACCTTTGCTTTCATTATCTTGGACTTTGATTATCTTGGGTAAACAAGTATTCAGAGCCTTCACTCATTGCTTTCATCATTTATGGATCCATTAACCAATGGGTCCATGTACCACCTTTCGTCCATGTACCACCATGTTCAACAGACACTTACTGAGTAGTGACAGTAAACCAGCCACTGGTGAGATTAAAGAAAAAGAGAGATCATCTGTGGCTTCAAGTAACCTGTATGGTTTGGTACAGGAGAAAGTTAAGACAGCAATTATTATAGAGAATGATCAGAATTATCCTAAGAGAAAGAACTGGATGCTATGGGAAAACAGAGGGAAGATGAAACAGGCTCTCAGGAGGTTCGTCATTTTAGTTTGGCTATCTATAAGATACTTTGAAAGGAACACTAGTGTAGTGGTTAAAAGCAAGGCCTTGTAATCAGATGTGAATTCAGATCACATGTCTAAATAGTTGAAACCTCACATTGCTACTAGATCATGTTTCTAAGCTTATTTTGCAACTTCTAATTGGACTGCCTTATCCTCCTTCTCCATATGCCTGACGGGTTTATTCCACGTATGCTTTCCCTTCAGTGCCTTCTTCCTGTCACTTTCCCATCATACCCAATATTATTTCCACCTTCTGGTTCCAGGATGCCTACTGTGCTTCTAGACACTACTTCCCACCTTGTAAAGCATTCCAATAATGAAGGTCTCAGTGAATTTTCAATAATTCCTTTCTAATCCTGTAGTGCCTGAGGTGCTATAGTTAATAAGTAAATAAATATTTACTGACTATATGGACAGATGGTTGAAAAGTGAAGATATCCTATGTGAGTTGCTTGAACTGAATAGTTTTATAGATACATTTCCTCCTCAAAAATGGTTCCTTGAAATTTCAGCTTTACCATTCATTATTGCTTCATCAGTCAAAAAATGGCATCTTCCCAGCGGCAGACTCTTGGTATTTTTCTTGCCTGTTCCTGGAGAAATTAAGTAATGTAAACTACTAGTACTAGTGACAAACCTCTGAATATTTTAACAGACCATGGAAATATTTGCTTCTTACCATACTTCAATTTTGTAATTTTCAATACGGAAGAGGTTCGTATTCAAGGCATCAGATCACTGGTCTTAAAATTCTCTTTCTTGACTACTTTGTGGATATGTCCCTGAAGCAATTATCTCTGATGAAAACATGAGTGCTGAGGTACAGAACAAAAAGAAAAAGAAGGGTGACAAAAGAGGGGAGATCTAGTAATGTCGCTGTGTCTAATAGAGAAAAGTAAGGATGAAAAACTATAGGAGTTTGTTTTTGAAGGCCAGTTTAGAGAGTTCAGACTGATGTATATCAGAAATCTTTTGGGAGCCAATGGGAGCAAAATCTTGGCCTACTACAATGGTGGGTCCCACTGGAATTGTCTCAAAGTTCTCTGCTTCTGAAGAAATTCTAGCATATGTAATTCTCTGACTCTTGTCACACCTTGACAAGGAATTAGAGGAAGGAAGTGGGAATTTTACATGCAGGCAGTTTGACCCAGCGTTTGCACTCTCAATATGAGTTGATTGAATGCATTGAAGTGTTAGGCATTTTAAATACATTTTTTATTTATTATTGATAGGGTAGTAGTATTTTAAGATTTGTAGATGAGAAAGCTAAAGCTTTCTCTAAAGCTAAAGGGATTACTCTAGAACATAAGTCTAGTGAATTAGGTATCAAATGTAAATCTGAATTTATATCTTATTTTCATTTTTCATTCGAGAGTTTTCAGATGTGGTTTGCAGAAATGAAATATTAGCTTAACATTTATAGAGTTTGTGGTTTAGCCTTAATTAATAATAATAATGATAATAATAATTTAATCCTCACCACTGCACAACTTTTCATTTCCCATTTTAAAATTAAGGAATGGACAGCTGAGGACATTAAGAGGCCAAAGGTCTCACAGGTGGCAAAGGGGAGAGACAAATACAGATCCAAAGAGGTCTGACCTTGGTATCAAGATTAGCCCAAGCTCTTAATCCACACATTTTTTGCTTGCTTTTCTTCTTTTGTGTTCTGCCTGCTTCTCCACTGAGCTTGAGGCTTATACTCTAATTCCTGAGTATCAGGGAGACAGCTGTTGCACCAAGAAAGTTAACAAAAGGTAAAACTCAGCTGCCACTGCTTACAAGCATATCTAGAATATAAATTAAGAGAGAGTCTTTCAAAAACTTTAACAGATCTAGTTCTTTTTCTTTTAAGCTTTTCATCTGGGTACTCCTTTGATAAATGCAACTTTGGGTGGGGATGTTTGCCAAGAGTCTTGGTTGAGAATAAGAGAGGTTAAGGTTCTTGAAAGGCGAACAGTGAAGCCTGGAAACAGACTATTTATAAGTCATATACAATAGATACCCCAGAGAAGCTGAAATATGCCAATTCATATCAACTGAAATCATGGCATCTTTAGTATTAATACCTCTTAAATCTTCAGGATGGACTGTTGGTTGAGAAAAGCTGTATGCGTATTTGACCCACTGCTATAAGGCAAATGCCACCATGGCAGAGTGTAGTAGTGATTCGGTTTGGGGAAGGGAAGGATAGGGAACGGTATTTATAAGGGGCCCAGGCTCAATGCTTTAAGCTGGGTCTTGCTAGGTGGGAAATGGTTGGAATTAAACATATTCTATAACATATTTGCTGTCATAAGTAGGCACCGAGAGTTGCAGATCTTAAATTAAGCGTTAATAAATTAATTAAATCTTGATAAATAGTCTATTTTATGTGGTAGGACTGCCATGAAGAGGTATTTTCTTCCAGGAACAGGTAGATATTTATTTTTGATTGTTCTCAGTATTGTTTAACATATGTTGGGGAATATATGCCCAATCCCAGAATTGTTTCATCAGGTACAGGAAATTAAGCTACTTTCAGTTCTCAGACAAAAAAATACCAGCAATGTTCAGAAGTAGGCCAAGGCTATATTAACCTGTATGAGCCACAGTCCTCCTTACAGAGTCAATGTACACAAGAGTCCTTCCTTCAGTAAGTACCTGCTGATTAGGCGGGTCCCAAAGTGCCTTTTCTTTTCCCAAGAGCTCTGATCAGATATAGTATTCCTCCAGCTCTACAGCATTCCTTCCTCTTTTACAATGTAAGCACTTGTAAGCTACAAGAGATAGCAATGCTGAAAGGGATCCTCTTCCCCTCCCTTAAACACTCATTCTCAAACTTTGGTCTGCATGACAATCATTCAGAGAACCTCTTTAACATTAAAATCTGGGATGCCACCAAGATACAATTGTGGAGTAGGGCTGAAAATTCCAAATTTTAAGACTTCTCCCCTGTCCCCAAACCACCATCATCAAATCATGCTTGTATAGAGGTCCTAGGATCATGCTTTGAGAAACATTGGAAACTTTGAGTTTTCCTGGTTAGCATAGTACCTGCAATTGTCACTGGACATTGGTACGTGATCTCTGTTGAACCTGGAGTTTCCTGTTGGTGCATTGATATCTCTGGGCATTTCAACATGGCCATGTGATTTCAACATAGCCATGTGATAAGGAATTAACTGTGTTTACCTTAGTTCTCTGGTAGACTTTATATTAAAAAATCTGTGTCCCAGAATCTACATGATTTGTTTAAAAGACAATTCATTCTTTTCATTCTACTAATTATCTTACCCCTTGTCAACGCACCTCTGATGTTTCAGTGGAAGATTATCGCAACGAGGGTGATGTTTAACAGGATATTTTTTCATTTGCATATTTGAGGGAATACAGTTTTCCTTCTTTGTCTAAACAAATGTATTTACAGATTATTTTTTAAAAATGATACTACAGGGGCGCCTGGGTGGCTCAGTGGGTTAAGCCTCTGCCTTTGGCTCAGGTCATGATCCCAGGGTCCTGGGATCGAGCCCCGCATCGGGCTCTCTGCTCAGCATGAAGCCTGCTTCCTCCTCTCTCTCTCTCTGCCTGCCTCTCTGCCTACTTGTGATCTCTCTCTCTGTCAAGATAATAAATAAAAATCTTAAAAAAAAATGATACTACAGAGAAATATAAAGAAGCATATAAAAAATACCTAGAATTCTACCTTTTATGTAGCCTAACATTTGTGTCTAAGACTTTGAAACTTTTTCTTTTCAAACACAATTTTTTTTAAAGATTTTATTTATTTATTTTACAGAGAGAGAGAGAGAGAGAGATCACAAGTAGGCAGAGAGGCAGGCAGAGAGAGAGGGGAAAGCAGGCTCCTTGCCAAGCAAAGAGCCCGATGCGGGGCTCGATCCCAGGACCCTGAGATCATGACCTGAGCCAAAGGCAGAGGCTTAACCCACTGAGCCACCCAGGTGCCCCAAACACAATATATTTTTATAAAACTTGAATTATACTAGAATACTTTTTTTTTTACTTCTTTAAAAAACTTACTATGCCATGAATATTGTTTATATTAATAAATTTAGTTGAATATTTAGAAAGTTCTCACTTTTTATTATGAGAAATGTGCTCCAGGGAACATATTCTTATACACACTCTTGTACACTTATTTTGGCATATCTGTCCTAATAACTGCTTATATTAAATTACTACAAGTAGAATTAGTGCTCCACACTTAAGATTTCAACACATGCTATCCAATTGTCCTCAGGGAAAGCTTACAATTGTCTTTTTCATACAGTCTCAATACTGCCTACTCAGAGAAGCCTTCTGTGATGACATCATCTTAAATGAAAATCTGCTCTTCCATCCCAATGCTTTTGATCCTATCATATTGTTCATAGCACTGATCACTACTTGATATATTGTGTATTTCTTTGTTTGTATTATATTCTCTCTTCCCCAGTAGACTATATGCCCACCAGTGGAGGAATTCTTCTTCAGTTCACTGTTGTATCTCCGGCTCTCAGAACAATGTCTAGCAGATAGTAGGTGCTCTATAAATAAATGAGGACTGAATTCATGATCTGTTTCTAACATGAGATATTATCTTTTTTACTGGTCTTTGTAAAGAGCCATATTCCTATTGAATAGGAATGTAAAGTCCTATGAAGGCAACTTAGCCAATTAGTGTGTTCAGCTGTACCTGCTCCCCATCTGTTCAGCCAGCTCTTCTTCAAAAGGCCCAGATTTGCTTACTTCAACTATGAAAATATTACTGCTGTCAAAACGACAACATTTTTATCCTACCCATGTAGTAGACATACTTTGGATCTGGGGTTGGCAAACTTTTTCTGTGAAGAGGAGATAATAGATATTTTACACTTTGTCAGGCATGTGACCTTTGTCATAAGACTCAACTCTGTGGTTGTATCATGAGAAGAGCCAGAGACAATGGATAAACAAATGAGTGTGACTGTGTTGTTACATAACTTGATTTACAAAGACAGGTGTCAGACCAGGCTGGGCTCACAAGCCCCTGCTTAATCAGTTTTCATTGATTCAATGTTAGGTAGTATCTAGAACAGCTCTGTCCAATAAAAATGTCATGTGAACCATATATGCAATTTAAATTTCCAATAGGAACATTATAAAAAGTAAAAAGTAATGGGTAAAATCAGTTTTAATAATATATATGTATTTTTTTAAGATTTTATTTATTTATTTGTCAGAGAGAGAGAGAGAGAGAGCGAGAGCAAGCACAGGCAGACAGAGTGGCAGGCAGAGTCAGAGGGAGAAGCAGGCTCCCTGCCCAGCAAGGAGCCTGATGTGGGACTTGATCCCAGGATGCTGGGATCATGACCTGAGCCGAAGGCAGCTGCTTAACCAACTGAGCCACCCAGGCGTCCCAAGTTTTAATAATATATTTTATGTAGCCAAAAATATTCAAAATATTGCTTTAACATGTAAATATTATTAATGAGATGATTTGCATTTTTATATGAAGTTTTGGGAATCAGGTGTGTATTTTACACTTACAGCACATCTCAGTTGAGTCTGGACACACTTCAAGAGCTCAGTGGTCATATGTGGCTGGTGGCCATTGTATCAAACAGTACAGATCTGGAGCAGATTTTCTTAACCTTGGCACGACTGACACGTTGTACAGGTACATACATGATTGTGGGAGACTACAACAGTTCGTGACAGGATGTTCAGCAGATATCCTTCACCTCTACCCACTAGATTCCAGTAGTGCCTGTTCAACAGTGGCAGTAAAAACCATCTCCAATCTTCTCCAAACATTACTAAAGGGCAAAAGTACCCCAACTGAAAACCACAGATTTAGAATATGCATTCTAAAGCTAGGTCAATGAATTCCCTGGAATTGAAAAGGATAGTACCTATGTGCCTACATTTGTGGGGTAGTAGGGGAAGGGAGGAAGGAGAGGGTTTCTTTCTTTCTATAGCTTCCCAAAGGTGTCCTGACCCAAAATAGATTATAAATCACTGATCTAATGAAAAGAGATGATAAATTATGCAATTAGGTGCATACCACCAATGAATTCACGGCACAAATCCAAACTTTTGCCTGTGCCCTTTTAAAGTGAAATCAATTCCCATGATGAACCTGAACACTTCAGTCTTCTTAAACTGTACTGTGGTTTTGCCATCTTGATCCGTTACTGTGGGCATACTGATTTTGAACAATTCATTTCGAGTATTACTTCACGAGAAAATCCATGAACGAGCAGATTCTGGCTAACATATTACAGCAATGGTGAGGGATTATACGTACCATTTTAGCAATCGGAGAATCATTATTATTGAAACTTTAAGTTAGCAAAATGCACAGGTCATGAGATTGAGAGTGAAATTTACATGATCTAAACAGCTATGTGAATTTAGGCTGAGAGAGTCTTGCCCGTAGGCTTTCTCAGATTATCTGGGAATAAAAGGAGAGAGTATTAAGGTTATTGTCTCCCCCTGGAGGGGAGGTGGGTGGGGGCAGGGGTAATTGGATGATAGACATTAAAGAGAACACTTGATGGAATGAGCACTGGGAGCTATATGCAACTGATGAATCATGAAATTCTACCTCTGAAAGTAATAATAGGCTATATGTTAATTAAATTGAATTTAAATAAAAAATTTTTTAAATGTTATTGCCTCCTTAAAACAGTAGTTCTGATTTATACTCAAAACTCTTCTTGACTGCTTATATCTATCTGCAAACTCAGCCTCGGGTGGGGATGAGTTTCACTCTGATGACAAGGGCTATGAAGGTAAAGTATAATTAGCTTCTCCTGTTTCCTCTAGATGCTATAAAATACTGGAAAGAACTAGTCACATTATTAGAATATGAACTATCTCTAGTGATGTGGGCATCCAAACAGGAGATCCTCAACCATCGGCTTCCGTTAGGTGATTATTTTCTCTGTAACGTACACCTCTTCTCCAAGTCTGCTGTGCAGCAGGAGGGGGACTCACATGTTTTTCATGCAATTAAAATTCATATGCTTCGAATCTGAACCGACTGAGGATTTTGTGGGTGGTGTTACCAAGAGACTGTCTAACTCCCTCCCCTAATTGAAATATTTTCCTCAATCCCAACTTGTTTTTATGCCTGAACTCACTTCCGTGTTGATTTGCATAGCAACACTGCTCACCCACTCTCTCAGAGAAGGCTGAAGGGTCACTTGGTCCACGTGTCACAGTCAGGACAGAGACTTGTGATGTTATATAATTTTAGACTTTTGATGCTCTCATATCCTCCTTCCATGAATTTATACTTATTGTTAGACAGATGTACTGACAGGATTTCCAGAGCGTGGATTTCTTCATACATCTTTAAATTTATGAGTATATACTAGATCTCTTTTTATAGTTTGCTTGGAGACAAACATAATTGGTTGGAAACAAATTTTTTAAAGTATCACGTGTAATCATCTTACAAATAATATGCTTATATTGCATTTGTGTTAAAATTATTAACAGGACGATAGATTCCAATTTTGAAAACATTAATGACTTATGCCAGAAATCTGCTAACTCTCTCTAGACGTTTCTTTATGTTTTACTCTACCAAGATGCTCAAGTTATTATATAGGTGCCTTAGGTCTCTCTTGATGTCTGAGAGGCTTTTTCACTCGCTCAGACCAAGTGGGAAGTGGGGACACTGATACTTGCTGGAAAGGAAGACTGGACGAAGGTGGAAGAAGCCTATAGGAGATCAGAAAGAAAACAGACAGGACCTAGACACATCCTGAGGAAGTTGAGGGAAAGACATTAAAATAAGAAAACGGGCGCCTGGGTGGCTCAGTGGGTTAAGCCTCTGCCTTCGGCTCAGGTCATGATCTCAGGGTCTTGGGATCGAACCCCACATCGGGCCCTCTGCTCAGCAGGGAGCCTGCTTTTCTCTCTCTCTCTCTCTCTCTCTCTGCCTACTTGTGATCTCTCTGTCAAATAAATAAATACAGTCTTTAAAATAAAATTAAATTAAATTAAATAAGAAAACAAATAAATGACCTAGAGCTTGGCGAGGAGACCCAAGTCAGACCTTTGTCTGGGGAACCCATGGCCATCAGCTTCCTCTTGAAGCACCCACTTCAGCAAGAAGCAAATGTCTGTATCCCCATGCGAGGACCTGCTCCTTCTGGGAAGGGTGACTCCTTTAAGCCAAAGGGGGTGTCACAGAGAAATGAGGAGGGGAGGCATTCAGCCTGGGGAGTCTAAAAAGCCTTCCCAATCTCTTCCTGCTAAGTCAATTGAAATCAAATTGAGCACCTGTGGAGCTCAGCCTGTTGCAAGCTTATGAGACAACTTCATATTAAAGGCAAACCAACAACCTCCTTCACTGGCATCTCAGGACGGTTCAGCATAAAATTAAGTCCAATCTAAAGCCTTTTTGGTTTGATTCGTAACTATGAGGCTCTCAAAAGGTTTGGGCTCATTTGTTCTAAAGAGACTTGAGATGTGACAATAGAAGACGCTTCGAATTTTACTCAACTAAGAACACCCTCAAGTTTTGCCACTGGAGGGCACCAGTCGACAATATTACTCTCCCACCATTTTCCTTGTCTTATTTTTTCCTCCCTAACTTGAGCAAGAACTCTAAATAAAGTCCTGTTTCACAGATTAAATTGGAGCTGCTTTATCCTTCCATAATTCAGAATTTCAAAGAGCAATTTCTTAGAATAATTGGAAATCACGACATTTCATACTCATTTCTGGAATCAATATTTTTAGCCCAGTTGATGTTAACCTAGGAAGGTCGGTCTCAGAAGAAGTGACAGGGAAATAGTTACTTATCATCAGTCCGCAATTATTGTTTACCCCATGGCTAGCTCCGGATGATCTAACCACTGAGAGTGTTCAGATTATTAACATTTAAAGAAAGACCAAATCCAATATAAATGTTGAAGTTCACTTGAAAAGTGTTATTTTCGATTTGTTTCAGAAATACTTTGAGAGATGTTGAGCTAGATATCTGAATAGACATCACCCCCCCACACACACCTTCAATTTTAGCACCTCAGCTGTATCATTCATGTGCAGTAATATTCTTACAGGAATAATCAACATTCAGTATTCTGTCTCTGCAGCAGATCATGGTTCCCTCTAACCACCAGATGCTACTGAGGCTATCAGATCTGAACTAAGGGAAAAAAAGGACTTTTGTGGGGAAAGCTGTCTTTCAAAATCCTACTTCGAACCAAAAGAATGTTCTCTTGAGACTGTCTGCTGAAGAGGAGGTAGGCTGAACAACTGACTTTTGAAGGCAAGTTAGAAAGATTTGTTTTTTTGCCCTATTTCATTTTGCACCCCACCCCATTTTCTCAGACACCTTTCTCTTTTGTTCTGCTTCTTATTTCTGTTTACCAGTCTTCCAGCTATGGCTCCTTTTCACTACTCATCCCCTCTAAACTCGTCTAAAACTTGTACAGACTAAAATTGCACACTGGGATCATTTTATTCTTATGAGTTTGCCAACATTTGAGTATTAACCGGCAAAGGTGGCTGAAGACAGGGATTTGGGTGTTATTAGCAGAGGCTGTTTGCAAAGCTTCTGTTGATAACATTGGCTCTTCTATAACTCAATTTCCTCCTATGTGAGAAATTTCTCTGGCTCTACACTCAAGAACTCTGTCTTCAAAGGAAAACAACATTCTATCATCTCTCAAATACCTCACAGGGATGTTTTGACATTAAGTGAATTATGTTAAATAATCAATGCCAGCATAGGGCCAGGCACAGAGACACTCAATCAATAGAAGTAGCTTTCCTACCTTCCTACTTCTGTTTCCTTTTTCTCTTAGAGCCTAGAGCCAGATTTTATATCAATCAGAGCAACTGTGTTGACCAGTTTGGTAACTTATTTGCTTTCCTCAAGATTGCAATTTTACTCTATATTTCTTTCTCAATTCATTTTTTTTTTTAAAGATGTGAGACTAAATTTAAAAAAAATAATCTGAATGATTTGGGACAGAAATGAGTATCTGAAGGAGTGTGCGAAGTTCCTCCTGGGAAGTTATATTCCTGAATAACCCCCAACATTAGAGATGTTTAATCAGAGTCTTAAAAGAATTAAGAAGAAATCTCGCTCTATGGGGCTCTATGTTTTTAAGTTAGGGTAGAGACAGTATATTGTGTTTGAAAATATGTAAGTTCATAGTAGCATGGACCTGAGTTCAAATACTTGCTCTGGCATTTACAAGTTAGATAAACTTGGGTAGGAGAGAATTAAGAATTTTCTCTCAGCTATAAAATGGGAATTAATAATTCTTAACCACTGGTATTGGTATGATATTAATTAAGATAATGAAATAAATGTGTTCAATATCATTATATTTGTTGCTATTGTTGCTCAACTAGATGGTTTCCTAAGGACCCTCTCTGATCTAAAGATTTTATAACTTAGGTTGCATGAAGTAGTAGGTTTCTGTCTGTGATGAGTTATACAGTTCCTCTGCTTCCCCCCACCACTCCTCTCTCTGGCCATCTATATGCTCTACACCCTCTTACACTAGTACTTGATTTCGCACCATTCCTATGTATTGCAATCTACTCTACCCTTTCCCCACGTCTTACTGATCCTTTGACCAACTCATATCACGTTTCTATGAAGTGTCCTTGAAACAGAGCAAGGGGATCTGATCTCTTCCTCCTCCAAATACTTACCATTCTTAACTTTTTCCTTCTCAGCTTCCTTGGTTTCCTAGAAGCCAGCTTGGTTATTTCAATGACTGTTGCACATGACTCCAGTGAAGCACTTGTCACAAGACTGACCTCCTTACAGAAAAATAGAGTTTCTGTGTATCAGATGTCCAACTTGATGTTTAGCACAGAGTAATCCCTCAATAAATACTACCCAAATGAGTTAGGAAACCATTTATTTGGTATTGATACTACATTTCTGTATATTGTATGTCCTGATAAGGACTTAGAAGTTCTTTGAAGTCAAGAACCTACACAGAACACTGATGTTAAAAAAACAAATCTGGGGAAGAGAAAGAAAGCAGACATTATATGCTGCATGTAGATGAATATACACTACCACCTCTGAAGTCGACTTATTAAAAGAATTGATCCTGAATCTGATCAAACCTTTAGATCCAACCACAATTTATAGAAAATGTGAAGAATAGAGGAACATGTTAATGACACCATGAGGTTGTATCCAGCAAAATCCAGATTGTATGGTGTTCTACTGTAGTAATCTGCAAACTACAGGCTGTCCCTTGCCTGGTTTTGTACATCCTCAAGCTTAGGATGATTTTACTTTTTTAAAACTTAAAAAAAAAATGAAACAAGGAAGAAAAAGTGATGCAGATGTCTTCTCTAGGGGACTATTGACAAGTTTTTTCCAAAAATAAATTGCAAAAAGAAAACCAAGTGAGATTAACAGAGACTGAAGTCATAGATGAACTCATAATGAATTGATTTCTAATTTAAACAAACTACAAAACAACAAAAGAAACATTCATAGCAACTATGATATAATTGATATTTAATGATTTAATGATATTAGTGATTTAATGGTATTTTATTGATAATGATATTTAATGGTATTTTATTGATTAAGGTGTGATAATTTTTTTTTTAAAGACATTCTTATTTTTTTGATCTACATCCTGAAATTTTTATGGATGATGCTGTGTGGGGATTTGCTATTTAGTAATAAGTGGAGGAGGAAGTGAGTGGGGTTCTGGACATAGTGAGATTATCCATGAGTTGGTGATTGCTGTAATTGGATGACTGATTCATGAGGGTTATTATACTCTTGTACTTTTCAATATATTTGAAATTTTTTAACAGTAAAAAGTTAAAAAAAAACCAATAAACTGGATTTCTATCTGGGGTAGATTCCCATCAAAAGAACTTTCTTACTGTACTTAGATTTTTTAATTTTTCTGACTGCAGATTCCTTATCTGTAAAATGGAAATGAAAAAGATGCCTACTCCATAGGGTTATGGCAACCAGTATATGAGCTACTGCATACACAAAGCTTAATTAATGCCTTACATATAATGAAGCATTCAATCATTGCTGGCACGTGTTATTGTTACTGCTCCTGTTAGTTTCTCATTATATGCTGGTATTGGCGGGTACTTGCTGATGAGATGGCAGAGTACACCATGACAGTGGACCACTGTATTGGTATATAGGGAACGATGGGCACAGAGAAGAACAGGAACAGAGGGGGATGGTCAGGACCACGGAGTTCCCAATAACCTGTCTGTTGCAGTGGCTACTCTGGACTGAGTTGTGTTAGACATTGGAACTGCTGCGATGTGGCACAGGCTATCTGGCTGGGCCCCGAGCTTTTCATGTGGCAATATCATCTTAGAGCTTGAAGGTCAGGGAGTGAACAGTACAATCCAACACTTAAACCCAACCTTAAAGCTATTTCTAAAGCTCTGCTTTACAATAATTTTCTGTCACTGATGAGAGGTGTCTTGCCAGAATAAACACTGCCTAAAACAGGCTTAAGAGGAAAAACAACTTTAAAAGCATTGATTTATTAAATCCTCATTGAATATCACCATGTCATGGTGGCAATATACCACAGTGATTTATGGCAACCCTATCCGTAGTGCTGATTTTGAAGAGATAAAGAGCTTGCCCCGGAATGAAAATCCACACATTGCTGCTTTCATTGAAAAAAATCTTGCTATTGGAGGGGGGGGGGAGCATTCAAAGTAAACAATATGCTTAGTGACAGAGTTAATTTGCATTCTGGCACAAGTTTCGAATGTTTGCAGTCTGGTAACTAGCGCATGCTTCACATTTCAGAGTCACACTCATTTAGGGATAGTGGTACTTAATGGGGCAGGGGAGTTTTGTCTCCAGGGGTCATCTGGCAATGTCTGGAGACATTCTGGGGTGTTAGGGATGCTCCTGGCATTTCGCAGGTAGAAACTAGGGATTCTACTCTCCCTTCAGTGTACTGAACAGCTTCCACAACAAAGCTTTATCTGGACCAAAATGACAAGAGTGCAGCGGCTCAGAAACTCTTTTAAAAGCATGACTTTCGAGTCACACAGAAGTGGGAATCAAACTCCTGCTTTGCCACTTACTCCAAGTATGACCACTTACTCCAAGTGTGACAGAGAACACAGGGTTTTGTCTCTGTATAAGCACCTGCTTTTTCTACAAAGTATTGAATGGGCAGTCCTCTTGTACAAATGAAGTCAGAAAATGCAGACTCTTTTTTTTTTTTTTTTAAAGATTTCATTTATTTATATGAGAGAGAATGTAAGATGGGAGAAGGTCAGAGGTAGCAGCAGACTCCCCACAGAGCTGGGAGCCCAATGCAGGACTCGATCCCTAGACTCTGGGATCATGACCTGAGCTGAAAGCAGTGGCTTAACCAACTGAGCCACCATGGCACCCTGCAGACAGACTCTTTACCACAGACCTAGAGAAAAGGAAGTGCTCTTGTAGAGCAGATATCATTATCAGATTTTTTTGATACAGCTATTCTGCTGGTGACCCATGAATTATCCAAGGATTCACTAAAATAAGAGCCAAGATACCATTTTGTTTTGTTTTTGTTTTTGTTTTGTTTCTCCCTCTCTCCCTTCTCCCCTTCCTTCTTTCCTTTCCTTTTTGGATAACAAATTGCAGTAAGGTCTTTGCAATCTTTTAGGTTGAGGACCTATATGATGTAAATGCATCTTGTTGAAGGAATGCAAAACAAAATAAAACAAAACCCTGTATTTGATTCCTTAAGAGATAAACTTAATTGTCAGAAAGAGCCACTCCATAGACAGAGCTGGGAAATTCGTTTGAAATTCCTCTTTTGTCCCTTAGGATGAAGTATGATGCATGCCCGGGAGCTTAATGGTTTACAAGTTGGGACTCCCACTGTGTCTTTTTTTTGCTGGTGATTTTATGATTCTCCTACACACAACATGATGGATTCTTGAGTATCCAGAGCTTTGAATCTATACTTTTTTTTCTTTTCCAGCTTGAATGAAACCCTTCAGGCAGAGCTGTGAAGATGTGGTTCTTAAATAAAATATTTTTCTACTGTGCTAATAATTCACACGTTCTCCACATTTCTCTTCTATACTCAGGGTCAGTGGGATACATCCATTTTTCTTAATTCTATCTGGCCTGTTTTTCTCTGGCTTCCCACAGCTTTTTATGAAAGCACAGCATGGCTTATTCTAGGTGCTGGTATGAGGGGAGGGTGCAGAATTATAGAGGGGGAGGGGACACATTCTTATTCTTTTCCCATTACCAATGACATTTTAATGATTTGAAAACTCTTTTTAAGGGACCTAATGTGAAATATTGCATCACAAATCCACATAGGAGACATAATTCAGATAATAGAAGCAATAACACACTTTCATCCTGCTTCTAAGTTTTAATGAAATGTACTTTACTGAGAGCCAGTATATTCCCCAACCCCCCCACCCCTCAACCAGAGAAGCCATTTGCTTGCTGGATTGCTAAATCTCTACAGA
The DNA here is from genome assembly GCF_902655055.1 of Lutra lutra. NCBI lineage: Eukaryota > Metazoa > Chordata > Mammalia > Carnivora > Mustelidae > Lutra > Lutra lutra. Next base: position 182,245,553 of record NC_062278.1, on the reverse strand, counting down.
GTTGACATTCTTCTTTGAAACAACTGGATATTTGGATTTCTGGGTCAGGCAGAAAGACTGCAGTGTCAGAAGTGAAAATAGTACAAATTTCAAGTGTGAGTATGTGATTTCACTTTATGTACATATGGCACCATGGTGTACTGGTACCAGCTGGGCAGTCAGGTCGGCAACAACAGTGATGCCTATTCAGACCTTCTGCTTTCTATAAAATCTTTGGACAATATGATGTAGCCCACCTAATATCACGCTTTAAAGCACAAAAATTGTATTTGAGTAAAAGAGTAATTAAACAGTGCAAAGTTGGCACATTTTTAAAAAATGTACTTTGGAGACTCCAGTCATACAAGACTCTCCAAACATGATTCTAATGCCCATATTTCTTAGCATATATGTTGTTTCTTAAAAATGTGACCTTAAGACCACAGGAAGTTGGAAGAATTGGGTACTCTTTCTTCTGTATTCTGATTTATTATGGTTAAGTGAGTTCATTTAGTTTTGAGGGTCTATGCTTCTGAATCTTTTATAGGGAGGACATGTCACCCTTCCTTCTTATGTTTCTTCCTGGTTTCCTCAAACAGGAAATACTTCTTTCCCTTTGGTCCTGTCTTGTTTTGTTGGTGAGTCTGGATGGAGGTCACTGCTCATGTCTTGCCTGGAGTTTGATTCATTCTGTCTCAAGATGTCCCAAGTGTTGCATGCTCTCCTCTCTACTCTGACCACTGTGTTGGATCCTCACCAGGAAAGGGCTCACCCCTACCTCCAGCTGCCATGTCTGTGATGGTTTGGGCCAGTCTATTCCAGAGGCCTATTATAGGAATGCCCATTTTGGCCTTGAATCCAAATTACCTTTTCCACTCCAGCTTCATCATTCATGAAAATAATCACATAGGGGCACCTGGGTGGCTCAGTGGGTTAAGCCTTTGCCTTCAGCTCAGGTCATGATCTCAGGGACCTGGGATTGAGCCCTGCATCAGGCTCTCCACTCAGCAGGGAGCCTGCTTCCTCCCTCTCTGCCTACTTGTGATTTCTCTCTCTGTCAAATAAATAAATAAAATCTTTTTAAAAATCACATAAACAACATTTCTGGGTCAGTTTCCCAATTGAGTCAGAATTTGGAAGGGAGTAGTGATGAGTGGTTAACTTTCTTAACACCAAAGATCTTTTTAAAGATCTTAGTACAGTTTATCTCTTGGGCCATAGATGGCCAAGTCTTGCAATATAGTTAAAAATGAATACTTGTCATTCCTCATCATTTATTATATTTATCAATAAGGACATATGAAGGGGTGCCTGGGTGGCTCAGTGGGTTAAGCTGCTGCCTTCGGCTCAGGTCATGATCCCAGGTCCTGGGTTCGAGCCCCACATCGGGCTTTCTGCTCAGCAGGGAGCCTGCTTCCTCCTCTCTCTCTCTGCCTGCTTCTCTGCCTACTTGTGATTTCTCTCTGTCAAATAAATAAATAAAATCTTTAAAAAAAAAATAAGGACTTATGAAGACCCAGGCAATATATTGCATTACTGAGGATAACATAATATATAAGTGATGGATCAGGCCTTCAAAAAACATCAATCTCCTAAAGGAATTAAAATATATATGTTGATAGAAAGAATGCAAAATTTTAAAAGTTAATTAAGAGAAACATACATAAAATGCCATGGGGACATCAGACATCCATCTGGGAAGGCAAGAACTCAGTTATTTATTTATTTATTTATTTATTTATTTATTTATTTAAGAGAGAAAGAGAAAGCATGCTCAAGAGTAGGGAGGGGCAGAGGGAGAGGCAGAGAGAAGGAGAGAGTCTTAAGCAGACTCCCTGCTGAGAATGGAGCCTGATGTGGGGCTTGATTTTAGGACCCAAGGTGAGCCAAAATCAAGAGTCTGATGCTTAACCAACTGAGCCACCCAGACACCCCTTTAAAAAATTATTTATTGGGAGGAGTCAAGATGGCGGAGAAGTAGCAGGCTGAGACTACTTCGGGTAGCGGGAGATCAGCTAAATAGCTTATCTAAAGATTGCAAACACCTACAAATCCAACGGGAGATTGAAGAGAAGAAGAACAGCAATTCTAGAAACAGAAAATCAACCACTATCTGAAAGGTAGGACTGGCAGAGAAGTGAATCCAAAGCGACGGGAAGATAGACTGCGGGGGGAGGGGCCGGCTCCCGGCGAGCAGCGGAGCAACGGAGCAAAATCAGGACTTTTAAAAGTCTGTTCCGCTGAGGGACATCGCTCCAGAGGCTTAACTGGGGTGAAGCCCAGGCGGGGTAAGCGCGGCCTCAGGTCCCGCAGGGTCGCAGAAGGATCGGGGGTGTCTGAGTGTCGCAGAGCTTACCGGTATTAGAACGGGGAAGCAGGCTGCAGAGGCAGAGCCGAGGAGTGACTCTCAGCTCGGGGTTGCCTTGAACCGGTCGCAGGCTCGGTCAGCTCGGAGCGCGGCCAGAGGCCAGGGTGACGGGAGTCCTTGGGCGCTGTTCTCTGAGGGCGCACCGAGGAGTGGGGCCCCTGGCTCTCGGCTCCTCCGTGCCGGAGACCGGGAGGCCGCCATCTTCATTCCCGCCCTCCGGAACTCTACGGAAAGTGCTCAGGGAACAAAAGCTCCCGAAAGCAAACCCAAGCGGATTACTCAGCCCGGCCCCAGGTAAGGGGGTGCAACTCCGCCTGGGGCAAAGACGCTTGAGAATCACTACAACAGGCCCCTCCCCCAGAAGATCAACGGGAAACCCAGCCAAGACCAAGTTCACCTACCGAAGAGTGCAGTTTCAATACCAAGGAGAGCGGCGGAATTCCAAGGAGAAGAAAGCAAAGCACGGAACTCATGGCTTTCTCCCCATGATTTTTTAGCCTTGCAGTTAATTTAATTTTTTTTTCTTTTTCAATTTTTTTTTCTTTTTCTCTTCTTCTGCTAAATTTTTTTTAACTTTTACCGTTTTCTTTTTTAACGTTTTTTAAATAGTTTATCTAATATATATATATTTTTTCCTCTTTTTATATTTTTTCTTTATCGGCTTTCTTTTTTTAAATAGTTTTTTTTTTTCTTTTTGAACCCCTTTTTATCCCCTTTCTCCCCCCTCACGATTTGGGATCTCTTCTGATTTGGCTAAAGCATATTTTCCTGGGGTTGTTGTCACCATTTTAGTATTTTACTTGCTCCTTCATAAACTCTTATCTGGACAAAATGACAAGGCGGAAAAATTCACAACAAAAAAAAGAACAAGAGGCAGTCCCAAAGGCTAGGGACCTAATCAATACAGACATTGGTAATATGTCAGATATAGAGTTCAGAATGACGATTCTCAAGGTTCTAGCCGGGCTTGAAAAAGGCATGGAAGATATTAAAGCAACCTCCTCGGGAGATATAAAAGCCCTTTCTGGAGAAATAAAAGAACTAAAATCTAACCAAGTTGAAATCAAAAAAGCTATTAATGAGGTGCAATCAAAAATGGAGGCTCTCACTGCTAGGATAAATGAGGCAGAAGAAAGAATTAGCGATATAGAAGACCAAATGACAGAGAATAAAGAAGCTGAGCAAAAGAGGGACAAACAGCTACAGGACCACAAGGGGAGAATTCGAGAGATAAGTGACACCATAAGACGAAACATTAGAATAATTGGGATTCCAGAAGAAGAGGAAACAGAGAGGGGAGCAGAAGGTATATTGGAGAGAATTATTGGAGAGAATTTCCCCAATATGGCAAAGGGAACAAGCATCAAAATTCAAGAGGTTCAGAGAACCCCCCTCAAAATCAATAAGAATAGCTCCACACCCCGTCACCTAATGGTAAAATTGACAAGTCTTAGTGACAAAGAAAAGATCCTGAAAGCAGCCCGGGAAAAGAAGTCTGTAACGTACAATGGTAAAAATATTAGATTGGCAGCAGACTTATCCACAGAGACCTGGCAGGCCAGAAAGAGCTGGCATGATATATTCAGAGTACTAAACGAGAAAAACATGCAGCCAAGAATACTATATATAGCTAGGCTATCATTGAAAATAGAAGGAGAGATTAAAAGCTTCCAGGACAAACAAAAACTGAAAGAATTTGCAAATACCAAACCAGCTCTACAGGAAATATTGAAAGGGGTCCTCTAAGCAAAGAGAGACCCTAAAAGAAGTAGATCAGAAAGAAACAGAGACAATATACAATAACAGTCACCTTACAGGCAATACAATGGCACTAAATTCATATCTCTCAATACTTACCCTGAATGTTAATGGGCTAAATGCCCCAATCAAAAGACACAGGGTATCAGAATGGATAAAAAAACAAAACCCATCTATATGTTGCCTACAAGAAACTCATCTTAAACCCGAAGACACCTCCAGGTTTAAAGTGAGGGGGTGGAAAAGAATTTACCATGCTAATGGACATCAGAAGAAAGCAGGAATGGCAATCCTTATAGCAGATCAATTAGATTTTAAGCCAAAGACTATAATAAGAGATGAGGAAGGACACTATATCATACTCAAAGGAACTGTCCAACAAGAAGATCTAACAATTTTAAATAACTATGCCCCTAACGTGGGAGCAACCAACTATATAAACCAATTAATAACAAAATCAAAGAAACACATCGACAAGAATACAATAATAGTAGGGGATTTTAACACTCCCCTCACTGAAATGGACAGATCATCCAAGCAAAAGATCAACAAGGAAATCAAGGCCTTAAATGACACACTGGACCAGATGGACATCACAGATATATTCAGAACATTTCATCCCAAAGCAACAGAATACACATTCTTCTCTAGTGCACATGGAACATTCTCCAGAATAGATCATATTCTTGGTCCTAAATCAAGTCTCAACCGGTATCAAAAGATTGGGATCATTCCCTGCATATTTTCAGACCACAATGCTCTGAAGCTAGAACTCAATCACAAGAGGAAATTTGGAAAGAACCCAAATACATGGAGACTAAACAGCATCCTTCTAAAGAATGAATGGGTCAACCAGGAAATTAAAGAAGAATTGAAAAAATTTATGGAAACAAATGATAATGAAAACACAACGGTTCAGATTCTGTGGGACACAACAAAGGCAGTCCTGAGAGGAAAATATATAGCGGTACAAGCCTTTCTCAAGAAACAAGAAAGGTCTCAAGTACACAACCTAACCCAACACCTAAAGGAGCTGGAGAAAGAACAAGAAAGAAAGCCTAAACCCAGCAGGAGAAGAGAAATCATAAAGATCAGAGCAGAAATCAATGAAATAGAAACCAAAAAAACAATAGAACAAATCAACAAAACTAGGAGCTGGTTCTTTGAAAGAATTAATAAGATTGATAAACCCCTGGCCAGACTTATCAAAAAGAAAACAGAAAGGACCCAAATCAATAAAATCATGAATGAAAGAGGAGAGATCACAACGAACACCAAAGAAATACAGACAATTCTAAGAACATACTATGAGCAACTCTACGCCAACAAATTTGACAATCTGGAAGAAATGGATGCATTCCTAGAGACATATAAACTACCACAACTGAACCAGGAAGAAATCGAAAGCCTGAACAGACCCATAACCAGTAAGGAGATTGAAACAGTCATCAAAAATCTCCAAACAAACAAAAGCCCAGGGCCAGACGGCTTCCCGGGGGAATTCTACCAAACATTTAAAGAAGAACTCATTCCTATTCTCCTGAAACTGTTCCAAAAAATAGAAATAGAAGGAAAACTTCCAAACTCATTTTATGAGGCCAGCATCACCTTGATCCCAAAACCAGACAAGGATCCCAACAAAAAAGAGAACTACAGACCAATATCCTTGATGAACACAGATGCAAAAATTCTCGCCAAAATACTAGCCAATAGGATTCAACAGTACATTAAAAGGATTATTCACCACGACCAAGTGGTATTTATTCCAGGGCTGCAAGGTTGGTTCAACATCTGCAAATCAATCAATGTGATACAACACATTAATAAAAGAAAGAACAAGAACCATATGATACTCTCCATAGATGCTGAAAAAGCATTTGACAAAGTACAGCATCCCTTCCCGATCAAAACTCTTCAAAGTGTAGGGATAGAGGGCACATACCTCAATATTATCAAAGCCATCTATGAAAAACCCACCGCAAATATCATTCTCAATGGAGAAAAACTGAAAGCTTTTCCGCTAAGGTCAGGAACACGGCAGGGATGTCCGGTATCACCACTGCTATTCAACATAGTACTAGAAGTCCTAGCCTCAGCAATCAGACAACAAAAGGAAATTAAAGGCATCCAAATCGGCAAAGAAGGAGTCAAACTATCACTCTTTGCAGATGATATGATACTATATGTGGAAAACCCAAAAGACTCCACTCCAAAACTGCTAGAACTTGTACAGGAATTCAGTAAAGTGTCAGGATATAAAATCAATGCACAGAAATCAGTTGCATTTCTCTACACCAACAACAAGACAGAAGAAAGAGAAATTAAGGAGTTCATCCCATTTACAATTGCACCCAAAACTATAAGATACCTAGGAATAAACCTAACCAAAGAGACTAAGAATCTATACTCAGAAAACTATAAAGTACTCATGAAAGAAATTGAGGAAGACACAAAGAAATGGAAAAATGTTCCATGCTCCTGGATTGGAAGAATAAATATTGTGAAAATGTCTATGCTACCTAAAGCAATCTACACATTTAATGCAATTCCTATCAGAGTACCATCCATTTCTTTCAAAGAAATGGAACAAATAATCCTAAAATTTATATGGAACCAGAAAAGACCTCGAATAGCCAAAGGAATATTGAAAAAGAAAGCCAAAGTTGGTGGCATCACAATTCCGGACTTCAAGCTCTATTACAAAGCTGTCATCATCAAGACAACATGGTACTGGCACAAAAACAGACACATAGATCAATGGAACAGAATAGAGAGCCCAGAAATAGACCCTCAACTCTATGGTCAACTCATCTTCGACAAAGCAGGAAAGAATGTCCAATGGAACAAAGACAGCCTCTTCAATAAATGGTGTTGGGAAAATTGGACAGCCACATGCAGAAAAATGAAATTGGATCATTTCCTTACACCACACATGAAAATAGACTCAAAATGGATGAAGGACCTCAATGTGAGAAAGGAATCCATCAAAATCCTCGAGGAGAACACAGGCAGCAACCTCTTCGACCTCAGCCGCAGCAACATCTTCCTAGGAACATCACCAAAGGCAAGGGAAGCAAGGGCAAAAATGAACTTTTGGGATCTTATCAAGATCAAAAGCTTTTGCACAGCAAAGGAAACAGTGAACAAAACCAAAAGACAACTGACAGAATGGGAGAAGATATTTGCAAATGACATATCAGATAAAGGGCTAGTGTCCAAAATCTATAAAGAACTTAGCAAACTCAACACCCAAAGAACAAAGAATCCAATCAAGAAATGGGCAGAGGACATGAACAGACATTTCTGCAAAGAAGACATCCAGATGGCCAACAGACACATGAAAAAGTGCTCCATATCACTCGGCATCAGGGAAATACAAATCAAAACCACCATGAGATATCACCTCACACCAGTCAGAATGGCTAAAATTAACAAGTCAGGAAATGACAGATGCTGGCGAGGATGCGGAGAAAGGGGAACCCTCCTACACTGTTGGTGGGAATGCAAGCTGGTGCAACCACTCTGGAAAACAGCATGGAGGTTCCTCAAAATGTTGAAAATAGAACTACCCTATGACCCTGCAATTGCACTGCTGGCTATTTACCCTAAAGATACAAACATAGTGATCCGAAGGGGCACTTGCACCCGAATGTTTATAGCAGCAATGTCTACAATAGCCAAACTATGGAAAGAACCTAGATGTCCATCTACAGACGAATGGATAAAGAAGATGTGGTATATATACACAACGGAATACTATGCAGCCATCAAAAGAAATGAAATCTTGCCATTTGCGACGACCTGGATGGAACTAGAGGGTATCATGCTTAGCGAAATAAGTCAATCAGAGAAAGACAACTATCATATGATCTCCCTGATATGAGGGATAGGAGATGCAACATGGGGAGTTGAGGGGGTAGGAGAAGAGTAAATGAAACAAGATGGGATTGGGAGGGAGACAAACCATAAGTGACTCTTAATCTCTCAAAACAAACTGAGGGTTGATGGGGGGAGGGGGTTGGGAGAGAGGGGTGTGGTTATGGATATTGGGGAGGGTATGTGCTATGGTGAGTGCTGTGAAGTGTGTAAACCTGGCGATTCGCAGACCTGTACCCCTGGGGATAAAATATATGTTTATAAAGCTGTAAAAAAAAAAAAAAAAAAAGAAAAAAGAAAGGATGAATACCCAAGTTTTGTAGCAACATGGACGGGACTGGAAGAGATTATGCTGAGTGAAATAAGTCAAGCAGAGAGAGTCAATTATCATATGGTTTCACTTATTTGTGGAGCATAACAAATAGCATGGAGGACAATGGGAGATGGAGAGGAGAAGGGAGTTGAGGGAATTTGGAAGGGGAGGTGAACCATGAGAGACTATGGACTCTGAAAACCGATCTGAGAATTTTGAAGGGGTGGTGGGTGGGAGGTTGGGGGCACCAGGTTGTGGGTATTGTAGAGGGCATGGATTGCATGGAACACTGGGTGTGGTGCAAAAATAATGAATACTGTTATACTGAAAAAATAAAAAATTAATTAAAAAAATTATTTATTTATTTTAGAGACAGAGAAACAGGGGTGCAAGACGTCTTTAGAGAGAGATGGGATTTATTTATTTCTCTTATTTATACTCTGAATGATGGGTAAAATTTAAACATGAAGATAAAGGAATAATGATTTAAAAGGGGAAAAAAAGGCTTTCTGGGTAGTGGGAACAGTGAACGTGCATGTGTGAAAGAATGAAACATGACTTATTAGGGGAATATTCATTTAGTATAACCTGAGGAGATGCAGTGGGAAAGATCAACAAAGTGTAGAGCAGGAGGTATGAGCTGATAAGCATCTCTATTCCAGGATGCAGAGGAGGAGGTGGAATAGTTCTAGAAGCTAGAGAACAGACATGAAATTCCTTCAGTGTTTGGTCCTTTAGCAAGTCTTGGGATTTTACTGATTTATTCATTAAAAAGTTTTGTAGTACCTCATCAAAAAAATAACTCAAGGGTGGGAAGGAAGTTTAGATAATTCCTGGGCACACAGAATTTCTCCTTGACTCTCGTTATCAAGTCCTAACAGTCAGAATAGGGTGGTTTTTGCTGCAGTAATACCAACTCCCAAACTCAGTGGTTTAGGGGAAAAAAAAGGTTACTTCTTACTCACATCCACTATCCACTGCAGGTGAACAGAACTTCTGCTTAGAAGAAGAACAGAACCGAACTTCTGCTAAGCTGGGACATTTCAGAGAAGTGATTATTGGCAATTAAGTGTTTCAGGGTAGAAGTAAGAGGCCATCTTGGTTCACATTTTGTTGGCCAAAGAAAACCCCTGGATGTGCTTACTTGAAGAAGGCAGGAAAATGTAATCCCTTCCTGTGCCGAAACAATGGAGAATGGCTCTAACATCTGCCTCAGTCTCTTTGTGTGATTATCAAAGGAGTACATCCTCATTTTTGTACCATTATGCAGAACCCTCTAACATAGTCCCCAAGATTACTTTGCTTATTGAGTGCTTAATCTGCGCTTGGTCCTGCACTGGCCTTTGTTATATGAACTTTCTCTTTGAATTCCTACAAAAATTCTCTGATGTTGGTTTTAGCGTCTTACTAGCTGTGCCATTCCTAGCTTTTGTGTTCTTCCTCCCAGGATGCAAAATGCTGCCTCAGGGTGGTTGGTCATTAGATGCTGTGTCAGGAGATTCTGAAAGGTTACTGGATGATGTAGGGAGGGTGGACACTGGACCTCTCACTGCTGTTGCTTCTACCACCTTGCTAGCAGCATCTGCAGTGTCTGCAGACTCATGAATCCTTATGTTTTCTGAACAGTCTCTACATGCCAGACATGGTGCTCTGCACCTATGAGGCAGATGCTATTATTTTGCCTATTTTACAACTGAGACACTGAGATTCAGGAAGATTGCATTACAGCCCAAGATCACACAGCTAGTAAGTATCGGAGGTGGGGCTTCGACCTGAGTCCAGCTTACACCAGAACTGATATTTTTAATAATCATGTTATATTGCTCGAGTGTCTAGATGGGAAGGAAAAACAGATGAGAATTTGGGTTTTAATCATGAGGTTTAGGATGAATGAAATAATTGTGGAAAACATTAGAGAAATGAATACCAATCTAGAATATGAGAATTGAGAGTGGGAAAAAGAGATTTAAAATGTTTTATGGGCATGAAATTTGAAACACTAGGAAATTAATAGTGTGTAAGAGGAAGAGAGGAAATGAAAATGAGAATGGATGTGACACATATACCTGGGGAAAAAAATGAAAGGAAGATGTGGCTTATGGGTACAGGTGGGGGAATGCATTCAGTGTTGGATTTATTGAACTTTGTACACAAATGGGATATTTGTGTAAAAATAAACATTCATTCAGCATGTGAAAAACACAGATCTGCAATAGTTATTCTAGATATATAATAAATAAACTCAGTTTCATATATGTTTAGAAATGCATGGATTTGAAAGATACAGATTTGGGCTTCATTGATTTATTCATTAAAATATGTATTTAGGATCTTCCAAAGCATGTGATAAGCAAAGTAGAGGGGGTAGAAGAATTCAGAAAAATAAACAGGCTCATCAAAGGAATAGTAAAAGAGAAGGTAAAAGACCAGATTTGAGCAAATGCCGATATTAAGGGATAGAGAAGGGAGGAAGAGAAATTTGAAAAGGAGTGGTTGTCAAGGAGGGAAAAAACTAGAATGACAAATTTCTAGAATTTGATATATGTGAAAGATTTTAGGAAGAAAATCATGAGTACTCAGTAGGGCCAAATACCACAGAGATGTTAAGAATGTATTCACAGATGTGTTGGGGAGGAATGAGAGATGGGCAAATGTAAAGAAAGTACATAGGTATATTCTTTTAAGAAGCATGGTAGGAGGGAGAAAGCAAGAAGATGGTCCTAGAGAGGTCATGGAGACACAGGAGGGTTTTTAGGGTAAGTTTACAAAAGGGGCTAGTGAAGAGAGAGAGAATCTAGAAGTAAGGAGTGGGGCTGGGGGAGGTGGGTATTTTATTGGATCGTGTTAAGTGGGGAAAAAATGGGGTGAAGGCCAAAGACCACTAATGCCTTGTGTGACTTTTTCCAGCAATCTTTTCAGCCAAAGAGAACCAGCAGCAAATATTGGAAAGGTCTCAGAATTAGAGATGAGTTATCATGCCTTATGAGGGGAACAAGGTAGTAAGGGACTCCAGAGATACATTTTTTTTCCTAAGGCTGCCTTAACAAAGTACCATGAACATATGTGGTAAAACAATGTAAATTTATTCTCTCTCAGTGCTGGGGCCTAAAGTGTGAAATCAAGGTGTTTGCAGAGCCATGATCTCTCTGAAGACTTTAGGTGAGGATCCCTCCTTACCAGGCTCTTCTGGTGGCTGCCCACAATATTTAGCATTCCTTGCTTTATGGCAGCAAAACTAAAATCTCTGTCTCTGTGTTCACATGGGTTTTTCCCCTGTATGTCTTTTGGTATCTCTGTATTTCTCTCTTCTTATAAGGACACCAGCCATTGGATTTATGTTCAACCCTCATCCAACAAGGTCTCATTTTAACTTGATTACATCTGCAAAGATCCTCTTTCACAATCTGTAAGGTCACAGTCTGAGACTTCATGTGTATAGGAATTTTAGAGGGACATGACTCAACCCAGTACAGGTAGTAAGAGCATCCTTGAAATGACCATTGCAGGATACAGACTGAAGAGTCAAGAAGTTACAAAGGCAATGATGAATAACAATAACCCAGTGGGGTTAAAGGACCAACAAGGAGTCTGAGGTTAAGAGAAAGAGAAGCAGGAGGATTAGGGTTTCCCTATTGAAGAAATTTCAGGATTAGAGTCTCTGGAGGTTAAGCACTCAGTCAAAGGTAAAGAGTAGAAGGACTGAAGTTCTTCATGGATTCCTATAGTCTCCTTATCCTACTCAATAGAAAGATAACATGCAACGACCAAAGCTTCACAAAGAAGAAACAAATCAGAACGTTCCCTTTTGTGCTAACCACCACTCTCCTATAGCATATACCTATTTATTCATTCATGCCACAAACATTTACAGAGTGCTTACCATTTATCACAAATTATTCTAGGTTCTGAGCTTATAGCAGTGAAACAACCAAAACCAATAAAAAGTTAAAAAGCAAATACCTTTGTTCCTGCCCTTATAAAGATTGCATTCTGTTGGGGGCGGGAAAGACAATAAGCAAAGGTCTAAATATACAAACAGTGACTATGTCTCATGTTCTCTCATAGAGGAAATACACCTCAGCCCTAACGCTCAGCAACTTCCTTAATCTTGTATACGTGAATAAACTCTTGTCTTTGTAAAGCAGTAGATTTTGAGAAATCTTTGTGCAATTCTTTTCTGTGTCTAGAGAGAGTTAAAATATGGCTGGTGCCACAGTGAATAAACTGGTAAAGGAATCCTTCAGAAATATGCGTACATGGAGAGGTGGCAGAGTAAGAGAAAGCAGGACAAAATCTTAGTAATTTTCTTAGGAACATATGGTATGGTATGCTATACTTTCATCCTTTGCCTCCTAGGCCCACTTTCTTTGCCAGGAATCAGAGCATTAAAATAGCAACAGCAGTATTTGAATATAATGAATAATTGGTTTTTCTTTTTGGCCAACTGGCATTTGCCAATGGACCCTTGCTGTGTTTGTTGGGAAGCTTTCCTTCTGTGAATACTGGGGGACAGCAGCTAATGACTCACACCACAGATATCTGGCACACCCTTTGCAGAGAGGACACTGGCATGTGATGTAGCCTCAAAGAGAGGCAACCAGGTATGGTTTGATGTTTTTTCCAGGATCAAGTCCTGAGAGCAGAAGTCTCAGTGATACAAACGCACTGTTCTAGTCAGTGGTGGTACCGGTTCTCCCCTCTGACCCGTCTCCAGTGTGGCTCTGGGTGTTTCCCTGGTTGCTTGATCTCAAGCCTCATTCCTTCATGCTCTCAATAATTTTCTAACTTCTTGTGTGTTAACTTTTTAGAATAATTTTTTTCTGCTTTAATCTGTTCACTAGATTCATTTGCTTATAACTAAGGAAAGTAACTGACATATTAAGTTTCTAGGCATATTTTTAAATTATTTTGTTTTTAGTGTTTCATTTGTTCAGAGACTTACTGAGCACTTATTACCTGCTAGGTACTTTGATGAAAATTTGGGATGTAATGGTAAATAAGGCAGATCTTATCCCAGCTCTTGGAAAATTTATAGTTTAGGGTAGAAGGCAGACAAGAAAGGGGGCAATTTCAATAAGATTAACTACATAACTTGACAAGGCAAGAGAACACAGAAGAGAGTCTGCTGGTTTTCATCCTAATTCATACTTGGTGATTGAGAGGGAGGGGAGGTCATTTAGATGCTTGGGTTAGAGAAAGCAGAGCCCATATACTGAAGAAAAGAAATTTTAAGAACTAGGTGGTGGGAGGAATGTCTTAACCTCACAAGGAAATGGAGTGAACTACAAGCCATCCTCGAAGCCCATACAAACAGTACCTCACATGGAGTCCAGACCAGCCGACATCAGAATGTTGACTAATTCCACATCCCTTTTCTGGTGGGGCAGAAGATCCTAGTATGCTGTCAGTGGGGGGGGGTCTTATCAATGATGGCACTCAGGCTGCTAGTAGACTGTTTTCACCCTAACATTTATGTTTAACAGATCCTGCAACTGTTGTTAGTAATGTGGGTTTACATGGACTGAACATTAACCACATGCCAGGGAGAAATGTGTGTGATTTCACTTAATCATCCAAGGAGTTTGAGATAGGTTCTACTAGACTTCTAAAACTTCCCACCTTCATCTATCTTTTATATTCCTGGCCCCTGCGAGATGACATTTCCCAGCCTCCCTTGCAGTTAAGTGAGAAGTGAGGTCATGTGATGACATCCAGTCCAATGGAATGTGAGAGGAAGTAATATGAGCTGTCAAGCGTATAGCTATAAGACCACGGGCAAGCTTCGGTGACATTCTGTATCCCTTTCAACAAACCATAACCCACAGAAACTCAGCCTGTGCCCTACAGGTAAAAAACAAAATTCTAGGGACTAGCAGAGCAACATGAATGAAATCATCTGAGTAATTGTACTGAATAGGGCCACCCAGCCATCTGGCATGTTTCCTTCAGACTCTGATATATAGAAGATATAAACTCCTTTAGCAGTTAATTAAGCCACTGGGTCAATGCCAGGTCTTCATGAGAGTAGCTTCAACTCTGGCTGCCTTAACGTCCTGCCTGAGGTCTGGTTCTGACAGGTGTCGCCACTGCTTTGCCATGAATGAGCGTACTGGGAGATGGACTCACGCTCCTCAGTTCCCACACATAACAAACACACTAGTCCGATCTGCTTGACTGCAGATTTCCTGCTCTCCAGCACTCTGCTCTCCTTGCCTTAGGACTGGCCAGCTCACCCAGACTAAGTCTTACAGCACTGGCTATCGCGTGAAATCCCAAGGAGGCTGGAGACAAAGGTTCTCTACACTATCACTCACCTGGAGACTACCTCTAGTTTGGAAGTTAGGCTCCAGCCACCAGGCTAAGTGAAAGGAGAAGACAACTGAAAGTGTTCCTGTGAGAAACGGGAGACGGCTCATTAATAAGAACACGCGCCATTTGTTGAGCAGAACAAACAAACAGATTTTTGGCAAAGAGATTTACTTCAGAGAAGAAAGGCAGTGCCTGCGGTGGTGGGATGGGGGGCAGACTGCTGACACACAGATGTAAGAACAAGATGCCTGCGCCAGCTGTGCACTAAAGAAAGTTATCGCAACTATCAATTTTCTATTTTTGTTTTAGTAATTGATCAGTTAGAATTATCACACTGCGAGAGCCTCGTAATAGAGACTGCAGTTCAGAGGATGCAAGAACCCGTTTTAGCAAATGTTCTTAATACACACACAGGCTCACACTCGATATGTGAAGAGAAACTGCACAAAGGAAACAAAAAGTCAGCTCAGTGTGTCTTGTGCATCTGTGGGCCCCCATTACTGGGGCTCCGAATTATTTCTGTTCATGAAGAACAGGTGTTTGAAATAAAATCAAGGGGAAAACCGCTATGAATTCAGCCCCTCTAAAGACAGTGCAAGAATTTCTAAAATTACTCTTCTTAGACAAATTGTTCCCACAAGCCCAGATGATTTTTTATCTTGAGGGTGCACGGGGGATACTAAATCTTCCTGCCCACATAAACTCGCTTTCAGATGGGTTGGAGATTCCATTTATCATACATGCAGGGCTTGGGACGCTCATGCCACATTAAAGGTTAAAGCTGAGAAAGTCATGGAGACACCGCCGTGGGCTAGTGTGGGGAGACATTGTCCAAAGACACTGGTGGTGCTTTCTTATTTGGCGATGCACAAAGATGAGTAAGCTTATTATTGGCTTAAGTAAAAAAAAAAAAAAAAACAAACCTAGAATTCAAGTGAAAATGTTTAAACTCATTTGTGTAAATGGAGCCTTTCAAGATGAAACGATTACAGGATTTAAGGGTTAAGGAGCTCCAAGGAGATGTATGTGTATGTGTGTGTTTAAATTTATTTTTATATATACATATATTTTTTATAGATAAGGTTAGATAGGTACTGGTGATTTAGATGATTTCAAATTTGTAGAAACATTTTTCAATGGCTTCTGGTCCAAAATATAATTTAATAAATATATTTCTCAGTGCCAGATGCCAATGGCTGGCACCTGCTCAGGCTGATATCAAGTTTACTTTGTGGAATGGAGTTTTCTTTGGAGCTGAGGGAATTCTCCCTGCAAGAAAATCTTTCCCTGTTCTTCATAAATATGCCAAGAGAGTTTTCTGCTGGACCAAGGAAATCAGAGTGAGTCAAACCTCAAGGAAGAAAGTCAAGTTCATTCATTAGCAACTTCATAAACACTTTAAATGGCAAATTTAGAGCTGACATTTTGTCACAAAAGATTTTGGAAATGTGTTCTTTTCCCACAATTAGAGCTGGTGTCATTGGTCTTAGCCTTCAGCTGATCAGATGAGAGAATGTAATCAACTCCTCAAACCTGGCCTTAGTCAAATCTAGACAACATAAATTATGGGATAAAGACATCATCTTAGATTACCTTTCAAAAATTGACAATCAAGACAGGGAAGATTAGAATTTTATCTACCAAATTAGTTGCATTCATCTCTTAAACTGAGACTGCCAATGTGTCAGAAATCAAACTGATCACAGCCAAGAGATATTGAAAGAAGTAAAACCCAAGGGGGAATGAAAATGCATCAGCCAAAGGAAGCAAGTACAAATAATAACGGAAACAGACATCTTTTAGTTAATTTCTAGGAGGGAATTGCTTCTTCGCCAGGGTGCTCAGTACATGCACATTTGTGTCAAGTCTGTACAGCTTAAAGATTCTGAATTCAGGGCTACTAAATCCTCAGTGCTCTTGGTATGGACAAAATGGAATTTTAGTGCGGGGTCAGAATCTCTAAGCGATGGTGCCCTTCTTACTTCCACTCAAGGAAGGCACTGGAGATGGTTGCAATTTTTATCCTTACATCAAGAAGTACACAGGAAAGACATTTAGAACTCACGAAAATGGATGAGAGAATGGTTTACCACTGACTCTCACAATCAAGCTAGCCAAATCCAGGAGAATGCAAGCTATCTTTCAATATTTTAAAGGTTTGTTTATCTGAGAGAGAGAAAGAGTGATGAAACAGCGAGAGGAGCAAAGAGAGAGAGGGAGAGAAAGAATCCTCAAGCAGATTCCTGGCTCAGCAGGGAGCCTGACGGAGGATTCCCTCCCAGGACCCTGAGATCATGACCCAAGCTGAAATCAAGTCAGCTACTTAACTGACTGAACCATCCAGGCTTTATCTTATCAACTTTTATTATTCAAATTTTAACTTTTGTTCTTACACATGAAGATAATTTTGAAAGAAAGAGGCACTATATCACTGTAAGTGATATCATGTAAGTGTATCATGATAAAATTATGGTAAAATTATGCTTATTTCTAGTCATAAGGACCAACGAGTTGCATTCCCTTTCTTGTCCCTCTTGTCCAAACTGTAGCCACTTCACTGGCTAGAGATAGGCAGAGCCTGGCCACAAATTGTAATGACTGTGGTGAATTCTACTAGCCACACTTGTGGGTGTGCTAGAGTAAGGTTTTAGTTACTCTGGCCCATTTCCTAGAGGACGCCCAAAGATGTAGCAAAAAGAAAGCATGGGGAGCAAAAGGAAGGCAAGTGGCTTTATAAAAGAATGAGCCTATAGGTGAGTATGTGGGAAATTTATGACTTGTTATATTAGTGTGCTAGGACTTCTGTGACCAAGTACCATCAATAAGGTGAATTAAACAACAGAAATTATTGTGTCATAATTCTGCAGTCTAGAAGTCCAAGGTCAAAGTTCTGTCAGGATTTTATCCATCTAAAGTCCCTGAGGGAAGATCTGTTCCAGGTCTCTCTCCTGCTTTGTAGATGCCTATGTTCTCCCTTTCTCTTAACACTCTTTCCCCTTAATGTAAATCTCTGTGTCCAAATGTCCCTTTTTTGTGAGAATACCAGTCATATTGGATTAGTACTCCTTTCCCCATTGACCCCATGTTAAATTGATTACCTCTGTAAAAATTCTGTCTCTGAGTAAGCTCACTGTCTGAGGTGCTGGGGTTGGGACTTCCACATATGAATTTTGAGGGGCTGCAATTCAACTCATACATTTATTATATACATAACTAATTGTTTGGATTTTTTCCCCTCCTACACAACCTCAAGTCCACAGAACAATTCTGCAAAATGGATACCATTACTTCATTTTGTCTTCATTGAAGTTTCAGAGGAAAAAGGAAATTCCTCCAAATCACCAGGCTAATACATGAAGGGGGAAGAATTTGAAGCCACGTCTTATTGATTCTAAGACCCTAGACTTTCCACTCACTGATATTATTCAAGCAGTGTTCAATGAGTACTACTGAATGTCAGATGCTACAATGGGCACCAAGGAATTCAGAGATCATGAAAATCCCTCTTACCTTGGAGAACCGCATATTCACAGTAGGAAACATTTTATTCCATGAAAGCTCAAGGACTAATCCAGTGCTTCCATAAAGTATGTGGTTGTAAAGCATGAATGTAACGAACACATGGCATTTTTTGGTGGGCCAAGAGGTTTGATGTTTGTCATATCTTCGCCATTGTTAAGAAGTGGTTAAAAAGAGTAGAACCCCACTGGAACACAAACACATTTCAGTGCAGATTACACAACTGGCAAAAATGACAAGCACATGTTTATAAGACCTCTAAAGTGGGAATGCCAGGACGAAGATAAACATGTAGTCTGATGAGCTTATCTAAAATTTTTTGATAAAATCTAGAATTAATCTATTTTTAATTTCAGTACGTAGGAGTGTTTTGGGTTTATGGTGTAGTATTTTTTAATATATTGCTTTAGTGTTTATGGCCTCAAACATTCAGTCAAAGCTCTGGGGAACTCTTTCTCTCCTTCCATTTTTATTTCCAGCTGCCAAAGCTGTGGAGGCTGAGTGAGGATTGTTTTTATGAATAGATGCAATGAATTAGAAACAATGACTTGAGAACAATGACTTATATCTACTGACTTTTTCATCCTCTTCTTTCATGGAATAAACCACTGTGTATAGTATCATACTTATTCTTTCATGTTATTAAATTTCTTGTCAAAATCTTCCTTAAACCACAGAGACGAAGATAAATTCTCCCTCTGAGTCTGAGCAGTTAAATTTACTTCTCTGACACACTGCAAGTTGATTTAGAGCTAATCTGTCTGCTTTTTATTGGCTCCGTGTAAAACATTGCTTTTCTTGGTTTCTTTTCTTTCACTCTTCATTGTCTCATAGAAATATGTAACTTCAATTGATACCATAAGAAATTAGTCTCTCTGAGAAAAATCCAGGAAGACTTTTATAAAAAAGGAGAGAAACATGCATTACTAATATGTTTTTAGATTTCCCCCATGTAACAACAGGCCAGGAATGATGACAATCTGAGGAGAAAGAGGAGGTAATAATCAATACTTGGATAGTAACGCTAATGAAAGGAAAACCCATGATCTGAACAGTCAGCAACAGGACAACCTGCTCCATATACTACTTATCTGTGCTGAAGTCCAGCTTTCCATTCCATCAAAGGTACAAATACTCAACTTAGATTCATGATACCACATTTGATTTCTCTACTGACTTTATTAATGAGCAGATATGTTGTGGACTTTTAGATATAAAATGAAAGAAAAGCATCAGTAATCTTGGAAAACCAGTTTGGGTTATTAAAAACCAGTCCTAGAAATGAATTTCATTGTCTGATATTTGCTAAGTTTGTGATATGGGCAAATGATAGACTATTTCAGTAAAAGATCAATCTTGGGCTTCCAGATCTCCTTTTGAAGACATGTGGATTAGGTGATAGTCCAGTTAGGTAGGTTGTCACTACTTTGGAAAATTATATTTAAAGTTGATTCATTTCCCTGAGGCCACAATGAGTTACCACCTCACAATAGTCAGAATGCTTAAAAATAACAATCAGGAAATGACATGTTGGTGAGGATGCAGGGAAAGGGAACCCCCTCCTACACTGTTGGGGGGAAGGCAAGCTGGTTCAGCCACTCTGGAAAACAGTATGGAGGTTCCTTAAAAAGTTGAAAGTAGGGGCACCTGGGTGGCTCAGTGGTTAAGCCTTTGCCTTCGGCTCAGGTCATGATCTCAGGGTCCTGGGATCGAGTCCCGCGTTGGGCTCTCTGCTCTGCGGGGAGCCTGCTTCCTCCTCTCTCTCTCTCTGCCTGCCTCTCTGCCCACTTGTGATCTCTCTCTCTCAAATAAATAAAATCTAAAAAAAAAAAAAAACTTGAAAGTAGTGCTTCCTTAGGACCCAGCAACTGCACCAGTAGGTGGTTACTCCAAAGATACAAATGTAGTGATCCAAAGGGACACCTGGCACCCCAATGTTTATAGCAGCAATGTCCACAATAACCAAACTGTGGAAGGAGCCCAGAAGTCCATCAAAAGAGGAAGGGATAATGAAGATGTGGTATATATACACAGTGGAATATTACTTAGCCATCAAAAAAAGAAATCTTACCTTTTGCAATGACACGGATGGAACTAGAGGGTATTATGCTAAGCGAAATAAGTCAATCAGGGAAAGACAATTACCATATGATTTCACTCATATGGAATTTAAGAAACAAAATAGATGAACATCGGGGAAGGGGGGTGGATAAAATAAAACTAAAATCAGGGGCGCCTGGGTGGCTCAGTGGGTTAAAGCCTCTACCTTTGGCTCAGGTCATGATCCCAGGGTCCTGGAATCGAGCCCCGAATTGGGCTCTCTGCTCAACAGGGAGCCTGCTTCCTCCTCTCTCTCTCTACCTGCCTCTCTGCCTACTTGTGATCTCTCTCTGTCAAATAAATAAAATCTTTAAAAAAAAAACAAACACTAAATCAGATAGGGAGACAAACCGTAAGAGAATCTTGATTATAGGAAACAAACTGAGGGTGCTGGAGAAGAGATGGTGGGGGCAATGGGGTAACTGGGTGATGGGCATTAAGGAAGGCACTTGGTGTAATAAGTACTGGGTGTTACATGCAACTGATGAATCACTAAACTACGTTACACTCTATGTTACACTCTACGTTAGTTAATTGAATTCAAATGAATAGTACACTCTACGTTAATTATTTGAATTCAAATAAAAAATAAAGTTGATTCATTAATGTCAATTTGTAAGAATTCTAGTGTTGCAATCATAGAATCTGAAAGCAGTTTTTTTTTTTTTTAAGATTTTTTTAATTTATTTGACAGAGAGAGAGATCACAAGTAGGCAGAGAGGCAGGCAAAGAAAGAGGGGGGAAGAAGGCTCCTTGTTGAGCAGAGAGCCCGATGCGGAGCTCGATCCCAGGATCCCGAGACCGTGACCTGAGCCAAAGGCAGAGGCTTAACCCACTGAGCCACCCAGGTGCCCTTGAAAGTAGTTTTTAAATTTAACATTTTAATTCAGTAAGTATTTATTGACAACCTACTATGTGGCAGATACCTGAGCTGGACATTGGTGATGTCATAGATATCAAGACAGTTTAGTAGGGAAATCCAAGGAAAAAGAAAGCACTAAAAACAGTGAGTGATATATTCCATGCTCTGCTCTGTTCTACTATAGGAACACACTATATGATAGGATTAAGGTTCTATATGGTGTTATAAGGGCACCAAAGAGAGACAGAGTATGTATGCAACAGAAGCTTAGGGAAGATATTACAGAGAAAAATGACATCTTGAATGAGCACTAAAAGATAACTAAAACTGGACCAGAGAAGATGTAAGGATGAGCATGGGAGAACATACTCAGGAAAAAGTATTCCAGGGAGAAGGAAACTCATATGCCAAAATCTTGAGTCTCATCAATGACTTAGATAATAATTGAAGAGGCCAGTATAGAGCAAACTGGTATTGTCTTCCTATTAATCTTTGCAAATCATTTCCACTATGGAAGACTAGGGGATTTGTACAATGACCACATTTCTAGGAATTGGACTTGAGTAGTTAAATTGATCCTAGTCCTCCCATATTATTTGCCAATGACTGGTTTGGAATCTAGGCTTATGTCACTCAGTTCATGATACTTCTCTGATTGAGGTTTTGATGGGAGGTGGTCCAGTGGGGTACAATAGAACACTTTCTGGTGACTTCTGGGACATTGTTACTGGAACAGAAGGTATACCTGTCTTATATGTGATTGTGGGAGCATGTAGCCTCAATTGCTCTGGCAAGCGCTGATGACCATAAGGATGAACTGTCTTAGGATGAAGCTGACACTGTTGCTGAGGAGGAGTAGAGAGCCCCTGAGTCCTTGATGACATTACACGATGCAACATTCAACTCCAAAGCAATCTCTACCTCTGCACTTGTTATGAGCCAACATAATAACAAACAAATTTGTTGTTTAAACAAGTTTGACTTGACTCGTGTTTCTTGTAGTTGAAACATCTTGAAAATGTTTGATAATCATCTTGACAGATAACTGAAAATTAGGAAAGACAGGAAATAAAATTGGATCAAAATGATAAGATGCAGGGGCGCCTGGGTGGCTCAGTGGGTTAAAGCCTCTGCCTTTGGCTCAGGTCATGATCTCAGGGTCCTGGGATCGAGCCCCGTATCAGGCTCTCTGCTTGGCAGGGAGCCTGCTTCCCCTTCTCTCTCTCTGCCTGCCTCTCTGCCTGCTTGTGATCTCTCTCTCTCTCTGTGTCAAATAAATAAAATCTTTTAAAAAAATGATAAGATGCAAAGGTATTTTAATGGGGGGGGAGGTGATAGACTTGAACAGATAAGCAGAGATTTTTTTAAAAGATTTTATTTATTTATTATTTGACAGACAGAGATCACAAGTAGGCAGAGAGGCAGGCAGAGAGAGAGGGGGAAGCAGGCTTCCCGCTGTGCAGAGAGCCCCATGCGGGGCTCGATCCCAGGACCCCAGGACCATGACCTGAGCCAAAGGCAGAGGCTTTAACCCACTGAGCCACCCAGGCGCCCCAATAAGCAAAGATTTAATAAGGATAAGTATAAGCCTTTTTTATATTATGTATATATTTTTTAAATAATAAAAAATGGCATAGAGGAAGCTCAGGTGTTATCTACAGTTTGTATGAAGATGACTCAGGGATTTAGTGGCAATACAAAGGCCATACAAATTAATTGTATGACATGGATACCAAAATATGCAACCAAGGTTGAATATGGCACAAATCAAAACACCTCAAGTATTCTGAAACAAATCAGGCTTTAAATAGAAATTCTTTAAAACATGTAACTCAAGTGCTCGCTTCGGCAGCACATATACTAAAACATGTAACTCAAAAGTGACAGTGATATATTTTGGGCTTTTGGGGTCTTCATGATTAATGGTATTAAAACTATGAGTAATTATGTACTTTTACACTTTTGCAAATAATTTCTAAAGAGATATTCAAGTTCCAGATTTTTATTCATGGTCAAGTTCCATTCATTAAGGACCTATTTACATGAGTCTTCCATAAAGAACCTTTACATGACCAGACATTATTCTCTATTTATGTTATGAATGAATCTTCATGGTTCCACTTGTGGTTTCCTCTAAAATCTTGAATCCTTTCAACAATGTTCAGAGGCACTTCTCTGAACTCTAGCTGCACTTTAAAATCATTCAGAGAAAAATTTAAATACGGATGTTTAAGCCTTACCCTTAGAAGTTCTGATTTAACTGGCTATTAATATTTTCGAAAAGCCCTCTAAGTGATTTTAGTGCATAGCCCAGTATTAAATAGTGGTCCATAGGATCAAGTTTAATTCCCTTAGCACAGTATTCCTTGGTTTTCAAAATAAGTTCAAATTCATCAAGCTTCAGAACCCACCACACTTATCCTGTATATCTTATGTTCAATTATTATCTTTTAAAACTCTCTTTGTCATAACGGTATCTTGAGTAAGCTCTCGGGTTTCCTTTTCCAACTTGAAGTAGCAACAAACTGAAATATGCAGATCAATTACTATAAAGTCATCCCCAGTGCTATTCATCTTTGTTTGCTGTCAGTATACGGACCAGAACACCAAATTATTCTATCTCCTGACTCTGATGGGGTTTTGAGTGGGCCATGTTATATCATTTTTGCTAATGAGGCAAATCTTCCTGGGAAGATTTCTTTCTAGGAATAAAGGCAAAATCTCTCTGAAATGTATGAATAACTGGTCTCTTTGCACTTCCCCATGCCTATAATACAAATTTGAAGCCTACTGATGCAGCAGCCATCTTGTGATCATGAGGTAAACAATGTGAAGATGACAGCCTACAGGTTAAAGTGGGAAAGACAGAAGAGCCTGTGTACCTGTTGATATCATTGAACTGTGATGTCACTTCCGAACCACAAACCCACTATCATACCAAGTATATTTTTAAGCCATTACAGTAGTTTTTTTTGTGATTTGCAGCAAAATGAATTCCTGAATAAAATGACTATGATTATATTTTAACTCTTTGATTTGTGACACTGAAAATAAACCCAACCGCTTTTAAATAGGGGCTATCCAAGGCAATTTTAGTTTTAGAATTGAAGAAAAACAAAGCGCTACACAGAATGATTATTTTATAATGAGCAGAAATTCAACTTATCAGCTGGATAGGAGGAATACTGGGACCATAATTTGGGGGTGTCCAGAAAAATGTTGTTCATGTGTTTTTTTAAAATGACTTTTGAAACATGCTTTTACCTTTAGTGTCTATATTTTTTACATTTTTGCCATAGCTCTATCAACCCTTTTATTCATTCATTCTTTTATGGGATCAATGTGGAACCTCAGCTCTATAAAATGGCTGGTGGTGGTTTCTAAATAATTCATAATAAGCCTTTTAAATGAACACGATTTTGGTTATTCATGGGTTGCATAAATTCATAAATGGGTACAAGGTCTTTCCTGTGAAGGATGCATACCCCATTTGTCATTCAGGAATATTCCTTTGATGAATTCAATTAAAATTTACTCAGTTCCCAGGGTTTATTGAGTAATGAGAAAATTGATCCCAGAAAATTTAGGTATTTGCTGTGGAATAATGTATATTTAAAATGTATCTTTATTATGCATATCCACTTTAAAATCAAATGGCTGAATTCTATAATCTCATGGATTTGGGAGGGCAAGTATGCTTTTTTTTTAAAGTAATGAAAATGGGTCTATAAAGCATTTATGACAAAGTTCAAAATCTAAGGTTAATACAAAAGGGTTTGAAAGCAATCACCAGGTAAGTAGAAATTTAGTGTGGGAAATGAAAGGCAAAGATTGGGAAATAAAACGAAGAGGAGCAGTGGGCAGAAAGGGATTTGAAAGGAACATTAATACTTTGCATAATGAAAAAGAATATAGGGAGATGATAGTGAATATGGTAATGGTGAAGAATAACTGATGGAGTCACTTCAGTCTACACGAGGGGAAATTGATAATAAATAAAAGTCAGTTGGCAGATCTGTGGGTGTTCTGGACTTTTAAAAGACCAATAAATCAAGTGCTTGTAATGTAAGTTTCAGGATGAGAAATGCACGTGGGGCCCTGCATCTAATTTCCAGTCTTCAGGAAAATGCATGTCATGTCTATTGCAAAACAAAAACAAATCCAGGAGAGCTATTTAACATACACCAGTGAAAATAAAGATCAACAGAAATTGCCTTCTAAAAATATTTTTAGAGGAATTTAAAAGCAACGAGGCCCTCATTATTTCCATTTCTCTACAGATTGCCAATGTGCCTCTATTATTTTATGCTCTTTTCCTTTCAGTAAATGCTAATGAGAAAACGATATGCATATGCATAATCTGGGCAGAGCTACATATGCGAGATGATGCTCCACGCATTAATTTGCCAGCTTCGTTTCTGTCAGCCTCATATATTTGAAGAGCTGGAAGAAAGTTCTGGAGGAGGAAATTTTACCCAATCACCGTGAGAAGTCAAAAAGTGGGCCATTTTTCAAGGTAATTACTACCACAAAATGATGGAACTGGCCAGAAGTCTGAAAACCTGTTTGTTCTTCTCTTACTAATCATGCCACTCCCCAAGACCAACATTGTTTTTGGTTGGGTCTTTGTATGACAGCTGGCTTGCATGTTCTCCTATCATTATCTCTAAGAGTTTTGCCTGTTTGCTGCACACAGATAAACATTCTGAGTAACAATTTCCAATGTATCAATGTGACAAAATCCATGCCAGAAAGGAGAAAGAAGTACCTGAGACTCCCCTGAACAAGCAGTTTTGGTGAACAAATACGGTCATAGTTTTACGGAATATAATACCAAATATAATTGAGTTTCATTTTTGAAGAGCTACCCAGTATTGATAAAATTCAGTATCAACTAATTTCTCAAATTCCCTGCACGTGTCATTTTCCCAAGTGGTTATATTTCTTGGACAACCTGGGTTCAAATCCCAGATTTCCCACATACTAGACATCTGAGCTTGAGAAAATGATTTAAAGAAGAGTATTCTCTTTGCGAAATGAAGGTAATAATAATATCTAGAGTTGCTACAAGATTTGAATGAGATAATGAGTATATAGCACTTATACTCCAATGTTTTCCCAGTATACCAAGTCATTTGCTTTTAGTCCACGAAATACAGGTGAGTGACTCGTAATGACAGATAGAGCCTGTATTGGTAAATGATGAGACAGAGTTTATTGAGTTGTTTTTTTTCTTTATAGTATTTTGCTACATGGACATGTATAAGATTGGAATCAGATCTGGATGGAGTAACCCTTTATCACATATGGCTGGTATTACCACTTCATGAGGAGAGAATCTATGAGATCCTGAAGGGGGAAAAGCATAGGACTCTAGGGGCTGAGGGTAGGAACTGAGAACATGGACACCCAGAGGTGTTTGATTTCTTAGGTAATTTCAATTTTTTTTTAATTTTATGTATTTATTTGACAGACAGAGATCACAAGCAGGCAGAGAGGCAGGCAGAGAGAGAGGAGGAAGCAGGATCCCTGCCGGGCAGAGAGCCCAATGCGGGGCTCGATCCCAGGACCCTGGGATCATGACCTGAGCCAAAGGCAGAGGCTTTAACCCACTGAGCCACCCAGGTGCCCCAGGTAATTTCAATTTTAATGGCTCACTTGTTTTTACTACTCTCCCAGGATGTTGAGAATGATAAAGACGGTAAAGTTTTAGAGTTTGTGGCAAGGCTTTGCATAATTCACAAACAACTGTACTGATAAATGTGCTTTCCTATCACTTGATGGGTAAGTTGGAATGTCCCAGGTGGGAACACGATTGGTGTGAGAACCTCATTGATCTTAGCTCTAAGAGGGCATTGAGTAAATTTAGGCAAAGTTTTAGAAAAGTGAATCTAGAATCCTATGGTTCTGCTCTAGCTATTTTTGTCGAAGTGCGAAGAGTCTTTTGCCCATGGAGTTTCTGGAAACATAGCTAATACTACAAGTGTTTTTTTAATCATATACAATGTAGGCATATGACTACCCATAACAGCAGTAATTTCATCATGTGTAGGAGAATTTTCTTTTTCTTTTTTTTTTTTTGAAGATTTTATTTATTTATTTGACAGAGAGAGAGATCACAAGTAGGCAGAGAGGCAGGCAGAGAGAGAGAGAGAGGGAAGTAGGCTCCCCGCTGAGCAGAGAGCCTGATGTGGGCCTTGATCCCAGGACCCTGAGATCACGACCTGAGCCGAAGGCAGAGGCTTAACCCACTGAGGCACCAGGGGCCCCTGTAGGAGAATTTTCTGCGACTTCTAAACATAATCCTTCTGTAGTATGTTTTATCTAGCAGTTCCATTTGCTAAGTAGATTAATTCCTATTAAATTTGCAGAAGCTGTGTCACAGAAGAGAAAGGAGCATTTTTCTAATAAGAGTCCCAAAGTAACAATTTTAAGTTGGGACAGTGAAAAGGACTTAGGATTCTACTATGTGAGTGGTTTTAGTGCTCTGAGAGATTTTATCTGCTATGGCAGGGGGAACTGAAGGTATACAGAGTGGCATTGTATCAATAAGACAAGTGTCCTGTTGTTTATTTGTATTTGTAAACAATTCATGGAGTTTAAAGAAAGGACAGGAAGTACTGGGTTCTAGTATTTCCTTGAAGCAGCATCATTAAATCGATTGGAATAGCTGTCTTTTTGTTTTGCAACCAGGAAGTGATACTGGCTCTTCCAAGGACTCTTTTGTTTGCAATATCTGCAAATGCCCTTATTTATAGTTTCTTGGTTCTTGGAGAATAGAAGACCCTTTGTTCTTGTTTGTATTGGGGGGGGACAGTTGTTTTATCTGCAGAGCCAGATGTTTGTTTTGATTTCCAGCTTGTTTATATTCTAGGACTTTGTGAAAATAGTTAGTCACATGTTGAAGATCTTCTAAATTGGTAATTTCCCACTCCAATTATTTTTCTGACAATGGCCCCATTTCAGGCCCTCATTTTGAATCCATTGCAGAAGAGAGAAAAAGGCTCCTTTGACTTCTATCGTTGAATCGACCACAGAATAATTGTTAAAATTATTAATTAATTAATTAATTAAATTATTAATTTAACAAGTAAAAATTACCATAAGTCTCTTTGTAAAATCCCCTCTTTACTCCTCTTATTTTTATTTAAATTTTGTCATTTACCTATATTTTTATTTATAATTTAGATCTTTTTTTAAAAAAGATTTTATTTATTTATTTGACAGAGATCACAAGTAGGCAGAGAGGTACATAGAGAGAGAGAGGGGGAAGCAGGCTCCCTGCCGAGCAGAGAGCCCAGTGCTGGGCTTGATCCCAGAACCCTGGGATCATGACCTGAGCAGAAGGCAGAGGCTTAACCCACTGAGCCACCTAAGCGCCCCAGTATAATTTTGGATCTTTGACCAAAGATTGGCTTATGGACTTTATGTAGTGGATTCTCTAATTTTATGGTGTTTTAAGGCCAATTTTCAAATTGTGTACAGTTGGGGTATTTAAAATATTCTCCCAGTCTTTCTGCTCTTTTCAACCATTTCCCTATCTTGGGAGTTTGCAATTTAGTGAACTAGTTAATTCAGATATAGTCAGAACACCCCATATCTTACAAAATCTGGAATTCTATACCAATATTTTTGGTGTATCTTCTTGAGGTGTAGTAACTGTAGCCCTTAAATCAGCTCTGAACTGGAGTTTATTCAACCTAAATAGATATCCCTTCTTGTTTGGCAATTTTAAGGGAAATTATTGGCAACATGACTGTTTTTAAAGTCCAGAGTCATCTTTTATCATGGGCTATTTAATAGATATTTCTTTTAGAGTTCTCAGTAGAATTTATTCACAATCTTGCCATAGTATCTAGGATGTGAGAAACAGTGATGCTTTCCCCAAAGTATACTCTTATTTTTTCCAGCAGTCGTAAGTTTCCTACGTCTTGGCAAATTTGAATGATCTCAAATGCTGTCAATTTGGAGAAGATAAAAATGACCCATTAATGAACTGAATTAGCTTTTCTAATTTAATAATATTTCACCCAATCACCATCCTTATTCAAGAGGCACTCTCTATTTCTGTTCCTGGAGTAAAACAATCTAAGAAGTTGAGGGCAAATCAATTTTCTTCCCTGTTTATCTCAACCGATGATCTCTTTTCTGAAGAGATTTCCAGTCTAATACTGAGGACTGGCAATGGAAGTAGGAAAAAAAAATTCCCTTAAAAAATCTATAAACTATAAATCTTTGTGAAAATCAATAAAATTAATCTAAAGTATATGTCAAGGTTCTAAATAATTGTTAAAATATACAATCATAAATGTGGTCAAATCTGCTGGTCACTCTCTCCTCCAGACCTCTTGATACCTTCTACTGAGAGGCAGAAAGGAAAACAGTTGACTCGAGCTAAATCACCACAAGTTTGAAAGCACCTGACTTATGACTGTGGGGCTCTAATTCTCTGTAAGAATTTTTAGGAAAATGGATTTTAGCCATAGGTTCTAGGGATTGCTGACTCCTGAAATCTGCATTAGGGTTGCATATCTGTTTAATTCCTTTTCTCCTACGACAGAGCCATTTATAATTTGAAATTTTTCAGACACACTTCCTTCCATCTACTACCCCAAATGTGCTCTTCCCTGCTTGGGAACATTTCCCTTCCCCTCCCCCCATCTTTCACCCCATTGGTCCAGTTAATGCAATTCAACTGTCAGATCACATATCTTAAATAGACTTTCCTTCCTTATTAAAACTCTAAGAACCTCATTGGGCTTGTTCTCTGCTACCTCTGCAGTGATAATCCAGCATCTTGGGCATAATGAATGCTCAAAAATATGTGTTGAATTAAGAACTAATAGAGCGCCTGGGTGGCTCAGTGGGTTAAGCCGCTGCCTTCAGCTCAGGTCATGATCTCAGGGTCCTGGGATCGAGTCCCGCGTCGGGCTCTCTGCTCAGCAGGGAGCCTGCTTCCCTCTCTCTCTCTCTCTCTCTGCCTGCCTCTCTGTCTACTTGTGATCTCTCTCTGTCAAATAAACAAATAAAATCTTAAAAAAAAAAACTAATATTATATGTAATGAATGTTGCTACATGAAAGTTTTTTGTCAATTGCAAACTATCACTCAAATAGCTTTAAAAGGTAAAATGTCCTTTTAAAATTTAGTAGTGTATTACAAAATAAATTCTAATATGGAACACATGTATTCAAGGTAATGAGTTGGTGAATATAGGTTAGGGGATGTCTATAGGAACTTTAAGAAGCTTCTACATATATAGAATAGGAGAGGGATAATTTTGAATTTTACCTGTAATTATTTATGGGGCATGGTTTATTTATATAATTCTATAGAATGAACTAGAATAATTACAAAAATATTTTAAAATATTTGAGTGCTCACTATATGCCAGTCATTGTATAAGAACTGGAGACAGACTGGTAAATGGATGAATCCAATGAGTAATCCAACAGTTAATTATTATGAAAACATTTTAAACTCTACTACCCTCCACCACCCACCAACTGCTCTGGACAGCAAGTACAAGTCACAGACCACAAAGTAAGAAATGTAAGAATTGGGAATATTTTCAGCTTCTGGAACTTGAGTGCTTTAGGACTTAAAGTCTATAACAAGATTCTGTTTTTTTCAGAGGAAAAATTAATTTCAATAAATGCAAGAACCTTTTATTCCCTTCCTTTCTCAACTTGGTTTGTGTCTAAATTCCAGGGGATTAATATAATGGCAGGGCACATTAGCTTAGGATGGAAGTGGGCACAAGGTTGTTTGGTTCAATAGTCTACCAACATTGGCATTTGCTGATAAATTTTCATTTCTCTCTGGACTTTGGTCATCAGTCCATGTGTCTATTGAGAGTCTCCCTTGTTTTCAGCTGCCAGACATTTTCAAATCCTTCTGCCTGTTGTCAGTTAGGTACACATGGCAAACCATTTACCATTCCTGCACTATGCTGAGTGGTGGGAATCTCTACTCCCATGTTCCCTGACCCTCCCAAACTCTGCTATAGCCATGGAAACTATCCGAGGAGGTCTCAGTCAAATTTGCCTAGCTATATCCTACAGAAATTTTGTCTTATAGACATTTTGTCTACACACCATGCTGAGTGGGGAAAACCAATATTTGACCATGTTTTGTACTTTATCTAGTATATTAGGATAGAGTTGAGCTCTTTTTTTTTTTTTTTTTGGACATCAAAATAGTGTCACTTGAACAAGATTGAACTTGAACATTTCTCCTTCATGCAAAAATAGGGAAGATGGTTCTGTGCTGGTATCATGGTTGAAGGCTGATAAAATGCTTTCAATGGCTCATTATCTACGCTTCTCTGATGGTCTTGCTCTGCTATCCTCAACCCGTGACTCCTGTATTGTGGTCCAGTTTGGACCTTTTTTTTTTTTTTTTTTTCATTGCAAGTGAGGAGAAGAAGGGGAAAGGCCATACTTATGCACATGATCAAATTTTGTTTTATACAAGAAAAAATAGTCTTTTACCTATAAGGCCATATGGTAATTAAACTTGCCATTTTTGTTACTAAAGAAAAGAGGAAATGAATATGGTATATGTATAGGGGATAACCAGGAGAATCTGCTCTACAAGGCCTGAGGGGCTCATCACACTCCTCTAAGTGTTTTTGTATACCCACCTTGGAACTCAGTTTCAGGGTTCAGGGCTCCTCCTCGTCACCCTCCCTCCCTTCCTCCTCCTTCTTCTTCTTAAAGATTGATTTATTTATTTGAGAGAGAGAATGTGGGGAGAGGGGCAGAGGCAGAGGGAGAGACTCTCAAGCAGATTCTGCACTGAGTGTGGAGCCCCAGGCAGGGCTTAATTCCAGTACCCTGAGATCATGACCTGAGCTGAAATCAAGAGTCAGATACCCCACCAAATGAGCCACCCAGGTGATCCCAAGTCTTGTTCCTGAAGCCCACTACTATATGAGGGTTTTTGTTTTTGTTTTTAACCACCTGGTTCTCCTCCCATTTCAGCAACCCATGGTATTGTTATTGTGACAGTAGTTAGGGAGAGGGAGGGAGGGATCAGGAAGCCTTCTTTCACTGAGCAGTCACCTTTTGTCTTAACAATGATTATGTGTCAAAAAAAAAAAAAACCCCAAAAACAAAACAAAACAAAACAAACAAACAAAAAACAATGATTATATGTCTTCAAAGTCAAAAGCCAAAAATCAGTTGTTTCATGTTATGCTGAGTCATCCCTTTCTGAGGTCCTCAGCATAAAACACTTAAGCTAGAACCTTAGTTCATAGGAGATGAAGTAACTATAAATACTAGGAATGAAAAACATATTGGTCAGGACAAGAAAATAAAACAAAACAAAAGAATGATCTGATTACAAAGGAATGACCTGGACTCTAATTTTTAATAAGCTGAATTCTAAATTCTGGTCCTGTTGCTCTCAATTAACTTGGACAACTTTCTGAGTTTTCAGTATTTTCTTAGATAATTGTTCATATAAACAGAGGACATGGGGGCTATTTAAAAAGTGACGGAAGTTTGCTCTATGGAAGCAAAACAAACAACCATTGGAACAGTTTAACTACTTGTAGAGAGTTTAACTGGGGGAGATATTTTCCCCTGTAGACTGACAACATTACCTTCAAAGTATAGGCAATACTTAAACCTGGATTAAAGTATAAATTTTCATAATAGGAATATAATTTGAAACACTTCTATTAGTTTATCTACCAGTGTGTTCCAGAGATTTGTTGTTGCTGTTGTTACATACTTTGTAGCAAATACCTAACTAGAATAGCAGAATATGTGTAACCAAAGTATGTTTTCATTATGTCAGGATGGGTCTGGTAGGGTTAAGTTCGTAGTGCTTGTCAAGAATGATCAGAAATCATACTTTATTATTACGTTCCTCTTGTATTTATTGTAGTGGAATTTCAAATGTGCCCAATAAGTGCTTCGAATGTATAAAACTGTTGTAAATAGTTATTTTTTAAAATATGTCCTCCAATTAAATCCTTGGCTATAAATGATAGCTGGTTTTTAAATCAAAAACGATTACAAGGGCTAATCTCATAGACAACAGGCTTTTGACTCAAGGGTAATTTAATAAAGGTATTTCTCTATTTGCTGATTGTGCAGTGCATTGTGCCTGAGATGTTAGTCCTATCTTTTTACTTAAGAATTGCTGTCAAGGGACAACTCATAAAAATAGAATCTCATTAGTATTAATCGTAACAATTCACTCAGCGAGCTTATATGCCCAATTCTGCCTGACTATTCTCCGTGTCACAAAAATGGCTTCCGAGCTCTGATTTTTATAACGAAGCTATAACCAAATCATCTCCCAGTTATATTATTCTGCATACAAAGTGAGATTTAATGTATTTCAAGAGAGAATACTACTACTGGAAGGGGCATTAGTGATCAGAAAGTCCTACCCACTGGTTTTACAGATGACAAAACAGAATTTATATGACTATTTCAAGGTTATGCCAGCTATGCTATGTGTGTTTCAAATTCAATTACAATGAAAATGAGAAGACATGTGTCAATAAGTACAACTGTTCAAAGCTTGGATTTAAAATATTATCATAAATATGATGGAGTTGCATCTCTCTTGGGTGTTATAATATAAAAATATTAAATAAGATGAAAATCACATACAGTCATTTACCATTATCTTGCACCTGACTTCTCAACATTGTACTCAGTGGAGCACTTGGTGCCATGGCTTGATAATTTCTGTTCTCTATATTCTTGGTAGCATGACGCAAGATTTACCCTGGCTTATGTACCCCATTGGAAACTCATAAGGGAATTCTCAACAAGTCCAATATGGCCAGTTTTCTTCCAACACTGAAACAAACTTTGATTTCTTCAGATGAGCACCAGATGATGGAGCCGACTCATGCTGAGGGGCCATGGTGTATGAACGATGCATATAATGAGTCCTCAAGTTCACACTCAGCATGGTATAATTACTACACTAGGAGTTCCCATAGGGACTAAAACATACTTAGTGCACAGTGGTCTCACATCTCTCTCTCATGACCACTCACTTAAAGGCGTGTGCTTCTTGGATGAAATTGTCTGCATTATTTATTTCTCTTTTGCATCATTTATATTTTTTCTTTCTTTTGCTCTATTTTTCTCTTATGGGAGAAGTAAAAATATTTTAAGTTGATAAAATTAAATGAGATGTTGCAATTCCAGTATATAGCTGTATAATCATAGTATTATTTGGCCATATTCAATAAACATTTATTCAGTTCAATAAACATTTATTAGGGGCCTATTATATGTTTGCAGACATACATCATTAATGTAAAATCTTAGGACCAGTAAGGAAAAGACTCAACGCAGAGTACTGCAACAGATATCAGCCCTCATCTTTCTGCCTCTGATTCTCAAATCTAATCTGTCTGTCTTTTATGTCACATAGGAGAGCGATGTATTGTTTGAAGGACAGTGATGGTGATTGTAAAGGCAGAAAAGTAGAGCTCCCCTTGGTGAAAGTATAGAAGAAGGCCAAAGGGATTTATAGTCTGCCTTGCTGCTTTATACTTGATTATATTCAGTCATTTGTATTTTTTCATTATTGTAATATAGAACATTTTCTTGCTCATTTTCTAATGTTTTGAATGAGATAGTACTGGGACTCTGACCCCACAAGCACAGAGAGATGTTTTACCTCCCTTTGAAACATATCCATGGGACTCTAAAGCTTGGCTATTGCTGCCTAGTGTTCACTGGGGGTTCCACAACATTACAGAGGAGCAGAAAGACCTCCTGGAGTGAAAGATGACCAAGTTTCTTTTGAAACTTCACACTAAAGTGTCAGATCCACTGGGATGGTGTTAGTCATGGCTAAATAGTAGAAAAAGTACAAACAGGCCAATGGAAAATAATTCCTGTTATGGTAGAAGGAGATAGGATTAGTGGATTCACTTTTCCCAAAACTATCCAATATGGAAGTGATCTCTTGGTGCTTGGTCAGAAAGATTATTTCCTAACCCTGTCATCCTACAGGAAAGGCTGTGTCAATAATTCTAAAAGTTTTATCATTGGGAGTAATAATAATTGACAATGAGTATCCTTCACTGAGTATAATTTAACCGACATCTGACATCAAGAGGTGATGATGCAGTAACAGTAGCAACAGCCTCCAGTTTCAGAGGTTACGAGCACGGCAAGTGATTGTCTTTTGGCCTCTAGGGGTCCTATCTTAGCAATACGATAATAGCAGGGGACTTGGATACCCTAAATTTTCAACAATGGATATATCATCCTGACAAAAAATCAGTAAGGAAACACTGGACTAAATAACACTAGAGATCAAATGGATCTAACAGACTAATACAAAACATTCCATGCAACAGCAGCAGAATATACATTCTTTACAAGCTCATACCAAATGTTCTCCAGGACAAATTATTGAGTTAGGGCACAAAACATGTCTTAACAAATTTAAGAAAACTGAAAAAGTACCAAATATCTTTTCTGACTACAATGGTATGGAATGAGTAATTAATAGCAAGAGGAAAGTTAGAAAAGTCACAAATATGGAAATTAAACAATATACTCCTGAACAACCAATGGGTCAAAGAAAAAACCTAAAGGGAAATGAAAAAAAAAAAAAAAACAACTTGAGACAAATGAAAATAGAAACACAATATACCCAAACCTTAAGGGATACAGCAAAATCAGTCCTAAGTGAGAAGTTTGTAGTGATAAATACCCACATTAAGAAATAAGAAATATCTCAAATAAACAACCTAATGCTATTCCTCCCAGGAACTAGAAAAAGAATAACCTAAGCCCCAAGTTAGCAGAAGGAAGGAAATAATAAAAAGCAGAGCAGAACTAAATGAAACAGAAACTAGAAAAACAGCAGAAAAGATTAATGAAACTAGGTTTTGGTTTGCTGAGAAGATTAAAAAAAAAACCTTAATCCATATAAGAAAAGAAGAGCAGACTCAAATAAATTATCAATGTAGCTGATATCAAAAAAATGAAGTTCATAAAAAACTACTATAAACAATTATATACCTATGAACTGGATTATGAAGAAGAAATGGGTAAATTCTGAGAAACATATAACTCACCATAACTGAATCAGGAAGAGAGAGAAATCTGGATAGACCAAGTACTAGTGAAAAGATTGAATTAGTAATAAAAACCTCCTGATAAAGAAAATCTTGGGACCTGATGGCTTCACTGGTTAATTCCACCAATATTCAAAGATGAATTAATACCAATCCATGTCAAATTCATGACCAAGTGGAATAAAAAGGATTCAGGGGCGCCTGGGTGCCTCAGTGGGTTAAAGCCTCTGCTTTCAGCTCAGGGCATGATCCCAGGGTCTTGGGTCCATTGGGCTCTCTGCTCAGCCTGGAGCCTGCTTCCCTTCTTCTCTCTCTGCCTGCCTTTCTGCCTACTTGTGATCTCTGTCTGTCAAATAAATAAATAAAATCTTAAAAAAAAAAGGATTCATTGAAAACTGATATAATACAGCATATTAATAGGAGGACAAACAAAATAATCCTCATAATACATAGAAAAAGTAGTGGAAACAATTCAGCACCTAATAGTGATTGAAAATTCCCAATAAATTTTGACTATTTTGAATACAGAAGTTTGAATATTCAAATATTTTGAATATTCAAAATTTTGACTATTTTGAATATAGAAGTGAATGTCCTCAAATTGATATAGGGCATCTATGAAAAATGTACATTTGACATCATACATATTTTTAAAAATTAAAGAAAGCAGGGTACCAGCACAAAAAAAGACCAGAGAAACCAAGTAGAGAGCACAGAAATGAATCCAAGCATTTACTGCTAATCGATCTTCTACAAAGGGGACAAGAACACAAAATGGGGAAAGGAGATTCTCTTCAGTAAATGATGCTGGGAAAACTGGATATCCACATGATGAAGAATGAAATAGGACTCTTTACTCACAGCTTATACAAATACTAACTCAAAATGTATTAAAGACATAAACCTAAGACTTGAAACTGTAAAATTACCAGAAGAAACCATAGGAAAGGATCTTCTTGACATTGGTTGGGGCAATGATTTTTTTTGGCTACAACTCCCAATGTACAGGCAATGAAAGAAAAAGTAGAAAAATGGAATTACATCAAACTAAAAGCCTTCTCCAGAAGAAAGCAGAAGAAACCATCAACAGATTGAAGAGAAAACCTATGGAATGAGAAAAATATTTGCAAACCATAATCTGATAAATTGTTAATGTCTAAAATATACAAGGAACTCAGGGCACCTGGGTGGCTCAGGCAGTTAAGCGTCTGACTTTTGCTTTTGGCTCAGGTCATGATCTCAGGATTGTGAGATCAAGCTCTGGATTTGGCTCTGTGCTGGGCAGGAGCCTGCTTCTCCTTCTAACCCGTCCCCCTTCTCTGTCCTTAAAAAAAAAATAAATACACACACACACACACACACACACACACACACAGTAGATTTCACATGCAATGTTTGTCTTTCTGTGCCTTAATTATTTTACTTAGTCCTCCAAATTTATCCATATTATCATAAATAACAGGATCCCTTCTTTTTCAAGGCTGAATAACATTTTATCATACACACACACACACACACACACACACATATATATATATATATATTTTTTTTTTTTTTTTTTCCCACATTTCCTCATTGTATTCATTGAACAGGCACTCGGGTTGTTCAAACAACTCAATAGGAAGGAAACAAATAATTTGAATAAAAATGGGCAAAGATTTGAATAGACATTTCTCCAAAGATGACATAGAGATGGCTGACAAGTATGTGAAAATATGTTCAACATTACTAATCATCAGAGAAACTAAAACCAAAGCCATAGTGAGCTATCACTTCACATCTGTTAGAAGGACTATTAGCAAAAAGACAAAAGATAGCAAATGTTGACAAGGATGTGGAGAAAAAAGGATCCTTGTACATTGGTGTAAATTGGTATAGGGATTATGGGAGATGATATGGAGCTTCCTCAAATAATTAAGAATAAAACTACGGTATGATCCAACAATCTTACTTCTGGATATATAGCCAAAAGAAATGAAATCTGATTCTTAAAGAGATCACTGCTCTCTCATATTCATTGCAGTATTATGCACAATAGCTAAGATACAGAAATAAAAAAAAAAGTTAAAATCAAAGAGCAGAGAGTAGAAAGGTGGTTACCAGGAGCTGGGGTGGGTGTTGAGAGAGATGGGGAGATGTTTGTCACAGGATAAAAAGTTTCAGTTATACAGGATGATTAAGCTCTAAAGATCTAATGTATACCATGGTGATTAACTGCACTGTATTGTATTCCAGAAATTTGCTAACACATTAATTCTTAAATGTTTTTGTCACACACAAAAATAGGTAACCATATACAATTCCTATCAAAATGCCATCAGCTCTTTTCATAGAACTGAAACAAATAATCCTAAATTTGTATGGAACCAGAAAGACCCTGAATAGCCAGAGGAATGTTGAAAAGGAAAACAAAAACTGGTGGCATCACAATTCCAGACTTCAAGTCCTATTACAAAGCTGTAATCATCAAGATAGTATGGTACAGGCACAAAATCAGACACATAGATCAATGGAACAGAATAGAGAACCCAGAAATGGACCCTCAACTCTATGGTCAACTAATGTTCAGCATAGCAGGAAAGAATATCTGATGGAAAGAAGACAGTCTCTTCAACAAATTGTGTTGGAAAAATTGGACAGCCACATGCAGAAGAATAGACCTTGGAAATTGGACCACTTCCTTACACCATACACAAAAAACAGACTCAAAATGGATGAAAGACCTCAATGTGAGACAGGAATCCATCAAAATCCTTGAGGAGAACCCAGGCAGCAATCTCTTTCACCCTGACCACAGCAACTTCTTGCTAGACATATCTCCAAAGGTACAGGAAACAAGGCAGAAATCAACTAGCGGGTATTCCTTAAGATAAAAAGCTTTTACACAGCAAAGGAAAGCATCAACAAAACCAAGAGACAACCGACAGAATGGGAGAAGATATTTGCAAATGATATATCAGATAAAGGGCTAGTACCCAAAATCTATAAAGAGCTTATCAAACTCAACACCCAAAGAAGAAAAAAATCCAATCAAGAAATGGTCAGAAGACATGAACAGATATTTCTCCAAAGAAGACATCCAAATGGCCAACAGACACATGAAAAAGTGCTCCACATTACTCAGCATCAGTGAAATACAAATCAAAACCACAATGAGATACCACCTCACACCAGTCAGAATGGCTAAAATTAACAAGTCAGGAAATGACAGGTGTTGGCAAGGATGTGGAGAAAGGGGAAACTTCTTACACTGTTGGTCGGAATGCAAGCTGGTGCAGCCACTCTGGAAAACAGTATGGAGGTTCCTCAAAAAGCTGAAAATAGAGCTACCCTATGACCCAGCAATCACACTGCTGGGTATTTACCCTAAAGATACAAATGTAGTGGTCCGAAGGGGCACATGCACCTGAATGTTTATAGTAGTAATATCCACAATAGCCAAACTATGGAAAGAGCCCAGAGGTCTATCATACCTCAAGACAGACAAATGGTTAAATAAAATGTGGTACACACACACACACACACACACACACACACACACACACACACACACACACAGGAATATTACACAGCCATCAAAAATAGAATCTTGCTGCTCGCAATGATATGGATGGAACTAGAGGGTATTATGCTAAGTGAAATAAGTCAATCAGAGAAAGACAATTATCATATGCTCTCACTAAAGCAGAATTTAAGAAACAAGGAAGAGGATCATAGGGGAACAGAGGAAAAAATGAAACAAGATGAAACCAGAAAGGGAGACAAACCACGAGACTCTTAATCATAGGAAACAAACTGAGGGGGTGGGGTGGGGGCATAGGTGATGGACATTAGGGAAGGTATGTTTTGTGGTGAGCACAGGATGTTGTGTAAGACTGATGAATCACAGACCTATACCCCTGAAACAAATAATACATTATATATTAATTTAAAAATAAATTCAAAAAAAGGGAAAAAAAGAGAAATAGCTACTATTTGTGTAAACCTTGAAAATATTAGGCTAAGTGAAAGTAGCCTGTCACAAAAGACACCATTTCATATAAATGTCCAGAATAGGCAAATCCATAGAGACAGAAAGTACAGTAGTTGTTGCCAAGGACTGGGTTGGCGGGGGGGAATAGAACAATCAGGGAGGTGACAGCTAAAGGCTATGGGGTTTCTTGTTGGGGTGATGACAATGCCCTAAAAGTTGATTGTGGAAATGGTTTCACAATTCTGTTAATATATGAAAAACCTGTTAACAATTCTGTTAATAAATGAAAAAATTGAGTTGTACAGTTTAAGTTGGTGAATTATGTGGAATGTGAGTTATAGCTCAATAAAACTGTCTTTTTTTAATAGGTAACCATGAGAAGTGATGGAAATGTTAATAAGTTTGATTGTGGTAATCATTTTACTGTGTATATCAAAATGTCACATCATATGCCTTAAATAAATGTAATTTTTATTTGTCAATTATAACTCAGTAAAGCTAGGAAAAATTGCCCTCAACAGGTTGTACCTTAATTTCTGATTTACTTAGCGAGAGCACGTAACAGTTGAGATCTCTGAGGAGGACTGAGCCACAGTTATATCCTTTGACTGACCCCTGGGAAAGAAAATAACAGAAAAAAGAATGGATTCCTGCTCATCTGATAATATGGAGGATGTCAATATGGATACCTCAAGTCACTGAAATGGAATATGTTGGCTATGTTTTTTAATGGAGAAGATGTTCCTTAGACTAAGAGCTACGTGAGGGCAGGGGTTGTGTCTTTCTAATTCCCTAACATTCATTCTGTTTCCTGGTAGACAGTAGAAAGGCATTCAACGATCTATTGAGAAATGCGTAATGCAGAGTAAATGAGTAAACCTGAATGCATATATATTTTAAATAAATTTTATAAATTATAAAAATATATACACATATATATTTTCCCCCTGAGCTGACCACCAAGTACTTCTGGCCTTATCCCTTTCCTTCTCCTCCCTTAGTTGCTCTCAGAAAACACCCGGTCTTCTCATTCCATTAGCAACCTAATGAGTGAGACCACTTCTCACTCTATCCCCACAGCTCAAGTAGTGGATTCATACACCTTTTGTTCGAAAAGAGAAGCAACTTATACAAAGCAATGTTCAAATGTAATGTTTTTCTATTGTTAAAACATCCTATTACAACTCCAGCTTCACAATTCCCTAGCAACAACATAAGGTCTGAAAAAAGGTGATAATTTTACAGCAAAAGGGATAGTTCATCTCTCAAGAGAATAAAACTGTCATTGATCTTCATGACAAATTGAATCTCAGGGTCTGAAAATATAGACCTTGTTTTCTTTCTTTTATTTTTTTTTTCATTATAAGGATGACCTTGCCTCTATTGTAAATCAAAAGTAACTAGTGCTTTGTGGCTCTTATAAAGTTGCAAGGAAGGAAAAAGGGCCTTGGCACTGGTCCATTACTATGTACCTTATCTGGGGAGACTTCACAGGTATGTTCTTTAGTTTCTGTGTGTTGACATTTGCTCTTCAGCCTCCTGGTTAAAGAGAGGAAACACACAAACTAAATTTCTCCCTTGTGGGGCGCCTGGGTGGCTCAGTGGTTAAGCCGCTGCCTTCGGCTCAGGTCATGATCTCAGGGTCCTGGGATCAAGCCCCGCATCGGGCTCTCTGCTCTGCGGGGAGCCTGCTTCCTCCCCTCTCTCTGCCTGCCTCTCTGCCTGCTTGTGATCTCTCTCTCTGTCAAAATAAATAAATAAAATCTTTAAAAAAAATAAATTTCTCCCTTGTGAGGGGCCAATTTTTTTTTTTTTCAGGAAAATTTCACAGCTGTGAAAAGTAAAAACAAAAAGCAATGGTAGTAGCTCAAACAAATGTCATTTTTTAAAAAATTTAATGCAACAAAGATTCCAAAAGAAAAAGTAAAAATATCAGATTTAATTTCCATTTACTAATTTAAACAAGCAAGCTGAAAAACATACTAAAAATTGTTTTCTAGTATTTAACTATATTTTCCATCTCAAGGGTAGATATTAAAGGTGTAATGAAGAGATAAGCATTCAGTTTTACTCAAGAGGTATTTACTCGGCTGTGCCTTTAAGAAGCTTACAAAAAACAAATCCATCTGCAGATCAAATTATGGATATGGCAAGAAAAACAGACTATGGTAGAGAGGAAGCTTAACTTTAATTAAAAAAAAATCACAGTAAACATAATAGAAGTGACAGCATCCAAAAGATGAAGGTTTTTGAACATGGATAAAAGTGGGAATGACATTAAAAGTGAGGAAATGGCTCAAGCAAAACATCAAAATATTAAAATATGGGCCACGTTCACAGATCATGGAATGCATAGTTCTATATTACAGGACTATTGTAGAAGATACAGCTGGGAAGATAACATCAAATCCTACCAT
Organism: Lutra lutra; assembly: GCF_902655055.1. Lineage (NCBI taxonomy): Eukaryota > Metazoa > Chordata > Mammalia > Carnivora > Mustelidae > Lutra > Lutra lutra. The sequence goes on along the minus strand of NC_062278.1, from coordinate 182,203,004 downwards.
GGAAGGTGCAGAATGATAGGTTAAGAGGCACGATATTGATTCTGCAGGCAAGCAAGCATGGGAGGCTGAAATCTGGCAAAGTTGAGATCAACACCTGGGGTCAACATTTAGTAGCTGTGCAGCCTTAAGGAGTTTACGAGGTCTCTCTGAGAGTCATTAATAATATGGGTCTCATAACAGTTCTTACTTAATTTGAATGCTGAGAAGGGCAAATGATTTAATGCATGTAAACATTTAGCACTGCACTAGCAATACATCTGTGTGGGAAAAGTGTTAGCAATTACTTACAGACAATGGAGAACCATCAGAAATCTTTAAATTGGAGGATATTATCATATGTCTTGGGTAAGAAGAGAGTTGAAGCCAATGGGAAATATGGGTTTGGTCTATGTTAACTTCCAAGACAGAAAGATTGTTTTATTTTTTATTAATTTTCTCTTAAAGATTTTATTTTTTTTATTTGGAGAGAGAGAGAGAGAGAGACACCATAAGCAAGGGGAGCAGCAGAGGGAGAAGGAGAAGCAGGCTCTCCACTGAGCAGGGAGCCTGATACAGGGCTTGATCCCAGGACCCTGGGAATAGGACCTGAGCCAAAGGCAGATGCTTAACTGACTGAGCCCCCTGGTACCCCAGGAAGATCATTTAGTGGTAAGTGCAAGATACTATGAAAAGCTAGAACAGTAGGGAACAAGGTCAGTTGCAGGAGACAATGGCTACAGGAGGATTATGAGTTCGAATAAGCTTGAGACAAACTGGAAAGTTTTCAGCTCCTCACAGTTAGGATATGCAAAAAGCCATCAACCAAGAATACACATAATTATATGCTAATGACCCAAACAATATTTACCCTTTTAAAAACTAAAATAGTAAACTTACAGTGCAACTATTCTAAAGATGAAATTAATGATCATATTCTAGAATGTTGCAACGGAAATGGTGCTTAGTTATATTCGGCTGATTTTGTACCATGCCCAAGAATTTGCCAACAAAGTTTCACAAAAGAGACCCAAGTCTCTTAAACTTCTAAATGTTTTATAAAAATTTATTTATTTTAGACCGTGCCCATGAGCAGCATAAGGAGCAGAGGGAGAGAATCCTCAAACAGGTTCCCTGCTGAGCACAGAGCCTGACTGTGCTCAATCCCATGACCCACGAGATCATGACCTGAGCCAAAAACCAAGAGTCAGACACTCAACTGACTGAGCCAACCGTGCCCCCTAAACGTTTTATAACAAAAGAATAGCAAACTATGTGCATATTTGTGGTAACAGTCATCAGACCTTAATGCTCTGAAGGCTTCCATTACTTCAAGTGAGTCTGCATCTAGCAAACAGGAAAAAGAAACCCTTTAAGGTTTCTACCTGCATCTACCCCAAGGTAGATGTTTAAAATCAGTGGGTTAGACTAAAAATCTTCAGGAAAACCACAAAATTCAGAGTATGCTGGAGGCAAATGGGATTTTTTGATATAGATACTGAATGGCCTGTGACATCAGGGTTGACGTGAACTAAAAGAGAGTCAGCCGATTCTGTGTGAGACCATCAGTCCCTCTGTGGATTATAAAATATTTGCCTCTTAGAACAAGTTTAAACATAAGTATATAATAATATTTTGTCATTAGGCAATTAAAACATTTTATAAAATTTTTTATATAAGTCAAGGTCGCTTCTTCTTCTTCTTTTAAAGAGCAAGAGCATGATCTGGGTGGGATGGGCAGAGGGAGAGGGAGACAGAGAATCTTAAACAGGCTCCATACCCAGTACAGAAACCTACTCAGGGCTCAATCTCACCATCCTGACTGGACCATGACCTAAGAGAAATCAAGAGTTGGATGCTGAACCAACTGAGCCACCCAGGCGCTCCCAAGGTTTCTTAAAGTGAAAAATTGCAACTACTTTAAAAACAGTTTACATGCTATTTTCTGTATTAAAAATATTGCTTTATGCACTTGAGATCATCAGTATGCATACTTTGGATTCCGAGGGGAGGGGGGATCATAGATTTAATAAATAACTTGGATGTGATGTAACATAAAGATGGACAAAAAAATAAAAAATAAAAATAAAGGGAGCCTGGGTGGCCTAGTGGGTTAAGCTGCTGCCTTCAGCTCAGGTCATGATCTCAGGGTCCTGGGATCGAGTCCCGCATCAGGCTCTCTGCTCGGCAGGGAGCCTGCTTCCCTCTCTCTTTCTGTCTCTCTCTGACTGCCTCTCCATCTACTTGTGATCTCTCTCTGTCAAATAAATAAATAAAATAAAATAAAAATAAAAATAAAATCAGTGGGGTAGGAGAGCACATGGACCAGGCCTGAGGGTCACAGGTTAGTGTGAAAACAACCCATCTTTTGTTGTACCATTGATCATGAGTTTGTTAAGCTAGCACTGCAATAATCAGTCTGAGATTCAATACGGTTTGCATTGGTATCCATGACTTTATGAGGATTGGTTGCTCTTGGACAGCTGACTTTGCTAAATGAAAGAGAGGGAGGGAGACCAGAGGAAAGGGGGGAGGAGATATGGGGGAGACAGAACCAGAGACGCAGGAGGAGAGAAAGAGAGTAGGAGAAAACAGGGAGAGGGAGAGGGAGAGAGAGAGGGATGGTGGGGGAGAGAAAGAGAGAGAGGGATACAGAGAGAGAGAAAGGAGAGGGGGCAGAGAGAGAGATAAGGGAGACATTTTTACTGGATACTAGGTCTACGTCTTTCTGAGAGCTATGCTTCTCAAGTGTTCCATCTTATGTATTCTTATGGAATTATTCTGCTGCAGCTATAGAGAAGAAACCAAGAAACTGGTGAGAAGAGAGGCAAGCAAGTTGGCCAAGCCCACAGAGATAGTACTTGGTGGAACAGAGATTTAAAAGGCTGTTAGCTGGACTCCAAGACCCATGCCCTTAATCTCTACTCTACATTTCCTCCTTCCTTAAATATCTCTTCAGCATTTAACCAACTCTCACAGTGGAAACTGCTCCCCAATTTATTAAAAACATATATTTTGATTTTGAGGATTTTTTTTCATAGGGCTCTAAATTTGTTGGGAACATAGCTTTATATTCTTTTTTTTTTTTAAGATTTTATTTATTTATTTGACAGAGATCAGAAGTAGGCAGAGAGAGAGGAAGCAGGCTCCCCGCTGAGCAGAGAGCCCAATGCGGGGCTCGATCCCAGGACTCTGGGACCATGACCTGAGCCGAAGGCAGAGGCTTTAACCCACTGAGCCACCCAGGCGCCCCATAGCTTTATATTCTAATACATAAACTGGGTCTACAGGAAATCTTGGGTTTTCTTTTTTTTTTTTAAGTTTTTATTTATTTATTTGAGAGAAAGAGAGAGAGAGTGAGTAGGGGAAGGGGAGAAGGAGAAGCAGGCTCCCAGCTAAACAGGGAGCGCAATACCAGCTCCATCCCAGAGCCGTGGGATCGTGACCTGATCTGAAGATAGGCACTGAGGTGCCCCTTGGGTTTTCTTTAAATGACACTTTCTTATATGAATTTCCTAAGTAAAAGGAGAGAGACTGAAAGCTGAGGGGTTCGACGAGATTAAATTACGATAATTGATAATTTCTAAACCCTTAAGTGGCTCCTTTTCTCTCCAGGGGAAAATAACAAATAATAGGTTGTTAAGGAGACTAATTATAGAAGACTTCTTGGGGGAAAAATTAAATTAAAAAAACACAAAAGATAATTTAAAAAATTAAGTTCTGCTTGAATGAAAGTGAGTCAGGCTTCCACACAGCAGGAACTATATCTTCAGGTACAACTTTTGTCAACTAGATGGCATTCCCACTGAAAGGAGTCCATCTCTGTAACTGTTAGGAAGTCTCACTCAAAATGGAAGACCCTGGAAAGTGGAGGTGTAGAGTAAATATTTTAGGACCACACAGCATTGCATGTGAGACTTAGGTCCACTACTTACCAGCTATAAGATCTTGTGACACGAAATTTAAGCAGAGTATTGTGAATGTTTATTAGGATCATAATGTCTTGTCATTATTAGGATAATGCATGTGCTTAGCATACATTCTGGCATCTGTTTATACTCAATACATAATAGCAGGTGGGGGTGGGGGTGATGGTAGGGTGGAAAACACTGGACATATCTTTTAGAGTAGGTCTTCACAAATTTTATGTCTAATTCAGTGGTTCTAGGACGGGGCTCAAGAGTTTCCCTCTCTAACAAATGGAGGAGATGCTAAGGATTTTGGTCTGAAGATCACATTTGGAGCAAAGCTTTAGATGGAGGACACTGTGGTTCATGCATGCAAAAAATAGTGGGAATTGCGACAATTTCTCCAATGAAGTACAGAGTGTTGAGACTTTTGCAGGAATCAGATTCCTTGGAAGAGACACTTGCTTTCCATTCCTGCATTTTAACCATTGGACTATTAAATTCAGTTAAGTCCGTTCTGTAGAGAAGTGACTCCCTGACCTCGACAGTGGTCTACAGCTATGCAGAAGTGGGTCTTTCTTGTGGGAGAATTTATAATTTACCTACAGTGACAAGACTCACATGAATAAAACATCACATGGCAATACAAAATGAACAAAATTGAATGCACAGATGTACAGAATGAGAAATCGATGCTTCTACAGGATGGAAGAGGGAGAGAAGCTGCTGCCTTTCAGCTGTCCACAGTATTATTATGGAGGAACTTTTTTCCTTCCCACAGGTAGGCTGCTGTACAGATAATGACCCATCTCAAGGAGCCTGAACAAATAACTCTTCCTAACCCAAGACATGCAAACTTGCACTTCTATAAAGAAAAATCATCAGAGATCCCTGGTAAAGAGAACAAGCAGTAGATGGAGGGAGATCCTCACCTCGTTGGTAGTCTAGGTACACCAAGCTCAGCACCTCTTGTTAGGTTGGGAAAGTTACTATCAATTCAAGATGCGAACCGGGTGCTGTGGTATTTCAAAGCTCAGAACTGTAGACCTCTTCAAGCACCAAATGGTGATCAATATGTTCTTAATAGTTTGGGAATGGAATGATGGTGAGAAAGATCACAAAATGTCCTATTAAATCCTTAAGGCTTCAAGAGAATAACACTGAAAACAGCGCTAAAGACACCTCAGATCAGAAGGTGAAAATCACCCATCATGAAAATATTTATATCATGTGCAAAATACATTTTCTTTACTTCTCTTTTCAAGACTGCTGTGGGGCAAAGTCAGTGGAATGGTAACATTTATAGATGAACACTCAGCTGTGTCTATATACATGCAAACCAACACACAAATTTGACAAAGGCCCAAAGGCAAAAATGCTTTATCATTTCATAAAAATTAATTAACGCAAGTGAAGAATGGAATCAATTAGAGGTAAAGTGCTGTGCAATATAAAATACTTTCTAGTCATTGCATCTAATTAAAGGAGGAGCAAATCAGGACTTTTAAAGAGCCCTAATTATTATAGAGGAAAATTAATTAGCAGAGATTCTCAGCTGGACATTCAGGGATATCTTTGGACAAAAGAAACATCCAACTAAGGAGGCTTGGCAGGCCAGAAAAGATCAATTGAATTTCTGGAGAATAGAGACTGTTGAGAACTCTGGGTAATACAAGCCTGTTTGCTGATAGGTAGCATGTTTACTGTCCATTCTAGGACCCCAGAAGATACACTAAAACCTGTGACTTGGTGCAATGAGCTATGGGGACTTCTAATAATTCAACCATCCCTGCTTTTTTCTTGGGTGCGATGAATGGACTAGATTTCAAAGAATGAGCTTTGTAAGTCAATCTATATTCAATGATCTGAAGGCGCTTCAAGATTGTACAGTGGCCTCAGGGTTTTCATTATAAGTATGAATTATTTCTTCCAATGATGGACTAAAATCTGTTGATCAATGATGTTCTTGTTAATAACATGATGGATATCAGCTTTGCCTCTCTTAATTCAACTTTCTTAATTTTGTATTCTTGGTTTTCAGATGATTTCTTTTTTATTAGAATGTTTATTTTATTTTCTAATGCTACAAGTAACACATGCTCATTGAAGACACTGTAGAAAACTGAGTAATGCTCAAAAGGAACAAAAGAAAATCAGGTCATTTTATTTTAAACCAACTTTGGCAAGAAGCCTAGTGTTAGTGCTCTGTAATTTCAGGATATCATAATTGTTTCCTGTGCCCAGTAGGATTGTACAAGTTCATGTTGACATTACTTTTTATCATTTCTGTTAAATATTATCCATAATAGATGTTATTTTGCTTTTATTTTTTATTTTTATTTTTTTATTTCTTTTTAAAGATTTTATTTATTTAATTGACAGAGAGAGAGATCACAAATAGGTAGAGAGGCAGGCAGAGAGAGGGGAGAAAGCAGGCTCCCTGCTGAGCAGAGAGTCCGATGCAGGGCTTGATCCCAGGACCCTGCAATCATGACCTGAGCCGAAGGCAGAGGCTTTAACCCACTGAGCCACCCAGGCACCCGTCCTATTATTTTTTAGAAGATTTTATTTATTTGTTTAGAGAGAGCCTGGGGTGGGGGAGGAACTGGAAAGGGAGAGAGAGAGAGAGAGAATCTCAAGCAGAGTCCACGCTGAGTGCTGAGCCCATTGTGGGGTTCGATTTCACAACCCTGAGGCCATGACCTGAGCTGAAATCAAGAGTTGGCATTCAATTGAGATGCCCAGGCACCCCTTTGCTATTATTTAAAAAAATTAAATGGAGGAGATATTTGGATAACTGGTTTGTTCAACAAGCTGTATTTGTAGAATGTGAGCAGAAAGCAAGCTGATTATTTTTCAGAAGTGCCTTTGCTAAAAAACATTCTCACGGGCTTGGGCTTTGCCATTTCTTGGATGAAATCTCAGGCTAGTAAAAGAGTTTATGTGCAGTATCTTATAAAGAGCTCAGAGTATCAGACACTTAAAGCTGTTTTCCTCCTCCAGCTCAGAGTTACGTTGGACTCACAAGCCTGACACTGAGGTAGGATGGGGAGATGGGGAAAGTCACAATAATTATTAATTACTCTACGTATGTCTTACGCATGGTCCTGACTTAGGATGGTGCAAAAGTGACACACATTCAGTAGAAGCCGTACTTCAAATTTTGAATTTGGATGGTTTTCCAGACTAATGATAAATGGTCTAATACTCTGTCATGGTGCTGGGCAGTGACCGCAGCTGCAGCTCCTGGTCAGCCATGTGATCATCAGGGTAAACAACTGACACACGTATAACCATTCTGTACCCAGACAACGACACTGTTTTTCACTTTTAGTACAGTGTTCAAAAAAATTACATGAGATCTTCAACACATTAATATAAAATAGGCTTTGCATTGGATGATTCTGCCCAAACATAGCCTAATGTAAGTGTTCTGAGCATGTGCAAAGTACGTTAGGCTAAGCTACAGGGTTTGGAAGGTTTGGTGTATTAAATGTATTGTCTTCTTGCAATACTTTCAAACTCATGACATGTTTATAGAGACATAACTCCATTCTAAGTCAACCCCATGCACTTCCAACTGCTGATTTCCTATGCTGCCTCTAGTTTCCTCAGGGCAGGAGCAGGGAGAATGGGGGAAGTAAGAGTCAAAAAGTATCTTATCAGGCTGGTATAGCTGGTATCTTGCTTTGGTGCCCACTTGGTATGTCCAATATCCGAATGAGATTCTGTATTTCCTGGATAATTTTGTGAGATCTTCAGAGACTTTGCAAATTCCCTTTATGAAATCAACACCAACTGTGGATATGGCCACCACTTCAACATCTGGTTTCTAGCAGACCACCTTTCTTTGGGCTCTCCCCTCCAGGAAATTCTCTTGGAAGGAGGAAGGATGGTTTTTAAAATAATACCCACTTTCTGGTGTGTATCTGTGAGCACTTTGCTCCTTCCAAGCTTCATTAGAGCTAGATGTTTTCCAGGAAATTCAGATTCTGATCTCATGGCAGACAGATATCTCTGGTATGGACCAGGAACCACCCTTGCCTCCTCAAATCTTCGTTCCATATTATAAGCTCTCAGAGTGGTTCTTCCAGAAGCACACACTGAGATACAGATTTCAGTTCAAGTAATTTATATAAGCGGGGATCCTAGGAAGCACTATAAAAGGAGTGATACAGGGAAAGGCAGGAAGCCAACAATGGACATATTACAAAGGAATTTAGAACACTAAAGGCAACTGGGCCTCACTTCCACTGGCAGCTCTGAGAGACACTGACCAATTTGTCTTAGAGTCTTCCCATGTATGGAAACATGAGCTCGGGCATTAGAGTACCAATTCCTTTCTGCCTTCCACTGAGGGTTGCTGCCAGGGGTATTATATCCCCTATGCTTCTGCCTGGCCTGTGCACCTGTGAGCTCAGGTGACTAGAGAAGACTCCAGGCAGAGTTCTGAGTGCTAGCATTTAGAATCTGTTGGGTCAGCTGGTACTGGGTTGAAGAATCTACTGACAGCATCTGCTCTCTTTCACTACTTAACTGGAGGGGAGAAGGAAGCAGTCTGTTAATTTTATTTCCAAGCATTTTTCAGAATTTTAAATCTCATATGTATGTATCTATGCATGCATGAATTCATATGGTGATAAAATGTACATAACATAAAATTTACCATTCTAATCATTTTTACGTGTATGATTTAGTGGTAGTAAGTACATTTCTGATGCTGTACAGATATCACTGCTATCCATTTCTAGAACTTTCTCTTTGTACCCATAAAATGGCAAGTCCGCATTCCTCCTCTCCCCTGCACCTGTCATCTCTATTCTATTTTCTGTGTCTTATAAATTGCCTAGTCTACATTCCTCATATAAATGGAATCATATTTTTTTAAGATTTTATTTATTTATTTAACAGAGAGACAGAGAGAGAGAGGGAACACAAGCAGGGGAGTGGGAGAGGGAGAAACTGGCTTCCCGCTAAGCAAGGAGTCCAATGTGGGCCTCAATCCCAGGACCCTGGGATCATGACCTAAGTCGAAGGCAGCCACTTAACGGCTGAGCCACCCAGGTGCCCTAAGTGGAATCATATTAAATTTGTTCTTTTTGTATCTGCAAGCACTTCTTTTTAGTACCCTCATAGTGGATTGTAAGTTAAAATTCAGAAATCTTTTCATCACATACTGCCATAGTGGTTTGGCACTTCCTGTTGGTATATTGGCTTCAAGACCGGAGCCAAAAGAAAGGAGTTCTGACAGTCTGTCCCCTTAGCTCATGATAACCTAAGCTATTATTTCCACTGAAGGAAACAAGCATGTGGTTTTGACCACTGGCATTATCCCTTTTCATATGCTATCTGGATAGATCTTGATGTATGGAGTAGTATGATTATGAGTTTCAATTTCAATAGTCTATTTTTCCCTTTGAGAATTTTAGATACTCTGCAAATCTGGAGGGAGAGACAAATAACTTCTTTAAATGCATACTTACTTTCTGGGCTTAAATGTGTATATACTTTTTGGACCTTTAAAAAAAAGTGTTACTATTAATGAAGGTTTGCAAAGAATTCCAGACTTTTATATGTGATTTTAAATGTGCATTTTAAGGTGAAGAAGCGATGACATAAAGAACAAGTTTGCTTCTTGAATGCCATTCCTGCCATATTTATTTACATCTTTGTTATTTAATTTATATACAGTGTTGTGTCAAAAATTTTGAGATTGGTTTCAAGTAGGCTTGGCAGTGTTGATGAAGATGGTTATATTGATCATTTATTTTAACTCTGTCGAGAAAAAAATATATTCTTATCATCAGTTCATCACCTCCCTAGTAGCCTCTGCTTTATAGAAGGGAAGATGGTGGTGGGGTGCCTGCTGGTTTAGTTGGTAAAGCATGCAACACTTGATCTCAAGGTAGTAAGTTAGAGCCCCACACTAGGTATAGATGTTACTCAAAAATAAAATGGAATATGGAAAGCCTTAGATGAGACTAAACGTTGGCATATTTCACCATCTCTGTTTTTAAAAAACAGGACAAAAACACCTGGGCTAAGTATTTGACTGTGCCTGTTTATCAGTTAGAGACAGAATTATATGTGACTCATATATATATATATAAATATATTTTTAAAGACAGTGCAAATGTGGTGGGGAAAGTGAATAGATATGGCCTACTTGGGGATAGTTGCACTGACGAGTTGGTTATTTTGTAAAATAAATCCAGGAAATATTTAGATTGAGGCTTCACAGGAAGAAGGTACATATTAGGTTAAGTGAATATCAGAAAGCATTGTAATAGCCTTTTTAAAAAAGAAAAAAGGGGGGGCAGGAACCTTTAAACTTATTTGAATCTTTACCTATCCGTTTATTAAAAATTGGGAAAGGAAAGTAAGTAGAATGTGCAGGAGTAAGAAACTTGAAGGTGGTTTGCAAGTAAGTAACAGTTAAGTTGGAACAAACTGGCCACAGTTTCAAGCTAACCTGGCACTTCCAATTTTTTTTAATTGCATTGCAACTGCCATTGCATTTTAATTTTTAAGTAGTTTTCCACATTTTATATGTCAATGTAAGTCAAGTAACATTTATTAAGCATGTAACATGGAAATGGCGACTGAAACAGATTTGGATTGGAAATAGAAAAAAACAAAATCAGTGACCCTGCCTGGGAGAATTGGATGTGTTCATGCTTTTAAATTGTTCTAAATTGCATTTTCAAAAACATTTTGTAGCAATTCAAGCATATTCATGAGCATCACACAGCCACATCCAATTAATGTGTACAGGACCAATTTGAAATCTGTACATGGAAGTTGGATTAGGCTTTGCTCTTGTGTCTTCGGTTTTGGCAAGTAGTGTAATAAGGAGAGACTATTTATTGAACAGTGAACTGGACAGGGCACCTGCATAAAATGGTCAAATATTTTCCAATAAGTGCCTTTGACCCTGCACTGTCAAATCTTCCTGTCCTTTAAGGACACCTTGGACAGGATCTACAACTTCAGCCTGATATTGACCTCCAGCCAAGGACCACCAGAGCAGACCTGCGGGTTACAAGTTGAGATCATGACTCCTGGCAGCAAGGGAGGACATGTGCTTTGGGGTAAGTGGAGAATCTCTGTGGAGGGTGCTAGAACAGTCTGGCTACAGGATTTGGGCTTGTGTTAGGTGATTTGGGGAATAGTTTACACTTTTGGAATGGATTTCAGGAAGTGGGGCTTTGTCTAGATTTGGAGCTATCAGGAAGTGGAGGTAATTCTATGGGCGGTTATCTAACTGAACCTCTGTAAAGGGAGTACAGACCTGAGCCAGACTAAAGCTGTATTTGCTTTAGAAGCAGTAGGTACTCATGTTAGCCAGGACTGGGGTTATCTGGAACCTTGTGGTTTGCACCATGGCCTTGTTTTGGTCTTTGCTTAGGAAAACTTACAAAGTAGTCTTGTTTTGTTTCTCTTCACATCCTGAGAGCAAGCTCACCTGATGCTGCTGGTCTCTGAAACTATTTATGCATCCTCACTGTGAAGGAGAGGGTAGCTTGTAGCCACACCAAGGCTCAGCTGGTAATCACAGCTTGTGGCTGTCGGTGACTGGTTTTCTCTTTCTCACTCATCATCTCTAGCTGTTATCAGCTCTTGCCTGTATGGTTTATCTCCTTCCCGTTCTAGCTCAGGCCTGACCTGTCATTCGAGGACGCACAGAAGACAGGGACTTGTCCAATGCCAGTTCTCCCCCAGAGTATATTCATTAGATAGGTGGGGACCCTGAAAATCTTGTTCAAATTTTAATTCCTTGGCACAAAAAGTTAAATTCCTGTGCAACTGTTTCATCATCCCCCTCCTTTCTTCCCACAGTGGCTTACATCATTCACTATGATCCTTTTTCTCTACCATGACGTTTCCCTTAGATGCTTTTCTTTGTGTGCATAGTCTCAGGGCAAATCAGCAAATCCTTTGCCGAAGTAGAAGCCTGGGGAGGTTTCCTTCTTTTCCTGTAGCCCTCTCAATTTCTATGAATGGTTCCCTTGAAAGGCAAAGAGCAGCCCCTACATTCCCCCTGTAGAGAAGAAGGGAAAATGTGCAGTGTCTTCCATCAGGCAAAAGTTCCACCACTTCTTGTCAAGTCAAACGTTTGTATGGAATGTTGAAGGTGGAGGTGGTTAGATTGCTGTGGGGTTGTGAGAGCCTCTTTGGCTGCTGTTGTCTAAGTCCTGGAAGAGACATCTGCTTCTTCCTATGACTGCTAGCTTCAGAATTAGTGCTTATTTTTGTCTAAGGTTTTGGTCCTTGTCTGCAGTTCTAGACCAATGAAAGAATTCATGCTCAGAATCTCCTTCTACAGGATGGCAAGGAAGAGTTTTAAATCTCTTTAAAGATCTAACTATTTAGATGCCCTCCTACTTGCAATCTCTGTGTTAATTATGAATGTCTCCCCACAGATGTAAAGGCAAGTCCGCTTGACCTAGAATGGAACTCAACCTTTGGAAATGTCTGCCTCACATTCAGTTTTGAGAAAAATTCAAAGGTAATGCTTGGGAAAGAGTGGTCTGATTGATAAACACTGTCTGTCATGGGTATGGCATAGAAAGGTGGAAGTATCTTTGACAAGCTTGTGCTACTCTTATAGTGGTAGGTATTTATTATACTAGTAGAAATATTATATGTTATTGAAAACAAAAACTACAGGGGAACATCTTTATAAATTGGACATTTTTATGAATTCAATTTGAATCTCTGCCATTATAAGTGAACTGGGGAAAAAATTTTTAAGATTTTTATTTATTTATTTATTTGAGAGAGAGAAAGAGAGAGAGAATGAGAGAGAGAGAGAGAGAGAGAGAATGAGAATGAGTGGAGAAAGGCCAGTGGGAGAAGCAGACGCCCCGCCGAGCAGGGAGCCGGATGCGGAACTTGATCCGGAGACTCCAGGATCGTGACCTGAGCTGAAGGCAGTCACCCAACCAATTGAGCCACCCAGGTGCCCCAAATTTTTTTAAGTCTCAAACTATGTTTGACCTCCTGAAAGAGTTTATTCAGGTTACTTTAAAAAATTGGTTTTTAAGAAATCTTTAAAGTGTATCTTTCTTATAGTGTCTAAAAAAAAAGTAAGCCTAACTAAGTGATGAATTCCCTGAGCAAGCAGAGATACCAAACTGACACTCATGAAGAAATTAGATGAGGGAATCTGGGAATTTAAATGGCACATACAACAATGAAAACTGCTAGAAAAATATGATAAACAAAAGTTCTTTTCCTGTTAGAAGGAGAAATTATCAATACAATAAGTACCCAGAGAAAATAATTCTACAAGCAAAATCTAGTCAACATAAAATGGAAAAGAAGCATCCTAACATCAGCACTTTCACCAGTGTTATCTAACATCATAAGTCCTCCTGTCTCACTGGTCAGTGGGGAATAATCAGCATGTTCAAGAAATTCTCACCCTTTATCCACACAGATTTTTCTAAGGACCACAAGGATCGTTGGCATTTACAGTATGTGAGCTGACAGAAACAGATCAATGGAGACCTCAAAAAGGGTATTCGTATTGGTAATGAGAATTAATAGCTTAGCCATGTTGGGTCGCTAACCTGATTGCAAATGGTGGACAAGTAAGGAGACTGTTGTCAGGAAATAAGCCTATTTATTATGCATAAACAGTGAATCTTGGAACACTGAAAAAAAACAAAATAAAATTACCAAAAAATACATATGTAACATTGTCAATTTAAGAATGAAACCGATATGAAATGAAATTTCATGGTGTTTTGGTTACTGTCATAGAAATCATTTAAATTTGGGGCACCTGGGTGGCTCAGTGGGTTAAGCCTCTGCCTTCGACTCAGATCATGATCCCAGGGTCCTGCGATCAAGCCCCACATCAGGCTCTCTGCTCAGCGGGGAGCCTGCTTCCCACTCTCTCTGCCTCTGCCTGCCTCTCTGCCTACTTGTGATCTCTCTCTGTCAAATTAATTAATTAATTAATTAATTAAAAAATCATTTAAATTTAAATTATAGCAAACAGACCTCCCCACCCCCACAAACCCATTTAAAAATCATTGAATGATACCAGAATACTTTATTTAGACATAGATGTTTGGACATAATCTCAGCTATTGGTGTCCTGAAGGAGGTGGAGGAACCAACCACTCATCCTCGGTTAGATCTAGAACTGAGGTTGAGACCACATTTTTAATTTGGGGTTCTTGTCTCCTTGCTCAGGTAACCAAACTCATAGCTTCAATTCTTTGCTTTAGTTTCATGAAACAAATGACTAGATGCAAATATTAATCAACACATTTTATTGGTTTCCATGTTTTTTCCTACCTGTAAAATTTCACTCAAAAATATGCAATGAGGAAATGTCTCATGGCTTAGTTGATTAAGCATCTGCCTCCGGCTCGGATCATGATCCTGGGGCTCTGGGATCAAGTTCCACATTGGGCTCCTTGCTCACTGGAGAGCCTGCCTCTTTCTATACCTGCTGCTCCCACTATTTGTGCATGCTCTCTCTCTCTCTCTCTGACAAATAAATAAATTTAAAAATCTTTTTAAAAATATGCAATGAGCAGTTTAGAGTGAAATGCATATAATTTGGAGGCAAGCTGACATGAGTTTGTATCTGTGCATTGCCAACGTATGTGTGATTGACCTGGAGCAATTTCATAAAGTCTGTTACACAACAGATTCCTTATTTATATAATGGGAATAATGATACTATCTCAAAAGATAATTTTACGGGAGATAATTGGGATCATACCCACAAAACACTAAGCATATTTTGTAGCAAATAGTTGGCGCTCAGTAAATATTAGCTGCTCCACTAAAACATCAAACTCTCCTTTTTTTTTAATGACATACCTTATTAATAAAGCATAGTATATGACAGGCACACAATCCACTCAATTTTTTTTATACTGTACTATTACCAGCCTAGTGCATGGTAAATCTTCCACCATATTTGCTTTTAATAATGGCAAAGTTGCATTGGCTATTAAGAAAATACAAATCAAAATTATGAAATGCAACTGGATACCAAATTTTAAAAATACAAATAATCTGGTTAAAAAATGGTATGAAGAGCTGAAGAGACATTTTTCCAAAGAAGACATACAAATGGCTAAGAGACACATGAAAACACGCTCGGTACCACTAATCATCAGGGGAATGCCAACCCAAACCACAATGAGATATCACATAAAGTTGGTCAGAATGGCTGGAATCAAAGTGACAAGAAATAGCAAGTATTGGTGAGGATGCAGAGGAAAAGAAATACTTGTGCACTGTTGATGACAATGCAAATTGGTGCAACCACTCTGGAAAAGAGTAGGGAGTCTCCTGAGTAAATTAACAATACAATTACCATATGACCCAGTAATTCCACTACTGGGTATTTACCCAAAGAAAACACAAACATTAATCTGAAAAGATAACGTACCTCCCCTATGTTTATTGAAGCATTATTTACAATAGCTAAAATATGGAAGCAACCTAAGTGGCTGTCCATAGAAAAATGGATAAAGATGTGCATATACAACAGGATATCACTCAGCCATAAAAAAGAATGAAATCTTGCAATTTGCAATATCATGGATGGACCTAGATGGTATAATGCTAAGCAAAATCAGTGGGAGAGAAAGATAAATATCATATGATGGTACTCATATGTGGAATTTAAGAAACAAAATGAGTGAACAAAATAAAAAAGAGACAAACCAAAATATAGGCTCTTAAATACAGAGAACAAACTGGTGGTTGCCAGAGGGAAAGATGGGTGAAGAAGATAAAGGGAACTAAGAGTACACTTATCATGTTGAGCACTGAGTAATGTATAGAAATACTAAATCATTATATTGTATGCCTGAAACTAATATAACACTATGTTAATTATACTTCAACAAAAATTTTAAATCACTTCATATCTACCAGGGTGGCTTTAATCAAAAAGAGAGATGATGTGGAGAAATTGAACAACCCGAATTTACTTCAACTCATGAATGGATAAATAATGTGTTATATGACAAAGTATTATTCAGCAATAAAAAGGGAATATGTAGTGATACAACATGGATGAACATAAAAAATGTTGTGCTAGGTGTAACAGAGACGTAAGTGAAAGAAGAAAGTCACAAATCCCCACATTTTTTTAGGATTCCATTTAAATGAAATATTGAGAATAAGCCAATCTATAAAGATAGAAATTGTATGGTTGCCTAGGCTTTGGGATTACAGTGGGAATATTTAGGTATGACTATTAATGGGTATGTGGCTTCTTTCCGGAGTGACGAAAATGTTGTAAAATTGATTGTGATGACGGTTGCACAACTCTGCAGCCATACTCAAAATACGATTTAATTGTGTACTTAAGAAATAATAGCAAAGTTAGCAATATCAGAAATTCTGACACTACATGGGTATCCAGTTAATAGACCTGATCACATCTTCACTGTATGTTGTTGCCAACACTCAGAATAACAGCATGCTTAATTTCTATTTCAGGATTCAGTCTTCTCAAAATGCAAATGGCCCCACAGTGGGGAACATATTAAGTGTCACCAAATATTAATCCTATCATGTGAGGTAGTTATCTCTTTAGAGGTTGACATACCTAATATAAGCGCATTTTGTTGAGAGGAAGGTGAAGAAAAAAGAAATTCCTTTTGATTACCAAGCAACTGATAAGTTAGTGAACGTACTGTTCCTGAAGAAGATACCTTCTAGCTTAAATCTCCTCTTGGGTGTTAAAAGAATCCATTCATTCATTAGTCTGCAAACATCATCAGAATTAGACACCACATCAAAGTCAAGATTCACCTTGACTGAAAGAATATATGTGTTCACACAAAGTTCCTCAACTCATTAGTGGACCAAACCAGTTTTTAATTTTTTTTTAAGATTTTATTTATTTATTTATTTGAGAGAGAGATGGTGCACGCACACGAGAGAATGAATGGGGGGAGCAGCAGAGAGGGAGGAAGAGAGAATCTGAAGCAGACTGTGCTGAGCCCAGAGCCTGACTCGGGGCTTGAATGCATGACTGTGAGATCATGACCCCTGCAGAAACCAGGAGTTGGATGCTTAACTGACTGAGGCACCCATGCCAGTTTTTTAAGTAATAAGGCCCTTTTTTATGAGTCAAAAGTTTTGGTCAAGTAAACAGCCATCCTTGTCTCCTGTATCATAGCCAGAGAGAAGGGCAAAACCACTAAATACACCACCTGCAGGACAAATTGCGTCCCCAAAGAAACGGTTTGCTTGGTTTGTACAGTGGTTTTTGAATGATTTTTGTCAGTATCTTAGGTGAAGTACGTGCTCTGTACTTTACTACCATTCACATCCTAGAGGCTTAAGTTCATGTCTAGCTCACATCTTTATTTACTTTCTTCCTCTCTATATCCATTTGAGACTGTAACTACTGGTCTAAAATTTTAAATATAAGGAAAGACACATGTGAAAGTTCAGGTTTCTTGTAGATGTCTTAAAACATTTTAGAAAAGGTGGTACACGCAGATCTTTACCTTTTGCGTCCTATCCAGCTACGGTCTAAGAACCACCGGTAAGTAGACTCCTTGGAGTCTAGACTGTTGATTCTCAATTTTGATTGTGCGTTAGCAGCACATGGAAGGCTTGTTAAAAACATTTCTTGCGTGGGGCCTAGTAAATTTGCATTTCTAATGAATTCACGGGTGATGCTGAGGCTACTGGTCTGGGGCTCACACTGTGAGAACCATTGACCTAGACAAACCAAAAAGCAAATATCAGTTTTCTTTGTTAATCATCCTGAAGCCTGAGAGTAAAATATTATAAAAGTAACTACGGTTACCAATGAGTGCTTGAACCCAAGGCAAGGCAGTCAGAATAATTTGGATCAAGTGGACGAGGATGGTTGGAAGACTTTCTAGTCTTACCAGCAAGTCAGCAGATAAAGACAGTTCTCGAGGACTATCATTTGGGAGAATGGAATTAAGTGATAATGGGGTAGCATGAGGATGAAGCCTTAAATCAAGAAAAGGGCTGGGCCTTATTCCTCCACTGGCTAGGCATTACAGTCATCTGTAAAAAATACAGATGGGGACTCATGCATATAGAGATTCTAATATGCTCAAGCACCTCTGGGCTAAGGGAAAGCCCACTGGGTAGAGCTCCATAGCTCCATACAGTCCATCACCCTGACCACTCCAGTGCTCACTGGACTCACCTGGGGTGGAGGGTATGAAAACCCAGGAGTTCTAATGGAGGAAAAGAATTTGAATGATAAGACTTATTAGGTCATTCTTCAAAAAAATTATCTTTGCCAAAGGACCTTAGAAAATGGATATGGTATAGAGAAAGCCCAGTCTCCAATGGTCCAGAGAAGCTCCCCTGTGGGGACCAAGAAAGTATAGGTCACAGCACACCCCCACTCCCCACTGAGCTCCAATCAGATGGCCAGGGCAGAGAATGCACTGGTCCTGCCCCTGCCTCTTCTACTGAGTTAAAGAGAGATGTCACAGTGGTCTACCTGTGGCATCCTCTCTGCTCACCTTATAGAATCATTCTCTTCCTTTGGTAGAGCTACTTTAGTGCTTCTGTTTTAACTCAATTCCAACAACATGACACAGCTACAAAACTTCCTTCAGGGGTTTAATTAAATGTTGGAGTGTTCCATGGCATTAAAGGAAAAGGAGAGAGAGGCCATTTGCATCGGTCTTGTGAGATCAGGTTTCTTCTGCCCTCCTTTACTCTTGTTGAAATGTGTGTCTGTAGGACTTACTTCCCCCAACCGTAACTTGGGCTCTGCTCAGGTGTGGTGAAGGAACAGGTGTTCCAGATCTTCTGTGGGCACACATGATTTAAGCTTTTTATAGTAGATCTAAGAATATTTTGGCTAAATTTATAGAAATATTTAACCATTTATCTCTAGTACATTATTTATATGCACATCTACCCCGTTTGCCTGCCTATCATTCTTGTCTCTTATGCTTGACAAAATGACTGATTAGAAAGGTTTCCATTTCTATACCTTTCATTTATCTTCAGTGTCTCTCATAAATGTTGAATTAAGCAGGTTTTATGAAACTTATCATAAATTGTAGTTTTCATCAAAAGTGACTGTGACAGAGTAGATTTCTGTACTCTCAACTTCAATAACAGTAACTCAGAGTTTCTAAGATTTAAACTGGTAGCTTCTCACACAACGTAATTTGTGCATTAGTCCTAGGGGGAGACTTTAAGGTGTCTTTGTGGTGGTGGTGGGGTCTTTCCATTTTTGCTTCTCAAACTCAATAATACTTAGCAAACTCGAGAGAGCAGTCAGGAAACAAATTTTGTGTATCAGAATTAGTAATACTGATTATTTTCCTATTATAGAGATGAGGACGCTGTCATGTTTCAATAGGATTTTTGAAAATTAACACATTAGAAATAAGTTCCTGCATGATGTGTCAGTTACGTCCCATGTTTTGTGTCCTTAAGATAACCCTAAGAATTAGGTACTACATTTTTCTCATTTTATAGGAAGAAAACAGAGGCAAGGTTAAGTAATTTTCCCAATATCAAGTACATGGAAAAAATGTTATTTCAAACTAAAATATCCTAATTAAAATGAGACATACAGGTACATATATATTAATATGAATACAGATCTATATACACACATCTCCACACACATACATGAACACAAATATATTCATATAGAATTGCATTTGATTATGGGAACCCGTGAACTAGAATTAGTACCTCTCTACTATTTTTCCACTGCCACAAACATAATATCATCCTCCACGATCATTAATTCTTTTCTCATATGGGACACACATGACATAGATTAATCATTTCAATGCATCCAAATCCTATGACTTACGTAATACTATTGCCTTTATTTTACAGGCGAGGAAGCCAAGTCTAAGTACCTTGGTCACACAGCGGGTACATTAGAGCATGTCTGACTCCAGAACTTGAACTCTTAATTACCACATCATACCACCATGCATTGCCGAGCATGAGTAAGGATTTTATCCGGTAGGCAATGAGGAGCCACAGAAAATTTTGAAGCAGGACCTTAACAATCCAAGGATGCTGAGTAGGCTTTGGCAAACACATTTTGGAAATCATTAACTGAATTGTTAAAAAATGTTCTGTTCCCTGTTTTAATATTTCTTGGGGCTGACAGCTGGTGTCCTCATTACAGGATTGTTAATACATCATTGAGCCTGGCAAAGTGTTGGGCCCTCTTGGATGGATGCCAGTTGAAGTTTTGCTATTATATGTATGGGAAGCAGTTAGCTTTTATGTATCTACTTTTCTAACCAAGAGTAGGTGATCAGAAACAGGGACCATCCTTATAAATGTTTGCATGCCAGACCTCATTAATGCTGGGGAGAGTTAGGTGCTCTGTAAACTATTGAAAATTAAAAAAAAAGTAAAATCCATTCTTAGGTAGCAAGAGCAGGAAAGAACACTTTATGAGCATCTGTTGGTAATTCGGTCACAGGCACATGTCTTCTGAACAGCATTTACCTATCTGTCGTGTTGGCGGATTTTTCATTTATTCTAGAATCTTGGGGAATACAAGTATCTCTCTTCTTTTTTAGCCTCACTATAGAAATAATGCAATACTCTGATGAAAAGGGTGGAGATTTTTTTCTTAGAAAAATGTAAGAGGACCTGATTCATGTTAGGCCATTTCTTACAGATGAATCAACGTCACTGCCTCTCTAAATAACCAAATTAAAGAGCTGGAAAAGGACAATCAAGGAGGCTGTCACATTCCAGTGAGCGGAAGTCAGTGCAACATCTGTTTGGCCTGCTGTTCTAGAAGGCACTGGAACATTCTGTAATCTGGGAATTAAATTTCTACTTTTTTCCTCCTTATTGGTGGAGACTCCATGTGAGAATTGCAGTTGCTTTGTTGAGGATTTTCTTTCCTAAGTTAACATGTCTAGAGAGGAAAACAGTGGCTGGCACATAGTAAGCCTTCAAGAAATGCTACTCTTGTCATTGGTATGAGTTAAAGTACAACCACATTTCTAACCTGGCAAAGTTACAAAAGTTACAAAACTCGAAAGCAAAGGTCATACATGTTCAGCTTGCCTTTTTTTTTTTTTTTGCCTCTTTCCTCCTCAACATCTTACCATTTCATTTCCCTTTGTTTTCTTGAACAACAGGTAACTTTGAAACACTCTTACTTATTTTTATTTGTTAGGACATAAAGGAATCATTACCTTATTCCATCAGTGTTCATGGAATATCTATTTTGTGTCAAGTTCTATGGTGGCCGCTATTAGGCATCCAACAATTCAAGGAGCCTTAAGGAGTTCACAGTCAAGTGGAGAAGGGAGACATGGAAACAAGGAATAACAAGGGAAAGTTTGAGTGCTAGAAAACTGGTTTTGTTTATTTGTTTTTTGTTAAGCAAAGACAGAGAACATCCTGGGTTCTTGGGAGGTTTAAAAAGTATGCTAGATTTCAGTAGGAGTAGGGTTGGAACACAGTGACATGGTCATTCCAGACAAAGAGAACTGACGAACCAGGGTATGTGTCTGAGCGTGTATGCTCAGGGGAGTACGCATACTCGTGAGAGGCTAAGCAGTCGTTCCCTCCAGTGTTCTGGAGACTTTGAGCATTAATCAGCATTCCAGGGGAGAACAGTTTCCATGGTTAAGGAACTTAGGGAAGTGCCAGGCAAAAGTAATTAAATAGGGTTGTAACCTGGAGGACCTCTGTTATATACTAATATGCTCCCCAGCAGGAGGGCTCACAAGACAGAAGGTTCACGAACTTCCTTCTTGTAGAAAAAAAGGTAATTTTAATCTTTACCTTACTAGGTTGTGAGGATGAAGTCTGCTAATGCAGTTAAACTGCCTGTTTAGCACTGTTCCTGGAACACTAGTCAGTAAATACTTGCGATTGTTTTTCGCTTCCCAATAAAATTATCTTGAAAATAATGCAATGCTAAAATGAAGTAGATTTATCTATTTGGATGAAATGTACTATTGGTATCAAAGAAGATCAGCGGGCTTTAATATTTTCTGTCCAAGTTTGCTCCATAAATCACCCTTTCTTTGGAGAAAAATAAGAAATGCTAGCTACGAATCAGCGAGGATAGACCAAAATAATCTTCAGTATATAAATCGTCACCTGCCCCCAAATAGTTGACCTTTCTTTTTAGAGAAAATGAAAAAAAAATTAGAAAAATAAAGAAAACTGACTTCATCATAATCATGCCAGTAAATAATGAAAGTTGAAAAAAGGTCTCTGTGAAACCTAGTCTCTGTGAAGACATTAATGACAATCCAAGAGAACACAGGGAGTCCCTTGCTGTCTGAAACGGGGTAGACTCTAGCTTTCCCTCTTTAGGTGAACAGTGTAATGCTCAAAGAATTATGGCAATAATCTTCTCTGCAATGGGACCTTTTACATCCTAGCTTGTGGGTTGCACTGTAAGTCATTAATCCTTGCAATACCTCCGAGGTAGGTAGGGATGATAATTTATAGTCCTCTGTGTATACATCAGGGTGGGAAAGGTCAGTGTCTGAACCTGGAAGAGGGTTTATTAAGCTCTCTCACATGCAATGACCAGACTTGAAGCTCACAATCAAAAGTCTAAAGCAAGATTATGACAAGGCCTCTGTTCTTTGGGGACAATCTTAATTTTTTTCCCCTTCTTTAGTTCTTTATGCCATTTCTCACTTTCAATAAAATCAATTTACAGAATTCAATCTGCAAAAGTCAAGGCTGATTCTCATTAATTGGCAGGAGGCAGTCCTCTGAAAATTGCCAATTTAACACAGTAGGAAGCAACAGGAAAGGGAAAAAAAAAATCTTTCCACCAGGTCTAGGGGACATGAAATGAGGGCCAGCTGACAGATTCCTGCTTAGTTAAAAAAAAAAAAAATGTTCTTATTAAATGATAGAAATTGATTATTCAGAGAGTTATATGTTTGACAAGCTACTAGAATTCAGACTCTGATTTCCACTGCTCCTAAGCCATCAATTGTTTGAATTGCTCTAATAGGAGGCACATTGTGAATAAAAAACCACTGCCATTGTGTGCTAGAAAAAGAGAGAAACCAGCACAGCATGCTCACTTCTATTTAACTGGCCTGAATAACCGCTAGGCTACATTTTTACAGCCTGCCATAGCATCATTTTGACAAGGTTGTAAAGGCAATCCTTGATGTGCCAGTCTGCCTTTTCTCCCCCGTCACTCTACCCTGGGGACTGCTGCGCCATAAGAATGCTTCCCTGAGTTTTAGAGAACTTGCTGATTTAAACAGACCCCAATTAATGGCCAGCCAATCTGGGCACTTTACCCCACGTGCCAATACCCAAGAAATGATAAACTATCACTGTCAAAGTGAAGGCATGGGAAAAATCTATATTTACTGGGACTTCTCTCAGGGGACGTTCTGAACGTCAGGATTGCAGACTAAAGTACCTACAGGAGCAGTGCGGTTATGAAGAGAGAAGCAGGTGGGCAATTGGTTAGCACACGCATGCCTGGTTAAGGGGTCTCCAGGAGATGCTGTTACTCTCTTTAGGTTCCAGTTGGTTGTTGCTATGCAGAAAGGGGGGCCCAGGGCTGGGGCATGTTTTGGTTTTCAAGAAGAGTGAAATCGGGTGCCTGGGTGGCTCAGTGGGTTAAGCCGCTGCCTTCGGCTCAGGTCATGATCTCAGGATCCTGGGATCCAGTCCCGCATCGGGCTCTCTGCTCAGCGGGGAGCCTGCTTCCCTCTCTCTCTCTCTCTCTCTCTCTCTGCCTGCCTCTCTGTCTACTTGTGATCTCTCTCTGTCAAATAAATAAATAAAATCTTTAATAAAAAAAAAAAAAAGAAGAAGAGTGAAATGCAGAGTGCTCCCTATGTGAAAAAATTTCCTTATGGACTAACGAGCCTCCAAGACACACTACACCGGGATAGCAAGCTTTAAATGTTATTTAAATTTGATAAGCTAGTCAGTGTGTATGTGTGGCTTTGAAGGGTGGTAGTAAAAATAGTCAAACACAGCCAAGGGGTATGTTTAAGTCACAGTAAGGAACAATGACTGACTCCAGTAATCACCCTCTAAGCAGGATTGGTCCCTTTGTTAGGTAAGAGGAGAATGCAAATTTGGGGCCAGAACTGAATGACAGGGTATTACACGAGACAGTCCATTTGGGGAGAGAAGCAACCAGACTCCTCAAGTCTTCCTTCATGCAGTGTTTTAGCCCTTTCTTTTAATAAATGTTGGACAAATATTTGGAAGCTACTGGCTTATTTATAAACCAATCAATTAATTGATCCTTAAATTAATTTACTTATATAAATGTCAAAATATTAGCAAATTTTCAGTGTCCATATATTTTGGTGTTCTCTTAGATTTATATCTGGGGCAGAGAGGAAGAAGATTACTGCAGCAATAGTTTCAGATAATTTCAGAGGCAGAATTCCATGTGTAAGTGGCAGTTTCCAACTGGAAGATCTCTCTCTGCACCCCACTGCCTTTGTTTCTCCATTTCATTTTTACATATTACCTATTTTCACCATTGAGAAATTAATTTGTAACAATAAAATCTTCATGAGAAATGCAAAAGTATGTGAGCCTCTAAGTTGTCATTTACACATTAGTATAAACTAGCCTAATCAGCTGGCTTTGTCTTAATGCTTAGGTCAAGTCAGTTACAGTGAGGGGCTGGGACATCTGGAGATGGGCAGATGTCAGTGCAACATGTAATACCGATGGGAAGGGCATGGGGTGTGTGGTCCAGGAGAAATCTCAGGGTGATAGGGTCTATTTTGACCTCAGAGCATATCCCTAGGACACAAAAGGATCATAACAAAGAAAAATTTCTACTTTGAAGGAGAGCTTAAGTAGGGCTATACCAAAAGCACACGAGGTCTCTTTCACCCCTCTTTTTCTTACAGGGTTCTTCCTCTTCAGTGCTCCTACTAGTACTGCAGGTGGGCAGAGTGTGGGTAAAATGGCCTTTGAGATGGTCCAAGGACTTTGATCATCATTAGTAGCCCTTCTTGGGGAAAACAGAAATAGTCTTGGAGCAAAACAGTTCATAAGCAACTTATTGTCAGATGCTTTAGAAAATAACAGTTACAAACTAAGGGTTGCTGGAGGGGGCAGGGAACAGGGTAACCCGCTGATGGGCATTAAGAAGGGCACTGGATGGAATGAGCACTGTGTGTTGTGTGCAACTGACTAATCACTAAAGTCTACCCTGAAACTAATAATACACTACATGTTAACAAAATTGAATTTAAATAAAAATTTAAAAAATAACAATTACAACAATAACTTGTATATGCGTGTATATGTCCATGTGTATATGTATGAATGTATGTGTGTATGTGTGTAGGAATGTGTGTATGTGTGTAAGTGCATGCATGTGTGCATATATGTGTGCATGCATATGTATGTGTGTGAGTATACAGAAAGAGACAGAGATAGAAAGATGCAGAGAGAAAATACATGACACAGCAAATATTAAAATGGATAGGTCTGAGTGAAGGGTAGATAATAGTCTTTCATACAATTTTGAAGATATTCTATAAGTTTGAGATTTGTTCAAAGAAAAAAAGTTGTTAAAATGTGGCTGCAAGTAGTTCTTGGTGCAGATAAAATCGTCTATAGATCATACTATAAGAAAGAGTTAAATACGAATGTTGAAGGTTGAAAGAAAGTGTGCCGTGTTTGGATGATTGCTGTCCCCCAGAAAAATGGGGAAAGTCAAACACCCAGTGGCAGGCTAAGTTGAGATACAAGGGGAAGTGAGTCTGGCCAATTTTATGTTTCCTGGAATGAGTGTCAAAGTCACCACAGTGACTGTTCCTAATGTCCAGTCAAATCTATTTTTTGACTAAACACAATGGATTGCCTTCTATTCCTCCTCCCAGTATGTGTAAAATTTATACCAAGGGATTTAAGAAGATAATCCACCTTCTGTATCTACCGTCACAAAAGTCAAGCCTGAGCTATTTCCTCCTCTAAAGATTATTTTTATGTCTTGTACAACCCTCTCCATCCCATACATATGTTGTTTGGGGACAATATCCACTCTTGGTCAGTTTAGGATAGTAATAGAGAAGCTTGAGAGACGTACAACGTTAGCATCACTGAATAATAAGATAGGACTGTGAATGTTTGGTTTGGCCTCTCCTCCCGTCCCCCACCCTTTATAATAAGGCATGGGCCAAAGCCTTTAAAAGGTTTATTAAATCAAACTGTGCATATCTTGCTTTTCGTTCTTTCTTCCTGCTGATCAGGGGGCTGTTCTGGGCATTGCAGGAGACTCTTAGATTTCCTAGTAATGCTATATGTCCCTGGGCTGCATTCCCAATTACCGACAGGCCCAGGTGGGCATCTACAAGACCAAGGCCAGCCTGGTATAAACAGGATTGTTGGCACTCCGCTTCAGTGACTGTAGCCTTGTGAGATATGGAAATTTGGGCCCAGGGTTGTCAAGTCCAGAGAAGTTGGATATCTGACCTATTAGTTTGAGAAGTCCCAATTTTTTGAATGTATAAAATTAATTTATGGAGTTTAACATCGCTGTGTGGGCTAACATTATGAAGACATCTAAATCTCATTAGGGCCTACTTCTGACCGTGGGCCACTTATTAATCATATCTGCTCTGTGGTCTTCTCATGGACTGAACCGTATCCTACCAAATTCATATGCTGAGATTCTAATCCCCATGTGACTGTATTTGGAGGTAGGACCTGGATGAAGGTGATAGGGTTAAATGAAGTCTCTCAAGGGTAGGGCCTGATCTGATGGGACGGGTGTCTGTGTAAGAAGAGGGAGAGCCACCAGAAAAGTGTGCACAGAGGAAAGACCATCTGAGGACACAGAGAGAGGGAGAAGGCAGCCATGTGCAAGCCAAGCAGAGACATCACCAGAAACCAATCCTGCCAGCACCTTGGCCTGGGACTTTCAGCCTCCAGAACTGTGAGAAATAAATTCCTGTGCTTAAGCCCACAGGTCTATGGTATTCTGTTATGGCAGCCCAGATAGACTAATATTGGCCCTTTGCCTTGTTTCCTTTCTTGAAGTAAATATTTTAGCAGAGGAACATTAGGACATAATTTGTCTCTATATGAACTACTGATTGTGATGGTCTTTCTCATGCCTTTATTGCTGTCTGTGTCTTAATAAAGTTTCTTGGCCTGGGATCCACACCTCTTCAAGTTCATGTTGACAATTTGATGTCTGTGAAGTTGGCTGGGAAAAAAGAGACGTACCATTTTCACTAACTTTTAACTGAAATGCAGCATCTCTTTGTTGGCAACAAACCACAGTAGGATAAGCAGTAACTGTGACTTTGTCTCTAATGGAAAAATCACAATACTTTTTCAATCATATCAGAATTGTCGTGGGATATCTCAAATAATCATTTATGCTCAATGCTATTTTGAAATTACAGTAATCATCGGATTCACAGCTAGTTCTCATTATCTTATTCATTAACAAGAAGCACATATTATGTTACAAATGTGTTTTTAATATTTTGATGACTATATTTCAATATAATTGGATACCTTTGCAATTCTATGTAACTTATTTTATTCATTTCAAAACATATTCTAAGGGGATTCATAGGCATCATCAAGCAGCAAAAGCAACCACGGCACAGAAAATTTCAAGAAACCTCTGGTCTAAACGAACATCCATAGGTTACTGTGAGAGATCTGACCTTTCTGAACTCTGACCTCTAAGCACAGGGTCTTGTAATGAATAAATTGGGCATGAATTTGAGCTACATGAGCAAGTTCTTTGCTAATCCTGTGTTGCCAATTCCAGTTTATAGCACGGGACCCCTGGCAGGCATAACTCTAGCCAGAAGGGTAACCAAGCTTGAGGGTTTTCCATGCAAAGAGCCTAACAAGCCCTCCAGTCATCCCCTCTCTGACACATCCAAGCATCTCCCAAGTGAACCCCCTCCACATTTAATCAGCTTTGCTCATCCAACTTCTCCCTCTTTGATCATCAGTCTCAAGGATGAAGGTAGAAGAAGACTGCCGGGTCTGCAGTGGAACCCAGAGTCCACAGCAGAGGTCCTGGAACTCAGCCTAGGAGATGTGAATGGAAATGTGGGTGAGAGCCCAGAAGAGCACGGCCCAACGGAGTCTCTTTCCCTGCATAGCACATTCCTGGTTCGAACCCTGTGCATCCGTCCCTCATGTCCTCATCCAGCATGACTACCTGTTCTTCCCTGCCTTTATATTTGGTCCTGGGCCACCTCCCACCTTTTACCAGAATAATAGTATATTTTTATTTTACCAAAAATGTGTTTGTTGCTCATCATGCATCAAGCAATGTGCCGAAGTCTTGCCTGTAATACCTCATTGAATCTTTCTAATAACTTGTGAAGTACTACGATTGTACCCATTTTCCAGAGAGGAAAACAGAGACTTGAAAGACTCCCTAATTTGCTCATAATGATATATTTAGCAAACTGAAGACCGAGAAATCTTACAGGTTCTCTGCAATTCCAGAGCCTATGTCCTCCACTCCCCATTGGGCAAAGATCCAACTTTGAGTCTTAAATGAATCACCTAGTAGATGATGAACACGAGATGATTTATTAGGTAAGATTCAACAGTCTATAGCTTTCTAATGGGTAGGGAGGTTATAGTTTGTAAGGGCTTCTCTATGTAAGCATTTTTAAAAGATTTGTTTCATATTTAACAACTTGATGAGTTTGATATTAGATAAAGAAATGAGTTCAGAAAGATTGAGTGACTTGCCCAAGGTTATACAACTTATAAGCAAAAGAATTCAAACCCTAATCCACCTCAAACTTTAATTCACCATACATGGGTTACTTCAAGGTTCCATCAGTCTCCCAAGCCAGACCAGACACAGAATTGATATAAATCAGCAAATGAGACCCCAGCTTGCCCCAATATCCTGCTTCACTTTAGCAGCTGAAAACCAGTCTCACTGGGCTTGGGTCTGTAACTTTAGGAGAATGGAATGATTTTGTCACCATGTTGGAAGTACTCTTTGCTTCAGAACTGCCCTGGGCTCTGTACAGATTCTCCCAGAGAAGGACAGAGGCACACAATCTTATAACTGACTCAATGTGCCATCTGTCTCAACTCTCTCATGAAGGCATGACTTCTAGGTCTGCCCGAGGACTTGGTCCCAGGCTTTTACCTGGCTTGTCCCCACTTTGAAAAAACTGACCCTCCCCAGGGTGTGCTGGGGACCACCCCTGTGGCAGCCTCTGAGAAGCGCTGGAGTTTATGAATGGTGGAGAAATGAAAACATGTGGATTGTATTCCATTATGGGATCCTTTAAAAAACCAGAACAATGATTATTTTTTAAAGTTATCTATTTCAGTGGGATTTTATCCATTAGAACTTAACTGGCATCAGAATAGATATTCAAGGATCACAATCATTACTTTTGGAGGGAAGAGTGGGTAAGAAAAAGCTCATTTTTCTGAGGTTGGCAGGCCTTTGAGGAAGCGTCTAGGTCTTCTCTGTCACTTTCATTAAAAAAAAAATCTATAAAAATCTTGTCAGGGAGAGCATTTCACATCCTTTTTGGCAATATTCATGGCCTAAAGTAGTGGTTTGGGATTTAGACAGGATATTTCCCCCAGATTTTAAGGCAAGTTGTTTCAGTGACATGGTGAGAATTGCTCACAAAAAGTGGTGTTGATTACCTTTGAAATAAATGGCATTGTTTTTCAGTGCCATTCCCTCTTGCCACTTTAATTAAAACAAATAAGAGACATGTTAAAAAAAGAAAATGAAGAATCATTGGCAGCTTTGCCCATTTTGTACACTTCCCAATTTCTCAAAGGATTTCAAAAGAAAAGAAACTTTAAAGTGACATTCTGTGATCAAGGCACCACACTGTGGATTTCTCCCACACTCCCATGAGATCCCTGGGGCACAGAAAAACAGCACCCCCATCTCTCTCTCTCGCCCCAATTTCTTGGACACTTTGGCCTGGAGTGATATGGAAAGCAACTGAGCAGAAAGTTTCGACCAGAAAATGGCCTTAGTCCTCTTGCAGATAGTGAGGCTGTGTTCTGGGATCTGCTTATATTCAATAGCAACATCAAGGAAGTCTTTCTTAGAATTGAAAAGGGGTCCTGCATCCAGTAGGCAGCCTTACTCTCACAACCCTAGGCTGAGCATGTGAATAGAAGGGGCACATCTGTAACAGCAGTGTAGACGACTGATTAAGAACCGGCCCTAGGACCAGGCAGATGTGGCTTCCAAATTCTGCGCTGTCACTAACATGCCTCTGCCCTTAGGTACAACCCTGGATGGCTCTAGTTCTCAGTGTCATCTGTTTCACTGAGAAAATAATAGTCCCTCCTTAAATGTGGTGTGCAGAACACAGACTCCATAGTTTGAAGGAATGTTGTCTGTTTGGTTCCCTGATACAACCCGGTGCCCAAGACACAGTGTGTCGCGTGAGGCACTATCAATACTTATTTATAGAAACGTAATCAATTATTTAATTAATTTTGTAGCAACTTCATTTAATACAACATTTAACAACATGCAACCAAACATTAACACGTTTATAATATTAACTCATATTTGTATTTAATCATGAATAATTATAATTTGTTATTTATTTAGAGCCAATAAATATTCATGATGCCAAATAAATGAGACACGATAATGTTCTCAGTGTAGTTGCCAGTCTAATAAGGCCCAGTCCATAATAGTTGCTATTATTATGATGATTATAATTATTATTCTTTTCTCATAGGTTTCAAGTTGGCCTTGTACAGACCAAACAGGCCACATGAATGGCGCCTTCCCTACTTCCACCTGGAGCTTTTTTCTCTAAAACATTTTCAAGTCTCTGTGAGTTAAATTCAGTGACAAATTTTAAATACTTGTTGGGTACGATCGTGGTATTTAATGTCAGCAGTTACATATTTTCACGAGAATATATTTGTATTTCATTCAGGAAAAATAGATGCTGACACTTTTAACCTTAAAAAGCTTAATGATCCAAATCATTTCTTCCGTTGGGTTTGAATAGCTACAATGATGGGGAGCTTTAGGAATTTTTTGAATAAATCCCCTACTCTTGATCTTGGCCAAGCTTTCTAATATTGTTTTGTTTGGCTTCTGCTTAATTTACTTCTGGAAGTTTTGTAAAACTTTGTTAAAATGTAAAAGGAGTTTTACCCCCTCTTTAATCACATCCTTCATATCTTTGCAAAGTTTTTTTAAAAGATTTTATTTATTTGAGAGAGAGAAAAATATTGAGAGAGAGAGAGAGAGCAAGGGGGGAGACGGAGAATCAGGTTCCCCATTGAGCAGGGAGCACCATGTGGGGCTTGATCCCAAGACCTGGGATCGTGACTTGAGCCAAAGGCAGATGCTTACACGACTGAGCCACCCAGGCACCCCACTCTACAAAGTTTTCCTCTTGTCTAATTCACTATCCATCTTCAGTCCTGCTTTCAGCTCACAAAGGACAATCCTGTCCTGAAGTAGGGCTTTCAGCTAACCACCTGGGGCCAGAAGTGAGTTGAGGGAAGGTGAGTGGGAAGAAGGGGCGGGCTTAAGACTGGCAGGAGAGAGACATGTGAGGTGGTTTGCAGTCTGGCCCTCTCTTGAGGGAAGCAGCAGGGTGGGATGTGCAAGACCCTGGGGACTGTTTCTCACGGTGTACTAGGACAAGTCCTCCCATCAGGTGTCTATTAACACTGCAGATTCCTGTGCCACAAAACCAAAGTGTGGGGATAGAGGACAAAAATCTGTATTTTTAAAATCAGTCTTCATGTGGCCATTCTCAGCACCAAAGCACACAAACCCAGGACAACCTCAATGAGCAATTAGAGCTAGGGTTACAGCCATCAGACTCCAGACCTCTTTTAATAAGTAACATTTGTAACACTTCCTTGAGCATCTTAGATCATGAATAGAAAATGTAACCTACTGGTGCACGTAGCACCAAAAAATCTGTATACGTTCCTAAATGTAATAAAAATGAAAAATAAAACAATGGTAATTTGTAACAACTATGCATTTTGCTATTGAGCGTTCAGACCTGACTTCACCGGAAGCCATGTGTACTTATACTTAGACATGATAGTGTCAGGAGTGCAGTAGCTACAAAAAATGTTGGACTTTTGTTTTGGCAGTCCCAAATCTAAGGCTCCCATGCCATCAGCAGCAGCATTTCCAAAGTAGTTAGCAACACTTCGTAAAGTTTTGAACAAACGACCACCTTCCCTTAAATTCCACTGTGGTTGCATGCTTGGCAAAATCAATTAGGTATGAAAACAGTACTAAGAGTACTTTGCCTTCATACATCAAATGGAGTGACTTTCTTAGCTCAAAGAATCACAACCAGGATTTTCAGTTACAGGAATATCCAGCAACACAGTCAAGCCTCATGCCAGATGCAGGGTGGAGAACAGTCCATGGTGTGGTTTCTCTCTCCTGGGCAGGAACTCCAACACCCCCTACTCCCATCCATTAACTGCCAGTAGGATCACCTCCATACACCAACTGCTGTAACAACAAAAAAACAATCGTTTCCCCATTTTCTACTAGGTCACCAATTAGAGCCCCTGAACTAGAGAATAAGAAGCAGTGAGAGATTTATAAGCCTAAAGAAGACCTATCCTTAGGTCCTGGCACCATGATTAAACAATCTGCTCATTTTTTATGTCCACCAGAGATTTCGTGTGCTCAGTTCTTTACTTGCAGGGAGTCATTGCATTACCGTAAAAACCCTTTGAATTGGGTTGAAAGCTTTAAGTGGCCTGTCCAAGGCCCCTGACAGACGGACGTAAGTGTGTCTGCTGTCCACGGGGCCATTTTCCTACCGCAGCCAGCACCTTCCAGCACCAGATCATATGCCCAGCAGCAGGGCCTGATGAGGGTTAACAGAGCCCAGAGGAAGAAGAAAAGTTCAAGGTTTGAGTATAACTCATAGCAACACATTTAACAGTGTTTAAGACTGGAAATGAACAAACTTTTTAAAAATTTTTTTAAAAAATATTTTGTTGGTTTGTTTAGAGAGGCAGAGGGATAGAGGGAGAGGGAGGATCTCAAGCAGACTCCAGGCTGAGCATGAGCCCTAGGCAGGGCTGGATCTCATGACCCTGAGATCATGACCTGAGCCAAAGCCGAGAGTCAGATGCTTAAGGGATGGAGCGCCTCAGTGCCCCTTTTCCTTTTCTTTTTTTTTTTTAAACTAGATTTCAGTTTGTGTGGGTGAATCAAGTTTGGCAGGAGTGGAAGCGAGCTCCGGTTTTGCTTTGCCCTGGTTGCCCTCAAACGGCGGGAAGGGGGGCGCAGGGCGGTAAACACCTCTAGTGCTACTTTTTGTCTAGGGTGGGTGTGGGCCGGCTGGAGGTCTTCTCTCCACGCTAGCCTGTGGGGTCTTTACTCGTGTGCCTCAGAGGGCTCTTTCCCCATGCTCTTGTCCTCCCTCCACTCCAGACAATTTCTTATTACTGGACACTTGGTAGCTGCTGGTGGAGCAGAGGAAGGGTGTACACACCCTGGAGTCCAGCTTCAGATTTAGGCTGAGGTCTTGCCACCAGGTCACAGGGGTGGGTCCTCCCTCAGAACCCTGTCCTTCCCCATGTTTCGGGGATCTCTACTGATCCACGCCCAGAGTGAACTCCTGCCTCTTCCTCTGCCTCAGAGGACTTTGGTTGGCTTCCTCTCTTCTTCTCTTTCCCAGCTTCAGTGGGTCTTCAACTGTGCATGGAGAGTGACAAGTTTTGCTTCCTTTCCCTCCAGGGGATTCAGGCTTTTGTTTCATAGGCAGACAGGGCAAAGGATGATTCCCACATAGACTACAGTTCCCCCTTCCCAGACCTCCACCAGGAGGGTGGGCTTCCCCAGCCCCTGGCCCAGGCTTTGGTCTTTTTCTGTAAGTAGGATGCGTTGTCCATGTATGTCTTGCAAATGAGGGTAAATTCTCCTGTGGCTCCCTGGGACCCTCTGCACCCTTGCTATCCCACAGTTGGTCTTTGCCAGCTTCTTAAAGCTTACTTCACCAGCTAGGTAAGTGCTCGGATCTCATAACTTCCTGAAAAATGTCCATATTTCCTTAGATTTCAGATAAGTTATCTGAACCCTCACGGGTTCAAGAAACGTAAACTGGCAGAAGGTTCTGCTGTGTTTGTTATAGTTGTAAAGATGGAAGGGACGGTTTTCTCGGGATTTCTCCAACCTAAATGGAAGCCCAGATTTGCTTTATGGAAACATTAAACATTACAAATCGTAACACATGCACATGGTTAGAATATGAAATGGGGCTCAAGGACTTAGTATGAGAGCAAATAGTCCTTCGGGCCACCCCTTTATCATCCACACGCTATAATCCAGAGGGAAATACTTTTATGTATTTTGACTCTTTCTGGTTTTATTTGTTCTATCAGTAAAGTGGTTATATCTAAATATGTGTGTATATGGATAGCTATTTCTTAACTGATCGATTTTATGCATTATCTATTGATTACCTGATATGACAGGTGAGGACTTAATACTATAATCTTCTCTCTTCCATCCATAGAATATAATCATATTTCTATACTTAATGTCCTCCTTGGTAATACCTATAACTTTTTAAAAAAAGATTTTATTTATTTATTTGACAGAGATCACAGTAGGCAGAGAGGCAGGCAGGCAGAGAGAGTGAGAGAGAGGGAAGCAGGCCCCCCTCTAAGCAGAGAGCACAATGCAGGGCTCAATCCCAGGATCCTGAGATCATGACCTGACCCAAAGGCAGAGGCTTAACCCACTGAGCCACGTAGGTGCCCCAGTACCTGTAACTTTAAATATTGTATTCTCACCTCATCTTTATCTATATTTCCATTCACTATAAGTTGTAATTGATTAACTTTTTTACATTCAAGTTATGATTACATCCATTATTTCTTTCTAGGTTCTTCCAATCCTTTTACTTTCCTAATTTATCTATCCCCACTTCAATTTATTGCAGTTTGTGTCTTTTCAGAACCTTATTTAAGCTTTCTTGCTTTATAGATGTCTTGAATCTAATCGTTGTAAGCCCACAAGCAGGGACTGTGTCATTACAATGGGGCAGATACTGACTACAGAGCCAAGCAGTGTACTATGATCATATCTCATTTCTGTTGGAGGTTTTGATTTTTTTCTGTCTTTCTTTTTTTCTTGCATCATATTTTTTTTTTAAGATTTTTATTTCTTTATTTGAGAGGGAGTGAGAATGAGAGATGTCATAGAAAGAGAGGGGGAGGAGAAGCAGACTCACTGCTGAGCAGGGAGCCCGATGCGGTGCTCGATCCCAAGGACCCTGAGATCATGGCTTGAGCAGAAGGCAGATGCTTAACCAACTGAGCCACCCAGGGGCTCCACATCATCTGTCTTTTATGCATCCTTATGTTCCCACTGCAATCCATGGATGGTACCGAATGAGTGACTGCCTCTCCCCTGGAGTTTGTGATTCTCTTGCTTCATGGCCAGTTCTCCAGGCTAGTTGCTGACTGTCATCCTGGGTTCCCACCTCTACCTTCCCCCTTTACTTTTCAGGATTGGAATCACTCTAGCCTGAATTCTACTTCTTGCTCCTTCCTGACTTATTCTCCCATTTTGTTGGGGTGCATCCTTGAATAATATCCTAAGTATTATGAATGGCTGCCACAACAAATCCCTACAAACTACGTGGTTTACACAAATAGCAATTGATTTCCTGAAGTTGTGGAGCCAGAAGTCCAAGCTGGAGGTGTTAGCTGTGCTGCATACCCCGTCGAAACTCCTTCCTTGTCTCTTCCTGGTCCTGGTGGTTCCAGACGTCCCCAGGCTTTCTTGGCTGCATCACAGCAATCTCTGGTTCTGAGGCCACTCCTCCCCCTAGGAGTCTTTTCCTCTTTTGCCTTCCAAGGACATTTGTTGTTGTATTTAGAGCTCCCTGAGATCATTGAGGATGATCTCATCTTAAGATGTTTAATTTAATTATATCTGCAGAGACCCTTTTTCACATAAGATCACATTAACAGCTCCTAGGGCTTAGGAAATAGCCTTTTTTTCTTTTGTTTTGTTTTGTCTTGTTTTGTTTTGTTTCTAAAGTTTTTATTTCATGGTGATTCTTTTTTTTTTTTTATTTTTTATAAACATATATTTATATCCCAAGGGGTACAGGTCTGTGAATCGCCAGGTTTACACACTTCACAGACTAACCATAGCACATACCCTCCCCAATGTCCATAATCCCACCCCCCCTCCCAAACCCCCTCCCCCCATCAACCCTCAGTTGGTTTTGTGAGATTAAGAGTCACTTATGGTTTGTCTCCCTCCCAATCCCATCTTGTTTCATTTCCTCTTCTCCTACCCCCTTAACCCCCCGTGTTGCATCTCCTCTCCCTCATATCAGGGAGATCATATGATAGTTGTCTTTCTCCGATTGACTTATTTCGCTAAGCATGATACCCTCTAGTTCCATCCACGTCGTCGCAAATGGCAAGATTTCATTTCTTTTGATGGCTGCATAGTATTCCATTGTGTATATATACCACATCTTCTTTATCCATTCGTCTGTAGATGGACATCTAGGTTCTTTCCATAGTTTGGCTATTGTAGACATTGCTGCTATAAACATTCGGGTGCACGTGCCCCTTCGGATCACTACGTTTGTATCTTTAGGGTAAATATCCAGCAGTGCAATTGCTGGGTCATAGGGTAGTTCTATTTTCAACATTTTGAGGAACCTCCATGCTGTTTTCCAGAGTGGTTGCACCAGCTTGCTTTCCCACCAACAGTGTAGGAGGGTTCCCTTTCTCCGCCTCCTCGCCAGCATCTGTCATTTCCTGACTTGTTAATTTTAGCCATTCTGACTGGTGTGAGGTGATATCTCATTGTGGTTTTGATTTGTATTTCCCTGATTCCGAGTGATGTGGAGCACTTTTTCATGTGTCTGTTGGCCATCTGGATGTCTCCTTTGCAGAAAAGTCTGTTCCTGTCCTCTGCCCATTTCTTGATTGGATTATTTGTTCTTTGGGTGTTGAGTTTGCTAAGTTCTTTATAGATTTTGGAGACTAGCCCTTTATATGATATGTCATTTGCAAATATCTTCTCCCATTCTGTCAGTGGTCTTTTGGTTTTATTAACTGTTTCCTTTGCTGTGCAAAAGCTTTTGATCTTGATAAAATCCCAATAGCTCATTTTTGCCCTTGCTTCCCTTGCCTTTGGCGATGTTCCTAGGAAGATATTGCTGCGGCTGAGGTCGAAGAGATTGCTGCCTGTGTTCCCCTCAAGGATTTTGATGGATTCCTTTCTCACATTGAGGTCCTTCATCAATTTTGAGTCTATTTTTGTGTGTGGTGTAAGGAAATGGTCCAATTTCATTTTTCTGCATGTGGCTGTCCAATTGTCACAACACCATTTATTGAAGAGGCTGTCTTTTTTCCATTGGACATGCTTTCCTGCTTTGTCGAAGATGAGTTGACCATAGAGTTGAGGGTCTACTTCTGGGCTCTCCATTCTGTTCCATTGATCTATGTGTCTGTTTTTGTGCCAGTACCATGCTGTCTTGATGATGACAGCTTTGTAATAGAGCTTGAAGTCCAGAATTGTGATGCCACCAACTTTGGCTTTCTTTTTCAATATTCCTTTGGCTATTCGAGGTCTTTTCTGGTTCCATATAAATTTTAGGATTATTTGTTCCATTTCTTTGAAAGAAATGGATGGTACTTTGATAGGAATTGCATTAAATGTGTAGATTGCTTTAGGTAGCATAGACATTTTCACAATATTTATTCTTCCAATCCAGGAGCATGGAACATTTTTCCATTTCTTTGTGTCTTCCTCAATTTCTTTCATGAGTACTTTATAGTTTTCTGTGTATAGATTCTTAGTCTCTTTGGTTAGGTTTATTCCTAGGTATCTTATAGTTTTGGGTGCAATTGTAAATGGGATGGACTCCTTAATTTCTCTTTCTTCTGTCTTGTTGTTGGTGTAGAGAAATGCAACTCATTTCTGTGCATTGATTTTATATCCTGACACTTTACTGAATTCCTGTACAAGTTCTAGCAGTTTTGGAATAGAGTCTTTTGGGTTTTCCACATATAGTATCATATCATCTGCAAAGAGTGATAGTTTGACTCCTTCTTTGCCGATTTGGATGCCTTTAATTTCCTTTTGTTGTCTGATTGCTGAGGCTAGGACTTCTAGCACTATGTTGAATAGCGGTGGTGATAACGGACATCCCTGCCGTGTTCCTGACCTTAGAGGAAAAGCTTTCAGTTTTTCTCCATTGAGAATGATATTTGCGGTGGGTTTTTCATAGATGGCTTTGATAATATTGAGGTATGTGCCCTCTATCCCTACACTTTGAAGAGTTTTGATCAGGAAGGGATGCTGTACTTTGTCAAATGCTTTTTCAGCATCTATGGAGAGTATCATATGGTTCTTGTTCTTTCTTTTATTAATGTGTTGTATCACATTGATTGATTTGCGGATGTTGAACCAACCTTGCAGCCCTGGAATAAATCCCACTTGGTCGTGGTGAATAATCCTTTTAATGTACTGTTGAATCCTATTGGCTAGTATTTTGGTGAGAATTTTTGCATCTGTGTTCAACAAGGATATTGGTCTGTAGTTCTCTTTTTTGATGGGATCCTTGTCTGGTTTTGGGATCAAGGTGATGCTGGCCTCATAAAATGAGTGTGGAAGTTTTCCTTCCATTTCTATTTTTTGGAACAGTTTCAGGAGAATAGGAATTAGTTCTTCTTTAAATGTTTGGTAGAATTCCCCTGGGAAGCCATCTGGCCCTGGGCTTTTGTTTGTTTGGAGATTTTTGATGACTGTTTCAATCTCCTTACTGCTTATGGGTCTGTTCAGGCTTTCTATTTCTTCCTGGTTCAGTTGTGGTAGTTTATATGTCTCTAGGAATGCATCCATTTCTTCCAGATTGTCAAATTTGTTGGCGTAGAGTTGCTCATAGTATGTTCTTATAATTGTCTGTATTTCTTTGGTGTTCGTTGTGATCTCTCCTCTTTTAAATAAAGACAGCCTCTTTATTTATTTGGGTCCTTTCTCTTTTCTTTTTGATAAGTCTGGCCAGGGGTTTATCGATCTTATTAATTCTTTCAAAGAATCAGCTCCTAGTTTCGTTGATTTGTTCTATTGTTTTTTTGGTTTCTATTTCATTGATTTCTGCTCTGATCTTTATGATTTCTCTTCTCCTGCTGGGTTTAGGCTTTCTTTCTTGTTCTTTCTCTAGCTCTTTTAGGTGTAGGGTTAGGTTATGTACCTGAGACCTTTCTTGTTTCTTGAGAAAGGCTTGTACCGCTATATATTTTCCTCTCAGGACTGCCTTTGTTGTGTCCCACAGATTGTGAACCGTTGTGTTTTCATTATCATTTGTTTCCATGAATTTTTTCAATTCTTCTTTAATTTCCTGGTTGACCCATTCATTCTTTAGAAGGTTGCTGTTTAGTCTCCATGTATTTGGGTTCTTTCCAAATTTCCTCTTGTGATTGAGTTCTAGCTTCAGAGCATTGTGGTCTGAAACTATGCAGGGAATGATTCCAATCTTTTGATAATGGTTGAGACCTGATTTAGGACCAAGAATGTGATCTATTCTGGAGAATGTTCCATGTGCAATAGAGAAGAATGCGTATTCTGTTGCTTTGGGATGAAATGTTCTGAATATATCTGTGATGTCCATCTGGTCCAGTGTGTCTTTTAAGGGCTTTATTTCCTTGTTGATCTTTTGCTTGGATGATCTGTCCATTTCAGTGAGGGGAGTGTTAAAGTCCCCTACTATTATTGTATTATTGTCGATGTGTTTCTATGATTTTGTTATTAATTGGTTTATATAGTTGGCTGCTCCCATGTTAGGGGCATAGATATTTAAAATTGTTACATCTTCTTGTTGGACAGTTCCTTTGAGTATGATATAGTGTCCTTCCTCATCTCTTATTATAGTCTTTGGCTTAAAATCTAATTGATCTGATATAAGGATTGCCATTCCTGCTTTCTTCTGATGTCCATTAGCATGGTAAATTATTTTCCACCCCCTCACTTTAAATCTGGAGGTGTCTTCGGGTTTAAGATGAGTTTCTTGTAAGCAACATATAGATGGGTTTCATTTTTTTATCCATTCTGATACCCTGTGTCTTTTGATTGGGGCATTTAGCCCATTAACATTCAGGGTAAGTATTGAGAGATATGAATTTAGTGCCATTGTATTGCCTGTAAGGTGACTATTATTGTATATTGTCTCTATTTTTTTCTGATCTACTACTTTTAGTGTCTCTCTTTGCTTAGAGGACCCCTTTCAATATTTCCTGTAGAGCTGGTTTGGTATTTGCAAATTCTTTCATTTTTTGTTTGTCCTGGAAGCTTTTAATCTCTCCTTCTATTTTCAATGATAGCCTAGCTGGATATAGTATTCTTGGCTGCATGTTTTTCTCATTTAGTACTCTGAATATATCATGCCAGCTCTTTCTGGCCTGCCAGGTCTCTGTGGATAAGTCTGCTGCCAATCTAATATTTTTACCATTGTACGTTACAGACTTCTTTTCCCAGGCTGCTTTCAGGATCTTCTCTTTGTCACTAAGACTTGTAAATTTTACTATTAGGTGACGGGGTGTGGACCTATTCTTATTGATCTTGAGGGGGGTTCTCTGAACCTCCTGGATTTTGATGCTTGTTCCCTTTGCCATATTGGGGAAATTCTCTCCAATAATTCTCTCCAATATACCTTCTGCTCCCCTCTCTGTTTCCTCTTCTTCTGGAATCCCAATTATTCTAATGTTGTTTCGTCTTATGGTGTCACTTATCTCTCGAATTCTCCCCTCGTGGTCCACTAGCTGTTTGTCCCTCTTTTGCTCAGCTTCTTTATTCTCTGTCATTTGGTCTTCTATATTGCTAATTCTTTCTTCTGCCTCATTTATCCTAGCAGTGAGAGCCTCCATTTTTGATTGCACCTCATTAATAGCTTTTTTGATTTCAACTTGGTTAGATTTTAGTTCTTTTATTTCTCCAGAACGGGCTTTTATATCTCCCGAGAGGGTTTCTCTAATATCTTCCATGCCTTTTTCGAGCCCGGCTAGAACCTTGAGAATCGTCATTCTGAACTCTGGATCTGACATATTACCAATGTCTGTATTGATTAGGTCCCTAGCCTTTGGTACTGCCTCTTGTTCTTTTTTTTGTGGTGAATTTTTCCATCTTGTCATTTTGTCCAGATAAGAGTTTATGAAGGAGCAAGTAAAATTCTAAAAGGGTGGCAACAACCCCAGGAAAATATGCTTTAGCCAAATCAGAAGAGATCCCAAATTGTGAGGGGGGAGAAAGGGGATAAAAAGAGGTTCAGAAAGAAAAAAAAGAAAAAAAGAAAAAAGAAAAAAAAGAAAACCCATAAAGAAAAAATATAAAAAGGAAAAATATATATATATATTAGATAAACTAGTTAAAAAACGTTAAAAAAGAAAATGGTAAAAGTTAAAAAAATTTAGCAGAAGAAGAGAAAAAAAATTGAAAAAGAAAAGAAAAAAAATTAAATTAACTGCAAGGCTAAAGAATCATCAGAGAAAGCCATGAGTTCCATGCTTTGCTTTCTCCTCCTCTGGAATTCCTCTGCTCTCCTTGGTATTGAAACTGCACTCCTTGGTAGGTGAACTTGTGAACTTGGTCCTGTCTGGGATTCTTGTTGACCTTCTGTGGGAGGGGCCTGTTGTAGCGATTCTCAAGTGTCTTTGCCCCAGGCGGAGTTGCACCGCCCTTACCCGGGCAGTCTGAGTAATCCGATCGGGTTTGCTTTCGGGAGCTTTTGTCCCCTGAGCGCTTTCAGTAGAGTTCTAGAGGGCAGGAATGAAGATGGCGTCCTCCCGGTCTCAGGCCCGGAGGAGCCGAGAGCCTGGGGTCCCACTCCTCAGTGTGCCCTCAGAGAACAGCGCCCAATTACTCCTGTCACCCTGGCCTCCGGCCGCGCTCTGAGCTGACCGAGCCTGCGACCGGTTCAAGGTAACCCTGAGCTTAGAGCTCACTCCTCGGCTCTGTCTCTGTAGCGGCTTCCCCGTTCTAATACCTGTAAGCTCTGCAACACTCAGACACCCCCGATCCTTCTGTGACCCTGCGGGACCTGAGGCCACGCTGACCCTGCATGGTCTTCACCCCGGTTAAGCCTCTGGAGCAATGTCCCTCAGCGGAACAGACTTTTAAAAGTCCTGATTTTGTGCTCCGTTGCTCCGCCGCTTGCCGGGAGCCGGCCCCTCCCCCCGTGGTCTATCTTCCCGTTGCTTTGGATTCACTTCTCCGCCAGTCCTACCTTTCAGAAAGTGGTTGATTTTCTGTTTCTAGAGTTGCTGTTCTTCTTCTCCTCGATCTCCCATTGGATTTGTAGGTGTTTGCAATCTTTAGATAAGCTATCTAGCTGATCTCCCGCTACCTGAAGTAGTCTCAGCCTGCTACTTCTCCTCCATCTTGACTCCTCCCCCCAGGACATAGCCTTTTTGAGGGCACCATTTAACCCACTACACAAAGGAACTTGAATCTTATATGTCTGAAAATACCTTTTCCCCCTACTATTATTTGATAGTTGTTCAGGGTACAGGATTCTAGATTTCAAATACCTTCCCTTTGGATATTGAAGGCACTGCTTTTTGTCTTTCAGTCATGTTCATAAGGAGTCTGATGCTAGGACGATGCATGTTCCTTCAAACTATTTTTTATTTCTTGAAGTTATTGAGAGGGTCTGTTTTATTCATTGGGTTCCCTATTTGTAGCTCTATTTATTTAAGAAAATTTCCAGTGCTTTTATGAGTTATCTTAAACTTTGGCAATTATTTTTGACTTATAAGAATTCCTACTCATTTCCTGACCATCCCTTCTCAGCTGTACTCTGCTCTTGCATAAGTTGTAATAGCTCAGAACTCTTGATAGCATTAGTGTCTTTTAAGCTTCTTTTTCTTCCTTCCTTCTATCCTTCCTTCCTTCCCTCCCTCCCTCTTCTTTCCTTCTCCCTTCTCTCCCTCCTTTCCTTCCTTCTCTTCCTTCCTTCTTTCCATCTTCTTTACTTTCTTGTCTCCTTCCTTTCCTTTCCTTTTCTTCCCTTTCCTTTCTTCCCTTCTTCATTCTCTCTTTTCTTTTCTTTCTTTCTTTCTTCT
This sequence comes from Lutra lutra, assembly GCF_902655055.1. Taxonomy (NCBI): domain Eukaryota; kingdom Metazoa; phylum Chordata; class Mammalia; order Carnivora; family Mustelidae; genus Lutra; species Lutra lutra. Next base: position 182,160,063 of record NC_062278.1, on the reverse strand, counting down.
TTCTTTCTTTCTTGGTCCTATTTCCTCTGTTTATCATGATTTTTCCCTTTCAGGTTACAAGTTTTCATTAGGTGTCTAAAGTTTCCTTCTTGCCCATTCCAACTAAAGAAAGAGACATTAAATCAGCCAACAGGAAGCTTTATGTTCATAAGCAAGCTTGCTGACTGGAGGACTTGGCCATGGATTGAGTAGATGAGGAGCCAGACTTTTACTACAGAATTCCTAACACACAGAATGCAGAGGTATTTACTCTGGGATACCGACACCCATATTAATGGACCTAGTTCTCTTCAGGTCTTTCTAAGAGGGATTTTCCATTCTCCCTAAAAGAAATAAGTCCCTGGCTACAAGCTTTTCTCATGCAGGACTAGAGGTTGGCTTAACTGATCTTTAAGCTCTCATCTTACTTCTATAGTTTTACAACCACCATTTCTGAGTTTCCAACTTTTCCAACATTGTGCAGGTTACCTATGTCATCCCACAGTTCCCATTCTTTCTCAGAACTTTCCATTTCCTCCACTCTGCAATGGTTATCCTCACCACTGTTTTCATCTTCCAGAAAAATGCCCAGATACCTTGTGCATTTGTAAATCTTTCTATGTTTTTACCATTGCAGGGAGCTTATATACTTTTCATTTCTTTACCACAATTTTAATGGAGTCTTAGGCAGGAAAACACATAAACACATGAAACCAGTTTGTTTTTCTGAATCACGTGATATGGGACTATTTCATGAGGTGGTCTGGTCTGCATCTCAGGGATAGAAAGGATTTCAGGAGGTTCTGTGTGGGGAAATGGAGGCAATCTGAAACTCATGTGCTATAATTTAGACAAAGATACATGTGATAAGCCTGATAGGATACAAAAAAATGAGAATTTCTAACTTCAGTTTCTGGATTGGTCACACAAGAAGGGGTGCCATGGATTGTCTGCTGATAGACTCTTGAAAAAGACAGAGAGAGGTGCATGTACCATGTTATCTAAATGCATGAGAGCTAATGGAAACAAGACAAAGCCAAGAAATAGGGGAGCATGAAGCTCACCATCAGACCTAACCGCCCATCAAGACTAAAAAGGTAAATCTCAGAGGTAGCAGAGAGGTAATATTTTGCACAATTTTTTTTCTGTTGAATTGAATGTGCATTCATAAGCTCTTCTCACATCTTCATACGTAGTTCCTCAGTGCATCTAGTGCCATTAAAGGTCATTGACCACAAACCGATCCCTTAAGAAAGTAGGTGAGTGATATAGATTTACCTGCAAAAGGAACATGGGGAGAAAGGAACCCTATAGGGTTCATTCTTTCCTTTGATATTCAGTAGATGTTTATTGAACAACTACTTTGTAGTCTATCACATCCTACTAGGTGAGCCTTGAGCAAGTTAAAATGAGAAGTGAGTGACTAATTGTTTTCTGTGAAATGAGGATTAAAAATAGTGTCTGTTTCCTAGAACTGATACATGAATTAAGTAAATTAATGCACACGAAATGCTCAGTAAAGTTTCTGAAATGACTAAATGCTTAACTAGTCTTATTATTAAAATTAACCAAAGTATCTGTCCTTGGGGATCTCAAGTAGGAGACAAATAGACATGTCAACTAATAAGGATATTAAAATACAAAATAGATGTTGGAAACATGAAACAGAGTAATTAAATAGAAAAAAATAATAAGATAGTAAATAGAAGCCCAAATATGCCAATCATTATATTAAATATAACAATAATAAGACAAAGATTACCCCAATGGGAATAAATAGAAATTCAAAAAATATAATGCCTTCAAGAGAAAACTTTAAATAAAAGGATACAGAAAGGTGTAAAATAGCAGAATACAAAAAGATATACCATAAAATACTAACAAAAAGAAAGCTTGGGGATCAAATAAGTTTCTCTTTGCATATAGTTATATAAAGGGGAGTGCTAAGGAGCTGGTAGAATGATTGCTCTCATCAGCTTCTGTTCCAAACTGGATTTTTCAGGTGTCACCATTTCCTAACAGTGGGAAAAGAGGAAAATGAGTATGAGACACATACACCCAACATTTTTAGATGCAAGGCTCAGAATTGCACCAATTCCACTGGACACAACTTAATCAGATGACTATAGCTAATTCCTAAGAAGGTCACAAAAATATAGTCACTCTATCAGCAGCCATTGGCCAGGATGAATTTTGTGAGGAGCAGTTCTCTTAGTAAATGAAGACTTTTTTAGTATGAGGAGAATGGATATTTCAATGTCCTATTTCACAGGAGAAAAAATTGGGCTTCAGAGAAGTATGTTAAACTTATTCACTCTCATAAAGCTAATAACTGGAAGACCCCAAGTCCTTGGCTGTCAGATTCCAGGGCCCTTGTTACACAGCCCCTGCACCTCTTTTCCACAGCCATTCATTTATTCACCTATTTCTCGGTGGTGTTGGAAGCCAACTTGAAAAGCCAGGAGAATAACAGAGCATCAGAAGAGCCCACCAAGCTAAGAAAGAGCCCACCCTACATTACTGGCCAATAAGTACACTGTGGGAGGTTGCACCATGCAAGATCAATGGCATCCCAGCAGGATCCCAAACTGGGCAACACTTCTTTATGGAGAATACAACTCCCATGCAAAGAACAATGGGTACACCACTCTTTCCATTTTTGGTAGTGGCGGGTTGGGGAGGGGGTTGCAAATTGTGAAGAAATGCAACAGAGTCAAATTTTGCTTTCTTATTTCAGTATTTTTAATAACTAAATTCTATAAAATTTTCATAGGAATGACTATCATTTGAAAGCATGAGAAAAAGGAACCTGTTCAACCAGAAAAGGCATGTGGAATTAACACAGTGTAGAGCTAGTCCTCACATTTTGAAAAATCCAGAAACCACAAGGTATTTGCAAAGCAGCTAGCAAAAGCGAAGGAAAGAGGCAAGGGAAGAGAAAGAAAGAAGAATGGACATGGAGACTGCTTCACAAGCATATTCTTGATTTTAAACTGCCTTGATTTGGGATGCCTTTTTAGTTTCCCTCCAGAGTTTTGTCATAGTGATGCTCTTATTTCAACTCTCCAAAAATGTCCTTAAGCCTGAAAAGACCCCATGGGTTAATTTTGGTTGCCAGGGAAACTGCCTGGGTTTGCATAGAATCTCACTGAATCCTGAAGGCAATCTCTGACAGCTGGGAGGACCCACAACAGTACTGGTCTCCAAAGGCCACAGCCCTGCACCATCCATCTTCATTCTATTTCCAGATCCAGACAACTTGGCTCTCAGATCCTTTAGATTCTGAGCTACTTTGGGGTGGGGGAATGGGAGGCAGGGGGACACTCCTGAGGAAAATGGGGGTGACACACTCTGAGTCCTGCTTTATGACACATTAATTTTAGTAATAGATGGACCTTATCTGCATAGTCAGGAATCCTGTGTTATCTTTTTTTGCTCTTGGTTGGATTTATTTCGTACTATTTAAAGCACGTCAATATGATTTCATACCAGAGATAATCTGACAAACTAAAACCAAGATGATGATGGGAGAGGTAACTACTTTTTCCAACTCTGTGTCCTCTAGAAATGACAAATCTGTATTCATATTTTTTAAAATTTACTTATTTATTCATTTGACAGAGAGAGAGAAAGAGACAGTGAGAAAGGGAACACAACCAGGGGGAGTGGGAGAGGAAGAAGAAGGCTCCTGACCCAACAGGGAGCCTGATGCGGGGCTCAATCTCAGGATCCTGGGATTATAACCTGAGTTGAAGGCAGATGTTTAACGACTGAGCCACACAGGTGCTCCTGTATTCAGTATTTTTTATTTTTCATTTTAATAGTTTTCAAATCTGTTCTTAAAATTACCCATAGAACACAAGTGATCAGAGGGAAATGATGAAATGGTGAAGTGACAAGATGCAAATGGAAATGGTTACTGATCTGTGGGTCTATTTGATTAAAAACAAAGTTAAGATCCATGAAGGTCCCTCTTGGGGGATGGGGAGATAAAAACTCTTATGGTACATACTTCTACTGATGCTGGGTAGCTAGTTGGTTAAGCATCCGACTCTTGATCTTGGTTCAGGTTATGATCCCAGGGTGGTGAGATCAAATCCCATGTCAGGCTCTGTGGTGGGCATGGAGCCTGCATAAGATTCCCTCTCTCCCCCTCTGCCCCTCCTTCTTCCTTTGCTAATATAAAGAAATAAGTTAATTGATTGAATGGTTGATTGATTGATTAATTCTACTTATGTTAAGTTCTCCAGAGGTTGGTTTTAAAGGAGCAATGGAGAGAGGAAAAATTATTGTATTCCTCTCTCTGAGCCTGTTCTATGAATTCCAAGATGGAAAGTATTAAAATTCCATTGGGTTAAATTATGTGAAGGTAATGTGGCCCCAAGTATTTTATCACTTAATCTGTTAAGGGCTCAATTTCCTCATCAGTGGAAGGTGTGAGAAGCTTGACTTTCTAAGTTTTTTTCACTCTGAAATATCTTATCTGAAAAATTATGATCTTATGACTTCTTAAGTCTTTTTTTTTACTCTGAAATACTGCAATTTTATCTATGATTTTTGTTATGCTTTCATTCCTAGTTATCAGAGAAAAATGATATTCTCGAAGGAGCCGTTAGACCCAAACATGGATGTTATTTTTTGTTCAGAAATATGGCATAGGATACATATGTTGTTTCTGCTGCCCATTACCTATTTGCCCTTCTTTTAGCTGTATTTTTTAATTAGGAAGGTCATCCCTCTAAAACTTTCATTCAAGGTGCTTCTGGTGGATTTGTCTGAACTTTTTTTCTCTTTCTTTTTTTTTTTTTTTTTTTTTTTTTTGGATTTGCCTGAACTTTTGCTTGGCTCTGGAGTAAAGTATAGTTCAGTACCACCAGTCAGAACATCACCTGTTTCTCTCCACAGTGATCGGTTCAGGGACAGTCATGTGATTTAATAAGGACCTATAATAGGCAAAAAAACTTTCATGGTTAGTGCTTTAGGGAGCCATGCTATAGCTTTCTTTCCATTGTAAGGGAAGATTCTAGAATTGCCATGGGCCTCTACATAGAAAAGGAGAATGCAAGCAAGAGTTTTCTTTGTTTGATTCCTGAATCCAACTACGCAGAATGAATTCTACCCCAGGACTTTTGATTACATGAGCCCTAAAGTCTCTTGGGGCTTAAGTCAATTGTAGGCCAGATTTCCTACTACTTGCATCAGCAAGAACCTTAAATGATGCACATAGAATACCTTAAATTTAAGCACTGGAGAAGTGAGACAGAATACTGAAATGAAGACCAAGTCAAACACATATTTGGTATTCTAGAGTCCAATAAAAATTTATTCCCTGCAAGTGTGGCAGGAAAATGCTTAATTGGAAGCTGACCACAAATAAAGGTAAAGGTTCCTCCTCAATATTTTTCATTTAGTCACTGCCCTGAGCAAATATAATGATTGACTTGGCTGACTCCTCAGCCCAGCCTTGTCCAGTTTCTGTGATGAATCGAGCTTCAATGTGGGGAATGATAAGGTCCGTCACTGATTTCATAGCTTGGTGACAGTAACCAGTTTGTCATTTTTAAATGTCGCAACAGGAAATAATCCAAGGGATAACCAGATCTTATATCTGAAACTTCAATGTAAAGAATCTGAAACCCAGAAACAGTAAGAGACATGCCCAGGAACACCGAACTAGGAAAGACGAAGATTTGAACTAGAACTTGGTTTTCCAGCTGCCTGAACAGTAAAGCACACCCAGGTAAATGGATCCAGAGGATATCAGGATTACTATATCCAGAAACTAGTCTTACTGCCTAATAGAGAAAGATGTGTACTTTTCTCTACTCATCAAGGCTTCTTGATGAGCATAATGGGCAAGAGAAATTCAAAACGTTAAGACAGACTTTAAGTAATTCCAAGTCAACATCCTACCGCGAATGCTGATCTGAACTTTGCCATCTCTACATGACAAATCACAAGAACAACCCGGTACTCAAGGCTTCAGTTTCCTTGACCTTCTTAAGGTTTTGATTCTTTATTTGTGAAATGAGAAGAATAGCACCTTTTCCCTAAGATGTTGTAAAGACAATGTGAGATAATCTAAGTCAGCTGCTGTCCAGAACTTCTACAACATCAGTACTCTCCTATCATGATCTCCACTCTCAGTACCGTTTCTAATGGTGTTATTACTCTATGACTAAACCTAGGAAAATGCCCTTAAATAAAGAATAATGCCTAACTGCGTATTCTTTGCTCAACAATAGCTAAAACATGCTTTGCTTTCAATTGCTTTAATTAATTAAACTCTTATCAGAAGAATGTTCTTGTATAAATGTAAGCATGTTCAGAAACTCTTTGTTAAATTGTGTCTTTCAATTGGACTGGGGCTTGATTAAATCACCCCTGTGAATTAGCTCACTACGCCAATAGAACGAACTTTTGTTAGAATTGCATTCATAAAAGATAAGGATTTGCACAGCATTTCTGTATCTTTAAATACACTAAGTTTATTCTGTTGACTAGTTTTTTATAAAAACGTTTTCTTATATACTTTCTAGTCACTAAGCAGAGAGAAAATAAAATGAAAATGGAATAGTTTCCTAATATGATTGAAAGGAAAGTGTGTCTAAAAACCCTTAGAGCCCCAGAAGCATCAAGGCAAAACACGTCTGGTGATAAACACATTCCGTGATTTTTGAATAGCAAGAGGATTCTGCAATTTAATTCAAATAAATAAAAAGCATCCTGTACACAGATTAAATGCTCTATTTTTGATGGTTGGACACTATCCACCATCAACATGGTCCCTCTTGACCCAGGTAGAAAGAATTAGATAGGAAATAGCACATTTTGTGTGTGTGTAAAAACAAAAGTTAATGTCTTTAGTTGTCTCCTCGAGAGAGTACGCCAACACATGATACAGTGTGCATCTACCATTAATTTAGCTAGCCCTTAAAATGAGGACTTGGCAGGAAGAGTCTAAGTTCTTACTCCATGAAAATTTATTTTCTGGAAAGCCATTTGTAATATATTTTCCTCTATATGTTCAATAGGATATAGAGAAAGAAAGGAAAATTATTTTCTGAAAGGAAATGGAGCAGAGACCTAGAGAAATGCAAAACCCCACAGCCATATTCAAGATGCCTCTGGTAATGAGAATTCAGTGGCTTGGACCCTCAGCTCCTAAGCTTCTTAATCATGCAGGCTTCTCTCCCGTTGACTAGAAAAATAATGTAGAAAACTTGAAAGGTGTAAGCAAGTGCCAACCACCCCAAGATAACCAGTGTGATCATTGTGGAATATGTCCTTTAATGAATTTTTCTATGTCTACAATATCATAACAAATAGGGATAATCTTTTTTTTTCTTGCTTTAAGTAATTATGCTATCATGACAACAATTTTCTTACCACATCATTTTTCATGGCTTCTCACCAGCCCCCTTGCTATCACATTGATTCAAAGCCCCACTATCTTCCACCTGGATTGTTGCAAAACTCCCTATTAGTCTCCCTGTTTACCAACCTCGCCCACTTCAGTGTATTCTCAACCAGCCAGAGGAATAGCATTTAAACTCATGTCAGATAGGCTCTTCTTTGTTCAGAACCTTCCAGTTTCACTCAGAGTAAAAGACAAAATTTAATATGCCTCCCCAAACATCCTCAACTTTCTGACCTCCTATCTTATTAGTTTCATCCTTATTCATTCTGTATTCGCTGCACTGGCTTCTGTCCATGGAGCATACCAGGCACACTCCTACGTCAGGGCATGAGAATGTGCCCTTCCTTCTGCCTGGATGTTTTTCTCTCAGGCTTCTTTCAGGCTTTCACATCTGCCTCTCTCTCACTGACTTCATTGGATATCTTGACTAAAACTGCAGTACAAATGAGCTGCAGGCAACTGAACTTGAAGTCACTGGAAACCTCGAGAGACTTAGTCCCTTAGAATTGTTTTCCTGAGGCGCAAGGAAGCTGAGGCATCGACCCTTTCAAGCTCTCTTCTGGAGTCAGAGCATACCCTCAACAGAGAGTCACACAGGAAGCCATCAGCTGGTGCAGGGGCCGTTTGCAGAGATCTCCGGCCATGATGGAGGAGCTTGAAAGCCACACAACAGAATCAACATCTAACTGCCTGTCCCGCCTCTAGTCTTGCTCCCCCCCAACCATTCCAATTCCTGCTCCCAAAGTGATCCTTCTAAAATACCAAATAGATCAAGTTATTCCCGTGCTTAAAATCTGTCCATGGCTCCCCACAGCTTTCAGACTACAATCCAAATAGACTAGTCCGACATTTCACTCTTGGTCACACTTCCAGCTTCGTCTCCCACATTTCCAGCATTCAAATCAGCCTCCAGGCACCAAACTAACTGCAGATTCTCTCTTGAACCACTCTTGGGACATCCCCAGATACACACAGACACAGAAATCCTAACTGAAGGCTACTCGTAAATATCAACACAGATATATGGGACTAGCTGCTATATGTTGGGCACGACAGATATACTGAAGAACAGATCATAGTTGCTGTCTGCAAAGTGCTCTCTAAAATCCACACAATGCTTTTGCCCTATTTAATGTCTCCCTTTTCCCCTAAGCACTTAACTATTTTACATACTATATTTATTTTATGTGTTTATTTGTCTATTGGCTGTCTGTCTTACTAGAATACAAGCTTTACAAAGACAGAGTTTTTTATTCGTTCCCTTGAATCTCAAGTGTCCAGAACAGCACCTGGTACAGAATAGAAGGGCCCAATAAACATTTGTGGAATGAGTTATTTATTAAAATTACTTACTGAAGGCACCTGGGTGGCTCAGACGGTTGGGCATCTGCCTTCAGCTCAGGTCATGATCTCAGGATCCTGGGATCGAGCCCCGCATTGGGCTCCCTGCTCAAGGGGGAGTCTGCTTCTCCCTCTCCCTCTGCCACTCCTCCTGCTTGGCTCTCTCATGCTCTCTCTTTCTGTCAAATAAAAAAAAATATAAAATTGCATTTAAAATTTCTTACTGAATATTTTCATAGCATTCTCTTATTTTTGTATCTTGCCAACTGCCTACATTGGACCACTTAAGATTACTTCCTTTTCTAACTTTTTAATAAATGACACTTTAGTGAAACTCCATATCCATCTCTGTCCATTATTTCTTTGTGTTCAACTCCCAGAAGTGAAATTGTCTGGTTAGACCAGTTTACAATTCAGTATCCATATATGCAAGGCGATATTAGCTCCTTCACACTCCGTCTGACACTGGATATAATAATTTTTTTAGCCAATTTGACAGGTTAAAAACGAGGTATTTCCTTGCAGCTTTAATTTGCATAGTTTTGCAAGTCACATCAGTTTTTTAAAATATTTGCTGTGGGCTGTCCTATTTTATACGGTTTTCCAAGATGAGCACAGAGAAGTAATTACTAAAAGAACCACACTAGAATCCATTTGGTCTTCTCTTGGTCTCTACTTATTTTATATCAAGGTATGACTAAAGAAACTCCATACCGGGAAATGATGGGATACTTGGATGGTTGATGATGTCTTACTTGGAAGACGCCATACCACTTTGGTCATATACCCAATGGAACAGATAAACCTTTGAACAGGCTACCCTAAGATGGAATAGTATCCAAGACAGCTTCTACTTGTGACTTTGGTGAGAAGCTCCCAGCATTCTCAACATTGGACTAGCTGCCTCCAAGTTCAGAAAAATCTGTTTACAAGGTCAGAAAGCTGCTTAGAGTGCCTATCACCTATAATTCTCTCCATCTTTCAGTACTAACAAGCAAACCGAGAGCCCAGCAATCCATGGTATTATATATTATTATATATATTTCTTTTTTTATTTACTTAAAAAAAAAGAAAAAAAGAAAAAAAAAAAACTTGGTCTATTTTTGCTCCCAGAATAAATACAGGAAGGCGGAATGAGACATGTTACATTTCCCTGAAAGACGCCTCTCTCCTTTTTCTTAACTCTGAGCCAAAATCTGCTGTACATGGATAGCTAAGACTTCAGCATAGTGTTCTGAAATTCAGGCCCATCGTACCAGCCAATCCCATTCCATGAGAATCGATACCTCCAGGCATCATGGAGGCATGCGAGGCCCTGGGCATGTTATTCATGCCTAACACAACCCTCATTGGCTCCAGTGAATGTTTTCAATGAATCACATCAGGATTCTGGCTGCAGAAACCCAAGATTGATGCTCATTTTAAAAAGCCAATTTCTCTTTCCAGTTTAAACATTTATTAGCAAAAGAACATCATCAAAGCAAAGTATTGCTATGATATCAACGAACTTAAGCAATCTGCAAGAGGGGAATTTTTCTTTAATGTTTTCTCAGAACTCCTCCTTTCTATGAATTTGCTTGAAAAAGTAGATTATATTCAAAAGCCTTCTTTAAGGAAAACATATTTTCTGTTTCTTGTGTTATGGGTTTTCTAAAGCAGACCCTTAATTTTCAGATCTTCATTGAAGGACAGATATTCCCTTGGATCACAGGAAAAATAATCTCTCTTCTCAATTTCTAGGTTAGCTAAATTTTGAGGCTGGGTCTTATCAAAGTGATCTGTATGAAAATAGAGAAGCTGTCCCTGCTCTCTGTGCCAAACTCATCATGCTTAACCTCCACTGATGCTAATGAGAATAACAGCTGAAAAGTCCCAGAGGAACACCACACAGACACTGAATTGTGTTCCTTCTGCATTTGGAATGACATTAAAATGAAATCTGCAGCTGTTTAGAATGTGGTTAGGAAGACTTCCTATGGACTTTTTTTCAGACCTCTGGGGCAGTTATAATGAAAGGGTCATTCTAAGTTTCAGCAAAGAGATCAAACCATGTGAACCTCCACCTTATCTGGAAGAGCTCAAGAAATGCTCAGAATAGGAACTGCGGAATGGGCCTTAGATCAGTGACTCACAACTTTGAGCACTTGCCTCATTCATACATTCCTTCATTCCTTCATCAAACGATGATGTACTTTGTTTTAAGTACATACAATATTCCAGATAAGAAATTAGATGCCTTAGGGAATGTGGCTAGTATGTTACTGAGGGAGATACCCAAAATGGAACTAAATGGCATTTAGTGGAAGGTAAACAGAAGGAAAAGAAGGTGCTGTTGTAAAGGACAGCTGAGACAGATGTGCTTTAATTAAGCTGGTCAGGGAGAGCTTCCAGGAAGAGGAGATATTTGGGTAGATATGTTAAAAATGAGAGGGTGCTGGTTATTCAAATAGGTTTTTATCCATAGTATTGTAGCAACTCAGAACCTCTGGGATCTTAATTAATAGTGTATTTCCTTTTTGTCTGAATGGACACCCAGCTGTTTAATTTCCGGGCTAACTTTAGAGGACCAGATGTTCTCTGTTGCCTTCCATTCTAAGGGCTCAGTAGATAATCATGGACTAAGGGTTAATAGAACACTTTTCCTTTCTGCATAAGAACTCAACCTTTTGGTTAATTCTCTAGCTCTGTTCCCCCTGGTAACCTGGTAAGGGTAATGTCACCTGTTGCTAGGCAACCTTGCTAATAAAATGATTCCACATTGGAAGGTTACATTTAGAGTGGGAGAAGTATATCTATCTGATAGGAAGTCATAGCTATGGGCTTTCCTGAGTGAGGTTAGTACTCTTATAACTGGGCATGACCCTTGCATGGACCCAGGAAATTCTGCCTATACTATTATTACAAGAGATATTGGCTCCTTAGGGGCTAGGGCTGCTCACACACCTGTTCCATGTGGTCTCCTTGTACCTGAGCTATTGCCCTAGGAGAGGTTCTACTAACCATATGATCTAGCAACCATAACCTAATAACCATGTAACTGTCATGTGAACACTGCAAGTATCTTCACAGAAGAAGAACAGGTGCTGCTGCCATCCTGGGAACTTTGGATTCTGAATCCCAACCTTTAAAGTAGGCTAAAGCCTCAAGTAGCCTAGAGTGGGTTGTGAATCCAAATGTTTTGTTTGAACACAAGAAAATCCCTAGAAGGTTCTGCAGGGCAATATGTAGTGAAAATGGGAGATTTAGAACATTGAGAGTTTGGGGAGCAAAAGCCAAATGCAGAGTGATGGTCCTGAGCTAGGAGGAAATCAACAAAATTAATCTCCACCTGAAATTTATTCCACTTCCTGCTGTTTGCACAGCCTTCTCTTCTCATTGATTCATTATCAGCCATTTGGTGAGAATGCTATAGATGCACTGGAACACTGACTAGTGTCTGTTCTGGTCCGTGATTCCCAGTCTCTTGGGTTTAATGGCATAACAAACATTCAAAAATATTGAAGAAACAGGAATGCCCGGGTGGCCCAGTCAGTTGAGCACCAGGATCTTGGATTTGGCTCAGGTCAAGATCTCATTGTCATGAGATGAAGCCCTGGGGTGAGCTCTGCCCTCAGTGGGGAGTCTGCTGGAGATCTTCTCTCTATCCCTCTGCCCCTTGCCCTGATCACATGTTCCCTCTCTTTCTCTCTCTCTCTTAAATAAACAAATAAATCTTTAAAAAAATATATTGAAGCAGACACCAGGTTGTCGAATTTTATTCTGCCAAGTACAAATATAAACAGCAGCAGCAATGGCACCTACTCTCAAGTGCCATTTCCAAAGGGAAATCTTAGCACAAATCTAGGAAGGAGTTATTTCTTAGGCTGAATAAATTTAGCTTTATAAAACTTACCATGTACAAGAAGACATGGTCCATGTTGGGTAGATATGAGAAAAGAACTACCTTAAAACCCTCAGCCACGCTGTGATTTATTCTTCTTTCTGTTGGTAATTGGGCGGAAAATCCATCACAGGCTGACACTGGCCCATGGCATGGTATGTGGGAGTCACTGTGCCAGACGTCTTCAAAGCTGCTTTCCAACTCTGAAGTTTTCTAGTTCCAACCCTGCCCACTCTACAAAGCCTATTTCCATCCTAGAGCTCTGTGCAATGGCACTAGCCTGAGCTCTTCTGTCTCCATTATTTATATAAATGAATCAATACTATCCAAATGTGACATTTATTAAATTCTATCTTATATCATTAACTAAATATTTCCTCTGTGATCAACTTCACAATCTAATAAGATGATGTACTCTGTAAGGTAATGGAATAACCCTCTTCCCTCTATTTCACCATGGCACTTAGCAAAGTTCTACATTAGAGGTTGGCAAATTTTCTCGGGGGGAAAGAGGATAGTAATTATTTTAGGCTCTTTGGGCCATGTGGTCCCTGTTGGAATGACTCAGCTCTGCTGATGCAATGCAAAAGAATCAACAACACATATGCAGGGTCATGTGGCTATTTTCTGATGAAACTATACACAGAAGAAAGAGGCAGGCTGGATTTGGCCTTTGGGCCATAGTGTACCAACCCCTGTTCTCAGCAGAAGGACAGGCACTCTTTGCCTGGTTCAAAAGGACTAAGAATTCCAGTTAAATACTTGACATCCCACCATTGCTGCTTACTACCACGTTGATTTATGAACTATTCAGTTCTGTATGGGGAAGTCATTTTCTCAGCAGAGTTCCAGATGTTGGAAAGAAAGAGAGAGAACACCCACCTGGTAAACAGATTGACAAAATTAACTTTGGGTTAGTATATCATGAACAATTTCCCCTTATGTTAATTTTCAGCTTGCATGAAGGAGTCTTTTCGTAGATTCTGAGGATTACAGAGTGAAACTCTGTTCTTTATGGCATTGATGATAAAGAGGAGGAAGAGGAAGAACCAGACATGGGAAGGGAAGAAGAAAACGATGAGGATGAAGAAAAGGAGAAAGAGGAGAAGGGTCTGATTTCTTATTATGAGGAATCACTGTAGGCTGCATTTTTGTACTCACTCTTTTATAATCTCAAATAAGTCATTGACTATAATGTATGTGACAATAATGTATAATGTATATGACATAATTTCCTTCTTTGAAATTAGACTGATTATTGGAATAAAGATTCATGTTAATAAAGGGGTTGATCTAGGGGTTTGGTCTTCACAGAGCTTATTCTGTCTTGTAAAGCACTCCAGAAGGCTAGAAACATTGTGAAAATTCTGGCCATTGACTGATGGATGGATTGACTGGGGGGCCTGAGTGCCCTACTGTTTTTAAAACATTTTAAATTACCATGAGTCATTCTGACCCACTGTGCAGAAATTAGGTGGCAGCTACCTGCTTCTATTCTTAAATGGCAGCCTCATGCAAGCCTATTGTTTTAAGGTACTTTATCCCCACGGGTACTGGATGAGAACTGATGGCCAGCCAACCAAGACCAGGCAACTTGTACTTCTCCATGTGGGAGTTACAAGAGAGCTTACCTTTGCAGCCCCTGTTCACAGTTCATGTTCAAAGAAATGGCATGCAATCTGCCTGTCACTACATATATTTTAAATGATGTGTTCCACAGCAAGGCATTTATTAATAGAACAGCCAAAGGTAATGTTTTGTTCCTACTGTTTGACACAATGCCAGTACAAGTTGCTATTCCCTAACCATCATACCATCATGCTAAAGCAGTATGGCTACCACTTGAAGACTGTTTACTCTTAGGCAATTACTCAGACCGTCTTAGCAATTCCTAGCAAATAGTCCCCAATTAGGAATAAGTTCTCTCTCCTGAATAAAGTTTGTATGACAAACATATGAAAAAAGTAACAGTTCATTGCTGTATACTCTAAAATAAACCAGAAGAAATAAGATCACAAAATGCGTCACATGGACATTTATATTTTGGGGCTAATCAACTCTCATGCCTTGTTCAGGGAATTACAATCCCCTCCCACACGTACTTAGTGCTTTTCTTTGGTGGGACTCCCACTCAAGAGTCCCTGCCCTCTGTTTTGCTAGGACAAAGAGCATTTATCTTCAGAATCTGAATCTTTGGGAAGTAGAACCAAGATGGGACACCCATGGGAGGTCTTTCATTGCAGTACCTGTGCCTTGAAATGCTACTAGTTAGTTCCTGAGAACTACATCCTTAGGGCCACTCTGCTCCTGTTCCCACCCAAAATTTCTAGCCTCCCTTGAACTCTGTGAACTGCCCTTCATATTTCCAGTACATCACTCTTCTGCCCAAGCAAGCCACAATGAGTTTTTGCTGCTTGCAACCAAAGGACCATAACTGAGACAATGAGGGAGTAAGAATTTTAAGGGAAACAACAAGAAGAGTTTATAGTTTTTTATTTATTTTTGGCTACCAGAAAGGTCTAAATATAACATTATGATGACCTTTTGAAGTGTGACAAGACAATGAAAAATTATAGCACTAAAAATATTTAGGATTCAATGGGTTTTACAATTCAATGAGTATTTCATAAATAAATAATATGTAATAAAAGTTTATATCTATTCCATAATAAAGTTTATATCTATTCCATATGCTGCTTATGGTCATGTGTTGGGCCAATATATGGAAATACAGTTACTTTAAAATAGAGTGTAATTATTATAAAGCCACAAAGATCAACATCAATATGGTTTTTTGGTTCTATTCTATGGGAGAGTTAGAAAGCAAGTTGACTGACTGGTCCTCATAAGAAATCTTCACGGGAAGTGGGGAAAAATTCGTATTTCATTGCTCCCTTTTTAAGCATCTTTCTTAAAATACTCTCAGCACTGAGATCAAGTGAATTGGTGAGCGATTTATTACAAATTTTGTGTCCTATTTCTTTAACTGTAACCTTTATCTCCAGGTTTTACTTCTGTCGTCTTTCAAACTATTATTTCAACTACCTGAAGCGTGTACCTTTTTCTTTAGCTCCCCCCGCTTTTTTGTTGTTGTTGTTCATTATGATTTGATGTGGATTCAATTTTCCAAAAATATATCTCTGGTTCAATAGTTTCTACGTTGAATATGGTAATGTGACTCTTAATGAAAGCATTTCTCTTTCTCATTCTGGTGAATCCTTATCTCTGCTTAAAAATGATTAAATAACCGAATCATGATGCTTTCTCTTTAGGTGAAAATGAGCTCTGCATTCGTAATTTAAATATATGGGCCTGGAAATGTACTTCTCTGCTTGCTGTATACTGCATTCTATGAAGAGTAATTATATGCTTTCACTGTTCAACAGCAATGAACTTGTAATGCAATAATACTCTAATCAATGCCGTATGCTCGTATGCAGCCAGACTATCACTCCCTTTAATTTGCAGTACACTGGCTTCTCAGAGGAGCAGAGAAGAAAGAGAACCTGTTTTCTTTCTTAAATATAATTGTGTATTTACCTTTAACCCTTGGATTTGATCATAACAAAGGTTGGGTTGCTCATTGTCCTTCAGTGGGGCTTTGTGTTCATGGGTGAGATGCTTAATTGAAGGTGTATTTCACTACCTGAACTCACAAAGATTAAGCAATTTAGAACTAAAAGGAGCCACTGTGGTACTTTATAGGGGCAATTATCCTTGTAACAGTTTTGATTTTCTGAACCAGAAACCCAATTACAATGCAATCTTCATCTAATACGTGTTCAAAGATAGCCAAGGAAGAGAAGAGGTAGTCTTGTATAGTTGAAAAAACACTTTGCAAAACATTAAGAGAAGTGAATTCTAGTTCTACCCCTAACTAGTCTGTGATCTTGGGCAAATTTCTTAACAACTTTCAGCCTCAGATTTATCTGTAAAATAAGTATAATAAAATGTGTTCTATATCCTAAAAAATTCTTAATGGACACATATATAGTAGTATATATAATTATAAAATCTTCGAAAAGTATAAAGCACTGGAAAAATATAAAAAATCTTTGTTAAGAATAAGGCTGCCATGGCACCAGAAATTAGTCTCATTTACTAATGGATTATGACATGGGCTCCATCTCCTACCCCATTCACCCTGGAATGGAAGTTCTATCTCCAACCCATGAGCATCAGCCAACCATCCTAAGCCACGGTGATTGGTTCAGGGGTGCGCACATAATTTTGATGGCCCAGTGACAGAGAAGCTCAGGACTACTGGTATAATGACAAAGGGAAGAGAATCCCCTCCCTGCCGGAGAGTGTGCCACACAAATGTGAAGTGGGAAATACGGCAGGCATTTTGCTAACAAAATGGACACCAGAGGAAGGCTGACATTTGAGAACTAGAAGGAAGTAGATTCAAGTATATATAAAGCCTGTCCTTTCTCTGGACTTTTTCATTCATAGGAGCCAAAACCTTTTTGTTCAAGATAGTTTGAACTGGACTTTTTGATATTTCAACTAAAGGCACACAATTTATAATGATCTCAAGGAAGAAATAATGGAATGAGGCATGGGATGAGGGGTAACCACCAAAGAAATGCCAATTACATGAAATAAAAATAGAAGAACTTGAGAAGAAAGGAGATAGATCAGTATTTCCTCCCTTATCTTCCCCCTTCTTTTCTTTCCTCAAGATTGATGGTCGGATTTCTTGAGAGAACGCATATGAAGATGAATAAAGAGACAGTTATATCTTGGATTAGTTAAGGTAACTCTTCAAATATCAGTGACTTAAGACAATGTTAATTTAGAATCTAATTTTCCATGGTGAGGGAGATTATGGGGAAGTCAGCTCCTGGCAGTCATGTAGAAATGAGATTGATTTGCATATGTAGCCTTGCAAGATTACTCAGATTGTTGGTATCTAGCCATTAAATGTGGGAAGATAAAGAAAAACGGGTCACACTTTTCTTCCACTAGATAGAACTCAATGACATGGCCAAACGGAACTGCAGAATAAACTGGGAAATGTAGATTAGCTACGTGCCCAGAGGAAGGTTAAAATGGTTTCTAAACAGCTAACTGGTGTCTGTTTCCCGCTTATAAATGTTATGATTTTGGATTATGAATTTTGGTCAGAAATAGTTTATGCTATAAATTTAAATATGTACCAGAGCCAGGAAGATAATATAGAGCAGTGAAACCAGCCAAGCAAAATATAATAAAGAATGGCAGAGCTTTGGTTAAAACAGAAATTAAGTCGTTTGGACAAAAGAAGAGAGCCATTGATCACTCAGCTAACTGTTATCACACAGAAATCTGAATCCAGTGTTTCTAGATTTTCTTATTTCTTAAGATCAATTGGAAATTTACATTTTATGTGTTTTTTTCTTAAATATTGGAAAAGAACTTGTTGTTTAAACATCAAGAAAAAACAAGAGACCCATTTCTGATACCCAGCTCTATTTGCTGACCACCAACTTAAGATCTACACAGTAAACCTTATGCTCTATCTGTAATTTTTGTTTGTTTGTTTGTTTGTTTGTTTGAGCTTAGGGCCCTAATACATATGTGTACATGTTTATTTAACTTCTATAAATATGCATTCATTTATGAAAAGATTATAAAGCATTAGTTTCTTATCATGTAGATATAAAAGTAGAATGAACTTTTTTAAACATTTCTTCCCACACTTTAGGGGTTATGACACATACATCTTATTTTGGAGGCAAGAATTCTGTGAGTCCACTATTCTTTTTTTGACATTTAAATTTGTCTTTAGAAATTTTTGTTTTCTAAAACCTTTATGTTATATATTTATCCATATAAAATTGGCTAACTGACTCAGTTTAAAGTGATTAGACTTTACTATGAGGCCCGTCAGTCGCTTTCCCCATAGTGGTTCAGGCAAACTATGACACTAGCAGCTACACTATTGTCTGATGCCAGTTACTTCTCTGTATGAAATGGCTGAGGTTCACCTCCAAGTTCTGATGACAAATATTCTGAGTTTCTTTTTACCTCAAAGGTTATATACATATTTTTACTATTTGCAGAAAACCACTTCTGACTACCATAATGTTATGGAATTCCAGTGATATGTTTTACAAATTGAAGAACTCTAAAACTACATGTACCAAGAAGAACATTTATAAAATACACTCAGGGGGTACCTGGGTGGCACAGATGCTTAAGCCACCAACTTGATTTCAGGTCATGATCTTAGGATCGTGAGATCGAGCCCCTCATCATGGAACCTGCTTAAGATTCTCTCTCTCCAAAACCATAAGATACCTAGGAATACATCTAACCAAAGAGGCAAAGAATCTGTACTCAGAAAACAATAGAATATCCATGAAATAAATTGAGGAAGACACAGAGAAATGGAAGAACATTCCATGCTCATGGATTGGAAGAACAAATATTGTGAAAATGACTATGTACCTAGAGCAATCTACACATTTAATGCAATCCCTATCAAAATAACATCAACTTTTTTCAAAGAAATGGAACAAATAATCCTAAAATTTATATGGAACCAGAAAAAAAACCCTGAATAGCCAGAGGGATGTTGAAAAAGAAAACCAAAGTTGGTGGCATCACAATTCCAGACTTCAAGCTCTATTACAAAGCTTTAATCATCAAGACAGTACTGGCACAAAAACAGACACATAGATCAATGGAACAGAATAGAGAGCCCAGTCAACTCTATGGTCAACTAATCTTTGACAAAGCAGGAAAGAATGTCGAATGGAAAAAAGACAGTCTCTTCAACAAATGGTGTTGGGAAAATTGGACAGACACGTGCAGAAGCATGAAACTGGACCATTTTCTTACACCACACACAAAAATAGACTCAAAATGGATGAAAGACCTCAATGTGAGACAGGAATCCATCAAAATCCTTGAGCATAACACAAACAGCAACCTCTTTGACCTCAACCACAGCAACTTTAGAAACATCGCCAAAGGCAAGGGAAGCAAGGGCAAAAATGAACTACTGGGACTTCATCAAGGTTAAAAGCTTTTTCACAGCAAGGAGACAGTCAACAAAACCAGAAGATAAGTGACAGAATGGGAGAAGATATTCACAAATGACATATCAGATGAAGGGCTAGTATCCAAAATCTATAAAGAACTTATCAAACTCAACACCCAAAGAACAAAAAATCCAATCAAGAAATGGGCAGAAGACTTAAACAGACATTTTTGCAAAGAACACATCCAAATGGCCAACAGGCACATGAAAAAGTGCACAACATCACTCAGCATCAGGGAAATACAAATCAAAACCACTGTGAGCTACCACCTCACACAAGTCAGAATGGGTAAAATTAATCAGTCAGGAAGTGACAGGTGCTGGCAAGGATGCAGAGAAAGGGGAATCTTCCTACACCGTTTGTGGGAATGCAAATTGGTGCAGCCACCCTGAAAAACAGTATGAAGTTTCCTCAAAAAGTTGAAAATAGAGCTACCCTACAACCCAGCAATCATACTACTGGGTATTTACCCTAAGGATACAAATGTAGTGATCTGAAGGGGCACGTGCACTACAATGTTTATAGCAGCAATGTCCACAATAGCCATGGATGGATAAAGAAGATGTGGTATGTGTGTGTGTGTGTGTGTGTGTGTGTGTGTGTGTGTATGAATACTATGCAGCCATCAAAAATACTTGCCATTTACAAAGACATGGATGGAACTAGAGGGTATAATGTCAAGTGTAATAAGTCAATTAGAGGAAAACAAATATCATATGATCTCACTGATATGAGAAATTTTAGAGACAAGACAGAGGATCATAGGGAAAGGGAGGGGAAAATGAAACAAAAGAAAACCAGAGAAGGAGACAAACCATAAGATAATTTTAATCTTGGGAAAAAAACTGAGGGTTGTTGGAGGGATTGGAGGGTTGGAGGGATGGGGTGGCTGGGTGATGGACATTGAGAAGGTTATATGCTTTTGTGTGAGCTTTGAATTGTGTAAGACTGATGAATCACAGACCTGTACCCCTGAAACAAATAATACACTATATGTTAATAAAACTGCCAGTTAACAGAGTATAAAGAAAAACATACAAGCAAGTCCAGAGTATACAAGATTGAGAAACAGTGTTGGTGGAATGTAATGCATCATTCTAGGTTCTCTCTTGCAGTGAAAGACATTATTAGGACAATTAGGACAATCATTCTAGGTTCTCTCTTGCAGTGAAAGACATTATTAGGACAATCTGAATACTGTCTGTAGATTAAGTAATATTATCACATCAATGTTCATTTTCTGATTTTTTACAATTATATAGTGGTTATGTAAGAGAATGCTCTTTTTATAGGAAATAGACACTAAAGTATTTAAGGGTAAGGGGGAATCAGACAGCAACTTGAAATATTCAGAGAAAAATAACTACAGATATGTAAATATAAAGACAAATACATATATATATATATATATATATATATATATATATATATAAAGGGTAAAGTAAATGTAGTAAAATGTTATCTTTAGGGAAATCCCAGTAAAAAGGGTTATCCTTCCACTATCTTACAAATTTTCTGTAAGCTTAAAAGAATGTCAAAATGAAAGATTAAAAGCAAATGATCAAACTAAAAAAAAAAAAAAAACACTCTGTCTCCCTCTGCCCCTCCCTGCCCTCACTCACATGCTCTTATGCCCTCTCTCTAAAAAAAAAAGTACAAATAAAAATAAATTAAAAATAAAATATACTCAGTAGATAAACAGCATATAATACTCATTTAACACATAACATTCAGACTTATAAAGATATTTATTTATAGTTTTCTTTTATATGTACCCTACTAAATTTTATGATGTATACTTTTTCACATCTACTTAATGTGTACGACATTTTCATTGGGTATATTCTTTCCTCAATATCTTGAATTCAGTGCAATCTAGAATCATTTAAGAGAACAAATTTCCCAGCAGCAGGCAGAGCTATAGTTAAATGCTATCCCTTGGGCCTGTCATGGACTTGATTCTAAAAAGCAAAGTAATAGGAAAAGTCTACGAAAATGCTTTCATGTCAACTAGTCTTCGAATTACAGAGCTGAGAGAAATGCATGGATGTGTTTGAGTCAAAATCAAATATGGGGATGTTCAGGTCATTGAGATCAATGTGAATGTTCAACACTATCAACCCACTACTAACAATTGTTCAAAGAGGTAAAGGGCATTTTTTTTTTCTTTCATTTCACTTTCACCTGACCTTAGCCAAAGAGATGCCTTTAAACCTTAAAGTTCTGCCTATTTGATTTTTAAAAAAATAACAGCTTTATGGGTATGTAAGTCACGTAGCATATGATTGGCCCAAGAAAGTGTATATTTCAATGTTTTATAGTATATTCAGAGTTAAGTTGTAACAATTGCCACAATTTTAGAACATTTTAATCACCCCAAAAAGAAAGCTCATGACCATTAGTGGTCACTGTCATTTCTCCTCAACCTCCCATCCCCAATAGGCAGCCACTAATCCTCTTTCTATTCTCTATAGTTTTGCCTATTCTGGGAATTTCATACAAATGATATCATACAATATCTGGTATTTCATGAATGTCTTCTCTTCTTTAGTTTTCAAGGTTTATCAATATCGTGGATGTAACAGTACCCCATTCCTTTGTTATTGCTTAATAATATCTCATTTTATGG
Source organism: Lutra lutra (assembly GCF_902655055.1). Lineage (NCBI taxonomy): Eukaryota > Metazoa > Chordata > Mammalia > Carnivora > Mustelidae > Lutra > Lutra lutra. The sequence continues at coordinate 182,137,783 of NC_062278.1, read as the reverse complement.
ATAGATCACATTACACTTATCCATTCCTCAATTGGTGGACATTTGGATTGTATCCACTTTTGGGATATTATTAATCATGCTGCTATGAACATTTGTGTACAAGTTCTTGTGTGAAACCCAAGTTTTCTTGAGTTCATACTCAGGAATGGAATTTTGGGCTCCGTGATACTCTATGGATAACATTTGAGGAACCACTAGACTGAGATTTCCAACTGCCTGCATTATTTTGCATTCCCACCAGCAATATATGAGGGTTCCAGTTTCTCCTTATTTGTTACTGTCTGTCTTTTTAATTACAGCTGCTCTATTGTGAGGAAAATAGTATCTCACTGTGGTTTTGATTTGCATTTCCCTGATGGCTAATGAATCACTTCCTTAAAGCTTTACACCTAATCAGTTAAGAAAAGAAAAACTAAATAATTTCTCAATTTAAAAAACAATTAGGTAGATTTGTGTTAAGTGTACACACAGAAAAAAGAGACAAACCAAAGGAAAAAAAGTTCCTATTCTCTTCATCCTATATTTCTTAATAAAATGGTCTATCTATGCAATATGCTTTCCATGTACAAAACAAACTGGCAGTCATCCTTTTTTTACTATAATTTTGAAGAAACTAGTAGGAGCCTCTTAAAATATATGCCTCTAAGAACAGAGAAGAAGAAGCAAGGAGACCAATTAAGAGGCTGTTGCAGAAGTGTGGGAGAGGGAAGATGGTAGCTTGGATCATGGGGTCACAGGGGGGAGGGTTGGGACAAGGATTCAGGAATTCCTTGATAAATTACAGGCCATGAAAATGTCAGTAGAAGGATGGGACCTGGAAAATGTACAGAGTGTCAACAGGTAGAATGTGAGAAAGAGAAAAATCTAGAATGGAGATTTTTTTTTGAAGAACAAGCACATATAAAAAGAAAGAATGAGCAGCTAAGTTATAATAGTGCAGTGGTTCTCAAAGGGGAGTTCCCTCCTCAGCACCATCCAATAACTAACTGGAAAGGCAGGTACTAGGGCCTCACCCAGACCTACTAAATCAGAAAGTCTGGCGGTGTGACCCAGAAACCTGTATTTTAACAAGTCCTGCTATTGATTCTGATGCACACCAAAGTTTGAGAGCCACCTTTAGGGTGTAGACTGGAAAGGTAAGTGGGTAAACCGGAATGAAGATCTCTAGTGAACATGGTCCCTCCAAGACAGGTCATGAATGTTTAATGAGCAGAGCAGTAATTAATTGGAGTGACAATTCAGGAGTATTAACTTGTAAGCAGTGCAAGGTGAAATTGCCTAAATGGAATTGGCATAATTACGGTATGAACATCTAACTAGATTTTTGGTTTGAACACAAAACCTGGGATAAAACATCAAAGCTTTGTTTCCTTTAATTTTAACTAAAACAAAAATTTTAAAAAAGCATCTTTCAGGTTCTTATCATTGGAAAGTCATTCCTTGAGGCTTGGTAAGAAAGAAAGAAACCGACACTGTATTGAAAACGCATGTAATCTGGGCGCCTGCGTGGCTCAGTCGGTTAGATGGCTGCCTTCAGCTCAGGTCGTGATCCTAGGGTCCTGGGATTGACTCCTATATTGGCCTCCTTGCTCAGCGGAGAGCCTGCTTCTCCCTCTCCCTCTGCTGTTCCCCCTGCTTGTGCTTTCTCTGTGTCAAGTAAATACATAAAAACTTTTTTAAAAATAATGAAACAAAATGCTTGTAATCTAATAAGGGGGATAAATGAGAAATTGCATATGGAAAGAAAATAATCAACAAAGATCTCATTATTATTTGGATACAGCTGACCTCTTGTGCAGTTCCAGAGAGCACTGTTCTAATCAGAGTTTTGTGAATGATGCCCCCTAGAGTTGTAGAGTGCATAGACACTACCATTGTAGGCATTGCACTTGCATTTGTGGCTGTCACAGAGTGATAACGGACACATTTTCACATAAGTATTAGTCTCTCAAAATCCAAGAGAGAAAATGCTATGTGAAATAAGCCACTGAGCAAGCTACACACTGTACGACTTAAAACATGTGGCTTTCTGGAGAAAACGAAACTGCTGAGACAGCAGAGCAATCAGTGGTTGCCAAGGGTTCAGGAGAAGGTGGCGGGGAGGAATAGGTAGAGCACAGAGCATTTGAGAGCAGTGAGGCTATTCCGTGTAATACCACAGTGATGGACACTGGACATCAAGCATTTGTCAAAACCCAGGGGACTGTACAAACAAAGAATGAACTCTAATGTAAACTAAAAACTTTAGTTAATAATAACAGATTGCCTTCTCAGTTGTGGCAAATGTTCCACCCTAACGCAAGACGTTAATAACATAAGAAAGTAGCAGGTGAAGCAGAGTATGTGCACTTCCTGAGCAATTTTTAAATAAACCTAAAACTGCTGTAAAAATTAATCTTTTATTAAAAAAAAAATCCAGGAGAGAAAAGGATGACTTGATGAAAGAGATAAGACAGACCTCAGTTGGGTCATGAACAGGTTAGAAACATGACCCATCAAACTATAACATCAGAAGGCTAAATGGTAAACTTAAGAATATATATATATATTTTAGGGGCGCCTGGGTGGCTCAGTGGGTTAAAGCCTCTGCCTTCGGCTCAGGTCATGGTCTCAGGGTCTTGGGATCGAGCCCCGCATCGGGCTCCCTGCTCAGCAGGGAGCCTGCTTCCTCCTCTCTCCTCTCTGTCTGCCTCTCTGCCTACTTGTGATCTCTGTCTGTCAAATAAATAAATAAAATCTTTAAAAAAAAGAATATATATATATATATTTTAAAGACTTTATTTATTTATTTCACAGAGATCACAAGTAGGCAGAGAACCAGGCAGAGAGAGAGGAGGAAGCCGGCTCACTGGGGAGCAGAGAGTCCGACGCGGAGCAGAGAGCCCGACGCAGGGCTCGATCCCAGGACCCTGGGATCATGACCTGAGCCAAAGGCAGAGGCCTTAACCCACCAAGCCACCCAGGCGCCCCAAACTTAAGAATATTTAAAGAGCCACTAACTGAACTATGTACCCCCAAATAATTGCAGTTCTGTGGAAATTCAATATTCTGTCATGCTTCTATGCCTCTGCATACACTTGCTGTTTTTTTTTTCCCCAGAATCCCTTTCCCCTCTTCCCAAGTGGGAACTTTCTTTTTTTTTTTTTAAAGGTTTACTTTTTTTTTTTTTTTAAAGATTTTATTTATTTATTTGACAGACAGAGATCACAAGTAGGCAAGTAGGCAGAGAGGCAGGCAGAGAGAGAGAAAGGAGGAAGCAGGCTCTCTGCTGAGCAGAGAGCCCGATATGGGGCTTGATCCCAGGACCCTGAGATCATGACCTGAGCCGAAGGCAGAGGCTTAACCCACTGAGCCACCCAGGCGCCCCCAAGTGGGAACTTTCTTAATCAGCTCTTTTATGGATCCTTTCACGCCTCCCTACCACAACACTTTTTTTTTTTTTTTTTTTTAAAGACTACTTATTTATTTGAGAGAGAGAGATAGGACACAAGTCGATGGGCAGGGCAGAGGGAGAAGCAGGCTTCCCACTGAGCAGGAGCCTGATGTGGGGCTCTATCCTAGGACCCTGAGATAATGACAGAGCTGAAGGTAGATGCTTAACCAACTGCGCCACCCAGGTGTCCCCAAAACAACACTTTTCATCACTTTGCGCATACCTCTACTGTTAGCACTTCCAAGCTGTCTGTGCAAAGTTGATGCTAGATTCTGACTTCTTACGATTAAGTAATATATGTAGTATGGTAAAACTGCTCCTTCTACCTCTTGGCTACTGTGAATAATGCTGCTAAGAATTCGTCACGTATATACATGGATTTTCAAATATCTCCTCAAGATCCTGCTTTCAATTCCTTTGGCTATATACCTAGAAACAGGATTTGCTGGAACATATGGTAATTCTATTTTTGAATTTTTGAAGAAATTCCATACTATTTTCCATAATGACTGAATTATTTTACATTTCTGCCAGCAATACACAAGAGTTCCAGTATCTCCACGTCCTCACCAATATTTTTTTAAAAAAAGGAAATTCAGTCACATTTGATAGTATGGATGAACCTTGAGGATCTAAGGTAAGTGAAATAAGCCAGTCACAAAACAATAGATACTACATGATTTCACTTATGTGAGGTACCTAAAGTAGTAAAATTTTATGGGAACAGAAAGTAGAAAGGTAGTTTCCCAGAGCTGAGAAAAGGGGAAATGGGGTGTTGTTTAACGGGATAGAGTTTAAGTTTTACAAGATGAAAAAGTTATGGAAATCTGACTTAGTATGATTAACTTATAAATGGTTTAGAAAATACATTTTATGTCATGTATTTTTTTAACCACAACTAAGAATAATAAAAGATAGAAGCTGTTAGTGTCTTACTATTTTTAGTAGGATAAACCAAGTTCTTTGGTACTATCATAGCCACTGTCAACTACCTTGCTGCTAAAAAGTTTAAAAAAATACTCTATTCCAACTACAAGCTGCTTTATAAGCTTGGTTCCAACCCTCAGCCCATAGCTCATTCTACAAGAGTAAAAAGAATCTTTCCTTTCCATCTGGAGCCATTTCTCTGCACACAGAATTTTGAAGCCCAAATCACACATTCTTTATCCTAAAGCTAACCTGTTTCTTTTCTCTAGCAACTCTTATGTGTCTTGATAACTAACACTGTGTTGAAAATGCTAAGTCATGGCATGTTTATTGGTCACTTTATTTCTTCCTTTTATGTTTTATTAATGTTTCTTAATTGTTTCTTTTTTTTTTTTTTTAATTTGACAGAGAGATCACAAGCAGGCAGAGAGGCAGGCAGAGAGAGAGGAGGAAGCAGGCTCCCCGAGAGAGCAGAGAGCCCGATGCGGGGCTCGATCCCAGGACTCCAAGATCATGACCCGAGCTGAAGGCAGCGGCTTAACCCACCGAGCCACCCAGGCACCCCTTAATTAATGTTTCTTAATGTAACTTTTAAATGTCTTTTTTTAAAAGATTTTATTTATTCATTTGAGAGAGAGGGAGACAGAACAGTAGAGAGGGAGAGGGAGAAGCAGACTCCCTGCTGAGCAGGGAGCCTGATGAGGGACTTGATCCTGGGACCTCGACATCATGACCTGAACCAAAGGCAGTTATTAACTGACTGAGCCACCTATGCACCCCTTAAATGTCTTTCTCATTAAAATATAAGAGCTCTTTATACCCTAGAGTCATTAATGTTTAGTTATATATGTTTTCTTTTTTTTTTTTTTAAGATTTTATTTTTATTATTTATTTGACAGACAGAGATCACAAGTAGGCAGAGAGGCAGGCAGAGAGAGAGGAGGAAGCAGGCCTCCCACTAAGCAGAGAGCCCGATGTGGGGCTTGATCCCAGGTCCCTGGGATCATGACCTGAGCCGAAGGCAGAGGCTTTAATCCACTGAGGCACCCAGGCGCCCCAGTTATATATGTTTTCTTGACTTGTTAGCCTTTTACATTTATTGATGCTTCTTCGAGAAAACTATATTAGCTTCAATATGTATTCTATCAATGTTTTTTCTTATAGGGAAGTTCTTCAGAGAAGCGTACCCTAACTTTGATTCAGATTTTTGTCAATGTTAGGAAAAGGTGAATTTTCAGTATAATACAGAAGTCATGCCTCAAGGCCTAGCAATCAGACAGGTCTATCTGGACTGGTATTTTACTTATTTTTAGATATTACTGAACTTTTTTTTACCCAAGTTGTGCTATCTATAATATGGACTTGTGAGTCTCAAGTGAAACACCACGTCTTTAGCTCTTAGCTTAGTGAGTAGATGGTTTATAGTAAACATTTAGCAGCTCTAAGTATGAGGACTATGACGATGATGGTGGTGGCGATTTAAACTTCCAGTTTTTAGGTTCACAACCTACTTAACTTTATCCTCCTGAGCCTCTGGACATTTCTTTCTTTCTCAGGGATTTTGCCCTCCTCCATTGCTCAAAACCCCTTTAAAGTTAAAAACATCATTTTTTGGAGGAGGTAGGATGGGAGAAGAGTAGGGGATCCCATTTCAGCTGGTCCCCTGAATTTGGCTGGCTATCTATCAAATCATTGTGAACACCCACAAAATCAACCTGAAATTTAAGAAAATATATCTGGATACCTACAAGCAGAAAAAGCGACTGCTTTTTTGCAAGGTAGGATGTGCAGAGTCCTGAATCTGCAGGGAGATATTGGAAGATAAACAGAAGGGGAGGAAGCTGCTAAAAGCTGGCTCCTGGAAAGTAATATAACATCGGAGCACAACATCGGAACCCTTAGACATCTGCTCTAGGGAGAGACATCCCTCTCTGCAGGGGACTCTGCAAATGAAAAGGCAGAATTCAAGGTGGTCTCAAGCTATGAGGGACCCCAGAGCAAAAGGGGATTCCCCAAACGGTACAAGGCCCAGGCATTGGCGCCAGGAAGCAGGTTACAGTCAGTGAGCCCAGGAAGGGACCCACAGCTCAGATTACCATAAACTGCAAACTGCAAGCCAGGCTGGTCCATAACCACTCTTTCCTTGAACAGCCTGAAAAAGTCTGGAACCTGTGTCTGCCACTGGGCAAAAATTCCCAGAGCAGTTGTGGTTAGGAAAGTGCTGTAGAGTGGAACCTAGACCTGATTCTGGAGTTTCCCATGTACATGCAAGCCTGCAGCTGCTTGTGGTTTTTGAAGCACAAAGGACAGTGGCTTTCCTAAGTCCCAGGACTACCTCTGAGAGAGTTTCTGTGGGCGTGCACTGCGGGAGGCTGCAGTTTTCAGTGGTGCATACAGAAGTGGAGACCATTTGTCCTGAAGGGTCTACCAAAGAGTACAGACTGAGATTTTTCCACTCTCGGCCAGAGGTTTGGCTGTGGCCCTTTTTGCTCTGATCCCCTGAAGAGGAGTGGAAAATCCCAGGGAATAAAAGCCACATAGAAGACCCCTTTCCACCGAGCCCATCCCCCTGACAAGGGGCAACTGGCTGCAGGAAGGGTGACCTGAGAAAGAGGGTGACAGCCCCCTTCCCTAGAAGAAGGGCTGGAAGAACAGATGAATGACAATTCTATAGATCCTATAAGACTGTAAAATCCCAACACCAGGGGAAAATCATATATTGAGCTCCAGGTGTGGCCTCACGACTTATTTTTCAGGTAGAATTCTACTTTTCTTTTCTTCTTCTTTTTTTTTCTTTTTCTCAATTTTTTTTCTCTGTCATATTTTTCTTTTTACCTTCTCCTCATTTCAACTAGATGTCTATTGTGTCAACTTATTTTTCAGAGTCATTTTTTAACTTGTATTTTTACACACCTATATTTTTTATAGATCTACACTTTAGCCCTGTTTTCCACTCTCTTCAGTCTTACTTTCCTTGTAATTTTGGGACATAATGTCCTCTAACACCTAGAAGACACCTATATTTTTTATAGATACACGCTCTATTTTAGCCCCTTTTTTCACTTTATTCAGTTTTACTTTCCTTTTAATTTTGGGATGTAGTGTCCTCTAACACATAGAACAAAATATATCCAGGAAGAACTGAAACACCCTGCTTTGTCCACACTAAGAGATTATAGCTTCCCTTCACCAACCTGCTTTTTAAAAATTTTTCAATTTTTTAATTTTATTCTTGTGTTTCCTTTTGTCTTTGTTTTCTGTCTGACTACTCTGGATTTTGGTAGGGTGCACATAGCTTAGGTCGTGGTTGGTATTTGGCACTCTGTTCATTCACTCAATCAATCCTCCACAGAATGACTAGGAGGAAGAACTCTCAACAAAGAAAAGAACCAGAGATAATGTCCTCTGTCATAGAACTAATGGATATGGATATAAGCAAAATGTCAGAGACAGACTACAGGATGGTAATCATGAAGTCAATAACTAGGCTTGAAAAAAAAATTAGTGAAAATATAGAATCTCTAAGGGCAGGAATGAGATCTAACCAGGCCAAACTTAAAAATGCTATGAATGAGACGCAGTCTAAACTGGATACTCTAACAACCAGGGTAAATGAGGCAGAAGAGAAAATCAGTGATCTAGAAGATAAGCTGATAGAAAGGAAAGAAGCTGAGGAAAATAGGGATAGGCAGCTAGTAGCCCATGAAAATAGACTTAGAGAGATCAGTGATGCCATGAAACCTACCAATGTCAGAACTATTATAATTCCCAAGGGGGTGGGGAGAGAGAGAAAGAGCTGGAAGGTATATGTGAGAAAATCATAGCTGAGAACTTCCCTAATCTGGGGAAAGAAATAAGCATTAGTGTCCTAGAGGCTAAGAGGACCCCTCCCCAAATAAATAAAAATAGATCAACACCCCAACATTTAATAGCAAAGCTTGCAAATCTTAGAGCCAAGTAAGTTATCCTGAGAGCAGTTAGAGGGAAGAAATTTCTTATATATGGAGGGAGGAACATCAGAATATCAGAACATCAGAATAACATCTGACCTGTCCACAGAAACCAGAAAGGGCTGGCAATACATATTCAGGGTACTAAATGAGGAGAATATGCAGCCAAGAATACTTTACCCAGCAAGTCTGTCATTCAGAATGGATAGAGAAATAAAGGACAGGCTTTCAGGACAGGCAGAAACAGAAAGAAGATGTGACTACCAAGCCAGCCTTGCAAGAAATATTAAGGGGAATTTGTAAGCAAAGAGAAATCATAAGAGTCACATAGGAAAGAAACAAAAAATCTACAGAAATAGGGACTTTACAGGGAATACAATGATACTAAATTCATATCTTTAAATAATTACTCTTCATGTAAATGGGCTGAATGTTCCCATCAAAAGACAGTTTTAGGTTGGATAAAAAAGCAAGACCCATCCATATGCTGTCTACAACAGACTCATTTTGAACCTAAAGACACCTCCAGATTGAAGATGATGGGGTGGAGAACAATTTACCATGCTAATGGACCTCAAAAGAAAGCTAGTGTAGCAATCCTGTATCAAACTAGATTTTTTAAAAAGATTTTATTTATTTATTTGACAGAGAGAGATCACAAGTAGATGGAGAGGCAGGCAGAGAGAGAGAGGGAAGCAGGCTCCCTGCTGAGCAGAGAGCCCGATGCGGGACTCAATCCCAGGACCCCGAGATCATGACCTGAGCCGAAGGCAGCGGCTTAACCCACTGAGCCACCCAGGCGCCCTCAAATTAGATTTTTAACCAAAGACCATAGCAAGGGATAATAGAGGGACACTATATCATACTTAAAGGGTCTATCCAACAAGAAGCTCGAACAATTGTAAATATCTATGCCGCCAACATAGAAGCAGCCAATTATATAAACCAATTAACCAAAATAAACATATTGATACTAATACATTAATAAGAGGAGACTTCAACTCTCCAGTCACAGCAATAGGCAGATCATCTAAGCAGAAGATCAACAAAGAAGAGCTTTGAATGATGCATTGGATCAGATGGATCTCATAAATATATACAGAACATTCCACCCTAAAACGACAAAATACTCATTCTTCTTGAGTGCACATGGAACTTTCTCCAGAATAGACCATATACTGGGTCACAAACCAGGTCTCAAACAAACCAAAAGACTGAGATAATCCTCTGCATATTTGTAGACCACAATGATATGAAACTGGAACTCAATCACAAGAAGAAATTTGGAAGAAACTCAAAAACTTGAAAGTTAAAGAGCATCCTGCTAAAGAATGACGATCAAACATGAACTTAAAGAAAAATTTAAACAATTGATTGAAACTAATGAAAATGAAAACACATTAGTCCAAAACCTGTAAGATGCTGCAAAGGTGCTCCTTAGAGGGAAATACATAAATACATAGCCATCCAAGCCTCTCTCAAAAAATTAGAAAAATCCCAAATGTACAGCTAACCTTATACCTAAAGGATCTGGAGAAAGAATAGCAAATAAGGCCTAAACCAAGCAAGAGAAGAGAAATAATGAAGATTAGAGCAGAAATCAATGAAACAGAAGCCAGGAAAAAAAAAAAAACAGTAGAACAGATCAATAAAACTAGAAGCAGGTTCTTTGAAAGAATTAATAGGATTGATAAACCTCTGACCAGACTTATCCAAAAGAAAAGAGAAGGGCCCAAACTAATAAAATCATGAATGAAAGGGGAGAGATCACAACCAGCTCCAAGGAAATAGAAACAATTATTAGAAATTATTACCAACATCAATATGCTGACAAATTAAACAACCTAGAAGAAATGGACATATCCCTGAAAACTTATAAACTACCACGACTGAAACAGGAAGAAATAGACGATCTGAACAGACCAATAACCAGCAAGGAAATTGAAGCAGTAATCAAGAACCTCCCAAAAAATAATAGTCCAGGACCAGATGGCTTTCCAGGGGAATTCTACCAAACATTTAAAGAATAAATCAAACCTATTCTACTGAACCTGTTTCAGAAAATTTTAATAGAAGGAAAACTTCCAAACTCATTCTATGAGGCCTGCATTACCCTGATCCCAAAACCAGACAAAGATTCCATCAAAAAGGAGAATTAGAGACCAATATCCTTGATGAGTATTGATATGGATGCCAAAATACTCAACAAGATCCTAGCCAATAGGATCAAACAATACATTAAAAAGATTATTCAGCACAACCAGGTGGGATTTATTCCTGGGATGCAAGTGTGGTTCAACATTTACAAATCAATCAACATGACAGAGCACATTAAGAAAAGACAAGAATTATAAGATCCTCTCAATTATGCAGAAAAAGCATTTGAGAAAATACAGCATCCTTTCCTGAATAAAACTCTTCAAAGTATAAGGATAGAGGGAACATACCTCAATATCATAAAAGCCATCTATAAAAGGCCCACAGTGAATATCATTCTTAATGGGAAAAAATAGAGCTTTTCCCTTAAGGCTAAGAACATGGCAAGGATGGCCATTCTCACCATTATTGTTCAATATAGTACTAGAAGTCCTAGCTTCAGTAATTAGACCACAAAAAGAAATAAAGTGCACTCAAATTAGCAAAGAAGTCAAAATAAAGGACATTCAAATTGGCAAAGATGATATAATACTTTATGTGGAAAACCCAAAAGATTCCAACCCCAAGTTATTAGAACTCATACAGCAATTCAGCAACATGGCAGGATACAAAATCAATGCACAGAAATCAGTTGCATTTCTATACATTAACAATATAATGGAAGAAAGAGAAATTAAGAAATCAATTCCAATCACACCAAAACCCTTAAGATACCTAGGAACAAACCTAAGCAAAGAAGTCAAGGATCTATGCTCTAGAAACTACAGAACACTTATGGGAAAAAAAAATGGAGAGGGATGCCTGGGTGGCTTAGTCAATTAAGCGTCTGCCTTTAGCTCAGGTCATGATCACAGGGCCCTGAGATGGAGTCCCACATTGGGCTCCCAGCTCAGTAGGGAGCCTGCTTCTCCCTCTGCCTCTGTCTGCTGCTCTGCCTGTTTGTGCTCTCTCTCTTTCTCCCTGACAAATAAATAAAATCTTAAAAAGAGAAGAAAAGAAAAGAAATGGAGGAAGACTCAAAGAGATGGAAAAACATTCCATGTTCATGGATTAGAAGAATAATCGTGAAAATGTCTATGCTGTCCCATAGTAATCCACACTTTCAATACAATCCCTATCAAAACACCACTGACATTTTTCACAGAGCTAGAACAAATGATCCTAAAATTTGTATGGAACCAGAAAAGACCCAGAATCACCAGGGGATTGCTGAAAAAGAAAACCAAAGCTGGGGGTATCATAATGCCTGACTTCAAACTATATTACAAAGCTGTGATCATCAAGATGGCATAGTACTGGCACAAAAACAGACACATGGATGAATGGAACAGAATAGAGATCCCAGAACTGGACCCTCAACTCTATGATCAACTAATCTTCAACAAAACAGGAAAGAATATTCAATGGAAAAAAGACAGTTTCTTCAACAAATGGTGTTGGGGAAATTGGACAGCCACATGCAGGAGAATGAAGCTGGATCATTCTCTTAAACAATATACAAAGATAAACTCAAAAGGGATGAAAAACCTCAGTGTGACACAGGAATCCATTAAAATCATAAAGGGGAACATAGGCAGTAACCTCTTCATCATCAGCTGCCCCAACTTCTTTCAAGACACAAATCCAAAACCAAGGGAAACAAAACCAAAACTGAACTTTTGGGGCTTCATTGAGATAAAAAGTTTCTGCACAGCAAAGGAAACAGTCAAAAAAACGAAGAGGCAACCCATGGAATGGGAGAAGGTATTTGCAAATGACATTTCAGATAAAGGGCTAGTATCCATGATTTATAAAGAACTTTTCAAACTCAACACCCAAAAACCAAATAATCCATCAAGAAATGGGGGCAGAAGATGTGAACAGACACTTCTCCAAAGAAGACATACAGACAGGCAACAGACACATGAAAAAATATTCAACATTACTACCATCAAGGAAATACAAATCAAAACCAAAATGAGGTATCACCTGCACCAGTTAGAATGGCAAAAATTAATAAGACAGGAAATAACAAATGTTGGTGAGGATGTGGAGAAAGAGGAACCCTCTTACACTATTGGTAGGAATGCAAACTGGTATAGTCACTCTGGAAAACAGTATGGAGGTTCCTCAGGACATTAAAAATAGAGCTACCCTACAACCTAGCAATTGCACTACTAGCTATTTATCCCAAAGATATGATGTAGTGAAAAGGAGGAGCATATACACCCCAATGTTCATAGCAGCAATGCCCACAAGAGCCAAACAGTTGAAGGAGCCGAGCTGTTCTTCAACAGACAAATGGATAAAGAAGATGTAGTTCATATATACAATGGAATACTACTCAACCATCAGAAAAGGTGAATACCCACCATTTGCCTCAACATGGATAGAACTGGAGGGGATTATGCTAAGTGAAATAAGTCAAAAAAAGAGAAAGACAATTATCATGGGTTTCACTCATACATGGAGTTAAAGGAATAGCACAGAGGATCATAGGGGAAGGAATCAGAGAAGGAGACAAATGGGAATGGGAAGAAATCAGAGAAGGAGACAAACCGTGAGAGACTCTGGGTTCCAGGAAACAGAGGGTTACAGAAGGGAGGGGTTTGGGAGGGACAGGGTAACCAGGTGATGTGTATCATGGAGGGCATGTTTTGTAATGAGCACTGGGTGTTATACATACTAATGAATCTCTGAACACTACATCAAAAACTAATGATATGCTGCATGTTGCCGAACTGAACATTAAAAAAAAAAAAAGTTAAAAACATCCATTCAAGGTTTTTCCACACTCCAATTTCCAGAAATGACTGATGAATATAGTATATGTAACTTGTCACTAATGATAAGTGTTTTTGGTTTAAAAAGTTTGCTAGAAATTCTTAAGGAAAGGGGGAAGGACACAGCAATGCCCGCAAGCATGGGGATATCACAAAATATAATCAACATTATGATCTCTCCATTGTGGTCCCTGGGGAAATGCCACAGCTTTCTCCTGTTCTTACCTATTCTAAATGTAAAACTGACTTTCTACCCCTTCCTAAAACTTGTTTTGCCCTTGGTTCATAAGACTTCTCTTCTTCTCCTCAAAGTTTCCTCTACCCAAGATATGAGAGACCATGCAGTTGAGGCAAAACAGTGTTTTGCACTTCAGACACTCTCCCACTCAGGCAGTCCTACATTCTGTGAGCCTTCAGACCCCCTGAGGGACATTCCCATTTGAGCACAGTCATCCAAGGGCCCTGGCTGTGTATCTCTTGAAGCAAAACTGTGACACATCGTGTTAAGTGGATCCAGTGCCCTGAAGACAAGGTCCCCGCCTCTAAGTTTGTCCCCACTCAGAGGGCCTCACGTCTGTTGTTCTCATATTTTCAGAGAACTTCCACATATGATAAGTGATTTAATCTTCCTGGAAAACCCAGCGAGTTCACTTCATAAATGATAAAACAGAGGTTCAGAAGCCTCAGTGACTCGGCTGCGATAATTTTCAATAAAATTAACTCTAGAATTCATGATCCATGTAAAATCCCTTTGGCCACTCAGGATGATAGTAAAACACTGTAAATCTTGCTGTCTTCTTGGGGACCTTCATCTTTGTTCTGTGCTACAACGAATGAGTGCTCTGGTGAGGCAGACATGGGTTTAAATCCAGACACTCACCTTTACTCATTGGGTGATTTTGAAAAAAAGTGTCCTACTGATTCAATTAAGGTAGGAAAACTGAAGGACTCCATAAAAATCTACTTCTTTGCTCCTTTTCCTGCTTCTGTTTTTGCTAGGACCTACACCCCCCACCCCATTTTACAGATGCCTTATAATGCAAACAACACATGTTCTCCTTCTAAGGGACATGGATCTAATGATTTCTTAATAGCTAACATCCAAGGAAGGACCAGGTGAGAATGACCAGACAAAGCTACTGTATGCATATTCCAGACGCCAGTGCTAGACATCTCAAAGCCAAGGCTCCTTGGCTCCAAGGAATAACACCCGGGCCCTCATCTTTTTTCTAACAGGTTCCCGGATGTCTGAAGGGACATGCACACCAGACCTCTGTTCTCAATAACCATCCCCCACCCCTACACCTGGAACAAAGATGAGATTCATGCTCTTTCTCTTTCCAAGTCTCTCGGATGCTCCCTCTGTATCTGCTCTGTCTATATGTTCAATAAGCTCTGCTCTTACCTCCTGCTGGCTCATATTTGATTTCCATCCAATCCGAAGCCAAGGACTCTCTCGGCTGGTTCTGTGGGACCACCTCTGGGTCCCCGGATCTGGTCTGCCAGCATCACAATCTTTTAGTTTTGTCATTTCTAAAATGTGATAATAATTATAAGTAAAGCTCCTTCATAGGGCTGTTGTGTGGATTAATTGAAACAAGACACATGAAGTACTCAATAGCTATTATTATAACTAAAACCACAGGCACCTCACTGGCCATTATATGGATTATTTAGCAATTTTCAGTGAGGCCAAAACAATATCTGAAGTATATAACCTGCTGTGCCACAGTGATGGTAACATTCCTGCATTGTTAGATGACTGTGTCTCATTTCAAGACATTTTTTCTGAATCCTACAAAGGAATGCTAGACTCCCAAGAAAGACTGCCAAGGAAGGGAATTTTCAACTTCCTGTTTCTTGCTCATAAGCTAAAGAATTCAGAAGATAATCTTCATATTCATATATATATATATTTCTCCCCAAACATACTTTGGAAGCATCTTAATCTGCATGAGCTTCATGACCTTTCCAGCACCACATCTGAATTTCCACAGGAACCCAATCTCTAAAAGCTGACAACCTCCAGAGATAGTCTGATGATCATTCCCTCCAGTCCTCTTCTGTTGATGTTCTTCTGATAAGGCTCATTTTTGTGCTGTCAGTAGCTTTACCAAGACACTCAGGGGAGGAAGCCTCTGTGGTTACATTTTCAGTATCATGAATGAATTATTCATATATGTCACAGTGATTCCTCAAAAAAGTGAAAGCGTTAACTCAGAACATTCTCACGAGGGTAGTTTTAACATGTAAGAGACAAGTGGTACTCATACGTACCTCAGTGCCTTCCAGCCACTGATGACTTAAAATTAAGTGACATATTTTGAGCCGCTGAAGTGGCTTAGAGATAAGTGAGAGCACTGTGTTAGGGAACTCTGAACCTCACACTGAGGCATGTTTTGGAAAACTCTACTATGTAGACTGCTCATAGGAACCCTTTCTAAAGTCCACCAATGTGCCACTGTGACCACTATGAATGTGGTCAAATTCTCAACGAGCTTAGAATATTCATCAAAGAAAAATACTTTTGCAGAGAACCAAAAGAGCACAGTTGAAATTTCATACAATTCTTCAAAGGGTTTATGTCTCAGTAACATCTCAACTGCACAGCTAACAAGGCAAATCAAGCATAGTCAAAAAGAAGAGGTAACCAAAGAGAAAGTTAATGGTCCTTCTTGTCATTACTTGACTACAAATTTAGCTCCCAACAGACTCCTTGGTTCTGGAACATCTACCCCACTTAGCAAGAAAGTAAAATTCCTAATGTGCCCTTGGTTACACAAAGTTGAGGATGATCTGAAGAAAGATGTAGAAATTATTGTTGAAGGTAGAATCTTCCCCCAAGAAACATCAAAAAGAAATCATAACCCTAAGGTGACAACATTCTATGAGCAAATTAAACACCACAGAACCTGAAAACCAGATCAGCATTTCCCTAAGCCAAGAAGTCACTCTGGTAATGACCAGCCACCTGTCTATACTTCATTTTCAAGCTGACAACTGAGAATATTGGATTGGATTATTTTTTTCTCCCATTGTGTCCCACAGTTCAAAAGAATTTTGCCCACTAAGCAAAATGTCATTACTAAACTGCAACAATATGAATGATCTTTTGCTCTATTGGGCATATTATATACACAGTACCTTCTAAGCCTTTTACATGTTTACCTAATTTAATCCTTAAACAATCTTATGTGCATAAGATATTTTATATCACCATTTTATAGAAGAAGAAACTGAGGCTTCAAAAGTAATACATAGTAAGAAGAACAACCATAATTCAAACCCGCTTACTTAAAGCCAGTCCTCTTCTCCACTCAGTGAGTCATCCTCAGTATCTAATGACTCCAGTGAATCATCTTCAGTACCTAATGATTTTCAATATTTAACAAATAAATATTTAATTGCAAATATGCTATTTGGGGCAGAATTATATAATCTACTTTAGCTGATTAACTTGAAATTAAAGTTAACTTTAACTTTAGAGTTGGTAGAATTCTAGGTAAAGTTTCCTTCCCCACTGAGAGGTCTTTGAGCATGTGTGGATGGATAGCCACACTTTTCCACACGTATTCAAGACCCTGTCATCATACCAGCTACCCCTGCCATGATCTACAAAGTTTATAATGCCTATAGTTGCCTCCACAGGATGTGCAAATGGTCCTAGAGAGTTTTGAAAGTGGCTAAGGCCATTTGGACCTTCTGAGGTTCTGGGCATCTGGAGTACTTACTGACTCTTGGCACATTCCCTTGGCCCAGAGAATCCTCACCTTGTGGGGAAAGGTGTGGTGAGAGGATAGCAGATCAAGGTCTTTTGAAGCAGAGGGCCCAAGGTTAGAGGACAGAGGGGAAAGTGGGAGCTATGATGTGCTGATAAAACAGGTCTATTTCTTGCATGGTCTGAAATATCACGTACTCATTTGTTACTTGTACCTTTTCAAACCGTCCTCATTAGAATATGAATCACATAAAAGCAGATCTCTTGGCTACCCTGACTGCTCCTGCATCTCCAGCAAGTATGACCAACCCCGGCACAGATCATTTGCTAAATTAAAATCTGTTGAATAAAAAAATGAGTAAATCAGAATGGCTTACACATATACAAAAACAACACAAACAAAAACAACAACATCGCAAAAAATGTTCCAGGAGTCCTTCTACGTGCTTTGCGTACAAGACCCCTTCATTCCTAACAACAACCTTAGGAGGTAGGTACTAGGAAAATCACTTTACAGATGGCACAGAAATCTTAATCAATCTGCTTAATAACATACAACTATTCATAGGCTCAAAGGCTGTATTCTTTTTCATGAAATTTTGAGTGTATGAATAAATGATTGTCCTTTGGTGTGAAAGAAAGAAAGGAAGGAAGGAAGGAAGGAAGGAAGGAAGAGAGGAAAGGTGGGAAGGAGGAGGGAGATTGGGGCAGCATAGCAGACTGAAAAAGTAAATATCTTTTTCATTCATATTTAAAAGAAATGGCAAGATTTACAATTCAAACACAATTCAAAACTGTATCATGTGAAAACGTTAGTGTGAAAGAACTCACACACACAGAGTTTTTTCCTCAGCAGAATGAGCTTTTTAGAAAATACCCAAGAAAGTCTGGGAACTGGCTACATTTACAAGATGGTGGAAGAGGGGGCAGCATTTTGCGGTAACATATGGTGAAGTACAAATAAGGGCCATTTAAAAGTGGGACCAAACAAGCCTCTTTCTAGCTGTGAAAAGATGACCGCCCTTGGAGACTGCCAGGACTTTAGAAACTTAATTGGAGGAAGGATTTGAGCACAGAGTAGATTAGTAGCAGCATGTTTTCCAACCTCCCCAGTCCAGGTAAAACCTACAGCCAAGTTCCAGGATATCAGTATGCTGACTCGTGACTCCTAAGAAAAAATAAAATCAAGCACCTGTGCATCAGACAGGATGAACCACTGGAGTTCCCACACATATCCAGCTACAGAGTTTGGTCACACATACAAGTTTCATTTCTCAGAGGAAATATAGAGAGTACATTTATTAGAGGAGCAGCAGATAGCATGATCAATATATATTCTGTCATCTTTTCATTCTTCCTCTTATGCGTTGGATGCTGTCCCTAGTCTCTTCAAATGGAATTCAGTCTTCAAAGAAAGAAGAAATGAAGAGAGGAGAGAAGCAAAGGGAAGAGGAGGAAAGGAGACAGACAAGGGAGGGAAGAGCAGGAAAGGATGGGAATAGAGGAAGGAAATCAAGGTGAGAGCAAAGAAAAGAGGCCTTGTGTACCTCTGGCTGGAAACAAGCAATGCCCAGCCCCACCCCCTTCCCTTTCCCTCAAAAAAAAAAAAAAAAAAAAAAAGAAAGAAAGAAAGAAAGAAAGAAAGAAAGAAAGAAAAGTCAAAAATTCCAAAAAGGTAAGTTACACACACAGAGGATTTGTTTGGTTTGCTTTTTTAATTGATGTTTTTGTTTGTGTATGCCATAACTTTATACAGTCATTTGAGATAATTGAGATAATTTAGTGAATTACATGGAATTGCCCTACACATGGAAAAGTATTGTTCCCTGTGGCAAAATACAATGAAGGTGGTCAATGTTGAACATTCTTGTTTGCAGTCTGTTAGCATTCTAGTCTCCAGAATTATCATTGTATTATTACTACACTACTATAATCATCATCATCATGACTGTGATGATGATAATGATGGTCCTGATTTCTTCTCCCTGTTCTCCTTCCCCATTTATTTTCATGGTTGCCTTTTTCCACCACATTAGCTTTTGTTCTTCAGAGCGTTTGCTTAACTGTTTTTCCATTTCAGTGGTTCTAGTTTTTCCTTATTACATTATGTGATGGAGTGCTGATGGATTTTTCCATGATTTATACAATGAAGAAAAATCATATAAAAACTTATATACACTTAATATACAGAAGCATAAAATGTAAGAAATAATTTCATTCCTAGTCCATAGTATTTCCTTCCAGATCATCTTAATTTCATTCTCCAAAGGTGTAGAAACCCTGAAATATTTCATGTTTTCTTCAAGTTATTTTATATATGCGTACAAATACATCTTTGTATTTCTTTTCATGTTTACACAAATGGGCTCGTTATGTATACTACTCAGTAGCTTTCTTTCTCCATTAAGCACTTTGATGGAGCGTTTCCATTAAACACTCTGTACCAGGAGTAGTTACTTCATTCTTTCTACTAACTTTATGGTATTCCTTTTTTTTTTCTTTTTGTTTTTCCAAAGATTTTATTTATTTGAAAGAGAAAGAGACAGTGAGAAAGGGAATACAAGCAGGGAGAGTGGGAGAAGGAGAAGCAAGCTTTCTGCCAAGGAGGGATCCTAGATGTGGAGCCCTATTCCTGGACCCTGGGATCATGACCTGAGCCAAAGGCAGACACGTAACAACTGAGCCACCCAGGAGCTCCACTTTATGGTATTCCATTATGTAAATATACTATTTTTTAAAAAAACTCTACTGTACTTTTGAATATTTAATTTTTCCACTTAGCAATAGTTCAAGTCAAATTGCGGTGAATATCCACCTATGTTTGGATGCACACAGATATATAAATACACAAACTTTTTTATGCATAAAGTCTTACAAGAAAAATTGTAGCAGTAAAAGTAATTCTTATTTTATATTTTAATAGATGTTTCCAAATTTCTTGATATAAAATAATACCAATTTATAATTTTTAAACTGAATTTATGTCCTTAGATTTTGAAATTAAAAATTGATGTATGCTCATTTCAACAAGTAGAAATTATATAGAGATATATGGTGTGCTCTCTCCATTCATCCCCCAGTTACAACCCCTTTGAAATACCCAATTTTAACAATTTTGTTAATGGACTAGCAAGGAAAAAGAATGGCTACTTTTCTACAACCTCACCAGCAAGAAAATGATCAATCTTTGATTTTTTTAAATAAATATTTTTTAAATAAAAAATGTTATTTGCTTTTTCAAAAAGCCATCTATTTGCATATCCCATACATGTCTTTTACATTGCTTTTGTCTATTTAATATCAGATTTTTTTCCTTAGTAATTTTAGGAGCGTTTTTAACATGAGAATTATTAGTCCTTTTTTTCCATTATTTTATACACAGTTCATTGTTTGTCTTTTAAGTTATTTTGGGTATTTTTGCCACTTTGAAATTTTATAGTTTCTACAGCATATCAGAGAAAACACCTGGAATTTTAATGCAAATGTTATGAATATAAAGTAAAAATGCTGGCACCAAATGTGTGTTCCCTTAACTATATCTTAACACATTTTCTGTTTCTTTTCAGATTCTCAGGAAGTGATACCCCTCCTACTTTCAAAAGCACATTTCTCTTCTTGAACTTTAAACCCAATATCCCTACCTCACACCCCTTTGAATCTATGCCTGCTTGAAATATAAGCTTTTTTTTCTGTTAAATGTTCACATTGCAGAATTATTCTTCTGATTTTGTAATTAAATTCTAGCATTTATGTCATCTATATTTCATCATAATCAGAGAAGCTTCTTTATTCTATTTTTACATTTTGAAAGTATTCAGACTATACTATTAATGTGAACATTTTAATAACTTCTAATGGAAACTTTTAAAGCAGGTATGCGCCATTTTCTATATCTCTATCTCTATCATATCTATCTCTATCTCTATCATATCTATCTCTATGACTATCAGCATATATATGCAGACACATACATACTCCAATTCTCTAATTTTTTTTTTAAAGATTTTATTTATTTATTTGACAGAGAGAGATCACAAGTAGACGGAGAGGCAGGCAGAGAGAGAGAGAGAGGGAAGCAGGCTTCTTGCTGAGCAGAGAGCCCAATGTGGGACTCGATCGCAGGACCCTGAGATCATGACCTGAGCCAAAGGCAGCGGCTTAACCCACTGAGCCACCCAGGTGCCCCAAATGTTATCTAATTATGAATTTTGTCTCTTCATTTCTTAATAATGCTTACTTCTCCAAGTATCAATTTATCTATATCTTGTGATATGTGTATGTGAGTATTGACATTAATTTTGTTTAACTAGAACAAAAACAAATGAGAAATTATGGTTAAACCACTGGGGTGTGTGTGTGTGTGTGTGTGACCATTTTCCCATTGTTCACTTATGCAATTTAATTGCACAAATGGTTATTTGACTTCACAAAACTTAGTAAAAATAAAATCACACATATCTCGTCTCATTTTCTTCTAAAGTTTTCTAAATAGTTAACACTATATTAAAATATTCATACAAATAGCAATAGGTTATTAATAATGGCAAGCTTATTAAAAGGTAATTCATCACTCATTGTGCATAAGTCATTTCATTGATGTTTTGTGAACTCATGTGAGGACAGAACTGACTTTCTTGGTAGGTGTACTAGCTGAAATTTACATGTATTCTACTGCATTCTCCTCCTAAAAAGCAACCTGGTGTAATCTTAGTATTCCCTTGTACTTTCATAGAGAAAATATATGAACTAGCATAAAATCTGAAGTACTGCATAAGTAAACAGAGTTTTAAATAGACTACACAAAATCTAAAAAGTTCCAGCATCTTCATATTTCATCACGTCGAATTCAGTATTGTCAGGTTATATTCTCTCTTTGGTTTGTTTTTGATGTGCTCTCTCACCTCATATCTTGGACAAACTTTTTCTGACCTGTCAAAATACTTGGGTTCATCTCATCTTGTGAACTTGAACTGAAATTAAAATACAGTTTTCCTTTGTGACCATTCCTATTTTCTTTTCTTTCTTTTTTTTTTTTAAAGATTTTATTTATTTATTTGACAGAGAGATCACAAGTAGATGGAGAGGCAGAGAGAGAGAGAGAGAGGGAAGCAGGCTCCCTGCTGAGCAGAGAGCCCGATGCGGGACTCGATCCCAGGACCCTGAGATCATGACCTGAGCCGAAGGCAGCGGCTTAACCCACTGAGCCACGCAGGCGCCCCAGTGACCATTCCTATTTTCACCAACATTTTTTCTAGATTTTATTTGGCTTTTATGAACCTAGTTTTGGTCCTTATTTAGGCTGACATGGTCCGTTTTTGTGGCAGTTTGGTTATAGAATTTAGGCATAGAATTTACCTTATTATAGCAATTTATCTTCTTATTCTCAAAAGACTTTGGAGTTCCTTTTTATAATTCAGTTTTGATTATTTTGTTTTTTGTATTCTTTCTCATTTTTATTTTCACAGGAAATATTACTTTAAAATGTTTGTAAGATGTGAGCACTGAAATTCCTGTGTCTACATCTCACTAATTTTGAGACATATAAATATTCTTTAAGAGAGAAGTCCTGATGGGCAATTATCTGTTGAAGGCTTGGGAGAAAGATAAACAGACTACTAGGTGAATTTTTATCTTGGTCTCTTGGCAATACCATTAAATGCTATATCTAAAAGACTTGTTAATTAACTGACTCAGCAGGTAGGAACCTCAGAGACAGATTGCTAAGGAAAAGTAAGAAGGTGACTAATAATTGAGATCATTTTCCAAAGTCATGTTGTCAGGCTGGTCATTATTTTCTTACACGGATCTAGATCTGGACAGAATATAAATACCTGTGACCTGGAATGACAGATGTTCTTTAATCTGCCTTTGAAAGTGTTATCTCCTTGCCTTAAGTTGCTCCTCCTCAAAAGAGAAGATACGTACTTGGCTACAGACTTTCCCTTTACTGTAGCATCCTCCTAACTTGGTTTCCATAGAAAGCCTTCTCAATGCTTTCCTAGAAATTCTCCAGAATGGAACCCTTCTTACCCCCATTTATTATGCTTAGAAACTACAAATTTTGGAGATCCTTTAAAATAGGCAAGATAAAACCTAAAAACATTAAAAGGAAGAAGCATTATTATCCCTACTTTATATATGGAACAACTGGGACCCAAGAGGTCACTTCACTTGATAATCAATGGAGAGCGGAGAGAGGACCTAGTTCTCCTTTAATTCTCACTGGATATTTGGCACTCACACACACAAAAACCATAACTTACTACCACTAAAAATAACAGTTTTAAATTAGTAAGTTGAATTTATTTGCAATCTTTCAACGATGCGTACTTGATCTGATGACATAGTTATCAGTCAGGTTTTACTTCCAGTTAGCAGGTTTTCTTATCCATTATTGTTTCTATATTAGAAGATTCCAGATTAAAATTATTGCTCTTACAAATGGCAGTAAATATTTTGTGCCTATGGCTGACTGTCGCAGGTAATCATCAAAAAATGAACATAGAATGAGTAAAGTTCTCACTGATGTCTACTATAGAAATACAATAATCTCAAAGCTTATAAGCCCAACTCCTTCAAAAAGTTGGACAGCTGATAATGTCACCTTAAGAGATACACAAGATGGATTTCTTTTTTTTTTTTTTTTCAGCATAACAGTATTCATTATTTTTGCACCACACCCAGTGCTGCATGCAACCCGTGCCCATTACAATACCCACCACCTGGTGCCCCCAACCTCCCACCCCTTCAAAACTCTCAGATCGTTTTTCAGAGTCCATAGTCTCTCATGGTTCACCTCCCCTTCCAATTTCCCTCAACTCCCTTCTCCTCTCCATCTCCCCTTGTCCTCCATGCTATTTGTTATGCTCCACAAATATGTGAAACCATATGATAATTGACTCTCTCTGTTTGACTTATTTCACTCAGCATTATCTCTTCCAGTCCCGTCCATGTTGCTACAAAACTTGGGTATTCATCCTTTCTTTATTCTTTTTCTTTTTTTTTTTTTACAGCTTTATAAACATATATTTTTATCCCCAGGGGTACAGGTCTGCGAATCGCCAGGTTTACACACTTCACAGCACTCACCATAACACATACCCTCCCTAATATCCATAAACCCACCCCCCTCTCCCAACCCCCTCCCCCCATCAACCCTCAGTTTGTTTTGAGAGATTAAGAGTCACTTATGGTTTGTCTCCCTCCCAATCCCATCTTGTTTCATTTACTCTTCTCCTACCCCCTCAACCCCCCATGTTGCATCTCCTCTCCCTCATATCAGGGAGATCATATGATAGTTGTCTTTCTCTGATTGACTTATTTCGCTAAGCATGATACCCTCTAGTTCCATCCACGTCGTCGCAAATGGCAAGATTTCATTTCTTTTGATGGCTGCATAGTATTCCAATGTGTAAATATACCACATCTTCTTTATCCATTCATCTGTAATTGGACATCTAGGTTCTTTCCATAGTTTGGCTATTGTAGACATTGCTGCTATAAACATTTGGGTGCACGTGCCCCTTCGGATCACTACGTTTGTATCTTTAGGGTAAATACCCAGCAGTGCAATTGCAGGGTCATAGGGTAGTTCTATTTTCAACATTTTGAGGAACCTCCCTGCTGTTTTCCAGAGTGGTTGCACCAGCTTGCATTCCCACCAACAGTGTAGGAGGGTTCCCCTTTCTCCGCATCCTCGCCAGCATCTGTCATTTCCTGACTTGTTAATTTTAGCCATTCTGACTGGAGTGAGGTGATATCTCATGGTGGTTTTGATTTGTATTTCCCTGATGCCGAGTGATATGGAGCACTTTTTCATGTGTCTGTTGGCCATCTGGATGTCTTCTTTGCAGAAATGTCTGTTCATGTCCTCTGCCCATTTCTTGATTGGATTCTTTGTTCTTTGGGTGTTGAGTTTGCTAAGTTCTTTATAGATTTTGGACACTAGCCCTTGATCTGATATGTCATTTGCAAATATCTTCTCCCATTCTGTCAGTTGTCTTTTGGTTTTGTTCACTGTTTCCTTTGCTGTGCAAAAGCTTTTGATCTTGATGAAATCCCAATAGTTCATTTTTGCCCTTGCTTCCCTTGCCTTTGGTGATGTTCCTAGGAAGATGTTGCTGCGGCTGAGGACGAAGAGGTTGCTGCCTGTGTTCTCCTCGAGGATTTTGATGGATTCCTTTCTCACATTGAGATCCTTCATCCATTTTGAGTCTTTTCGTGTGTGGTGTAAGGAAATGATCCAATTTCATTTTTCTGCATGTGGCTGTCCAATTTTCCAAACACCATTTATTGAAGAGGCTGTCTTTGTTCCATTGGACATTCTTTCCTGCTTTGTCGAAGATGAGTTGACCATAGAGTCGAGGGTCCATTTCTGGGCTCTCTATTCTGTTCCATTGATCTATGTGTCTGTTTTTGTGCCAGTACCATGCTGTCTTGATGATGACAGCTTTGTAATAGAGCTTGAAGTCCGGAATTGTGATGCCACCAACTTTGGCTTTCTTTTTCAATATTCCTTTGGCTATTCGAGGTCTTTTCTGGTTCCATATACATTTTAGGATTATTTGTTCCATTTCTTTGAAAAAAATGGATGGTACTTTGATAGGAATTGCATTAAATGTGTAGATTGCTTTAGGTAGCATAGACATTTTCACAATATTTATTCTTCCAATCCAGGAGCATGGAACATTTTTCCATTTCTTTGTGTCTTCCTCAATTTCTTTCATGAGTACTTTATAGTTTTCTGAGTATAGATTCTTAGTCTCTTTGGTTAGGTTTATTCCTAGGTATCTTATAGTTTTGGGTGCAATTGTAAATGGGATGGACTCCTTAATTTCTCTTTCTTCTGTCTTGTTGTTGGTGTAGAGAAATGCAACTGATGTCTGTGCATTGATTTTATATCCTGACACTTCACTGAATTCCTGTACAAGTTCTAGCAGTTTTGGAGTGGAGTCTTTTGGGTTTTCCACATATAGTATCATATCATCTGCGAAGAGTGATAGTTTGACTTCTTCTTTGCCGATTTGGATGCCTTTAATTTCCTTTTGTTGTCTGATTGCTGAGGCTAGGACTTCTAGTACTATGTTGAATAGCAGTGGTGATAACGGACATCCCTGCCGTGTTCCTGACCTTAGCGGAAAAGCTTTCAGTTTTTCTCCATTGAGAATGATATTTGCGGTGGGTTTTTCATAGATGGCTTTGATAATATTGAGGTATGTGCCCTCTATCCCTACACTTTGAAGAGTTTTGATCAGGAAGGGATGCTGTACTTTGTCAAATGCTTTTTCAGCATCTATGGAGAGTATCATATGGTTCTTGTTCTTTTATTAATGTGTTGTATCACATTGATTGATTTACGGATGTTGAACCAGCCTTGCAGCCCTGGAATAAATCCCACTTGGTCGTGGTGAATAATCCTTTTAATGTACTGTTGAATCCTATTGGCTAGTATTTTGGCGAGAATTTTTGCATCTGTGTTCAACAAGGATATTGGTCTGTAGTTCTCTTTTGTTGGGATCCTTGTCTGGTTTTGGGATCAAGGTGATGCTGGCCTCATAAAATGAGTTTGGAAGTTTTCCTTCCATTTCTATTTTTTGGAACAGTTTCAGGAGAATAGGAATTAGTCCTTCTTTAAATGTTTGGTAGAATTCCCCCAGGAAGCCGTCTGGCCCTGGGCTTTTGTTTGTTTGGAGATTTTTGATGACTGTTTCAATCTCCTTACTGGTTATGGGTCTGTTGAGGCTTTCTATTTCTTCCTGGTTCAGTTGTGGTAGTTTATATGTCTCTAGGAATGCATCCATTTCTTCCAGATTGTCAAATTTGTTGGCGTAGAGTTGCTCATAGTATGTTCTTATAATTGTCTGCATTTCTTTGGTGTTCGTTGTGATCTCTCCTCTTTCATTCATGATTTTATTGATTTGGGTCCTTTCTCTTTTCTTTTTGATAAGTCTGGCCAGGGGTTTATCAATCTTATTAATTCTTTCAAAGAACCAGCTCCTAGTTTCGTTGATTTGTTCTATTGTTTTTTTGGTCTATTTCATTGATTTCTGCTCTGATCTTTATGATTTCTCTTCTCCTGCTGGGTTTGGGGTTTCTTTCTTGTTCTTTCTCCAGCTCCTTTAGGTGTAGGGTTAGGTTGTGTACCTGAGATCTTTCTTGTTTCTTGAGAAAGGCTTGTACCGCTATATATTTTCCTCTCAGGACTGCCTTTGTTGTGTCCCACAGATTCTGAACCGTTGTGTTTTCATTATCATTTGTTTCCATAAATTTTTTCAATTCTTCTTTAATTTCCTGGTTGACCCATTCATTCTTTAGAAGGATGCTGTTTAGTCTCCATGTATTTGGGTTCTTTCCAAATTTCCTCTTGTGATTGAGTTCTAGCTTCAGAGCATTGTGGTCTGAAAATATGCAGGGAATGATCCCAATCTTTTGATACCGGTTGAGACTTGATTTAGGACCAAGAATGTGATCTATTCTGGATAATGTTCCATGTGCACTAGAGAAGAATGTGTATTCTGTTGCTTTGGGATGAAATGTTCTGAATATATCTGTGATGTCCATCTGGTCCAGTGTGTCATTTAAGGCCTTGATTTCCTTGTTTATCTTTTGCTTGGATGATCTGTCCATTTCAGTGAGGGGAGTGTTAAAATCCCCTACTATTATTGTATTCTTGTCGATGTGTTTCTTTGATTTTGTTATTAATTGGTTTATATAGTTGGCTGCTCCCACGTTAGGGGCATAGATATTTAAAATTGTTACATCTTCTTGTTGGACAGTTCCTTTGAGTATGATATAGTGTCCTTCCTCATCTCTTATTATAGTCTTTGGCTTAAAATCTAATTGATCTGCTATAAGGATTGCCACTCCTGCTTTCTTCTGATGTCCATTAGCATGGTAAATTCTTTTCCACCCCCTCACTTTAAACCTGGAGGTGTCTTCGGGTTTAAGATGAGTTTCTTGTAGGCAACATATAGATGGTTTTTGTTTTTTTATCCATTCTGATACCCTGTGTCTTTTGATTGGGGCATTTAGCCCATTAACATTCAGGGTAAGTATTGAGAGATATGAATTTAGTGCCATTGTATTGCCTGTAAGGTGACTGTTATTGTATATTGTCTCTGTTTCTTTCTGATCTACTACTTGTAGGGTCTCTCTTTGCTTAGAGGACCCCTTTCAATATTTCCTGTAGAGCTGGTTTGGTATTTGCAAATTCTTTCATTTTTTGTTTGTCCTGGAAGCTTTTAATCTCTCCTTCTATTTTCAATGATAGCCTAGCTGGATATAGTATTCTTGGCTGCATGTTTTTCTCGTTTAGTACTCTGAATATATCATGCCAGCTCTTTCTGGCCTGCCAGGTCTCTGTGGATAAGTCTGCTGCCAATCGAATATTTTTACCATTGTACGTTACAGACTTCTTTTCCCGGGCTGCTTTCAGGATCTTTTCTTTGTCACTAAGACTTGTAAATTTTACTATTAGGTGATGGGGTGTGGACCTATTCTTATTGATTTTGAGGGGGGGTTCTCTGAACCTCTTGAATTTTGATGCTTGTTCCCCTTGCCATATTGGGGAAATTCTCTCCAATAATTCTCTCCAATATACCTTCTGCTCCTCTCTCTGTTTCCTCTTCTTCTGGAATCCCAATTATTCTAATGTTGTTTCGTCTTATGGTGTCACTTATCTCTCGAATTCTCCCCTCGTGGTCCAGTAGCTATTTGTCCTTCTTTTGCTCAGCTTCTTTATTCTCTGTCATTTGGTCTTCTATATCGCTAATTCTTTCTTCTGCCTCATTTATCCTAGCAGTAAGAGCCTCCATTTTTTATTGCACCTCATTAATAGCTTTTTTGATTTCAACTTGGTTAGATTTTAGTTCTTTTATTTCTCCAGAAAGGGCTTTTATATCTCCCGAGAGGGTTTCTCTAATATCTTCCATGCCTTTTTCGAGCCCGGCTAGAACCTTGAGAATCGTCATTCTGAACTCTGGATCTGACATATTACCAATGTCTGTATTGATTAGGTCCCTAGCCTTTGGTACTGCCTCTTGTTCTTTTTTTGTTGTGAATTTTTCCGCCTTGTCATTTTGTCCAGATAAGAGTTTATGAAGGAGCAAGTAAAATACTAAAAGGGTGGCAACAACCCCAGGAAAATATGCTTTAGCCAAATCTGAAGAGATCCCACATTGTGAGGGGGGAGAAAGGGGATAAAAAGGGGTTCAAAAAGAGAAAAAAAAAGAAACTATTTTAAAAAAAGAAAGCCGATAAAGAAAAAATATAAAAAGAGGAAAAAAAAATATATATATTAGATAAACTATTTAAAAAACGTTAAAAAAGAAAACGGTAAAAGTTAAAAAAAATTAGCAGAAGAAGAGAAAAAGAAAAAAAAATTGAAAAAGAAAAAAAAATTAAATTAACTGCAAGGCTAAAAAATCATGGGGAGAAAGCCATGAGTTCCGTGCTTTGCTTTCTTCTCCTTGGAATTCCGCCGCTCTCCTTGGTATTGAAACTGTACTCCTTGGTAGGTGAACTTGGTCCTGGCTGGGTTTCCCGTTGATCTTCTGGGGGAGGGGCCTGTTGTAGTGATTCTCAAGCGTCTTTGCCCCAGGCGGAGTTGCACCGCCCTTACCCGGGGCCGGGCTGAGTAATCCGCTTGGGTTTGCTTTCGGGAGCTTTTGTTCCCTGAGCGCTTTCCGTAGAGTTCCGGAGGGCGGGAATGAAGATGGCGGCCTCCCGGTCTCCGGCCCGGAGGAGCCGAGAGCCCGGGGCCCCACTCCTCGGTGCGCCCTCAGAGAACAGCGCCCAATGACTCCCGTCACCCTGGCCTCCGGCCACGCTCCGAGCTGACCGAGCCTGCGACCGGTTCAAGGCAACCCCGAGCTGAGAGTCACTCCTCGGCTCTGTCTCTGTAGCCGGCTTCCCTGTTCTAATACCGGTAAGCTCTTCGACACTCAGACACCCCCGATCCTTCTGTGACCCTGCGGGACCTGGGGCCGCGCTGACCCTGTCTGGGCTTCACCCCAGTTAAGCCTTTGGAGTGATGTCCCTCAGCGGAACAGACTTTTAAAAGTCCTGATTTTGCTCCGTTGCTCCGCCGCTCGCCGGGAGCCGGCCCCTCCCCCCGCGGTCTATCTTCCCGTCGCTTTGGATTCACTTTTCCGCCAGTCCTACCTTGCAGAAAGTGGTTGATTTTCTGTTTCTAGAGTTGCTGTTCTTCTTCTCTTCAATCTCCCGTTGGATTTGTAGGTGTTTGCAATCTTTAGATAAGCTATTTAGCTGATCTCCCGCTATCCGAAGTAGTCTCAGCCTGCTACTTCTCCGCCATCTTGACTCCTCCACAAGATGGATTTCTAATTCACTACTTAATTATATTTGAGTATAGAAAGAATTTAGTTATGTTTTACACTTCAATGTAGTTTTAGAATACATCTTAAAATATACCATCAATTTCCTTTTCTGACCAATGAAGAAAATAATCTAATTTGGGAAGAATTAAAGTCTGAGTGGTTGAAGGTCTGCATGATAATTTTGTTTTCTTAATCTCTTGGTCTAAACTACTATTAGTAGTATCACCAAAGAATGCTTTTATCCTATCTCTCATTTCAAAATTGCTCTCTGATCAACTTTTTCTTAAAAGCTAGCATACCTCAGGGCAGAAAAGCAGAATGTTATATTCATTCTCTCAATCTACGTCATCACTTATGCTCTTTTTTTAATTTGGAACAAATTCAGAAGTGACGACCACCAAATTTTCTTGGCAAATAAAACATCTTATGCCTTGGCATTAAGGTATAAATCCCTTTCTTTGCAAAGCAAACCCCATCCTTGCTACTTATGGATTGTTGGACTCCAACAGGACTGAGCCCAGTGCACATTTTCTAGTCTGCCTCATAGATCACAAAAAAAGAATTTTAAACCAAAAGACGCATCTCTTCTCTTATAGCCCTGATAAACAGAATAAGACTTGTCAAGCATTTCTCTTTCATTTATGTACTGCACTTATGCCAAGAGCAGCTAATTCATACTCTCTCCATCAATAACGTCACCCAAGTCTAAAGTGAAATATCTACCAGCAGATGCACAAGAGTGTAATTGCTCTTCCACAATGTATGCCATTGATATTTCGCAACATCCATCAGTGTTATTTGATAAAGGAATTTTGCCAATAGCTCATTCTGCTTTCCCTGTGATCGTACTATTTGTCATTAACATGGCAGCTGCTTTTATTAGCTTCTTGGCACTCGTGTGACTTGTACCTGTGTTTTGGCAAGATGAATGCAACCTTGAAAGATGCTTCTGTAGTTCTAGTCTTCTTTCCACTACTGACAACATTGAAATGCATTATTTTGAGCTTGTTCAGAAAAACAGAGGAGTCACTTTTTTATTTTAAAAGATAGTGTGAACAGTTATATGGCTTTATTCAATACTGGCTAAAGTTCTAATGAAGGCTTATCTAGCTTTCTGGTCTAACTACATGCAATCTTTAAGATACTCATGGGATATCCATTCATGTTATAGGTATGCACTGGAGTCCCAGTCACTCTGTATAATTGTGATGCTTTCTGAGTTATAATATTTATGTTCCAAATGAATAAATACTTTTATGCACCAATCAACTTGTTTTTGTGATGTGAACATTTTTCTTGTTTAAGGATATAATATACTCAATAAGAATACAAATACAAATTTAACAGTTAACTACATGTTAGTTAAGATAAACTGACCATCACTCTTGGTTGAACATATAAAGCCCTATTGGGAATTCTGTGACTAACACGATAAGGCTTATATGTGTTTGTGAAATACATGTGAAAAGGTGTGTTTATTGACCTCCTACCAAATCCCTGTACCATCTGGAGCAGTTGTTACAGTGACCACAAAGGCAGAGTGCAGCAGGACTGGAGAACCCCATTTTTTAAAAGATTTCATTTATTTATTTGAGAGAGAGAGCACGTACTAGAGGGGTGGGAGGGAGGGGCATAGGGAGACGCAGACTACCCCCGAGCAAGGAGTCATATTTGGGGCTCGATCCCAGGACCCTGGGATCATGACCTGAACCAAAGGCAGATGCTTAACCAATTGAGACACCCAGATGCCCCTGGAGCACGCCATTTCGAGAAATATTGCACTCCAATGATTGGTTCATTATGTAGACCTATTTCTACTTTAAGAGGCTTGCCATCTTGGAGAGATGATACCACGATATCATACATAGATACATAGACAATATGTATATGATAAGACGATACATAGGAAGAAGGACCTAGAGAATACTGCAAGGTGATTGTAGGCTCTTTTCTTTTGCTCTCCCTGACTTCAATCTTTTCATCTTAACCTGTGTTTCACCATTCTGATCATAAGTTCTCTCAAGAACCATTTACTGCATGTTTACTAGATGCCTGATTCTGAATTTATATAAAAAACAGAGACTTTTCATAGTGACTCTGTAAGTCCATATTAAGCCCACTTTAGAGATAAGGAAACTGCAATAGAAAAGTTTATTAACCCTAATTAATTCCTGGTTTATTAACCCTAATTAATTCCTAGTAAGCGACAGATTTGGACCCAGATCCAGGCCTTTGGGGAACTAAATCCTGTGCCATTCATTTACATGCTCATCGCCTTGTTAAAATGCACATAAAACTTCATTTTACTTTTTTGCTCTAAAACCTTCAGTGACTGTTGTTGCCTACAGAACTAATACAACCCCCTTAGTGTAGCGTTCAGACCCATGGACGTTTTGGCCTTCACCTGCTCTTCCAGCCCTGTCTCCTACACAGGCTGACCATATTCCCCTAGAGCACCATGTTCTTCCCACTCTCACCCTTACATTTAGAATTTTCCCTCTCACTGCTCTGCCCTGCATACCTCTGTCCCAGGTCACACAGCATTCTCTGATCCCACCCCACCCCCAACCCAGGTAATCACTTAGCCTTCCACAGGAAGCACTGGAAAGGTATAACGATGACACCTGAAAACCCTGTCATTATGTGCTCAAACAACCACGAACAACAACAATAAAAAAACATCTGGAAGTCTTTTTTTAAGTGAAGATTTCAAGGTTTCTTTCTAGAGGTACTGCTGGGGTCAGGTAGTATGTCTGAGTTTTTAACAGGTTTCCTACATCAGTCTTTTGTATCTTAAAATTTGAGAATCTTCTTCTATACATAGGTATACAAGGGATGTTTGTGTGAACATCAACGCAGAGCTTCATGAAGGGTCAAGCATCACATAAGACCAGATGTTCAATTATTCCAGCAAGTCCATCATATCTAAAAGTTGAGACTGTTGCATGCTAAGATAGGGAGGACAGTGGGGAAGGGTGAGGCTCTACCTGCTTCAAAACCCCAAGTATCTCTTTTCTTCTCTTTCTTCTGTGACTTCCCCACCCTCTTTCTTGAATCTACTAACACGCTCTTGAGAGCATCTCTTACTTTCTCATTACAAACTGGTATATATTTGCAAAGGAAAAATGTAGCAAATTTTATATTAAAACTGAAAAATAGTTAATCAATGTTAATATTTTATACTACTTCTTTCCAATTTTTTCCCTATGCATGTGTATTTTTAAAAGAAAAAATTATGGAATCAGATAATGGCAATATAGGGAATTTTTGTTCTATTTTTTATTCTTTTAACATTGTAAACATTAACATCTCTTGTATCTTTAATTATTCTTTGTAGTCAGTATTTTTAAGAGCATCCCAAAAGCCTGTCCTCTGATTGTTTTGCTTACCAGTATGTATGTAATGCTTGTATTTTAGTGTATCTTAAGCACTTTAAGTGTTCTAAATAAAGGAGTTACTATGCAACAATTATTCACAGAAGTTTATTTTTATAAAGATTTTTATTTATTTATTTATTTGAGAGAGAGAGAGAAAGCGCGCGCGAGGGAACACAGAGGGAGAGTGAGAGGGAGGAGCAGACTCCCCACTGAGCGGAGAGCCCAATGTAGGGCTCAGTCCCTGAACCTGAGATCATGACCTGTGCCAAGGCAGACGCTTAACGACTGAGCCACCCAGGTGCGGCTGTTTGTGAGTAAGCCAAGTTTATATTCAATCCAGGTCTTGCTTTGACTCTTCAATTTGCATGTCTTTCTCTTCTGAACTCTTTCTCATCCCTTGTTTCTGAACATAATATATTTCCAGAGTGGCTTCTTTAAATTCCTAACTTGGGGTCATAACCCATTGCTAACCAGCCATTCTATCACAATTGTCCTGCTTTATTTTCCATATAAAACTTAGTGTCTGGATTGAACCTCTTCCCTTATTTGTGTCCCTATTTATTGGTGTTACCTCCCACCTTCTGGAAGAAACAAAGTCTAAGGGGCCAGGGCCCCCAGAGGTGGTCTTTACACTTACATTCCCATTAACTAGGACATTGCCTGATACACAACAAATAAGTGTGCAATAGTAGTCAATGGATGTATAGATGAACAGAAGAGTGAGCAATGAGTGCAATAATAGAATCTTAAGGAAAACGTGGGTAACAGCTAAGGAGTAAGTGGTGGCCAGCCGTGAAAGAGAGCAAATACAGATTTTTCTTTCTGGAGGTTGGGCTTTGAAGGGAGAAGTTTGATACAATAGCATGGATCCCTCCTACCCCAGCCAAATATATAGTTTAAAAAAAAGAAAACCAAAAATCCATGGTTCTGATATTCTATGATTTTAAAGAACCATTTCACTATGATTATATGCTATTTTAACACTTGTAATTACTGAACCAAAATAAATGGCTTACAATAAGAATAAAGAAAAAATGGATTTTTTATTTCTATTGGTTTCCAGATCATATTGGTATATCTCCCACTTGGGAAGATATTTCCTCTCAGTGTATTTCCTATATAAAATATAAGATATTTCCTTCGCTCAAAGGAATATAAGATCTTTCCTTTGCTCCGTGTGAGATGGCAGCATGTTGCATTTCCTGTTGCTACTGCAGGAGAACACAGGGGTGCAAATTAAATGGATTATTTTGCACGAGTGTCCTTGTAAATCTTTATCCCTTGAAATTCAAAGGTCAATGATACTTTCTATATGCAAATGTAGTGGTTAAATGCAATGCACATTACTAGTCCTGGCAGATGGGGAAAACTATGAATTTATCATGGTGATGGCTTCAGGAACATGGTAGATCATTATGCACACAGTATGACAACTAATGACAGTCTTTTTAATTCTTGCCTTTCAGTGGCCTCTTCCACAGACACACAAAGCCAAAATTCACTTTGCCCATGTGTCAAAACCAAATTCAATATCTTTTTAGACATCGTAATGGATTGGAATCCTTTATTCTATGGAAGATTAAGCTGAACTTCTGCCCTTTAATAAAAACTTTAATAAAAACTCTCCTGGCAAACTTCATGTGGTCAAATCTTATTTTTAGTTTTGATTTGGATGCTTTATATTGAAACTATACAATTTGAAATGACAGAAAACACTGTTACTGTAATATCTTGAGTTTGATAGGATTCTTTAAGGAGCTTAGAGAGCTTTTGCATACAGTCTTTTATTTTTCAAAAATGTCAGTGAAATAGGATATGTTGGTTTCCATATTCTGTCATGCTCAAAAAATGTTCAAACTGATCACACAGAAGTATTAATTTGTCAAAAAAAGGGGAGGAGGAGAGAAAGAGTGGTGGCATTAGGGAGTTTGGACATAAAAGCTAGATAAACCATTATTCTGGGTTGCCTAGCAGAAAGGATGTGGAAAGCTTTCTCAAGACAGTGAGATTTGGGGGTTCTCTGTTACTAGAGCAAAACCTCACCTGTCCTGGTAATGTAATATGAATGTAGTTACCGATATAAAAATTGTTCTCTTTTCTTTCTTAAGATTTTTTTTATTTTTCTGTCAGAGAAAGAGAGAGAGAGAGAGCACAAGCAGGGTGAATGGCAGGTAGAGGGAGAAGCACACTCCCTGCTGAGCAGGGAGCCCAACGCAGGACTCGATCCCAGAACCCTTGGATCATGACCTGACTCGAGGACAAACACTTAACCAACTGAGCCACCCAGGCATCCCTAAAAATTATTTCTAACTTTCACAGATGACATAAGAAACATTTAAGAAAAATTCTAGGCCCTGATTCTATTTTTAATACCTACCCCTGATGTAGTTTAAGTATAGAACTTTTCTTTCCACTTCCATTTCTATACAATGAATTCAATAATGTATATATTACATAGTTATAAGAATTAACAGAGATTGTTGCCTAGTGCCTGACATCTATTAAGAATGTATTAAATGAAAGCTGTAAACACAGAATCCACATCCGGGATCATGAGCTACTGACCATCACTGAAAGAGTTCTGATTGGCAAGTCATATTTCCTGCTCTTTTCCTCAGTTTTGCTTCTTTCTCCTGAAACTAAACTTTTGATTGCCGTGGCTTCTACTAAAGCTCTTGTTGCTTTGGTCATACTGATTTTCATAATTTGTTAACTCTAGTTAGTAGTAACCCTGGCACTTTGCTATTCTTTTATTTTTATGTGGGCTTCCCCAATCTTGAGTTTTTGCTTCTCTTTATTGAGACAGCAGACAAACCTCCCTTCTTATCACATCTCAAGGTCCCTATCTAATTCCAGACTTTTGAGCTCCTATTCTCCTGCTGATTGTTTAGTCTCTCCTCCTCCCCTTAGCAAAGATGTATTTAGTTATCGCTCTGTAGTCCTGTGTGTCTTGCTCCAGCTTTCCTTTCTGTGTTTATCTGTCATCTTTCACTAGAGACTACCAAGAGGTCAATGGTAGCTTTGTATATTAAGAACTTCTATAAGGGGGGCGCCTGGGTGGCTCAGTGTGTTAAAGCCTCTGCCTTCAGCTTAGGTCATGACCCCAGGGTCCTGGGATCCAGCCCGATTAAGCCCTGCATCGGGCTCTCTGCTCAGAGGGGAGCCTGCTTCCCGCCTGCCTCTCTGCCTACTTGTGATCCGTGTCTATCAGATAAATAAATAAAATCTTAAAAAAAAAAAAAAAGAACTTCTACAAGGGATTTTGGTCTACTTTTTTAGTAGTTGCTTAAAGAAAAATCATGTGTGTTTCTATGTTTAAACATAAAATACTGTTTGAGAACCAATATGTTGTACCCCTGAACCTAATAAAACAACATATGTTAATCACATGTCAGTTAAAATAAATAAATTAGAATAATAATAATAATATGCTATTTCAGTGGTGAAAGACTGAAAGTTTGTCCTTTAAGGTCAGAAGCTACACAAGGAATCCCAATTTACCACTGCTACTCAACTCCCTACTAGGAATTCAGAACAATTAGGCAATTAAAAAGACAGAAGGCATCCAAACTGGAAAGGAAGAGGTAAAAGGATCTTACTCATAGAAGACATGATCCTAAACAGAGAAAATTCTAAAGAATTTCTACCCCATATAAAAACTGTTAGACAATAAACAAATTCAGTAAAGTTGCAGAGTATGAGATCATTGTGTAAAAATCAGTTGTATTTCTATACACTGGCAATTAACACCCTGAAGAGGAAATTAAGAAAACGATTTCATTACAATAACATCACAAGAGTAAAATACTTAACAATAAATTTAACCAAGGAAGTACAAGACTTACATACTGAAAACTGCAAAACATTGCCGAAAGACACAAATAAATGAAAATTCCCCTGAAATTTCACCCACCACACACTTTCACTGTTATCGATTTGACGTATTTTATTTTGGACTTTTTTCCTATTCAATATCAATTACAGTTCTTGGTTAGAAGCAAGAAAAAGGTTCTTCCTGAGAGATACTTGGCAAGTTCCTAGCTGAGTTTCACTTTACTCGTTTGATAAAGGGAAATAATATCAGGATCTTCAGCAT
The DNA here is from genome assembly GCF_902655055.1 of Lutra lutra. NCBI lineage: Eukaryota > Metazoa > Chordata > Mammalia > Carnivora > Mustelidae > Lutra > Lutra lutra. The sequence goes on along the minus strand of NC_062278.1, from coordinate 182,100,026 downwards.
TGGTTATTGTGTGAATTGAAGGCATATAAAATATGTAACCTGTTACAGGGAAAGAAGTAGAAACTCATGCATTCTATTATTACTTTCATATTTTATAACTGGTTTTCAAAATCAATTGTGGCTTATCATTCAAAACTCTTTATTAGACCTGGCTTTATAGCCAAATTGACCACTCCCAGGTCAAGAAATTAATTCCCTCTTTAATAAGAATTCTTTCCTTATTCTTTATTTAACCTGACTTATTAATATTCTTCATCTGTACTTTAACTTAGAAGGAACTTTTTTCTTAAATGCCATTTCCTTCTATCAGCATATCCAGCCCAGAAGTTTGTAGTAAAATCCACTGCAGCCCTACATCTTTTACCACATGTCCTCTGATGACTAGGGACCATGGTATGCATTTAGTGAAGGTAATGTGTATTACACTGCATTATTCTTCAAAGTATTTGCATTTCAGTACAAAAAGAGACTTTTCTGTCCAAGGTTCCATGACTTGATTGAGCCAGTGGAATCTAAATTGGAGCAACACATACCGTTGATTCTGCTGATGGCTGCACAGTTTGGCGAATATACTAAAAGCTTTGAATTACATACATTAGGTGAGTGAACTATATATATAGTATGTGAATTCTATCTCAATAAATCTGTTTCAAAAATACAATAAACACAAAATACTGAGATACAATACAATTTAAAGTACATAAAAAGAAATTGAGAAAAGAGGATAAAATAGTTGAAAGTGTAAAAAAAAGTGAAATATTTCAATAAAAAGAAACCTTGTGAATTGTGAAGTTTATTAAATATTCATTCTTATTTCCATAAGTCATATAATTACTTTTACATTCATTAACAACATAATAGTATCAGTTTGGATGAACTTTATCTACACGTGATAGAAATCCCCAAATTGATGGCATAAACATTATTGAAATATGTATTTAACTGATACAATTATAGGGAGTATAGGACAGGTAAGTTGGCACAGAGCGTAAGGAATCCAGCTGCCTGTTAACTTGTTGTCTCATCGTCGTCAACTCTTGCTTTCTACCTTATGTTACAAGATGGCTGCTCTAACTCCAGCCATCATATCTACATTCTGGTGTCAACAAAAAAAGAGTGGACAGGAGAGAGGCACACCTCCTCCTATAATGATGTTACCCAAAAGCTGCACATAGTTCTTCCATGTATTTTCATCACCATGCCAAATTGAAAATAATGCTTGGAGTCTGTATTTGGTTTAGCAATGAGCCAAACTCACTTCTCTCTCATTCTCTCTCTCTCTCTCTCTTTTTTAAAATTAATTTTAATTCTAAATTTTTAATTAATAATTAATTTTAATTTTTTTTAATTATAGAAGGGAGAATCCATGTTTAATGACAAGCTGTGGTCTTTGCCCAAATAACCAAAAGGCAGAATGTCCAGAACTGTTTCACGTATACCTTTACTATGACCATGGGAAAAGAACACATTCCTGTTCTCAGTATCTCCACATCTCATTTAGGGAGAATGACCAGCCTAAAGCAGGGTCACAAATAGCATAGGGAACAGGTAGAAAAATAAAATAGTGAATGTGCTTGGTAACACTCAGTTTTGTACAGGGAAGGAAAGTAGAATGGTGGAGATTGTGGCAAATTCACAAGCATTTACCTTGTTCAGCGTGACAGCTGGTTCTCAGCTTCCAGCCATTGTAACATGTAGAATTTTAAGTTCACAGTTATAAGACATTTCAAATATTTAAGAGAAGCCAGATATCAAAATTGTACTGAAATCTGAATTTTACTGGAAATCTCTTCTTTCTTAATTTTGGTTTCAATGTCTAAAAACTATCTGTAGCTTGCCTGTGGACCACCAATTTGAGACATCTGGCTGAGAATAGTAAGGTAATATATCAGCTTCTAAAAAATGGATGGCCCATCAGACTGTGTAAGTAACCATTATAGTGGAAATTATTATAAAGGGCAGTGAAAATGAGGCAGAACTTTTAGCTATAGATTGATTAAGTATTGTACTGTTAACTTTGTTGAACATTTCCTATTGGCAGGTATTATATTCAACCCTTTTTACATTCATTATCTCATCTGAAGCTCAAAACGTTTTGCATTCTCTTTTTCCTTTTCTTTTCTTTTCTTTTCTTGTACAGGTAGTAGATGCAAATTGTGGGCCAGAAAGCTTAGTAACATGCCACACAACTTGTAAGTGATGGAGCTATGACTTAAATCTGGCCCTGTCAGATGTCCAAACCCATGATCTTAATCCTTTTTTTAAATACCGTGTGCAATTCCTTTGCCTTTTCTGGAACAATACAGGGTAGCTTTGCCACAATATGAAAATGAAAATATGACAAGCAGGCATGCAGAATCTCAACATTTAACTTGAAACACAGTGTCACTTCTGTCAGAGAAACAGCACGGAGGATATGAGTAGAAGGATTCACCAAAGTCTGAAAAGCCTCCAGAGGACCTCAACGCTCAAAATATCATACATTATCTTTAAACAACATCTGGAGGGCCCTCACACCATTTATCCCATTAAGCAGAAAGGAGATTTTGACGGTTACCATTTTGTGGCTTTAAATCCACAGTGGAGCTGTGGAACTTATTTAGCACAGGTGTTTAATTGTGATAAATTGGAGAAAGTCCCAGGATTCAATGGTCCTCAAACTAACACTACCATCTGGGTAGAGTAGGGTAGTGGCTGTCTGTCAACAAACTTGCTTATAAAGTTTCAAGGGCGGTGGCCCATTAGGAAATCCACAGGGGTACCTCAGGAGTTTGGGCATGCATGAAGGAAGCAGAGTATTTCGACTTTCCCCAGGACAACAAAATACTGGGGGAGATGAACATGAAGCCATTGGGCTCATTATCTTTGTGATAATCTATTTCTTTTCCAAAGCAGTGTTAAATATTAAAAACACTTGGGTATTTTGGTGCATGAGAGATTTCTTTGCTATTATGTGTGTTAAGGGAAAATTATAGTAATTGTTTCAGGCAAATCTTTCTGCTTATGGAAAGTGCACAAAGGTTACTATGTTCTGCACTAGAAATCACTGTGTGTTTAGTTCTCCAAAAACATATTAAGGGAGGGATATCTGCTTCTAGCTGATATGAAGTAATGAGGAGTGGATTCATCTTCTCACCCTAAACAATGGAAAAACCAGACAAAAATATATGAGCCAATGGCTTTCAAGACATTAAACATTAGGCAATGAAGGAAAGTGATTGGTGAAATGGAGGAAAAAACAAAATAAGGTGAGCTCTGTAATTGAACTGGCTTGACTTGGAGAAGTTTCTAGGTCACAATACAAAGCAGGTCAGCTGAAGCAGAACCTGGTGGACCCTCTAGATGAAGAGACAGAGCTAAGAGTCTGGGGACATCAAAACCGCTAGAGCTGGTAGAGAAATGAGGAGGAACAGGAGACATAGAGAGTGTTTTCAAGAACTGTAGAGACTCTCTCTCAAACACTGAGTTGAAGACTGATCTATGCAGTGTGTGAGGAAACTACCAGAAACCTGGCAAAGACCACATGAAAAGGTTAGAAAAATAGTGCACAGCACCCAGTCAGGGCTATGGAGAGGGTCTATTCTCTCTAGCCAGACTGGAAAAACTCATAATTCACAGAGCACCAGGTGGAGCAGTCAGAAGGGATGTTCCTTAGGAATAGGTAATAATTAGTCTTAACTAAACACTGTTCTTGTCCTGCCTCAGAAATCCTAAAAATAATAATAATAATAATAATAATAATAATAATAAACTATTTCCAAATAACAAAACTTAAAAAAAAAAAAAAACATACCTCAGGCACCTGGATGGCTCAGTTGGTTAAGCATCCACTCTTAATTTCGGCTCAAGTTATGACCTCAGGGTTGTGAGATGGAGCTCACTTAAAAGTCTTTCTCTTCCTGGGGCGCCTGGGTGGCTCAGTGGGTTAAATCCTCTGCCTTCAGCTCAGGTCATGATCCCAGTATCCTGGGATCGAGCCCCAGGACCTGCCTGCCTCTCTGCCTGCTTGTGATCTCTGACTGTCAAATAAATTAATTAAAAAAAAAAAGAAGTTTTCTTTTCCCTCTGCCTTCTTCTTGCTCTCTCCCTCTCTCAAAATTTTTTTTAAAAATTAAAATGTAAAAAATAAAAGCAGAAAGAGAAGGGAAAGTATGAATTAGAGGTTGGAGAGGAGTGCAAAGACCATGGATAAAATGAAGAAGCTAGGGGCGCCTGGGTGGCTCAGCGGGTTAAAGCCTCTGCCTTCAGCTCAGGTCATGATCCCAGGATCCTGGGATCGAGTGCCGCATCGGGCTCTCTGCTCAGCGGGGAGCCTGCTTCCTCCTCTCTCTCTGCCTTCCTCTCTGCCTGCTTGTGATCTCTGTCTGTCGAATAAATAAATAAAATCTTTAAAAAAAAATATGAAGAAGCTAAAAAAGATGATTCCTAGAAGGTGCCTTAGGAATATTTTCCCAGGTCAAGTCTCTGTCTCTGCTTCACTGTCCACCTAGAGAGATCCCGAATGTTCTACCCAGCAGAAGTCTGCCGGATGAGTAAATCAATGAGAAATTTAGCAAGTACATCTAAGCATAAGTGATTTTTTTATTTTCTTCATTTCTATTATCAGTGTTCATGGTAATGTTTTTCTCCATTTTCAGTCCTTTCCAACACTTTCTTAAATAAATTCTTGGAAAGAAAAAAAAATACCTCAAGAATATTTACAGAAATATAAAATATCCAACACCCAACAATACGAAAGCAACAGTGCCTGATGTCTTCTCAAAAATTACCATAAATCTAAAGATGCACAAAAATGAAGACAATAATGAGGAGACATAGCAAATGACCAAAATTGAACCCGAACTGACATGGATGTTGAAATTAGCAGACAGACATTAAACAGTTGGTATAACTTTATTCTCTGTATCTGAAAGTCAGGTAAGACATGGAAGATTTAAAAAAGAGAGAGAGAGACTCAAATTCTCAAATTTAACTTCTTGGAAGGAAAACTATAATGTGTGAGTTGAAAAATAAACTGAATAGTATTAGTAGATGTTTCAACAATGCAGGACAAAAATAAGTGAACGTGAAGACCTAGCAATAGAAAATATCCAAAAGAAATGCATAGATAATAGTTTTTTAAAATGAATAGAGCATTATTAAGCTGTGGGGCCCTTTTAAGCAGCCTAATGTATGTGCTATTGGAGTTCTTGAAAAAGAGAAGGGTAGAAGAGAAAAAAAAATGAATTTATAATGTCTATTTCCACACTTGGTGAAAATGATAAAACCATAAATCCAAGAAATTAAAAAAAAAACCCAACATGAAAAACATGGAGAAAATTTTACCAAGACACACCATCATCCTGTGGCATAAAAGTAGTGAGTTAAAAAAAGAAGTCTTAAAAGCAGCGAGAAGTAAAGAAGATATATCACCTACAGAGAAATATAATGAGGAAACAGCATATTTCTCATCGAAAGTATTACCAATGAAGAAACAGTAGAGCAACATCTGCAAAGTACTGGAAGAAAAGAAAAAAGACAACCATCAACCTAGACTGCGGAACTATATTCAGTAAAATCATCTTTTCAAAACAAAAGTCCAGTAGACACACAAAAGCTGAAATAATGCACTGTCACTGGACGGGCATTACAAGACAGGTTAAAGGAAGCCCACTAGGCAGAAGGAAAATGAGAGAAGATGGAAATATGAATATATACAAGGGAAGAAGTGTGAAGGATACGCTAAGCACATGGGTAGACACACAAGGTGTTTTTCTTGCTATTTAAATCTGTTTAAATGATAATTGAGTAGTTAAACAAAAATAATCACAATGGGGTTTTGGGTGTGACATTTATAAAAGTAAAAGTATGACAACAACATCACAAAGGCAAAGAGAAGAGAAAATGAAGTATATGAATTATAAGGTTTTTAACATGTGAAATGGAGCATAATCACTTAAAGTGAAAAAGTGGTAAGTTAAGTATGTCCTAGAAATCCTAAAGCAACCAATAAAATACGCTGCCCCCAAATATTCAGCTAATAAGCTGATAAAAGAGGCAAAGTACAATTTTAAAAGAATAAGCAAGTGATCAAAAAGAAAGAAGAGGGGCGCCTGGGTGGTTCAGTGGGTTAAGCCTCTGCCTTCGGCTCAGGTCATGATCCCAGGGTCCTGGGATCGAGTCCCGCATCGGGCTCTCTGCTCGGCAGGGAGCCTGCTTCCTCCTCTCTCTCTGCCTGCCTCTCTGCCTGCTTGTGATCTCTGTCTGTCAAATAAATAAATAAAATCTTTAAATAAAAAAAAAAGAAAAGAAAGAAGAAAATATGGGTAGGGAAGCAAAATCCAGATATTGCAAATGGAAAATAAAGAGAAGATGAAAAATTTCCAATTGAATCACATTTTTAGCCTTTAATCTCTAATTCAAATGCAGAGATTATCAAACTGGTAAAAGAAGGAAGACCTAACTGTGAGCTCGCAAAGGACACATTTTAAATATGTAGAGATACATAAGTTAACATTAAAAGGATGATAAAAGGTCTATCATGCTAACACTAATCAAAGGAAAACTGAAGCATCTGTCCTAATATCAGACCATTAGATTTCAGAGCAAAGAATATTTCCAGGGATAAAGAAGGTCATTTCATAACGATAACGGGGTCAATTCATCAAGCAGCCACAAAATAATCCACAATGTTTATGTACCTAATAAGAGAGCTTCAAAGCAAATGAAGCAAAAATTATAGAACTGCAAGGAGAAATAGACAAATCCATAACTATAAAAGGAGATTTAATACTACTGCCTGATAATTGAAAATCCCAATCAAAATCCCAGCAGGCTTTTTTTTGTTTGTTTTTTTTGAAATTGGCAAAATCATTCTAAAATGTTTATGGAGGGGCACCTGGGTGGCTCGATGGGTTAAACCCTCTGCCTTCGGCTCAGGTCATGATCTCGGGGTCCTGGGATCGAGCCCCACGTCGGACTCTCTGCTCAGCAGGGAGCCTGCTTCCTCCTCCCTCTCTGTCTACCTGTGATCTCTGTCTGTAAAATAAATAAAATCTTAAAAATAAATAAATAAATAAATAAATAAATAAAATGTTTATGGAAATGTAAGGGACCTAAACAGCCAAAGCAACTTCAAAAGAGAACAAAGTAAGGGAGTAACAGCACCTGATTTAAACACTTTTTAAGAAGCTATAGTGATTGAGACACTAGTATTAGCATTAAGTTAGAGAAATGGATCAATGGTACGAGAGTAGAGATTTCAGAAATATGTCCAGGCACATAAGAACAATTTATTTTCCACAATGGCACAATGCAATTAGTGAAGGAAGAATCGATTTCAACAAATAATACTGGAAGACTAGGATATCTGTATGAAAATTTGTTATGTTGCATCATATACAAATACTAACTCCAAGAACGAAATGTTAAACCTCAAACTATAAAATTTCTCAAAGGAAACATCATAGAAAGTCTTTTTGTCTTTGGGTTAAGCAAACATTTTGCAGACAGAATACCAAAAGAACAAACTGATCAACTAGACATCATCTAAATTAAAATGTGTTTTTAAGGGATGCCTCGGTGGCTCAGCCAGATTAGCTTCTGACACTTGATTTCCACTCAGCTCACGGTCTCTGGGTTGTGAGATGCAGCCCTGAGTAGGGCTTTGCACTCAGCCCAGAGTCTGCTTGGGATTTTCTCTCTCCTTTCTCCCTCTCCCCCTCCCCCTGCTCATGCTCTCTCGAGCTCTCTCTAAATAATAAACAAAATCTAAAATGTGTTTTTTTTTTTTTTAAGATTTTATTTATTTGTCAGAGAGAGAGGAGAGCGAGCGAGCACAGGCAGACAGAATGGCAGGCAGAGGCAGAGGGAGAAGCAGGCTCCCCGCCAAGCAAGGAGCCCGATGTGGGACTCGATCCCAGGATGCTGGGATCATGACCTGAGCCGAAGGCAGCTGCTTAACCAACTGAGCCACCCAGGCGTCCCTAAAATGTGTTTTTAATAGACAGTGCTGAGGGAATGAACAGACAAGCCACAGATTGGGGAAAAAACTTGAAAATACATATTTGATAAAGGATTTGTATTCAAAATATATAAAGCATTCTCAAAAATTAAAAAAAAAACAGTTAAAATATGGACAAAAATATAAACAAACTTCACAAAGGAAAACATACAAATCACAAATAAGCACATGACATGATATGCAACATCATCAGGCATTAGAGAAATGCAAATCAAAGCCATAGGGATGTAGAAATACATAACTTTTAGAATGGTTACAATTAAAAAGTCTTTCCATCACAGCTGAATGTAAAACAATTGGAATTCTCATCCACTGCCAGTGAGAATATAAAATTAATCAAACTCCTTGGAAAATAGTTTGGCAGTATATCAAAAATTTAAACGTATCCCTACCAGATGAGCCAGCCATTCCAGTCTTAGGTATTTACCTAACAGACAGCATATGTTTATACATCTATATTCATAACAGCTTTCCTTGCAACAGCTCCACACTGTAAATTATCCAAATGCCCATCCAAGGGTGAATTAGCAAATTGTTATATATCCATACAATGGAATACAACTCAGCAAGAACAAGAAATGAACTACTGATAAATACAATACTAACTGGGTGAATCTCAATTATGCTGAGTCAAAGACAAAAAGAGTACATGTTCTTTTCAACAAATGATATTTGGAAAACAATATCCATGTGCAAAAGAATGAAATCAAACTGGTATACCACATATAAAAATTAACTCAAAGTGCACCAGAGACCTAAATATAAGAAAAAAAAAACTACAAAACTCTCAGAAGAAAACCCAAGGGTAAAAGTTTCATGATATTGAATTTGGCAGTGATTTCTTGGATATGACATCAATAGCACAGGCAAAAGAAAAAGTAGATCTATTGGATGTTATAAACAATAAAAACTTTTTGCATTAAAAGATGCTATCAACAGAGTGAAAAAATAACCTATGAATGGGAGAAAATATTGGCAAATTATCTCTTTGATAAGGGATTAATATCCTAATATCTCAAATAAAGAAATTTTATAATTCTACAACAAAAAACAACCAATCTGATTTTAAAAAGAGCAAAAGACTTGAACATTCATGCAAAAAAGATATAAAAATGGCTAAAAAGCACGTGAAAAGATGCTGAATATCCCTAATTATTAAGTAAATGCATATCGAAACCACAATAAGATACCATTTCACACCCATTAGGATGGCTATTATAAAACCAATACAAATAGGAAATAAGAAATATTGGCAAAGATGTAGAGAAACTGGAACCCTTGTGTACTGCTGGTTTGAATGTAAAATGGTGCAGATGCTATGGAAAATATATGAAGATTCCTCAAAAAATTAAACAGTAGATGAACTTCTGGATACATACCCAAAAGAATTGAAAACAGAGACTCAAACAGCTATCTGTATGTGTGGGTACATAGCGGCATTATTTACAGCAGTCGAAAGATGGAAAAACCCAAGTATCCATCAAGAGATCAACAGGATGTGATATATCCATGTGATGGATTATTATTCAGTCTTAAAAGAGAATGAAATTATGAAACATGTTACAACATGGATAAACCTAGAAGATATTACTATCAGTTAAATAAGCCAGTCACAAAAGGACAAATATTCTATGACCCACTTAAATGAGGTATCTAGAAATAGTCAAATTCATAGTAGCAAAAAATAGAATGGTAGTTAAGGACTGAGGGGAAGAGGAATCAGGGGTATTGTTTAATGAGTACAGAGTTTCTGTTAGAGACGATGAGGAGAGCTCTGGAGATGGATGGTAGCAAAGTTTGTACATCAATGTGTATGTATTTAAAGCACAAAACTACACTTAAATGGTGTAAGTGATAATTTTGTTACCTAACTTTTAGAACTTTTTTTAGAAGGAAGAAAAAGTACATATTGTATGGTTCAAACCAATCTATACATTGATAGAAAACGGATCAGTGGTGGGTTAGGGGTATAGGATAGGGAAAGATGGAAGAGAAGAATTATAAAAGGGTATGAAGAAAATTTTGTGGATAATGAATATGTTTTTTATCTTGGTAGTAGTGATAGGTTCATGGAGATATATATCTATATACATATATCTACACACTTACACAACTGTACACTTTAAATATATAAATATATAAAGAATATTATATATCAATCATACACCAGTAGACCAGTAAGAAATTAAGAATAAGTTGATTTTGAATCATAGACATATGTGTAAGAGCTAAATCTACAAAACTTTCAGAAGAAAACATAGGGGTAATTCTACATGGATTCTTAGATATGACTGCAAAATGAGCAACAAATTTTAAAAAACAGATAAATAAACATCATCAAAATTAAAAACATTTTGCTACCAAGGAGACCATCAAGTAAAAAAGACAGCCCAGCAGAAGAGAGAATATATTGCAAACTATATAATCAATAAGAAACCCAAATCCAGAATATATAAAGAATCCTCACAACACAATAAAAAGATAAATAACCCAATTAAAAACTGGGCAAATGATGTGAGTTGACATTTCTCTGAGATATCCAAGTGACTTACAAACAAATGAAAAATTGTTGGACATCATTAGTCATCAGAGAGATGCAAATCTAAACCACAATGAGATACCCCTTACATCCCTAACACCCCTTAGGATGGCTAAAATTTTAAAAATCAGATAACAATAAATATTGATAAGAATGTAAAGCAAATGTGAAACAGTGGTGGAAATGTAAAATAGTGCAACCACTTTGGAAACCAGCCTAGCAATTCCTCATATAATGAAACACAGAGCTATCTTTTGACCCAGTAATTCCTCTCCTAGACTCGAGAAATGAAAACATATGTCCACACAAAACCTTGTACATGAATGTTTATATCAGCATTAGTCCTAATAGCCAAAATGTAGAAACAACACAAATATGCATCAATGGATGGATAAATAAAATGTGGCATACTCGTATAATATAATATTATTCAACCATAGAAAGTAATAAAGTATTGATATATGCAACAACAGATGCATCTTGAAAACTTTATTACTAAATGAAAACAGCCAGTCACAAAAGACTACATACTATATGACTCCATCCATACAAAATGTCCAGAATGTGGAAATCTACAGAGACCTAAAGTAGATTAGTGATGGCTTAGGGCAACCTACGTGTGACAGTGTCAATGGGGATTGGGTGGTGAGAGCTAGAGGGTATAGTTTTTTCACTGTGAGGTGATGAAACAGTTGTAAAATGGACGATAGTGATGGTTACACTTATCTGAATAAACTAAAAACAAATGAATTGCACTCTTTAAACTGGTGACTTGTATGGTATGGAATTACATTTTAATAAACCCATTTTCCAAAAAGAATAAGTAGCCTTGGATGACCATATTCATAATAAAATTTGGTTCTGTCTCTTTCTCTCTAAGAGGAGGTGGTCCTAAGTATTGTTTCACCAGACAGGATGGACAAGTTTATGGTGTGGTAATGCAGAAACCTCAAATCTCAGTAAGGTAAAGTGATAAAGATGTGTTTTCCACTCACCTGTCCATCACCGCTTGGCTGGGAGTTTGGTTTTCACCCTCATTCCAGGGTCCAGGCTGCTGGAACTGCCACAGAATGGAACACTGTCTGGAAGAAGGAAGAAGAGAATTCTAGAGGGTCTCAATCTCATGACTAAAGGCTCTGCCTGGAGCTCCTGCCGCCTCCGCCCACAACTCATGGGCTCTAAGTAGTCACATGGCCCTCTAGTCACATGGCACCCTAAAACTCTACCGGACTTCTTCCCAAAGTGGTGACAAACTGTGTTGGTATCTGCCGCATAGATAATATTTGGGAAGGGTTTACTATGTATCAGAAGCTGTTCTAAACCCCTCCCTATATTATCTCATCACTCACCCAAAAAAACAAAAACAAACCAAAAAACCTTCTGAAATTAACACTGCAATTATTCTCTGTTCCAGTATTTCACAGATGAGAAAATTAGGGCATAGGAAATGTTCCTGAGGCAGTAAATTAACTAGTAATTGGGATGTGAATCCAGACACGGACACCAGAGCTATGTTCTTGACTTCAGCACAATATTACTATGAGGTATTCACGTATTTTCCTTCCTCCTACTGAGACCCGTATTTATGAAAAAGCCCAAAAAGGTGTAAGAAAGTTGCACGAGCAGCAGAGGCTTCTGAATGACAACAGATTAGAATTCAGATCTCCCAGTTTCTGTCCAATGTCCTTTGAGTATGCAGTTAGTTTTCCCCCACTGTCCTCAGTAAAGCCCTTAGTTCTCAGGCTCAACTTCAGGCCTGATGAGGTTTCTGGAAGCTTCAAACAGAGCTTCTCTGCTTTATCCTGTACACTTCCTCCTCTTGATAACACTATGTCTTGGCTGACAAAACAGAAGTTGGAAAAACTGCTCTGCCCCACTCACATTTCCATCCATGTTAAGCTAGGAGACAAACCCTCCATGAGAATAGCCTCAAGAAAATGGACCCATCAGGCTCCTTTTTCTATTTCAGTGGTGAAAATGCTTACTTCTACATCAAAGTAAGGGAAACTATTTTGATGAACATTGCTATGATGCAAAGCATTGACTAAAGCAGATCCTAGTTTGGAAAAAAAATAAAAATATATAATTCATAGAGGGGCATCATTAAGTATAGGAGATAAAAGTTAGAGGTGAGTTATACTAGTAAGAACCAGCTCAAGACAACCAGGGCTTAGAGGCTGAGGAATGGCGTCTTTGATCTTTCAATATGGTCTGTTACTCAGTTTCTATTGCATGAGCGCTGATTGTCTGTAAGGCCTAGGACAGTGCCAGGCACACAGACGATGTTTAATATAGCTTGTTGCATATTCCAATGAATGAGTGAAAACATGGGGATTACTGGAAGGAAGACTTTTAGTATCATCAGGTACGGAAATAAACTGGATGGATAAAGACACAAATTGAGCATACTACTACTACACTATCCTTGTGTTCTTGTTTCTAACAATATGGATCCTGCTAATTATTCCAAGTCAAAGCAGACATTTGAACAGGTTAATATCAAATGGGAAATTTGGACTGCAGTACTGGCATAAATTGGTACAGTGAGGGCCTACCAGGAGAAAAAAAAAATGGCAGCCTTCTCAAAAAGCACACAAAATAGAAGCCTCTTTTTAAAGTTGGGGCTCCTAAGTCGCCCCTTAGCAATAGGAACCAGTCTAATATGGTAAAAACCTCTCTACAGGGTGGCATCTTAAAAGGAAACAAGCATTGCAGTTCTGTGACCTGTTGGAGGAAGGATCCCAGCAGGGATCAGGAGTCTTGGAGAATGCCCTCGAGCTCTGCGAAATCTTTGAAGAGACCCAACTTTGAAGAGTGCCTTTCTCCTGATACCATGAGCATGCATACACAATTAGGGAGAAAACCACCCAACTCTGATTTCCAAAATCTATCCAAACTTTCCTCTAGATCTCTCCTTTGATAGAAGCCATCCAAACACCTTTGGAGAGTTTTCAGAGGCAATGAGGGGATCGGGAGAAAGTACATTTTCACTGGACTCTTATTAGGGGAATGTTGCCAACGGGGAAAAAATTGACAAAGAAAGAAAAAAAGTCTGATTGTCCAACCAAGAGACTTAAAGTGTCTGTGGCTTAAGGCCAAGACATGGAAGGGAAATTAAATGACAAAATAAATCAAAGATGTTGTCACTTTACCATGCGTTTGAAGGGGGAGAAAGCTGTCTGCTTGTGCTGTCCCAACGTTTTCCCCAAGTAACATATTTAGAGTTGATTTTTAGCTCGTTAATGCAATTTTCTTTCAAGTGTTTAAACAGTCACAATTCAATTTCTCTCTCTCTTTTTTTCTTTGGCTAGTGGTACTCAAGCATTCTCTGTGGGCCCTATCTGTGATTTTCAGTGATCTTGGAGGCTTTTCCCTTGACAAAGATAAAACAGAAAGACTTCAAAAGACTTTAGGATCAAGGGGATGTCACCTCTCATATAGGGAAGGAGAAAAAAGTTCAAAGATGGGCTAGTATAGGGCTGTCCATGAGAATTACAAATAACACAGTCACCAATGCTGAGCATGTGGGATAATTATGATAATTTTATTAATACTACAAACATTTATCAAATATTACTCTGTTCTAAGAACTTGGTAATATGTTTTTTATTCATGATATCACTTTATTTGGATGAGAAACATGGTGATCTGCTTTCTAAAGGATTTCACTCAATGTGAATGGCTTCCCAAACAAGAAGTAGCTTGGAAATTATTTTATGGTTTACAGATGTTGGTAAGTAATGTGACATGCATTCATAGGGTCATATTTTAATGTATCAATAAATGTGTTTTTATTCCTGGGAACTCCTTTTTATCGCCTGCCCATCCTCCAGGCAAGCAAGGTTAGAGTGTGCTCATTGCCTCAAAGAATAGTTAGTACAACAGTAAAGGAGAGAAATGAATTTTTGAGCTTCCAAAGCCCCACAGATCTGACAACATAAACAAAAGATCTGGGAGAATAATTAAGAGGCTCTTCTTCCTCCTCTAGGCCAGTATCCCAACAGCTCTCCTCCCTGTGATCTTGAAATTTAACCCCTGGCTAGGGTACAATAGAAAGCTCAGGTTAACCTGGAGGGGTCTGAGAACTGGCGAGACCTGTGTTTCTCTTCCCTGATCCACCTTGGGGAGATGGCCCATCACCTGCAATCTCTTCACCCTCAGCATTGTGTGGAGGTTTTAGAGTAGAGATGGCTGTTGGGGCAGTGCAGGGGGCGGTGGGGGGGTGGTGCTCCAGGCAGGTGAACCTGAGTCCTCATCAGAATATTCCTCTGGATTTCATGTGGCTTCCAGGAGAAACTAAATGTTTCTCTTATCACTGGGTGGTCATGGAAATAGCTGAAAGGAAGCCATCTTGGAAGGCTCCAGGATTAGGATGGAAAAGGATGAGCAGGGAAGACATTAAACAAATGCAGATATAATGCAGTAATACTCCTCAGGGCATACTAGTGTGGGCAGGTGACGTTCCCATAACTTCCTACCTTGGCCGTTTCTACTCTTCCTCTCTCTGGCATACAGGCTCAACTCAGAGTGATACATTGATTGACAGGACTTTCGAATGACTGGAATTCATTCTTTCCTTCCTGGAAGAGTGAGCACTTGAAAGAACAACTGAGCTGAGTGCTACAAAATAGGGAAAGCTGTGTGTGTACACCCTGGGTAGCCACACCCGAACATATTCCTCGTTCTTGCCCGCTCAGCACTCAGGAGTGGTACATGAGAAAGGTTAGCTACCTCGTCCATTAATCCCTGAGGGAATTTGGGTACATCATGTTCCTTTTCTGCATTTCCGTTCCTTCATCTGCTGAGCAGAAGTGAGCTGATAAAAATCTCCTATGGAAGGGACTGGCCAGAAAAATAAAGTGAGGTCATTTTGTGGGACAACCTTCAAGAATCCCCTGCACCATCCTTCAGCCGGGGCAGCTAGGTTTTAATAGGATTTGGTCATTTTCTTTTTCTTTATGTATTGAAGCAAAATACAGAGAATGGAATCCCTGGTTTTCCTCGTTCCATGCCATGTTTTCATCATAGGACAATTCCTGACGTTTTTCTATTTCATTTTTCCCCTTTGTCCCAGTCTCCACCCCTAGTCATGACAGTAATACTGACAGCCTTCTAGTCCTCCAGAAGTTCCCTCTTTTAGTCTGTGGTACATTGAGGATTCACTTAACATCTTTTTTTTTTTTTTTTAAGATGGACTCCAGTTCCATATCAAGAAATTTAAAAACCACTTCTAAGTTCTCTTCACCTCCTATATTCTACAAAGATGGTGTGGGGTGAATTGTGACCCTCCCTCCCTGAAATATATGAAAACTGTGACCCCTGCTACCTGGAATGCAACCTTGTTTGGAATGAGGGTCATTGCAGGTATGATTAGTTAAGATGCTGTCATGCTGGAGTGGGATGTTCCCAACTCCCAATTGTACTGTTGCCTTTGTAAGAAGATAGCCATGTGAAGACAGGGACACATAGGAGAATGCCTTGTGATGACCAGAGCAGAGATAAAGCAATGCAGAGGTAAGTCAAGGAACTCGAACTACTGTCAGCAAGCTCCTAGAAGCTAAGAAAGGCAAAAAAGGATCCCTCGGCAGGTTTTGGAGGGTGCGTGGCCCTGCTAATGCCTCGATGCCTTGTTTTTAGATTTCCAGCCTCCAGAACTATGAAACACTAAATTTCTGTTGTTTTTCGTCACCCAGTTTGTAGAACATTGTTTTGGCAGCCCTGGGAAACCAGTACAGGAGGGAAACAGGAAATAGTAATTTTCAGATACAGTAATTCTGCTTCTCTGTGCCCAGGTGAAGAGGAAGTGTTTTAACATGCCTTCTTCCTTCTGTTACATTTACTTTATCACTCTTCTCTCTTCCTATTTTTTCACAGCCCACACTACAAGATGGATTGCCAGAAGATGGAAGAAGCCATTTCAGTTTTGTTTTTTTTTTTTAACTCTTCTCCCCAGCACAAGAGAATCCGACTAGAGAACTCCATCTATAAATGCGCGCACTCCTGCTAACGACAAGAGGTTGTCTTATTCTCAAGACATGTTTTGCAGTCAGCCCCTGCAGCAGGATTCCAGAATTTGATCAACTCCTGCTATCTTAGCAACTGTTTCTTGATGGTGTCTGCTTTGGTGACATCACAGGTTTGATTGCCACCCTGTAGAGATACAACAAGTATAAATTCTGGGCTGGAAGGCTCCAGTTTGGAACGCCCTAGTCCCATGTGGAAAAAAAATGGCAACGGAACAAAAGTGCCATGTGCTGGGATGTTTTCATGGCCTGTTCTCTTGTGTTGATTATTTATGTAGCAGGCCAGATGGAGGCCCTGTTTACAGAATGTGCATAGCTCTACACTGGGTTTGCTCAGGGAATGCTTATCTATTCCCAGCATCCAAGTGGGTCAAGGTATTTTATTCCGATGATTCACATATACTTGCATATATACCCATATAGACAGTCAAAAATATTGATTGACTAACTGTGGGCCAGTGAAAGGGTCATGAACTTGGGATCAGAAAATCCGAATTCAGCTCTTGTTATGAACTGATTTCTGTCCCTGCCAAAATCTGTATCTCAAAGTCCTAATCCCTGGTACCTCAGAATGTGATTGCATTTGCAGATAGGATCTTTAGAGTGGTAGTTAAATTAAAATGAGGTCATGAGGGTGGGCCCTAATCCGGTCTAATGGGTGTTGTGAGACCAGGAAGAGACACAGCAAGGACACACGTGCACAGAGGAAAAACCACGTGAGGACACAGCAAGAAGGTGGCTTCTGCATGCAAAGGAGAGGCCTCAGAGGAAACCCAACAAGCTGACGCTTTGATTTTGAACTTTCAGCCTCCCGAACTGTGAGAAATACATGTCTGTTGCTTAAGCTACCCAGTCTGTGGGATTTGGTTATGGCAGCTCCGGCTAACTAATGTAGCTACGAGCCCTGACACTTGCAGGACCTCTACACTCACATATTTGACCTCACAAACCTAACAAGTCCAAAAATGAACACTTAACTTCCACTCTCCACAATTCTGCTATCCACCGTGTTTCCCACTTCCAATGAGTTCAGCTCCAACCTTCTCATTTCTCAGACCACAAACCTTCCAGCCATCCATGGCTCCACTCCTGTCAAACCCTACATGCAACGTACCAGGAATTCCTGCTAGATCTATTTTCAAAGCATATCCAGATGGAATGACAACTCACCAGCTTTGCCACTACCATCCTGTTCGAGTCACCAGCGTCTCTGAATTTCTGCAGTAGCCTCCTAAGGGGTCTCACCGATTCCAGATTCCATTCACAGCAACCAGGCCCTTCCTTTTAGCCCACCTAGAGTTTCTCCATGGCAACAGCCTCTGATTAGGGCAGACCTGAAGCTTTCCCGCCTCTACCTGCCTTTGAGACTCTGTTGAATGCTAGAGATGGAGGCTGACTCTCTACAGCAAACTGATAAAATAAAGAGGCTTTGCTTGCTCTCGTTGGGGTGGCCTTCATTTATTTCCACAAAAGTCATGTTTAAAACATTGGATGATGATGTAGGTTAGATTTATGAACCACAGTGAATATTTTTTAACTTTATCTTTGTTTCATAAAGGGCTTATTTTGAAGATTGCTTCTGGATCGAAATAGAAAGCATTAAGTAGAAGATAACTAAGCAATTATTGGACTAGATGGAATCATCCGAGTTTCTCCGTGTAGTTCCCAACCAGAGCATCTTAATGTTAACCACAATGTTAAACCCTTCAGTGTTTGACTCTGATGACCTTCTTTTCTCTTCATAAGAATTTCCATTTTGTTGCAGTTCAAGCTTAAATGCACTTGTTCTCTCCTCATTAGACAGAAATCAACGGATTCTATGTTAGAAGCCCTTTGGACATCGGATACATTTTGTTAAATTTGTCTTTGTGTTTATTTTCTCAATTGAAAAGGATTTGAGTCCTTCATTTTTTCTGCATAATTATTGTTTCCTAATAAAACATTCCTATGAAACTTGTTTTGGGATCATTGCTGTGTGTAATTTTATCTACTTACCTGAAGTATCCTATGGTTATACCAGTACAATTGCAAGACTTCTCAGAGCCTAACATGGCAATATGCATAGGAAATGCTAATAAACTTAGGGAATTTTTAACAAGAGGACATATGTACATGATACAGAAGGACGCTTTATCTTGTGGAACATCTTTAGGTTAGCGTTTCACATGTCCTAACCCTTACATATTATTAGGACACTGGCAAACTTCTCCAGGTTCTTCCCATTAAACAAGCCTTATCCCAGGACTATGTTTGGCTTAGTTCATCAGAATACCAGGAGTAGTTGAAAGCAGAAATCAGCCCATCCTCTTGTAAAACAGCAACACATTACAAGTAATCACATGGTGATCAGGGCATTTTTGTGGTCTTACATACAAATCAATTACTTTTGTCTTTCAAAATTTTAAAAGACTACACCTTGGTTGAAAGAGGAAAGGTGTCAGTGTTTATAACTGCTAGCATAACTTCCATATTTCATTTTCCCACTAAAAAAAGACCTGATATCTTAATATATTTTAATGCTGAGCCCAAGCTATCACTGTATACAGAGATGTTTTATATTGTGGAACTCTTTAATAAAATTTTGATCCAATCAATTTTGGCTACTACAATCCTTGGTTGGTTCTTGCTTCTTTGAAATGCACATTAGTTTCTCAAATTGCCTCTCTGCCTCTCTTATTTCATCGGGAATCCTTTCCTTCATTCTCTTTACATCTCTATCTTTCTTCCTGAGTAACTAGAACTTGAAGATGTTCATTGCAAATAAACAGATGTATTTTTGTATGCATTTTCAATTTAGCAGGACCAGAATTAAGATGGGTCATTTACTGTTAGATAAAAATACAATCTAATTCTTGGAAAATAACAATCTTATTTTCACATCATACTTTGTAATTTTCCAAGCACAGAGTTACTGCTTCATTGGCATGTAATAACGGAGGTCAGAAGCTTGGGCTCAGGATCAAGGCAGATGTGGTATTTGAATCAAAATCACCAGTTACTAGGAGTCTAAGTGTGGGAAACTTGCTTAACTTTTCTTCATTTCAGCTTCCTCGTCTGTAAAATGGAGCTATGAATATACTACCTCAATTAGTTGTGAAAATTAGGGGACATAATACTGAAAGTTTTTGCTCAATATTTTGTACATAGTGTACTAAGTGCAGATATCTTAGGTAGTGGTGGGGTAAGGGCTTCACTATCTTGACATCAGCACACATTTTTCCTCTACTTTGAAAATATGAACATTCATGCCCAGATGGGTTGTTATTCAAGACTATAGAGCTAATTAATGAAAGAGTCATGCCTAGAGCCTAATTTCATTAAACCTGGTTTAATGTTCCTTAAACTTCAACAAAGGTAGTAGAATACATATATATATATATTATATATATATATATTTCATATAATTCCCTCCTGCATTATCCTGATCAATCCATGTTCCAAGAACTCTGAACAACGACCAGAATAATTAGTTGCTTATAAGACATGATATGAATATTTGAAAGATATTTCTTCACCAAAATATTGTGAAGTCATTACAGTTGTTATCTCTGTGTGCTCAATATCCATGGCCTCTTCTGAAAGTAGCAGCTTGACTTCTATTTGGAAATCTAGAGGTCCCTTGCAGGTTATTATTAACGTGTAACACTCTCCAGTGGTGCAGGAGTCGAAGAGTGTTTTTATAAATGGATTTGGCCATACTCTACCTCTCTAAATCTTAAAAATGATCCAAATAATGAAATTAATTGGCCTGTGTTCATTCTGACTTTGGTGTTTTATAGAGACCCACCATTAGTTGAGATTACCTAGTTCCTTGAGACTGCTTTGTCTCTATTCTTTCGGAAACCTGTTTTTTTGTTTTACCCTTGATTCTGGGGGCTATATCTTATCTATTTCTCAAAAAAAAAAAAAAAAAGGCTTAGCTAGAGTTGGTTTTTGTAGAAGGAACTCCAATTCATAGTAGTAAGCTAGTACCACAAAATGTTGCAAAACCACCCCAAAACTCAGTGGTATACAATAATAAGTATTTATTTGTCATTTATATATCTTCAGGTCTGCTGGGATTTGGCATATACAGGCTGGACACAGCCTCAAGCTATAGGCTGAGTCCAGGTCAGTAGCAGGTTCTTCTCATTGCAAAAAGGCAGGAGCTCAAAAAAAAAAAAAAAAAAAAAAAAAAAAAAAGGCAGGAGCTCAAGAGGGCAAGCTCAATCATGCAAGCACATTTCAAGCTTCTGCCCTATCTTGTCTACTAATGTTCTATTAGCTAAAGCAAGGCAAAGGGACAAGCTCAAAGTCAAAGGATGAAAAGATCATTCTACCTGCAAAGATGGGGGAGGGGCAGCAGCGAGTAGTTGCTGAGCAGTGATTTCATCTACTGCAGACAGACCAAGCTGCATTAAGAAGTCATCCAATTCTGCTAAGGAATTTCCTTCTAAAATGCAAAGACTATCAGAGAAGAAAACATAATGCTTTTCCATTACAACCCACCTTACCTTTTTTGACCGGTTGGCTAGAAGGCAGGGTCCACGGATAGCTAAGAAGAATCATCTGTGAAATGAAACACAGATGGGTGCAGGTTACCAAGGGGGATTGGAGTTCAGGATAAGGGGAAACCTAAACTCATAGCACAGTATGGAGGGACATGTGAAAAATCCCAATAAGGAAGACTCTCGGGAACTAAGAAAAAGGTAAATTTCACTGCATATGTGGGTGCCTTCCTATACATTAAGAGAGAAGGGAGAAAAAAAGGAATTGATAGATTCCTTAGATTTCTAAGAATGGGCCCTCAGTTTAGGGTTTACATAAAATGGCTCAACACTGTTTTTATTTCCTTGTGCTCTCTATAGCTACACTGTCAGTTTGGAGTGGATGGTTATAAAAAAGCTACCATAGAGTCTTATACATGGGAGAACCAGATAGTTTTTTATTCTGATTCTGGGACAGCATCTTCCTTTAGGTCATTTCTGGTTTTTAATTTCTCAGTTGTGTTTTAGATGAGGTCATCAGAGCTGCCAGGTTGCTCATGTCATAAAATCCACAGAGCAATGGGATGCTGAGGTCTAAGAAAGCTTCTGAGAAATGTTAATTATTGTACCAGTAGGGGTCCAAAGAAGTAAGTAGAGAGACCATGCCCATATCTGAAGTTTTAAGTTGTCTACAAGTGTTAAAATGTGAATACATGGGAAAGTTTGTACGTATGAGTGTGAAGAGAGAAGAGTGGTTCCTATATAATCTTGTTTGGATATCTGTAAGAATATAATTAAAAGATAAAATAACCTCCTTTGGACGGGGCACCATTCCACTCCCAAGAGTATCAACATCCTTTAACTATACCCTCATGCAAA
This sequence comes from Lutra lutra, assembly GCF_902655055.1. Taxonomy (NCBI): domain Eukaryota; kingdom Metazoa; phylum Chordata; class Mammalia; order Carnivora; family Mustelidae; genus Lutra; species Lutra lutra. The sequence goes on along the minus strand of NC_062278.1, from coordinate 182,078,117 downwards.
GTAGGTCAAAATATGACTTAACAATCAGCTGCTCTCAGAATAAAGCATATTTTCTCCAAGCCTGTTTTAAACAAAATGAATGGCATCCACCCTCATAAAGAGAGATGATGGACATTATGTACTCCATGAAATTTCCCTTTTCAAAATCATGACATTTTATACCATAAAGGGATAGTAATTATACTATATACTCTCCAAACTTAAAAATTAAAAAAAAAAAACAACAAGTGGGAAAAGAGAAATAATAGGTCCTATGAAGAATGCAATTAGGCAGAACTAGATTAGAGAATCCACAGAGGATAAGCCATAGGGCTGATTATCTTGAATTTAATTTGCTGCTTTTGATATTTTCCCCCTGCATTTTAGTGATTCCATAGAGATCAGTTTGCAACAGCTTCATTTTTCAATTGGTCTGTTTATTTATTTATTTATTTACTTATTTATTTATTTATTGCATCAGGCATAGTAAAAGTTAACCACCAGACCAATTATTAGTATTTCAGCTGCCTTATCATTTCCAAAGGGAAAGTAACAATCTGGTACCTGATATCTAAATCTCTTCCCTTGAGGCAGGTGCAGACCAATTTTTTTTTTTTTTAAGGGGTACTTGAGTTGTTATATAAGTGCTAGGACTGTTGAGAATGGATTCAAGTCTTATGGTTGGAATAAAAAAGCTCTGTGCCTTCTCTAGCTCTTGAAATACCAGAGTTTTAACTAAGGTGCCAACAAGCTATAAATAATCAAGTAGTCTCTTTTTTTTTTTTTTTTTTTAACAGAACAGCCAGGAATTATTACAGGGGGTGAGAGCTGTAAATTTATGACCACTTCATTTTCTATAAAACTCATGAAACTCATTGTCGCCTCATCTAGGTGTACTCTGTCTGCTCCATGGCAAATGGTATGATGATTTTAGTTTCCTTTATATTTTTCTCAAGAAATTTCATCACATTCAAGATTCTGTGATCACTTTGCTCCCTTTACCACAAATGTGGCAGAGAAGAAGGAGGGACTGTCCCTACATAGAGACCCCACTATTCTTACCTACAACTTCCTTCATTCTCATGACTTTTAATTTCTCCAGAGTTCAGTGATTTTTCTTACTCTTTTTCTATACCATTCAACCTTCTCTCTACTTAAACTGAGCTCTGAGCTTTACAAAGCACAGTGTTCAGTAAAACAAAATGTACTATATTAGAGTTTGGCAACTAGCTCTTTTTACTTGAGAAAGCCCCATTTGGTCTATCCCACCACCTTCAGTATCACAAGTTGTTTGTTTTTGTTTTTTTTTTTTTTTAAATAACATACAGTTATGCTCTGAGAATAATCTGGTAATACAGTACCAACTAACTTTAATGAAGTACTTTTTTCCTCTGAACATTGGCTTGGGAAAAAGATCGCAACAATGAGAGACCTGGGGCTTAAAGTTGCATGAGCAGAATTCTAATTTTACATGTTAGTAGCCAGTGCATTTTCTGTTCCTTTGGATATCAAAAACTGTAGAACTTTTAGGAAACAGAAGGTAAAAGGACAAGAAAATCTGGCTCTGATCGTCCTGCTGGTGTTATTTTTCTTACAATATTGCATTCCACGTGGAAAGGACTTAAGACTTCTTCTGGAGAGTCATGAGACTAACTCAATACCACCCGTTCTTCAGTGTGAAGAAAATAAGCTCTTTATGCTATGGGTCTTTTTTTTTTTTTAAGGCCAAAGGTAAACAAGAAAGGTAATTTAGAAATTGGACTCTCTTATAGCTGAATACAAGATATAAGGCAATCCTCAGCATAAAGCCAACTTGCTTTTTCCAAGGAGGCATTTATGTTTCTTTAAGGTCTGAACTATCTATTTATAATTTTTAAATTACTACCTTATGCATATTTAAATCAATTCTAGAATATCATATGTTGATCATGAGTTGATCCTATCTCTTCCTAGTGACCTTCAACCCAAGTACATCTGTCATCAGCAGGGCTACCTTCTGAGTCCTCTAAGAGAAATTTCTCACAATTCCCTTTCTCAATAAGTTGTTCAAGATTTAAAATCTATGTAGGAGGCAGTCTCTGCAAATTTTATCCCAAGCCTCATGTTTTCATTTGGATAATCTGAGAAGACTGGTTTCTTGTTCATACTATAGGTATAAAGTCACGCTCTCCAATTACTGGGTGGCCTTTTAAGCAATCTTAAAAACCTTGTTTACAACAAGCATCCAACACTTGTGGTTATGAGATCGCACCTGCCAGAACAATTATGAAGCCTGTATTAATTGTCTATGCCTGGCCTCCCTTGTTAACAATTCTACGTTGTGACCTCTGTGAACTTTTCCAACTGGCATCAGTTGTGGTCGTTTTGGGCTAATGTAGACCTTGAAATAATTCTTTGATCCAGAAAAACATAATTGAGAGCTGTTGTAAACAGAGTAACACTCCTTCCCCCTAAGATATCCACACCCTAATGCCCAGAACTTGTGAATACATTAGTTTATTTGCCGAAAGAGAATTAAGGTTGCAGCAGAAGAGTGCTAATCACTTGACCTTAAAAAAGGAAGATGATCCTAAATTATACCAGTGGGCCCATATAATCACAAAGGTCATCAAAAGTGAAAGAGTGAGGCTGATGGATTGGGCAAAGAGAGGAGATGATAAAAGAAGCTTTTTCACATGAGAGGCACTCTGGACTGCCCTTGCTGCCTTTGAAGACAGAGGAAGGTGGCCATTAGTTGAGGCATGAGAGTAGCTTCTAGAAGCTGGCAGCAGTTCTCACTTGACAGCCAACAAGGAAATAGAGACCTCAGCCCTATAACCCAACGAACTGACTGGCAATAAGCTGAAAGAACCGAAGAATGGGTTCTTTCCCAGAGCTTCCAGAGAGAGAGGGGATCTAGTCATCTTTCTAGGGTCTCATTATTCCACTACTCAAGGATTCAGGCTAAGTTGCCAAATTTTAAAGTTTTTGTCAAAATGCTGCCTTTACCTAAGAATAACATAATATTATCATAACTTCATGTCACTTTAAAATAGGCAAAATTATTTCTTTGTGTGTTTTTAAGTGATTTAAAATATGCAAAATGGAGAAAAAGCCAGGTATGCTAAGGAGAGGCTCATGACTTCCATGGCCTGAGTAAGGGAAGCAGAGTGTGGGGGAACAGCATGGGGTGGACCTGGGGTGAGTGGTGACGTCTGGGACATGGTGGATTCTGGATGTCATTTTTGGGAGTCGAAATTTTTCCCAAAAGGATCCATTCAAGGACTCTCTATAAGCGAAGGTCATGATCAAATTGGGAGTTGAGAATGTTCATGCCGGAGGATGTAATGAAGTTAAAACTATTGTTATCGTCTAGCCCCTGCCCTCCCCAGGAAAGACAAAAAAAACTGGTAGGTTTGGGGATAGAGGTACAATAACAACAACATTCATAAATATACATGTAATATTTTATCACATTCAAACTTCAGAATGATATTCCATTTAATTAGCTAAGCAAACTGAAACTAGGAGACTAGAATGCCCCCCACAGGTCATGAAGTCAAGGGTCAGAGTGCTAGCATCAGCCCTTGTGGAACAAATTCATGCTCTTCTGTATTCATGGGATAGGTCTTTGTGCTTCCATCATCAACCTATCTATAAAAGAGTCAGTGATTATGTCTAATCCCAAAGATTATAAGAGATCAGAACTGTGTATGAGCTCGAAGCTTCATTTATTAATATGAGGAAGGCGCTTTAGAACCCAGAGTAGCAAAATTAGTCTTCCTGCTCACTACAAGTGCTCTAATCATGTTGACAAAAATTCATAAAAATGAAAATAAATGATCTGACTCTGTAAGTAAGAGAAAAAAAGTAATCAAGTCTGCCTAATTTTTTGGAAATAAAAGGAGTTCCTCTTCACTGAGCACTTAGATTATGGCAGCTTAAACACTACTCTTGACATTGAGAGAATGAGATGACATGACTGTCCCATTTTACTGGAGGAGAACAGAGGCCCAGACACAGTAAGTAATGGTGCCCAAGGTTACTCAGGGAGTAAGGGCAGGGTCAGGGTCCGAGTAAAGGAATTTGTATCTCAAAAGTTTCTCACCTTCCTGTCACTTTGCCTAAAGTCTAAGAGGAGGAAGGGAAAGGGAACATGAAGAATGGTCCAAGTAGCTTTTTGGTGATTTACAGAGTGACTTACAACATAGAAGGAGCTCTTAGACTTCCAGCATAAATTCAAATCCATTGATCTCTTTGAAAAACTTGAGAGAGTACATGAATCTAGGAAACTGTCTAACTTTCTAGAGAAATGTTTCATAATTTTTGTCAAATTCTGAAAGACGTATATAACCTGGACATATAAGAGCCATCACAGTAAAAGAAGGTGAGCTCTTCCTGGCCTTGACATCTTGGTGCTGGGAATGTGCAGTTATCTTCAATCAGTTATGATCCAAATTATTATTATTATCCAAATAATTGATTATCAGAATCAAGATCGATCTACCTTACCTCCAGACAGAAGTCTTCCAGAGCACTGCTCTTGTGTTGTAAGGCTTAGATTCTTCCTTCTTCTCCTATCTCCTCACCTTTTCATTCCTCCCTCAACTGAGGAAGTCTAGTAAAACAGGGAGAAAAAATAGAGCAACTTTGTTAGCTAAGAAACAAATCAAAGTTATGCTACAAAATACATTCAACTTTGTAGAGTGTACTACTAGTGTATATGGCTGTTTCACTACAAAATACCTGAAAGATGTTAAGTCTCTGGTTGATAGACTAATATAAACACCATAAAGCAGGAAGGGAGGGGGGAAGGACAGAGAGAAAGGACTCCCATTGGGCCAACTGTGGTAGACAGCCAAGGGCCAGGATGGTGACCTGGATGGTGCAAGGTATAACATTATTTGCCCCACACCCTCCACGGTGTTTGTGACACCATGCAGGGAAGACAGTTTTCTTTCTGGCATGGACTGCACCTTACAATACTGCAATAGAATAATAAGCGTTTGAATCCAGGAAGCAGTGAATTTGTTCTTGAGAATAGCTTTGTTGAGTCAATGGCACACAAAGTTCAAAAACATGGAAAGGGTCTCTCTGCCATTAGAAACTCCTGTTTAAAGCAAATTTTAGACCTTGTTAAGGTCTAAGACAGAGGGTTATGTTTTTCCCTCTTGTTTTGATTACTTCAAAAGGCCACCAAGTTTATAGACAGCCCTTAAACTTGATCTATTAACTTTCCCTGGGAGCATAACGGCAAAGTAAACAGTGCCTTAGGCAGCCTGCTTTCCTCCCAGAGTACTGCGTGGCTGGTCAAAAGGGACCCTTGGGGCTGGGGATTCATACTGGGAAGAAAGAAATACAGGCTGCTAACAGGACTTTTGACAAGACAATAAGCAAAAATGTCAGGTGCTGAATTTTATTTGTGTATCAATCATTTCAAAAACAGGTTCTACTATTCCTGTTCACTTGCCTACTTTTTACTTTAATAGTTGCTTTTTTTTTTTTAACACTACATAAGCATTTCCTTTCACTATTATGTGGGAAGGCATTTTAATTATTTAACCTTACCCAACCCTCAATTGACCAAAATATGGGTTCAAGACCTGACCAAATTATAGTTGTTTTATGCTATTAACATCACTGCTAGTATGCCTAGGTCAGGAAAGCTTACAAAGAATGTAAGTTCTCCTGGAATACATTTGCAAAATATCCTTTGCTCTTCTCATATGGGAACTTGATCACCAGTTGGTTAGTGCCTATTTTCATGAATCTAAATTAGGTAATTTTTAGTTCTAGATATAAAAGGAGTCTTAGAGGTCATATTGTCCATAGGATCAAATATGTTTCCTCTCCAGCACCAACTCTCATTGACTGGGCCTTGTCACCTGAAATACTGTGTTAAGTAGGTTTCTGAAGCTCTGGGTGTATTCAACAGCAGAATAGCTACGATTAAGGTCTACTGTCTTGGCCATGGGTGCTGAAATGGGGTAGAGCTCTACCGATGGATATAGCTGTCACAATGTTCTAGCCTAACTCATTCATTTACAGGTGATAAACTAACTTCCAGAATGGGAAAATGACATAACCACAAGTGACTCCAAGACTAACACAACCAGAGATAGCATTTAAATATAGACCTGAGTTCTTCGCACAACCACAAGGAGCACATAGATAGGATGAACCTGTGAGTATTTTTGATTCACTGATTTTAGTTTCCCATCATTGTTGATGTCAACTTCTCCACCATTAGGTAGTTCTTCTTTTGGTAGATAATGCTTATTAAAATATTCAGAGAGAGGGACACTTCACAACTTCTTTTTGCCTTTATATGACTTGCTCTTTCAGATAACTTGCTATGACAGCATAAAAAAGAGTAGGAGCACAGGGCTCTCTACATGGGGAAAAGAATGAACACTGGTGAATTAATTTTAGCTCCAATAGTATGGAGAAAGGAGGTAGGGAAATGTATGTCTTGGGAAGGAAGGGATGTGGGTTTATGATATTATCTGCAGTCTTCATCTCCCTTGGACACTCCCAGAATGCTTCAGCCTCTTAACTTCACACCTTTTTTTCTGTGTGGAAAACTGTCCTTCTAAATATTGCCATGGCTCACTCCCTTACTTCTTATACATCTCCATGTTTAAATATCACCTTATGAGACTGATCCTCTCTCACCCTATTTAACAAGAACACAAGCCCTCCTGTCCCTCTGTCTCTTTTCCCTGATGTGTTTTATTCATAGCATACATCACCTTGCCATTGCAATTTGTTTATGGTTATATTTCTATAACATACCAGCTGACACAGAATTTTATCTTTGTGATATGTGATGCACTTCTCCTTATTCTCACTGCAAGAGTCTAAGTTCCATGATGAGCATAGATGGCTTCGCTCCTGGCTTATTTCTCAGCCCAAAGAATAGTCATTGACACATAGTAGGCTTGCAAATAAAAATGTGTTGACTCGATTCATTTGAAGTGATAGTCACAGTTAAACCACTCTAGCTTTCTACTTCTGACACTAATGTTGGCCAACAATGGCCCATGGGCCACACCCAGTCCAAAGTCTGTTTGTGTAAATAAAAATTTTTTGGAACACACCCATTTCCTATTTGTTTACATATTGTCTCTAGCTGTTTTCATATTACAATGTCAGAGCTGAGTAGCTACAACAGAGATCGTATGACCTGTGAAGCCTAGATTTCCCATCTAGCCCTTTATTAAGGTTTGCTGACCCCAGCTGAAAATCATCAGCAGGGATGAAAAGTGGTCAGTGGTGGCCATAGCGGTCTTCCCTAACTGATCAAGAGGATCTGCCGGAAGTAACTGGATGGTGGGATGGCTCAGACTCAATTCTCAACACCTTCAGCAGGCTTCAAGTGAAAACTTTTGAGTAAATTCTAGATTCATTCCACAAATTTTTCTTGTGTAGCTACAATGTGCCAACATCTTCAAAGGCTCTGTTATACATCACTGAACAAACACAAAAGTCTTTGCCCCTTGAAAATGTACATTCTAGCAGCAGAGACAAATATTAACCAATGAAAATATGAAATAAGTAAAGAATTTGGTACATAAGCATCAAGTGCCATGGATGAAGAAAGAGGGGGACAGGAGAAGGGGGTGCTAAGAATGCATAAGGAAAGAAGGGACATAAGACTTTACAGAACATGTAGGACACACTGAGAAGATATTTTAACCAACACTTGAAAAGGGTAATTACCAGCTATGGGAATCCTTGAAGTCAAACAGACCAGCTAGTGCAAACAGCTGGGGCAAAAGTGAGCCTGCTGTTTTGAGGAATAGTCGGGAAGCCCCTGAGACCGAAGAAAAGGAAAGGAATAGATTGGGCGTCCAGAGTGAGAACATTGTTTTAATGAAAAACTAATTGGGAGGGAAATACAATTTAACAGATGATGGACAAACTCCCTGGGGACATTTAATATTATCAAACAAGATACTGTAGAATAATTGTTAAATGAGTATATTTTATTGGCTTAAATTCATTAACTCTCCCCAAATTTCCAAATGACAGACTTTGCCCTGTTTATTTGGAATGTCTAAGTTGAAGTAACCTTTGACCTTTTGATTTCCTATGGCTCTGATCCCTGAATTCCTTCAGAGAGTTCCTGCCCAAGAAGGAAACATCTATCCTGAGGAGCAGAAAGGTCTCTGTAGTCAGATTGCCAGACCCTGACTCCTAGGACCTCCAAGTCACAGAGCCTTTCTCCGTGAGCCTCCATTTTCCAGTTAGTGACATTGACAGAAAAAGAGTGACTATCTCACAGGGTGAACTCTAAAGGATGAAATGTGAGTTTGAACTCACCTCCACTCTGTAAGCATTTATGTACATGTTAGCGGGTATAATGACATACCCTGCCTGTTCTCTGCCGAAGCTGCTTGGGTGCCAAAGAGAATTCCCTCTCTCCTGAGGCAGCTTGTGGATGTCTTGGGCAGGTCTGCCGATTAAGATATTGAGCCCCAATCCACCTGCCTGCAATTTTGCAGTACTAGCCCTGGTTCTATCTCTTAAAGTCAAATAGAGCCTATCCATCTCCCACCTGAAAGCCCTTCCGTGATTAAAGGTAATCACTACATCCCTCTAAAGTCTGTTTCTTCAGCCAACCCTCATTTCACTGTTTCCCTTTCCCTTACCACACTAGCTTGCACATTTGACCTTGCTCCATTTGCCTTAAATCTATCTTAAATTACATTTACACTTCTTCCCAACCACTCTCTCCTTGCCCACCTTTCGATTTAATTAATTCCATTATTACTGTGACATGTCTAGGTTTATAACGTGTGCCTTCTCTCCTCTAGCCCTCTGCCTACAGCTGATTAGTTTCCCTTCCTTCTTCTATTTTATTTTATTTTTTTACCATAAACAACTGAGCTCTGGTTTAACCAGCATGAAGGGTGGGGGTGGGAATGGACTTCCTCTGTCCTTGTCTTGAAACACATGAATAGCCCAATTTTTGTCATCCTTCTAACTCATTTTGAACTGAAAGTCAACCAATACATTTCCCACAACTCACTTCACACATAATGCTTCTGGGTCTCATGGCCCTGATTTGGCATTTGTATAGCAAGCTGGTCTTTTGACCCCAAAACATGACCTTATTATTGTTTTCCCTGCTAAAACTGCCTCCATTAGCTTATCATGATCTCTTGGTATCATTACTACCTGTGAACATTTCAATGGCATGTTTTCCAAATCCTCATTCAAGTGATTGATTAAAATATTGAGATCTCAGGACTAAAGACAGAAGCTTGTGATACACCCCTAGCTAGCTCCCAAAGTCTAATAAGATCCCATGTGGTAAGGTAATTCTGCTGATTATAACTCACACAGATGACATAACATAGTTTTGATTGCCCTCTGACCATGAGCATATGATGAGGAACTTCTCAAATTCCTTCCTCTACTTTATAGCATTTTATGTTTTATTCATCAGGTATGAACCTGATATAAAAGAAAAATGGCAGAGTGTTGATTGGGCCTGTTGTTTACATAGCACCCATTTAAAAAACACACACACAGACACATAGACACACACACACACACAAAGGTGATGTCTGTCTTTTCCTTAAAACCATTCAGTGTACTCTCTGGCAGAGACTGTAACAACTATCAAATATTCTATGTGTTCCTTTATGTTTTGAAGATCTTGTGCCTTTAGGCAGGGCCTGGTAACTTGTTCTGGCAAGGAAATTTGAAAGGAAGGGACCTGTGTCACTCTCTGAACAGTGATAATTTCAGATACAATTCAGCATTTTTTTTTTTTTTTTTTTGCTCTGCCTCAATGATTGCTAAGATGATGGTGCTCAGCAGGTGTAGCTACTGGATGGCAGGGCCTCTGTTGTCTGGGTCCCTGAATAACTGGGTAGAACAGAGCCTCCTGCTTGCATGCATGGATCCTGTATAGAGTGTGGGTGAGAAATGAAACATGTTCGTAGGTTAAATCACAAATGTTTGGGGAGTAGTTTGTTATTACAGCATGACCTAGTCGATTCTGACTCATTCTTTCTCCTGCTCTGAGAGTAAGGCTCAGACTCCTACAATGTGCTAATAGGACCTGTGTGTCTTGACATCCATTTCTCCAGCCCTCTTGTTAGAGGGCTGGCTCTCTCTCTAGCCACATTGACCTGGTCACTGGTCCTGGAGTGTGCCATACTCTCTCTAGACGTGAGGCTTTCATGCATGTTGGGCCCTGAGGATCCAAGTTTCCTCCACCTGAAATGCTCTTCTTCCCTCTCCAGATGTGTTTTGAGCACTTTCCTTTCAGGCCCTGAGTGAAGTACCACTTCCTCGGGGAATATTTCTTGACTCTCACAAATGATGTTAGAATCCCCATCAAATGCTTCCCTAGCATCCTCTCTTTCAAAGCACTCTTGCACTCTTGCTTTTATTAAATGCGCAACATTTTTTAAAAAAAAGATTTATTTCTCTATTTGAGAGAGAGAGAGAGTGCACACGAGTGAGAAGGGCAGAGACAGAGGAAGACAGAATCTCAAGCAGACTCCAGGCTGAGCGTAGAGTTTACTCAATCTCACAGCATGAGATCATCACCTGAGCTGAAACCAAGGGTCAGACACTTAACTGATTGCACCACCCAGATGCCCCATTTTAATTTCACATCCATTTTCTTTGCTAGAATATAAGCTCCTTGAATTAACAGATTTATTTAATTCTCTGTTGTATCCCCAGCACCTCCTATAGTAATGGTGCAAAGCCCTCCAATGTTTGACAACTACGGGATAGTCCCATCAAGTTGAAAAACCAGACAAACCCAAAAGATTATTCTTGTTCTCAAGTTCCTACAGTTTAGTTATCTGATTTCTTTTGATCTCAGAAAGCCAAGTCATTTCAATATGATGCTTGAATTAGAATTAATTTCTTAAAAATTTATTTATCAGGTTCCACATGATGTGTCAAAGAGAGTCAGAAAATAGGTGAAAAGAGCAAAAATAAAGACACTTAGTACTCAGCTGCACAACCCAGTCAGGAGAAAAGTGAAAATTTAAGTAACAGGTGGTTATGTAGTTCTGTGGTCACTGGATGGGTGGTTCTCTCCAAGCCCAGGTGCTGACAGAAGAGGCTCATGTTTTAAAAACACTTGTGGGTGCCAAGGGCAATTTCCTCCTTTCCTGTCGCTGGGCACAAAATTCTGACTACAGATTTTCCTTTTATCTGCAGCCACGAGTGGACCACTCTCAGCTCCAGTATATCACCTATGGAACTAGGAGCCGCTCCACCAGAGCCCAGCCTGGTGATCGGAGCTTAAGGGCTCGAAACAAACCGTGGCTACGTTACTGATTCTGCTCTGAACAGTCAATAAAACCAGTTTTTTTATTCATTTGGTGCAGCTGTTACCCTGATTTGAAGTCTTACACTCAAATCTAACTTCAGCATCTCCAGGATAGGAAAGTCTCAAGGCTGAAAGTGGCCTTTGTGGAGGAGGTTAAACTCAGCCAAGTGTCTGAACACACATCTCTACCTCTGTCAGCAATGGGGATCACAGTTGCTTGTGGTTCCTGTACCACCCATTGGGAAGCACGTGACATTAAATGTAATGCAGTTTCACATATATTTCCAGCATCTGGGGACCTACATATGTAACATAATTATGATATATAGTTCTTAAATTTATATTTTATATTTAACTTTTAATTTTCAAATATATATTAATGTTAAAGATTTTTTAAAAGATTTTGTTTATTTATTTGATACACAGAGAGAGATCACAAGTAGGCAGAGAGAGAGGAGGAAGCAGGCTCCCTGCCGAGCAGAGAGCCTGATTCGGGACTCGGGACTCAATCCCAAGACCCTGAGATCATGATCTGAGCTGAAGGCAGAGGCTTAACCCACTGAACCACCCAGGTGCCCAATTTTAAAGATTTTATATATATATATATATATATATATATATATATATATATATATATATCTTAACATACTTTCAACATATATATATATCTTAACATACTTTCAAGCATTTTTTAAGAACTGGGGAAAATTCTAAGCACCAACACATCTAAAATGACAAAAGAAACCTAACTTGTATCTGTATTATATATAACCAAACTGTTCTATAACAAAATATATTAGTTGATGCTCTTGTCTCTCAACCTAACCTGTTAAGGACACTCTAGTCAAAATCATGAATGTTTCAAGGACTTGGAGATAGAGACCAACGGCTGAAGACTCATAGGTAGGATGAAATGGAAAGGCAAACCTGGGGAGTTGGTGTGCCCGTCTTTTCTCCAACCACGGTCCCTTCATCTAATTTAATTGGGAACAAGGGCTTCTATGGTTGTACATTTCACTTAGTTATTCCTTAGCATGTATCAAGTGGCTACTATATGTGTATCATTTTTTGGTGCCAAAAAAAGATACGGTAGGTAAAATTCTAAGAATTTCCCACGGTGACCCTCATTGCTGGGTAATTCCCATCCCACTACCACTGCATGGGGTCAGTCTGTTAAAATATGATGAAGTAACACTCCAGGAACCAGTTTCTGCCCTAACTTGAATGAGCTTTGAAGAAGATTCTTCTGAGGGCTTCCAGATAAAAGCACAAATTAGCCAACACCTCAATTTTGATCATATGACACCCTAAGTAGAGATCCCAGTCTGGATCACCTGGACTTCTGACCTGAAGAACTGTGAGATTATAGGGCACCTGGGTGGCTCAGTTGGGTAAGTGTCTGCCTTTGGCTCAGGTCATGATCCTGGGGTTCTGGGATCAGGTCCCGAGTCAGGCTCCCTGGTCAGCTGGGAATCTGCTTCTCCCTCTCCCTGTGCTCCTCCCCTCTACCCCATCCTCTGTTCGCCCCTCCTCTATCAAATAAATAAATAAAATCTTTAAAAAAAAACAAACTATGAGATTATAAATGGAAGTTATTTTAAGCTGCTGAATTGTGGTCATTTGTTATGCAGTGATAGCAAACTGATACAGAATTAAATTAAAACTAGAAACTTGATCAAGATTTCAGAAGCTTACTCTCCAATTGGAAAAGAGGGTTTCTGCATTCCCTACATGTTGACTCTCCTCCCCACCAAAAACATGCAAAACGCATTTTTATTTTTTGAAGTGTCAAGTCAGTGTCATCATTGCATCCAGTCTGCCATGGTATAACAATTCCTACAACATACTCTACACTTTACTGGGCCCTGAAGTCCACAGACAGACTAAGCATCTGTCCTCAGGAGGGCTGTAGACTGGGGACATGAAGACAACCACAAGACAGGTATATTGCCCTGTGCTATGAGAAACCACAGGGACGCTGGAATATGGGTGATGGGCTTTTACCTGGCATGGGCAAGAAAAGCTACTTGAAGGGTGTGACAACAAAAATGAATCTGGGATTTCAAAAGGCATAGTAAGTCAACATGTCCCACAATATTTTCAGACAATTTCACCCAGTGATTGCACTTTAAATTTTGTATTGTTCAGTGGGCATAGGCGTTTAACTGCCTTCTTAGAAACTGTCAGGCCAGTTATGCAAAAAAACTCCATATACTGTTTTCCTTAGGTAGTACCCGTCATTGCCCCTGATTCTTTAGAAAGCAAAATGTCAGCAGTTGAGGAACCTGGCAAGTACTTGTTGCTGATGAAAATTAAAATGCATTTTCTTCCTTTCTCTTAAATACATTTGGAGTGGATTTGAAAAAAAGTAGACTTTTAAAGAGAGGGGCAATGATTACATTTCCAAGTGTAAATTTGTAGAAAGGTGATAAGGATCAGAGAAACACAGCATCATGACCTTTTACAATAATTTTTAAGGGGGGTCAGGAGAAACATCAGAATTTCTCTGTATGTATAAATAGAGGTACAACTCAAATTCTCATTTGAAACCTTTGATCTTTAGAAGAAAGTGATACAACTATATTTGCTCTCTCATTTTCTCTATTTTAAATTCAATTCCATACTTCTCTTTCTTGTGAATTGCAAATTGCCCTTCAACTTTGTGAGACTTTTAGAATTGTAGCACAAAATCAAGAACATGAAAAGGAATTATCATACAGAGATCACATATGTGCAAAATATATGTACACACACAGGCACATACATTCCTCCTCATTTGTGGTGATTGATTTATGTCAGTGTTAATTTAGAATTGAACAAACTGCAATCTGGAATTTTGACAGATGATGTTTTTCCAGGTTTCTTATGTTTAAGATTCAAAAATAATGACTATTGATCTTTGGTCTACATCATGAAAAGAAATGCACTTTACCCATTGGTTCATGATTAACAGTTCTCATATAATAATACCCAGTATAATTCAAAGTGTAAATTGAAATTAAAAGGGCAGAAACAAAAGGCTGTAAAATATAATTCTAATAGAAATGACTGAAAGCACATCTGCTGAATGAGAGGCAATGAGAGAGAAGGGAGAAGGGAAGTGTCTATCACAAGTGAGGCATTATGATAAATGCCAACAAGGAAAGCTTTATTTAAGACCTGGGAGAGGTTTAATAGCTAAAAAAAGAAAGGATGAATTCAGAGGGTCATAGCACTTGTATGGGATTCAGCTACTCTTTATAACCAATTCAGCTAGGTGGGGACCACAGAGAGAGCAGGCAAATGGCTCAACACACACACACACACACACACACACACACACACACACACACTATCCCAATCTGCATCTCTATTTGAAATTTTCACCATTAGCATTGCTCTTCCAGTAGTTATTTTAATGTCTTTTACTTTTAAACCTGGGTAAAGATGAAGGCCTCAAGTTTCTTGAGAAACAGGCGATTGAACTAAGGATTGCATTAACAAAGGTGAGTTCATTCAATTTGCTTTAGCACTTTAAGGCCTCTGGTGGACAACACAGTGCCGAGGAAATGAGACATGAAATAGATTGGTTTTATTGGGAGCCAAAGAGCAGAAAGGGTTAGACCAGCCAAGTGACACCTTGCAGTGGGAGCACCAGGGCGTGGCTGTTCTGAGCCCTGAGGTGCTGACAGCCAGACACGGGGTCAGGGATGGGGAAAGGCAGCAGTGGTAACAGGGCTGTTTGCCATCTGTTCTTCTCAGTACTTTAGATGTACCAACTCATTTAATCCCCCCCCCCAAAAAAAAAACTTATGCAGTGTAAACACTTATCCCCATTTTACCTATGAATATGCCCCAAATCACCTCCAAGAAATGGTGCTCCTGGTGATGAGGAGTACCTCTGGTGCCACTGGGATTGACCTCAAGAGTCTGGCTCATGCTCTTGTTGACTCCCTTTCTGGGAGAAGGTGATGTAGGCAGTGGCTGGGAAAACCTAGACACTCCTGGGTTCAAATCCGACTTGTTACTAATTAACTATATGGCTTTTGTCACTTTTTGAGCTAGCTCAACCTCAATTTTCTTATCCATAAATTAGGAATAACAATAGTATCTACACTTCATGGTATCCTTAAGAAATTTAATTGAGAGGTGCTATCTGGCAAAGGGACATTACCCAGGACATGCCCAATAAATCCCTAATAACATGGACAATACAAATAGCAAAGAGGTTCTGTATAAGTGATGGTTTGGTCAGAAAAGCAGAACTTCTGGGGATGCTGTACAATAAGGGATTTATTACAGCATTAGCCCTTGCACTCTCGGGAGCTGGAGTGGTGGAGGGATCTATACAGGCTATGGTCTCTGTGTCTAGTGTAGACTCCAGCATCACTGGAGGTAATGAGACTGGGTGTCAGGAAAGAGAATGGGACACAGAGAGTGAAAGGATGACAAGGAGCCCATGTGGGCAAGTAGAGCCCATGTTTATCTCAGTGCTTCCCACCTTGGGAGGGCAGGTGGTCTGAAAATGGAGCTGGCCCTGTCCACAACTGGCTCAGGGCTCAGGGAAGCTGGCAGAGGGGCTGTGGCTACCGTGCTGCCCCAGGCTGTCTACGTGCACAGGTAACACTGTCCACACACTCCGCAGCATTCGGTACCCTACGCTAATCTTCACAGTATAAAGCTACGTCTGCTGCATCACATTTGCCTTCCAAATATTGTGTAAAATTTCTCTTGTGGCTAATGCTGAGGTTCACAACGTGGGGAAGGGAATTCTGAGAACAGGAATTCCAGTTTAGCCAAACTGACGCAATACAAAGCCAAGGCACCAGGGTTCTACACCTTCTTTTTCCAATATTGGCTAGTTCCTCTGTATTTTAGAATAATGATGGCAACTCTAAAACAACAATCCGACTCTCACTTGGACCCTCCTCTTGAGGGACAACAACAAATTTAGACCTACCCATTTCCTTATCTGTATTTCTTGAATCGAAGACCATGCTTCTTTCCAGCTTTGGCACAATAATGGTCACCACTGGGCCTGTGTTGTGTTCTGCAGTGCTGGGCACTTGGGCTTCTAACACACTGGCTGTTCTGATCCTCCCTCTGGATTCCCAGTACGAGATGATCACATTCAGACTCCCTACGCTGTCCATCCCTTGTAGTCCTAGCTTGCTCATGCAGACACATATTTCAGTAGCTTTGCGCCCCCACATCATTCTCTTCTACTTTCAATGTAGCTCCTGCAGGTCACATTCTAGTTGCCAGTAGGTACATCACCCACTAGACAATAAGCTACTTGCAGGTAGGGACTGGTCCAGTGAATGGTTGAATGCATGAGTAAAGAAAGAACAAAAACTGCACATGTCTCTTTTTCATTCACAGTCATATATTCACACAGTTGTCTTATAAATTGTATTGATAGGTCTCTATGGGCCAACTACTCTACCATATATAAAAAGAACAAAACAGCCATGATCCCAATTTTTGTGCAGCTCACATTCTAGTCCGGAGTCAGATATTAACGTAAAAAGACATGTGAATCAATGTACAATTGACCACTGTGATGAAGGGCTGGGAATAAAAGTAAGATAATGGCTATTCTTATTAAATAAATTTATTTTCAAGATGACTGGGTCAAGAAACTTAATTTGTGCACATAAGAGAGCAACATGAATTAGTGCAATGGACAATAGACAAATAAATGTGGCCTTGTCAGCACAATGTTCAAAATAATTGAAGGAGCCAATTCAGTTCATCATTTATCAGTTTCACAGCCTCCTACAGGCACTGAGTGAGTGTTCTGCCCCCACCCCCACCCCAATTGCCAATAAACTTAGAGAAAATACAAGCATAGGTTCTCTGGCTTTGTAGTCTGCCTGGAGTATGTTGTCCTTAGAGAGAAAATCAACTCCCACAGATCAGGAACAAGTTGTAAGATTTTAGGAGAGTTCTTACCAGACTAAAGACTCTCCATAAGTACATATGATATTAACCTCTTTAGACAACAATTTGATAAAACAACAGTTGAGTTTAGGGCATTGAATTTTAATAATGGAATGTTAATCATTTATTTTATATCCAGCACATAAAATTCCCAGATGCCAACTCCAGTGCCAAAAATGGACATGTGGAGAACAGCAGGTATGAAATGATAAATCTTGTGATTTATAGACCTTGCTTGCTGAAAGTCTCCAGTGATTCATTTCACCACTGAGGAGCAATTTCTCCAACAAAATGTGTCTTTCCCATCCCTTAATCCAAGCAACTCATTTACTATTCACTTTGTTTGTCTTTTAGTATGGTCTTTGTCAAAGCTTCCCTCTTAAGAATTTCCTCCTTATAAACACCGTGTCTTTGATCACCGCCAAAACGTGTGAAGGATTATGAGAGGTAAGAACAAAGAAGAGCTTTTTAAGACTTCCCCAACCATCTGATCTCTTTGTTGATTACACCTGTTTGTGAATTTTTTTCATGTCACATATTTATTCCTGCCTGTTAGACGTCATAAGTTAGACGAGACATTAAAAATGCATGTGAACATTCTCCAAAGAGAAGTTTTTATATATTATGCCATCTTTAGTAACATAAATTGATTTCAACTAATTTAATGGAAAATGCAGTTGGAATTCAATGGAGTCTATGTTTATTCAGCTATTAATTCATTCTTTCATCCATACATTTATTCCATTAAGATACATTCAGTACATTTTAGGTACCAGATATTAGCCATCTAGTGGTGAGAGATATGGGCATGGTTCCTGTTATCAGAGTAACAAAGTTGTGAAGAAATTGACACAATTTAATATACTATGCATTTCTGTATAAGTGTGTGTGCGCTTGCATGCCCACGTGTCTGTATGCACACATGCAGATGTATGATGAGGACACAATAACACCACTATAAATGTCTAATGTAGGGCTCTCTGCTCAGCAGGGAGCCTGCTTCCCCCTCTCTCTCTGCCTGCTGCTCTGCCTACTTGTGATCTCTCTGTCAAATAAGTAAATAAATAAAAATCTTAAAAAAAAAAAAGAAGTCCATTTTAAATGTCTAATGTCATGCCTCTGAGAGTGTGACATTAGAACTACAATTTAAGTGATGAGAAGCCAGCCCTGCAAAGATCCAAGGAAAAATTATTCTAGGTTAGAGGAGGAACAAGTACAACAGTCTTGGGTAAGAGTGAATTTGGCATGTACAAAGACCCAAGAGAAATACCAAGTGGGTAAAATAGAGAAAAAAACTGCAGAATTTGGTACAAGATGAAGGTGGAAATGTGGACAGGAGTGAGAGTCAAGAGGGTTCATTTCTACCAGGGGTTCTTAATTTCTATGGTCTCTGTACTATATAGTGTGTGAGGATATAGATAGATATAGATATAGACCTATACTATAGGTCTCAGGATTCTGAAGGTACATGAAGTCCTTAATATTTGCAGTAAAACTTCCTGTATGCATCAGTGCATTTTCAAAGTAGTCTGAGACTCAAGGAAGCCTAGGGATCAAGACCCGTCTATGGAGTATTGATCAAGTCCAAATACTGGTCTAACGCAGTTTTAATAAAAATACTGGGTAGATACATTATAAATTAACAATTAGCTTCTTTCAAAGTTTCATGATACCTTCTATCACTGAGTTTAAAACCTTGGTAATTATATATTCTAATCCTAAATGGTTCATGCAGCTACTATTTGGGGTTTTGTTCTTTTCAGGTAAAAAAATGGAAGCATTTCATTATATCATGTCAAGGCTCAGAAAGTTAAACTTTTTTGAGAAGAAGGATAAAACTGGATTAGGAATTGTTTTATTCTTCCTGAATGCTACATTAAGTGAACACTGCCTGGAAAGGATACGATAGGTAATTTTTAGCCCTTGATAATAACTAAAAAATGTAAACCCTTTCCATCATCATTTTTCATCCGTATTTGGTAACTATTGTGTGAGAACAATGGAAGCAGATATATGATACTATATTCAATATCCCAAAGAGATGATGAATGATAACACTTACAGTTTAAAAGAAAAATGGCCCAATTTCAAGTGTCCTTTCTGGAAGTTCTATGACTGTTTTGGGAAAACTTGCTAAAAATATTAAGGCAGTAGAGACAAGAATGGAAAGAATGAAATATAGTCTCCATCCCTTTTTTTATGTTCTTAAGGATACTGTTTAACATACATCATTTTGACAAAGTTGACTTATTTATTAAATAAAACTTATGATCATTAAATTGCTTTCTAGATGCTGTGTCCATGAATAGTGAATTCTGAGAAAGTTCATTACATGAATCAAAACATTGAAAAATACCACTTTAAATGTGATAAATGTCTTTGTCTACTTTGCCTCATAACTCAACTGAAATGACCTGACACATGAATAAATATTTATATCAGCTTTTATACTAAAAAAGAAAAGCCTGCTTGAAAATGTTGTGTTGCAATTACTCATGGGTATTTGCCTGATGACTATTTGTCTCTAGTAGAGAGCATATTCTAAAATAAACAGAATCTGGCATGGAACCATCATAGAATATATTTATACATTAGCCAATTCACAACCAATTGAAAAGGACAAGTTCAGACAAGCCTCTATTTGTCCGCTTAGCTCTGAATAGTTGGTTTCATATTCCCACTACAGTGACCAGTTTTAGTTTTGCAAATTTGCAATATTGTAGTTGCAAAGAGACAGGGAAAGGTATCTTTCTTTTTGGTGGATGCTGGAAATGTATCCTAAATATCTTCCCTAGTTTGTAATGAAAAGGAGTAGAATTTGTCACCCCAAAATACGCCTCTTTGGCATAAAGATTATCCTAGACTGATTATTTTTAAGAAACTAGAGATTCAGAAAAGCTCTTTACCTCCCTCTCAATTACCTAAATTTGCAATGGAAAGGGGGTCTACACCAAGAAGAAAGCTCTTATCAGAAATATCCTTTCAGGGAACTTCTCTGCAGAAGAGGGCAAACTGTGACTTCCTCCTCTCACCTTTCTATGAATGGAGATTCTTTCCTTTGTATCCTCAGATTCTTAACCCTTTCCTTAGCTCAGAATGTTATATAAGCCCCAACTACCTGGCTCCCCTTTGGGTCTCATATTTGTATGGAGCTCCCATATGTACAAAATTTGTTTCTTCTCCTGTTAATCTGTCTTATATCAATTTAAATATTAGACCAGCCAAAGAACCTAGAAAGGAAGAAAGGAAAAATTATCCCCTCTTCAGTACAATCAGAAACAAGTTTGCAATACTTAGGGAGATGGGGGAGGGCTACCTAGAAAGAAGAAAAAAAATTGAAATGGTAGTGGTAAGTGGGAACATTTCACAGAAGATTCTAAATATCAGAGGACGGTGGTATAGCTTTCCCTGTACACAATGAAGAGCCACAAAAACTTTTATCTGGAGGAGTAACTTAGTGAACTTGACTCTCCAGAATGATTTATCTGCAATTTGCAATCTGCAGATAGGCTTATAAAAGGAAGTGCTTTTCCTTTTGCAGTCTAAATATGACTGCCAGAAATTACTCCCAGCAAGAGGTGGAGTTTCTTTCCTCTCCACTTGAGTCTGGATTGGCTGTGTGACTTGCTTTTACCAACAGAACCATGCAGAAATGTTACCACAGGACAAGCCCCGGAGCTTCCTCTAGGTTCTCTTAGAGCCCAGCTGCCATATTGCAAAGAGTAAGTGCTCTCCTCCAGCACATAAAGAGGCTCTGGAGAAAGAGGTGTTAGTGGTCTGAGGAGTAGTTTAAGGCATGGAGAAGAACTGACATTGATGAGGGAGTAGGAGTCGGCTGAGGACAAAGCAAAAGCTGGCACCTTGCACCGCCTCTCCACCCACTCCCCTCGGTATGTGTGTGACATTCCTCAGGCACCCCTGACTGCCATAAGCGAGAAACAAATAGTTAACTTGCAGAAATCACAATCCTACAAGACAGGAGTCTCCCTTGGTTTACAAATGTCCTAGAGATGTACAAACAAAGAAGTTACCTTATCAATAGCACAATTTCCAGGAGCAAATAACTCAGTTCCTCAAACCCTAAAGTCACCCTCCCTTCCATAAACAAAACTGAAGGAGGCTGAGGTAGAAGGAAATGTAAATATAGTTTAACTTCTTCTGCACCTAAATCTCACTAACAAAGACGCTTGAAAGCAGGATTGTGACATCCCACCAGGAATCTCCCAACTATCTTGATGTTAATGACTGGCCAAAAGACAACATTGATCAAGCCGTAGGGCCTCAGGTATCCCAGCACCTGTGAAGGAAGCTTTCTTGGGTCCCCACCCCAGCCCACTGGCCAGCTGAATACAGCCACACCAGAAAACTAGAAGACCAGCAGACGGATCACTTCATCCATCTACCAACAATCTTAAGGAATGGCAAATTGTTGCTGTATCAGGACATTAAGCTTAGCCGGGGTTTAGTACAATAGAAAACCAAAATAACATCTCACGAAATGTCTTCTCACAATCAAACTCAAGAAAGATTCATTGAGTTGGAGGCTTGGAAGGCGGTTGGAATGGTATTTCAGAAGGGTTAGCCTGGGGTCATGAGAACACCGCCTGGGTGAAAAGACAAAGGCTTAATTAATGCTCACATTCCCTTCTCTCACCAGGAAAGGGGCAGGTAGTAAAACAGATTAGAATGTTGAGTTTAGAAGTCACACCAAACTGGGTTCCTCCCCTGGTTCCAGCCCTTAAACATTTCTTTCCCTAAGAGTAGGTCTTCTCACCTAAAACACAGAGCTAATAATAGCCCCCACTGAATGAACTCATTATGAAAACCAACTGGGGGAGGAGTCAAGTTACTTAGCACAGATTTGCATATACTAAGCTCATGATGAGGAGTCAGCACAGTTTTAGAAATGGAAACAGACATTCCCTTCTTTCCAGTATTTGCTCTTTACCTTCCTGAATTTGGTCCTCAGGTCCTCCAGGAAGGATGTCAAAGAATAAATACAAAGAGAATAGAAAACAATTCTTGATTGTTGAGTTTCAAAAGCTTAGAAAATTTGTGTTTCAAAAGGCTCCACCCTAAGGCCAATCTCTGATGGTGAAAGAAAGTGTCTGTAGCCTTTCCCTTGCTTCCTCCCACTCCCCGATCCAGATTCTGATGTAAAACTGATGTCCTCTGTCTTTAGTGGGTCTTGCCTCCACCACCCATCACCAGCCAATCCAAATTTCAAAATAGGGATAACTAGGGACAAGCCTGGATGAATCGAAGATGTGTTTACTTAGAAGACTTGTGTCCCCTTTACTATTTTAAGGAAAAGTAATAATACGGCAAGATTCATCTGGGCCCGAAAGCTCTGCTTCCCTAAAGAAAAGTTGAAAAATATTTTGAATGGGTGGAAAAGATTTCTAGATATCCTGTCTAGCATATCTTCCTGGGCTGTCTCTCCCTTGTGTTGTCTTTTACAGCTCTATAAGTTACGGGATACTGATAGTAATACAAATAATTGTTTTCCGTAGAAATGCAAACTGTATCTAGTTAAAGAAGTTGGTTATTGCCCATGGATATTGACTAATCTGTTATATATTTGTAAATTCTTTTCAGCATTCCTGAGAACCCTAAGTGTGTCTGTTCTTTTGGATTCTCCATGAAACTGGGTCCGTATTTATTTCAAATTTCAATGAGAGTTACAACTACGCCTGCCTATTAGTTTGTTAGGACTCTCATAATAAAGTATCACAGACTGGGTGTCAAACAAGGGAAAGGTATTTTCTCAGGATCTGGAAGCTAGAAGTCTGAGATGAAGGCATTGGCAGGGTTGGTTTCTTATGAGATCTCTCCGCTTGGCTTGCAGATGACTGTTTTCTCCTTTAATTCTTCACATAGCCTTCTCCTTAGCTCCTGTGTCCTAATCTTCTTCTTCTTCTTTTTTTTTTTTTTAAGATTTTATGTATTTATTTGTCAGAGAGAGAGAGAGAGAGAGAAAGACAGCGAGGGATGGAACACAAGCAAGGAGAGTGGCAGAGGGAGAAGCAGGCTTCCACTGAGCAGGGGGCCCGATGTAGGGCTCCATCCCAGGATTCTGGGATCATGACCTGAGCCTAAGGCAGCAGTTTAACGACTGAGCCACCCAGGTGCCCGCTGTGTCCTAATCTCTTATAATGATACCAGCTGTACTGGGGTAGGGCCCAGTCATGTAATCATTTTACCTTTGTTATCTCTTTAAAAGCCCTATCTCCGGAATGGTCACATTCTAAGGTGCTGAGGGGTAGGACTTCAATATATGAATTGGCAGTGAGGCAGGACACAATTCTGTCCTTAACATATATATATATATTTTAATTAAAGTATTCTTTACACTTCTCAAGTGATACTTTCTCCAAATGGACCTATAAAGGTATATTTAAAACATCCTAAGCAGGCCAACATTCTGACTAAAGATTATGGGCTCCCTTTTTTACCACATGCACTAGTATGCATATTTTCTATCATTCTCGAGAGCTTTGTGATAAAAAATTTTCCTCTTTACTGCGAACATACTTCTACAGCTCCATTTTCACATTCCATTGGATAATTAAGCTTCCACCAAGGGTATGGCTCTCTTCACAGGCCCGCACTCCTGAGCTACAATGTGTAAATGAATCCTCAGGGGTGTGCAGAATTAAGAAAATTGTGCTGAACAGAATTCCAGATAAGGTAGGCTGAGGACTTCAAAAGAGTGTAATGGAAGTAATAAAATGCTAGACTTCCAGAAACCAATATCTGACTTTACCTGGAGAAAGTCATATTGGCTTTCGCTATGTAGTTTTCTCAGCCTTGTGCTATGGATGAAAAGAAGTCATAAGCAACAAGGGCAACCTTACAAGATAAGAAGAGTGGAAATGCAAAGCACCAACCAATCCTTCTCAATTCATTTGGTCAATTCTGGTATATTCCAATGAGCCTGCTTTTATTCTGAGAAATTTCTGGCAGTGTGGTAAACAGATTTGGGGAATCTGGTGTGAGATTACAGCTCTGATTCTTATGGCTGAGTGAACACAGATGGTTTTCTTTCATTGTTTTACTTTTCATATTTACTGCCTGATGCCTTACCTGATCCTAAGAATGCGAGGTTTAGGAGAAAAAGACCTGGTCTCTTGCTCATGACTATTCCTGGAACAAAGAAAACAAGGCGGGAGCCTAGGTGTGCAATACATACTGTTAAGTGGAATGAATGAAAATCACTGAACTTCTTGGGATCTCACTTTCCTTGTAATTTAAACATGGAGAGGGTAATAAAATTCACTGCATAGTGTTGTTGTAAGGAATAAATATGCATGAAGTTCCTAGATATATCAGGTCTTTAGCAGAAGTTCTGTGCCAGAATACTCCCCATTTCCTCTGCAAACTGACTTTAGACAGGCCAGAGGTTTGTGAAACATGTCCATATGTTTGGTTCCCAGTTTAGGCTCTAGCTCAGGCCCCACTACAGCTACATGTAATGTACAGTTAGTCTATATTCCCATTCCCAATGAACAGCCAGACAAAATTACCAAAAAGTGTCCTTGTTCAAAGGTACTTTTCCCTACTGCTTCTCATGGTAGTTTTCTTTAATTTCCACTCAATAAGTGTATCTCAAATGAATGAATGAACCAATAGTTTTCACTCACAAAGCCTATACACTACTTCCTTCCACTCCAACGTTGCAGAAATTTTCATTTTCATGGATTTCTGCCATGATCAAAAATATTAATTCCAATTTGAACCTGGCTGAAGGGTGAGTCTAAATTTTGAAAAAAAAAAAAAAGAAGAAGAAGAAGAAAGAAAGAAAAAAGAAAAGAAAAAAAAAAGCTTAGTGGCCAAATGAAACATTTAAATGTGCATGAATTCACCAAAACCCTAACAACTCTAGGAATATTCTCCTAAGTCAGACCTCAGGGTGACTTCTACAAAGTGACGACATTAACCCTGATAGCTGCTGGCAGATTCACATTATCATCAGCATCTGGAAGGATAACCAAAGACTTCCTTCACACTCATCTGAAGTGCTCAGAGAGCTTTCACCTAGCAATTTTAGCTGCAGGAGAATTCTGCAGAGAGGCACAACAATGCCCAGAAAATGGAAAATCTCCCAGAGCAATAAATAACTCTTCGGGGGTACAAGCCTCTTTTTCATTTTAGTGTCTTTATGGTAGAAGAACTCAGAATCCAGCAGCATCGACCTAAGTATTGATTAAGACTCTGGATTTGGGTCATTTTTGTGACTCTCATTGCTGCTTCTCTGCCTCCTTCTATCACATGCACACCTAATAGGGAATTGGGATATATGCAGAATAGCTCTCAAACTGGAAATTTAGAGAAAGAAAAAGAGAGAGAGAGTCTGAAAATCTCCACCCACCACCCTCAACCCTAAACACCTTCACAAAATTCAAGGTCTTTTTTGTTTTAATTAACTATTTCTTCTGCTTCAGAATCACCCTCAGGAGGAACTTAAAAGCCTCAAACTTCAGAATGTACAGATTCCCCTCACGCCCCTTATGTCATTTTTCATTTGGCACCAAACATGATCACACTCTAAAATGTTTAGCAGGAATTTTTTAAAGTGAAAGAATCCCTAAAAAGGGCAGCCACTGCACACACATACACCTTTTTTGTTTCCTTAAAAGCATTAGGAATTGAACCAACTGACAAAAGGAACTATTAGTACCTTAACCACTCTCCGGGGCAGGCTGAGGGTCTGTGAAAATTGCATTAACTCCTTCAGGTGAGGCCTGGACTCTGACCACCATGCTGCTGTGTTAGCTTGATCAGATGTCAGCACTTGTAGGTAGCACTGAGATCTCAAAAGGTCACAGGATATTAAAGACTTCTGTTTGTGTTCATCTCAGTGACCTTGGAGATGCGGCCCATTATTCTTCTTCTAAAATTATTTCTTTACAAGAAAGTCCCTTTCCTCAAGGAGCTGAAATGAAAGATGTTTGCTTTTGGATTGGAGGTCAATTCCAGATAATGAAGTGACAATGTACGAAGAATATTTTGAAGTCTTATGAGGTATGTAGCTGGGTCCTATCTTATGACACAAGGTCAAGTTGTCAAGCCAGCAGAGGAAGCCCTGATGGCGTTCAATCAAAACTACTCTTAGAGAATCCTTAGGGAGATGCCACACTAGAGATCTACCTACTGTCTCTCAGTCAGTTCAAATTAGCTTTGAACGAAATATATATGTGTGTATACACACACACACACACACACACACACACACACATTTATTTATTTATTTATTTATTTAAGGGTATCCATGATTTGTTTTAATCAAATATGTTAAGACATGGAGACACAGAAATGACTGCCATGAAGGATGTAATTTACTCACAATTTTCTTGACACTGTAACCATAGCAAACCACTCAGGGCCCCATGGGGTGGCACCAGGGTCACTCATTAAGTAGAAGGACAAGCAGAAGATGTAGTCAAGAGCCTTTATGATAATTTCTTTTAGAAGGAGTGGGTGAGGCAAGGTAAGCAGGCTGAGTATTGGCTAGTTTGAATAATCTCAGGGGGCTCTGAGGATTAAGGCTTGAGGGTTGTCCCTAGTTGTCTACACCTGGTCCCAAGGTGACTAAGACAGGTAGACAAAATGGCCCAGAGGGAGAGCCCAATTAAGGAGGTGGTTGGAGGTATGGGCTCTGGATTTGTTTATTTTTATATGAAAGCTGTGCTCTTTTACTATCTCTAGAAATCAGCTTGCGGGGGGACTATCTCTAGAAATCAGCGAGGGGAGATTCTGTACCTCTAGGGTCAATGAGGCCCCAAGATGTCAAAGCATCAAAAAATTCAAACAGACTGACATTATATGGACATATACATGCACATATATGTACATACTCTAGGCCTATATTCATGCCCATCAAACAACTTTTGAATTTTCCTTTCAGTGCATTCTTTTTTTTTTTGGTCTACCCAGAATCTAGTACCCACTTCTAATGGAAGTTATATTTGGGGGTTCATCAAGATTTCTCTGCCTTTCACTGCTCAAGGGGTGAGCTTTTGACCCAAGCTATGGCCAACTTCCTCTGTCAGAAAATTGAACTTTGTGTGGAGTAATTAGAGACAAGAAACTCCTGAAACAGATTTTAAAAAATGGTCCCCCAACACCCAACACATTAGCTTACGATGGATTTCCAGTGCTACTTTGGTTTTTGTCCTCTCTGGAATCCAGTTCTTCAGTACTTCCTTAAACTGAGCTTCCCCATATGTATTCATTAAATTCATTTTTACCATAAGCTAGTCAGTGTGGATTGCTAGAGCTTACAGCCAATGAAACTGTAATGAAACAGTCTACCTGTAAATAGAGAAAGTACTGGTGATTTGGACTTTTTAATATTTCTTATCCCTTTATAACGATTCAACAAAGTTGACTTCCAATAACAATTGTGCTTTCGGTATCATAGGAAGTATGAAATAATCATGTAAATACAGGGGTTTCAGTTCTATGTGACAGTTATATTTTCTACTGTGTGCTAATAAATCGGCATTCTGTTTTCTACCCCAGTCTTCTGCATTACATGTAGCATGATTTCTGACATTTCTCAGGATAGGCAGTTACTGACAAGGGCTGGACCCTGAAACCTCAAAATGGAAGGCCAGGTCCAGTTACCTACTTTTAGACACTCACTCACTGAAGACCAATGCCAGGTACAAGCTCTTATCATCCTCTACTGATTTTTAGAGGTCTCAATGACGCTTCAGGGACTGAGGTGGAAAGGTTAACACAAAATTACTTTCTGGAGCTTGTGGTCATAGCAACGGGAAGAGAGCTGCATCAGTGGCCTCTCTGGCAGCTGCCAGGACAATCTGCTTACTGTCTCTTGACATTATAGCAGTTTAAGCCTTCTTAACTAGCCCCATCTTGCCTGCCAGCCTATGTGGATTTTTTCTCATTGGTCTGTGACTAGGTGTCTTCACTATCTATTCACACAAGGGCCACATTATCTGGTCAGACAATGGCTGAATTGGGTCTTGAGGCAGAGGGGTTTTGACAGTTTGAATACACCCAAAAATAACGTCAATGCAACCAAGGGCATTGGATGATACTTGCAGTTGTGTTGTTCTCCGCTCTTTTATTACTCCTTGAAAAAGGGACTATCTTCTCACACAAAATGTCATTCCAGGTGGGGAGATCATGCCTTTTGGAAAAGGAACAGGTGGTTGTAAATTCAAGTTTAGTGATGATCTTCTCCAAAACAAGTATTGTTGAAAGATGAGTACAGATATATTGGAAATGGATATTGTCAGAAGGCCAATCTGCTCTCAGGAAAGGGGAGAATAATAGGCATATTTTGTCCTTAATCCCTAAGATAGTATATATCATTCCTTAAAAAAAAAAAAAAATTGTATCAAAAAACCTATCAGACAGAGACATGAGAACATGAGTCCTGAAGTCCCATATTTCAGGAGAGGTAGGCAAAGACTCCCAGCCTATGGTAACACACCCGTAGCATTAGTCACTGCTGACTGTGTGGCACTGGCTTATTGCCTGGAAAACAGACTTTGGGGTATTTTTTGCAGCAATCAAGAAGGTTTCATTAAAAGATAATTAGTATCAGACAACACTGGGAAAGCCTTTCATCTGACTCATCAAGCTCATAAACAAGATAGTCCCAGCATGCTACAGTTCCATGAAATGAAGAGACATTTGTTATCCTGAATTACGATCAGTGGCTATTCAACAGAAGCCTCTGTGGCCTAGAGAGTCCACAACGCTTGGTTGTTCTTTGCCAAGCTCCATTTGGTTTACCCTTTTGTTCTCTTTCCTTCCTGTTGGAAATGCAAGGACGTTCCCCGGCTAAACATTAGCAGCCAAAACATTTAATCCACTAGTTACCAAGGGATCAATAGATTTCAGAGGCTGCTGAGCACTTTACGTGCATCTCTTCATTTACCCTTCCACTGGCACCAAGAGGATCCCATTTTACAGGTGAAGAAAAGAAGACTGCAATCTCCCCTCTGAAAACACCAATAAAAAGCTCAACTTCCTATGGTAGCTGGTAAGGTCCTGCATGTTCTGGCCCCTGCCCACCCTTCTGACATTACCTCGGGATGGGCTCATATACTCTCTTTATTCTGTTTCTTGAAGTCACCCTGTATATCCCTGCTTCATAGTCTTTTCTCTGGCTGTTTCCTTTGCCTATGAAGCTCTTTGGCCAGGTCTTTATAACTGGCTACTCATTATTCAGGTCTCAGCGCTATTGTCACTTAAATGAAGTGTCCTTTCCTGACCACCTCTCTAAATGACTTCTCCACCTCTATTCCTTTCTTTTATTTTTTCCTCAATAGCATGTATCACCATATGAAATTAGCTGTTAAATAATTTATTTTTATCTCATATTGCCCAATTTTAATGTAATACTGATGTCAGATACCTCAGGGTTGTTCATCATCTTCTACTTGCTCACTTGGGGTATTTAGTTTAGGTGCATGATAAATATCTACTGATTAAATGCATGTGTGAATGCAAGAGTGAGCTTCAGGGATTACAGGTGATTCACCAAAAGTCATATACTGCTTAAGTGACAGAGGCAAGACTCAAATCCAGGTCATCCTAATTCCAAAACTCAAATCCTTTTTTTTTTTTTTTTTTTAACATTTTTAAAAGATTTTATTTATTTATTTGAGAGAGAGAGAGAGAGAGAGAGCATGAGCAGGGAGAGGGGTACAGGGAGAAACAGACTCCCCACTGATCAGGGAGCCCAATCCAGGACTTGATCCTAAGACCCTGAGATCATCACCTGAGCCTAAGGCAGACACTTAACTGACTGAGCCATGCAGGTGTCCCCCCAAACTCAATTTTTCTTTTTTTTAAAGATCTATTTATTCATTTAACAGAGAGAGACAGAGCAAGAGAGGGAACACAAGTAGGGGGATTGGGAGAGAACCAGGCTTCCTGCTGAGCAGGCAGCCTGATGCGGGGCTCCATCCCAGGACCCTGGGATCATGACCTGAGCTGCAGGCAGACACTTAATAACTGAGCCACCCAGGTGCACCCAAAAAATCAACTTCTTAAACACGGTCCTATATAGTTTCTTTGTGGAGCTTTAAACTTATCAATTTGTTTTCATCATTTCAATATGTGCTCAGAGAAATTGGGCTCCAATGAAGTGGGGGGTGGAGAGCATAACCAAGTATGTGCAAAGAATGTAGGGCTGATATTCGACTGGTACACCATAGCATTACCAGACTGATGTTAAAAATATTCAAATGTGTCTGTAGTGATTGGCACGGAGCCATTGCTACAAAATTCTCCAAGTGACCCTCTCAGTCCCACCCTTAACACCACCTAAAGATTCGGAACAACCTCCTGCTGGATCTTTACTCGATCCAGTAACTAAAAGATTTATACGTGGCATGGAAGCAGGTTTCCAGGACCATTCTCTTCCATTCTAATTGATCATACCCACTGATCATCATTTCTGGAAAAACACTGAAGACAGTCATCATAAAAGCCAAGTTCTTAACTTGGTCTACACTTTGTCAAGATACAAAACTTAAACCATATCAGCTCAGCTGTAGGAGGATAAGCAAGAAAGTTCTTTTCCCTTTTATCTCATCAAACACTTATTATAAATTTAATAATTTTAAATAAATTAAATTAAAAGTTAATAAAAAGAAGAAAAGGATAGGCATTAGTGGAAGGTATTGTGAAATATTAATTGAATTGGCAAACCTGAAGTGTCCTGAATAAGATTTAGGGTCCTATATGGGACCATAATAATCATTTTCCCTTCAACTTCAGCTTTTAATTCTTTTTTTGTCCCAGGCCTCCCATTTGTATTGAATGCTTAAGAGTGAACTGATGAATAAGCCAGTGCTACAAGGGTCTGCAGGATACAGTAATGCCAACATTTACTGGATATTTACCATATTGGGAACTGGGAATGGTGTTAAATATATTATGTATGCATCATTCATTTATTCAAATTCCAAACTAAGAGCTATAATCTTCACAATACAATTCTATAATGAACACAGCATCATCCTTCTTTCACAGACAAGAGAACTGAGCATTGATTGCAGACAGTTATAACTTGTCTTAGGTTATGCAACTTCTAATAAGTTGGAGTCCAAATTTGAACCAGGGTCTCACTGATTACAAAGTAAGATCTCCTAACCACTCTGCAGAACTTTCTCTTGAAAGAACAGAAGCTTGATCAGTTTTCCAAGTTTCTAGTTAACATCTCCGCCAAGAGAACAGGAAGAAAGGAGTTTGTCTGGAAGTTCCTGTTAACATGAAATGATTAACTCTTTTGAATTTAAGCAAAGAATGCAGCAATGATTATCTGTTTCTGCTTCACAACTTTTTCATATGTTTCTGTTCCACTGGCATCTGGTAATGTTGAATTTAAGACAGTTCCCACTGAAAAATAATTAAGCCTTAGGATGAAACTAAACTTTAACACATGCCTACAAGTCCATTTCACTAAGACGCTGTTCCTGGTGCATTTATCAGCCTCACAGATAAAAGGCTGTATTAATTGCTTCTGGGGCTCAGAGATAATCCCTTTGCCTTCTCTGACTTACGACTACCATTAAGAGACTTAACACAGTAGTGGCATGGGCAGAAGAAACCCTACCCAATAAAAAACACAAAATGAAGTCATAGGAAGAGCTGTAGTGAGGGGAAAAAAGCCCAGAAAGTGTTATTGATTAATTAGTCAATATTTATAAAGAGTCTTAACAATTAGTCTCACTATATATATTTAAAAGATCACTTTATTGATAGCATGGGAGTATAGATTCTCTTTTTGGTAGTAGAGGAGCATGTGAACAGAATGGAGATGGGTATTGAATGGCAAAAGCCATTTTACCTGGTTGTCCCTCCATCTTTCTATATTTAAAATACCTGAAATTTTCAAGCTATCAAGTAAAACAAGCAAACTACAGCCACTCACAACTGTTTGGAGACTCATCATCTGGGCTGAGGGCAACCCAGATCTTTAATCATCTTTTGTAGATGGAATTGGGGTTTGCACTTTTCACATACATTGGCAATTTACAAGAATGTATGTAGGATACTGGGAATGAAATAAAACTCCACATATTTGCTTTCAATCTAGTCCCTTTGTCTTTCCATTGGCATATAATTTTTGTTGTTCTTCCATGTGTTAGGCTCTCGGCTTGGTAATTGTTTTAGAAGACAGCTTGGGGGGCACCTGGGTGGCTTGGTTGTTAAGCATCTGCATTTGGTTCAGGTCATGATCCCAGGGTTCTGGGATCAAGCCCCACATCAGGCTCCCTGCTTGGCAGGAAGCCTGCTTCTTCCTCTCCCATTCCCTCTGCCTGTGTTCCCTCTCTCACTGTGTCTCTCTCTGTCAAATAAATTTTTAAAAATCTTAAAAAAAAAAAAGTCAACTTGGAGGCCAACATAAACCGTGGGTATTGCCTCAACCACAACTTCACATGTACACACAATGGTTATAAAGCACACCTCACTGATTGGGGCACCTGGGTGGCTCAGTAGGTTAAAGCCTCTGCCTTCGGCTCAGGTCATGATCCCAGGGTCCTGGGATTGAGCCCCGCATTGGGCTCTCTCCTTAGCAGGAAGCCTGCTTCCTCCTCTCTCTCTCTGCCTGACTCTCTGCCTACTTATGATCTCTCTCTGTCAAATAAATAAATAAAATCTTAAAAAAAAAAAAAAAGCACACCTCACTGATAAGAAGGTAAACACTGCATGAGTCACACTGGCACACATACAAAGGTAACTGTAGGAAAAGAAAGGAGATGGCATTGGCCTGGAAAAACAGGACACTACTGATTACTGAGCACCTAGTGTATTCCAGACCCATGTCAGGCCTGCAACCCATATAACATTATTCAACCTTTGCCGTAACCATATACAACAGACATTCCCTTAGACTATTTTATAACTGCTCTGAGCTTTGAGAGGTTAACTGGTTTGTTGAAAAGCCCATGGCTTGTAAGTGACAATGCTAGGTTAAAAACTCAAGTTTTGACCCAAGGTGCATTTTCTGTTCTGTAAGAAGCTACTCAAATATAGCTCCATCTCTTTCATGGTTCTGAGAAGACCTCACGAAGAAGACAAAAATTGTGCAAGTCCTTGACAGGTGGATTGGACTTATACAGACAGACAGAGAGTGTTTGTTTCAGAGTAAATAATTTGTTCAGGGGACAAGAGTATAAGGGGGATGTGGGATAGACTGAAAAGGTAGACCAGAGTCAGATCTTAAAAGGCCTCAAATGACCATTTTTGAAACACAGAGTGATATGTTTTATATGGTCTCAAAGAAGATAAAGCTTATACACCAGTGGCAGTGCTAAAAATGATTTGCTGGAGGGAGATGTCTGCTACCTAGGGATTTGATATGAGAGCTCTTATGGGCTAAATTGTATCCCTTAAAAAAAAATCCTGTGTTGTAGTCCTAACTTTCGAACATGATCGTATCTGGAGATAGGGCCTTTACAGAGGTAATTAAGTTAAAATTCGGTCTTCTGCATGGGCCCCAACCCCATATAACTGATGTCCCTATAAGAAGAGAAATAAAACAAACACACATGGATGGAGGGAAGATGATATGAAGACACAGGAAAAAGTCAAGGAGAGAGCCCTGGAACAGATCCTTCCCTCAGTGCCCTCAATCAAGGAGTCAATCCTGCTGACACCTCGATCTTAGACTTCTAGCATCCAGGATTGTGAGAAAATAAATTTCTGCTGTTTAAAAGCAGCCCTTCCCCCACCCCAGCGCCCGCCTTGCCCCAGGCTGAGATACTTTATCTTGGCAGCCCTGGCAAATTAACACAAGGCTGATGCCTAATCCGAGGTCTCAATGTAAGCAAATCAGAACCTTTCTACTTTGGCTCAACATGTCAGTACCTTTCTGCTCTGTCTAGCCTCCTGGTCTCACCATTCATACTTGGCCCTTTAAAACTCTTCCTACAACCTTCATATCCAAACCTCATTATATCAAAAATGGAATAAATCGAAGCACCTTACTGAGCCTCTTCAGTCTCCTATGTACATTTAATCACTTCCCTCATTTCACTTCCTTTCTTGCTTATTTTCTCTCTCTTTTCATTTAAACCCCAACCGCACTGCTTTAACCCAATGTAGGAAGCTATGTCTAGGACAATTAACTCCATGAAATATGCCAAGAAGACTCACGCACTACACAGGGCTCATAAGGAATAGTTAACATATTTCTGGCAAATCCCGAGTCACAGAGATTCCTTTCTCTCCTCAATATCCCAGATGACAATGTTCCTATTAGAGTGTAACTACAGGTCTGCAGAATGGCACAGTTAAAATATATGGACCATAACTTTGTGTCTTTTCAAAGGTACTGAGCTCAGTGAAGATCTCAGTACTACAAACTGAGGCCAGCTTTACGTATTTCAACAATTAAGTATGTTTTTCCGTAATTCCTGTCAAGGAAATTAAATTTGCTTTGCTTTATTTTTATATCGCCCTATTTAAAATGAAACATTCACTTTCTCTCTTCCTCTACTGAACTTGACATTGCAAAAGTGTAGGGATATTGTCAGTGTTCACTGTGATAGTCCTTAGGGCCTTAGAAAGTCAAAATATGCAGAAATATAGGCTGAAGCCTCAAATGAGACAAATTTTTACTCAATTACAAAAAAAAAAGCAATCAACTTTACTGATTTAGAACTTGTTAAAACAAGACAACAGGTCCAAAATGAATTCAATTATGCTAAGCCCCACATCACCAAAATAAAACTTAGTTGCCTTTTTGGCTTTCCCAGAAATGGTACCTTAAGCCAGTCAGTCAGGAATCAGCTGATCAGCAGGGGTTAAGTAATCTGACTAATAGACACCTACTGTCCCTACGGGATAGGTAACCTTGCAGCAAACAGCCTGCTTGTTTCTTGGTATAACTTCCTTGTTCTCCCTCCCTTCTGCCTAGAAAAGTCTTTCATGTTGTCCAGCTCTTTTCTATCTGTTAGATTGGATGTTGCCTGATTCATGAATGACTGAATAATGCCAATAAGATTATTAACATTAGTCAAATTTTGTTTTTTAACTATCTAAATAAAAAAGTAATAGCCTTTCCTCCTAGGAAGCCAGGGTAGGTGAAGATGGGTACCCATACATGAATATTTTTATCCTCATTATACTGGGACTTAATTTCCTAGAATCACTGAATTGATAGGCATTTAACACATTTCTTACAAAAGGATGGGGATTAGTCAAAATACATAAATTGTCTTGGGAACATTCTCAAGGTAAGAAATTCTTTTTTTTTTCTTCTTTTAGATTTTATTTATTTATTTGACAGAGATCACAAGTAGGCAGAGAGAGAGAGAGAGAGGGAAAAGCAGGCTTCCTGCCAAGCAAAGAGCGGGGCTCAATCCCAGGACCCTGGGATTATGACCTGAGCCGAAGGCAGAGGTTTTAACCCACTGAGCCACCCAGGCACCCCAAGGTAAGAAATTCTTAAATGTACCTACAGAGATGGGCAGGTGGTGTACTGCACCATCAAAGACAGATCCAGCCTCGTACTAGCTTAAAGAGACATTGAGAACTCAAGGCCCCAGTTGGTAAAAAAGCCATAGTTTTGAATCATGTCCACAAACTTGCCAGAGTTGATCTGGCCAAAGGTGAGAACAGAGTCAAAGGCAGCTTCCTTTTAGGTTTCTTTGTGACGAGGCATAAGGGAGAGATGAACCAATATGTTTCCTTCATCCTAAGCGCCTAATCTCAAAAATACCAAGAGAATGAGGCAGATCACAGTGAGATCAAGGCTGACAGATCTTGGCTGAGAAACCATAAAGGCCTGAGTAGGAGCTAAAAGTATCCAGGAGCAGATATGATCAGAAAGCAGAAACTGTGAGATGTAAAATATACATTTGAAGTCTACTAAGTCAGAACTGGCATTGCCGGAGACTTCAGCCTATGATGGCTATGTATTTTGACTCTGTAGGGCTCTGGCACTTATTCCCACCTTTAAAAGCCATAAACTGGGTTGCTGGCAGAAGATCCTGAGCTCTCTGAGTTCTTAATACCCTTCAGCTCCTGCCCCTAAGTCGACCCTCACAATGAACCCCCTCACTCCTGGAGAAATATGAATGAGTCTTTCTCAGCAATCAAAGGGAACTAAAAAGAACAGAGTGTGAGGTCTAAGTGGCTTCTTTCCCCAACACACTCATAAGAACATCTGAACAGTCACTGTAAGATGACAAAACCTATTGTTGGATCATTTGCTTTCCTTTATACCTACTTTGGATAAGGACCTCTTTTAAGTCCTCTTGTGCACTACAACTCTTCTTTTTTCCAATTCATGACATAATTTTTACTCATGCTCTTGGCTGGTAGGTTGTTTATTTCTTTCCTGTCTTAAGCAGACAGGATACATGCTCCAGACACAAAAAACCCTAACCTAACATAAGGATTTATAGCCAGACGAAGGAATGCTACAGGGATGCCAAAATAAATAATGCCTAGAGAACTCATTTAACTGTTTTTGGAAATTTCAATGCTGTATTTATTCTCAATAGTTTCTTTGTCTGGGAAGATAAGGCATTTCTTATCTTTTTCTCAGTTTCCTTAATAAACAGCCTTATGAATGCAATGCGTGGGTCAGGGAATGGAATAAAGAGATGAAAGAAAAAATAAAAATCTCCTTTGCTCTTATATCTGCCCCTATTTTTGTCTATGATTGCTGAATTGCTTGTGAATTATTCTTTGGATATTTTTCTCATGGTAAAAGTAAAGAAAATAGAATGGATCTTTTTAAAGTGGGGGGAATTAATAGCCTTTTTCTGCTAATTCACATATGGTGATAATAGTTGCATTCTAATATAAAAGACAGGAAGTGGGAAGGGAGTGTTACAATTTCATGGAGAATATTATCGATCCTCTTGCTTATTTAGGCTTTATTATTGTTTATAAAGTTGGCCATTTAAAATACAAAACCCTTTACATGTGCAATTCCTAGGGAAAGAAAGCCAAACAAATTACACTCCTATTTGAGAGAGGAAATCTAAATGAGTATTTGGACTCTCTACAGTTAGGTCATCGATTTTGTGTGCTTGGAGGCAAAAGCAAATTATAGCATTTTAAAATTATTATTCCAGCTGTGAAAAACTTAAAAGATGGGACTTCATAGACAGTGCCATAGTCACATTTGTCATACAGGTTGTCCTGGATTAGCCAGTCTTGATTCTATCCATGCCTGAATTTTGGTTCTAATCAATGCCTAGCACTCAACCCTGCCCTGTCCGCAAGTACTGACTGTATTTTTCATGGGTTGCAACATCATCTTTGTTGATTTTGTCAGGTATTTTTGGAGTAAGCAGGAGAAAAAAAAATTTTTTTTTGATTTTTTGTCGTTTGGATTTTGTTTTGGTTTTCCAGGGCAGGGGCTCCTGGAGAAAGCACACACAGTGATACGAATAATACTGTGAACTGGTTGGCTCTTGTCCCTTTACCCTTCCTAATGGATATGTTTTGAGCCCTGATGGGGTATGGTCAGAAACTCCAAAAGGCAGTTTGTGAAAGTCTTTGTGGGGTTCTAGGCACCAGTTGGGTGCCTAGATCCAAGTCAAGGTCAACAGAGAGTAGGAAGTATTCCCCTGTTTTCTTGAGAGTGCTTGACAGCCCCAGTGAGCACTATGGAGGAGCAAGAGAGTAGCCTCAGTGCTCACTGTGCCAGACAGAGTGACTAAGAAGTAGTGTATGTCCATCTCACCAGTACTAGTGGCTCCTCAAACATATAGGGCCAGCCAGCTTGTGCTGAATCCACTGAGTGGATTGCCCAAACAAGACCTGAAAAAAGGTCTATGGGAAGTCTGAGGTCCTCCGGTCAAAAGAGGAGGGTCTGAGAACTGGTGACATTCAGGATGGATATTGATGTGACCACAGTTGTACTGAACAGTGGTTAATGACTATGGGTTACTAATACTTAACTCAAAAACCTTAACCTGAGGAAAAACAAACAAAAAACCCACAAAAACTTTAGCCTAGCCTCTGGGGAAACTGTGTGGAGGAGAAGATTGCTTGCAGATCACACCCCCACACCCGCTTCCATTTTGGCATCTTTTTCTTTTCTTTCAGTAAGTAGTTCGCCACTCTTGAGTTCCTAGTCATCTCAGTGAGTAATACCCAGATACCCAGATGCCTTACTCTGGTAATCTACCTCACTTTGCTGTATATTTTTCTTGACATTTTAAACTCCTCTTCCTCACCCCTCAAATTTTGCAGTCCCAAGTCAATGGAATAGAAGCCAGAGTCCAGAATTAGACCCAAATACATACGGTAAATTGGTATTAGTATTTGATAAAATAGGCACAGCATGTCGGTGAGAGAAAATGGATATTTTTCTCGGAAATAATAGTTGTATTTCCCATTTATTGCCTATAACAAAATAAATTCCAGGGGGATAAAAAATTAGGCATAAAAACATAAACATGTTTGAGAATAAAACATGGAGGAATGTTTAATACAAAAAGATTGGTTATATTTGGCTCCAAGTAATAACATTACGTGGAAAAATTATGAATGAAGTCAAAAGGCAATATTTAATAAGCAATATTTGCAATAGAAGTCATGAAAAAATGGTTGAGTTTTTCTTCATATAAAAATAACAATTGCAAATCAAAAATAAATAGGGCAACAACTCAATAAAAAATTTGCAAGAGACAGGAAGGAATAACTAACAGACAAGGTAAAAGTGGCATTTTAAACATATTAAAAAAAAAAGTTCAACTTCACTCATAAGCAACATGAATATAAATTAAAGTATTGTCAATTTCATCTCTTAAATTGGCAAAGATATGGTAGCTAATGTTAATACATTCTCTGTGAGTTTTATGGACAAAGAGATGGGCAGTCTGTGAAAGATTTGGTGGGAGTGTAAATGGGCACGATCTGTTCTGAGGGCAATTTAAGGATATCTTTCAAGATCAAAGATGTTTGTATCCTTTGACCAAACAATTTCATTCCAAAGAATTTGTTTTCCAGGTAGTCTCAGATAATTTAAAAGATGACTGTATAAGAAAGTTTTTAGCTTAGGTCTTAATAGGAAATGATTAGAAATAACCTATCAGTCTTTCAGTATGAGACTCATTAAATGAATTATAGTACAGTCATCTAAAACATTACTATAACATCATTAAAAAGATCCACTTATGCATGTATGGCATGGAAAAATGTCCAGTATATATTCTTAAGTTAAAAGAAAGCAACTACAGAATAGCAGGTACAGTATGCTGTCATTTGTTAAATACCCACACACACACTTGCATATGCCTATAGCCTCTCCTGAAGAGCACACAGAAACAGGAAACAATGACTGGTTTTATAGGAAAGAGGAGAGAAGTGGGCTGCTGGGAAAAAAAAGGAACAGATCTTCTTTTCACTGTTGATCTGTTGTACCTTAGGAATGTTGCATCTTATACCTTTATGAGTTATTCAAAGAGAGTAAATTACTTTAAACAGTATCTTTCTAGTTCTATTTCTCCACTCAGACAACCCTGAGTCTTTTATAAAGTGAACTGACTTGGGGCGCCTGGGTGGCCCAGTGGGTTAAGCCGCTGCCTTTAGCTCAGGTCATGATCTCAGGGTCCTGGGATCGAGTCCCGCATCGGGCTCTCTGCTTAGCAGAGAGCCTGCTTCCCTCTCTCTCTCTCTACCTGCTTCTCTGCCTGCTTGTGATCTCTCTCTGTCAAATAAATAAATAAATAAATAAAATCTTTAAAGTGAACTGACTTTACCACATCCCATTCCGCACTTAGTTAGGCCATTACTATTTGTGGAATGGAAGAACGAGCAGTTAGCTTTTTGCCAACAGGTATTTGAATGGCTAGTTCATCCACCAAAGGAGGCCTACGTTCTGAGACGCAAAAGCGCATGGACTTCACTTAACTCATACACATCAGACACTCCCAGTAATGCCACCAACCATGACCATCTTACTTCCATCATGGCACTTTGCTCTGTAACTACTTATCAAGATGCTTATTTATTGGATGCTTCCCCCATGAGACTACAAACTCCATGAGGGCAGGGATTCTGTTGTTTCTGTTTGATCTGTACCTCCCATATTTAAAAATTATCTACCATTTGTCAGACAAATGGAAATGAGTATCCAATACTAATTTTAGGAAGAATGACTGAAGAGAGGCATATATAAATTGAGTTAGCAACTTTTTCAGATAACATGGTTAACTTTAGAAAGAGCCAACAAGACTCATTTTTTTTCCAGTAAATGATTTCCTCTCTATTATTTCCAGTAAATTATTTCCTTTCCAGTGAATTATTTCCTCTCTGGGTCTTCTAAAATCAGCAGTGAAATGATGCACAATGATAGGGGCTTTCAACCATAATAGCACACAGAATCATTCATACAATCCAGGATTTTGATACTGAAGCCCGACCTCGGATCTACTAAAAAAGAAGCCCTAGAAGAAAGGACACAATGTCTCTGCAGTTTTCTAAAGCACCTGGATGACTTGGCTGGATCACTGGTTTTGAAAACTATTGATCTATGAATAGACAATCACACGGCACATCCTTACACCTATCATTCAGTAGGGAAATAAGATGCCCACAAAACCAAAAGGTAATAAGAAAAAGGCAAATAGTTGGGAAATAAATAAGGGATTTAATGCTGAATTGCTTCAAAATTCTCCCCGAATGGTGGTAATATAGCGTGCAGACTGGAGTCATCTGGAAACAAGATGGTGGAATCCAGATGCTTTACTGACAAATCTTTTGATTCCAGTAACAGTGAGACCTACTAACAGACTTAAACAATGAAGGGAATTTACTGACTCAACATTGAAAGGTAGTCTTGATTTCAGGTAAGATGTGATCCAGTCACTCAGATTATGTTACTAATGTTAAGAGTAGGATACTAAGGTTATTTTTTCTGTCTTCTTTTCTTTCTCCATGGTGGCGTTTCAGTCCTCAGTTTTCACGCAGTCAATGACCCTGTAGGAACTTTCGAGCACTCTCCTTATGATATTAAATGACTTCCACTATCCATTATATACACACTCAGTCATTATATACACATTATACACACACTCCCACATTACCCAAGGGAAGACAGATAGTTCCCTTTGGTTGCTCTTGGAGAATACAGACAACCTTATATTCCACAAGCTCCACTAAACATAAACCTTTTCCTGAATCTCTTCACTTGTACCGGTCACATTCCTATACCCTCAACCAATAAAAATCTTCAATGATTTTGAATACATTGTTTGGCATCATTCAAAAACAGATGACCCCCCCACATACACACACATACCCCACCCTGGAGCAGGGATAGATTCAGTGGTGAGCTGGAGAATGTCTGTACTCACTTACAATGGGCAATTGTTAAATTAGCAGAAATTTTGCAAGCTTGTTGTTCAAAAGATGCTATTAAATATAAAAATATATAAACATACAATAAAATAATATTTAAAACGAAGGAAATAAAAAGTTGCTTGTTAATTTTTTTTACTACATTTTACTACTACCTATGCTAGGGGGTCAGTAAATTATAGTCCTCGGGCCAAATGGAGTCTGCTGCCTATTTTTGTAAATAAGTTTTAATTAGGACACAACCATGCTCATTCATGTGCATATTGTCTAAGGCTTTTATAGTAGATTAGCAGAGATGAATA
The DNA here is from genome assembly GCF_902655055.1 of Lutra lutra. Lineage (NCBI taxonomy): Eukaryota > Metazoa > Chordata > Mammalia > Carnivora > Mustelidae > Lutra > Lutra lutra. The sequence continues at coordinate 182,036,309 of NC_062278.1, read as the reverse complement.
GTTGTGGCTGAAAACTCGTAGCTCCCAAATCTAAAGGATTTGCTATCTCGCTTTTTATTAAAAAAATCTTAATCTTGATAGATACTCTTGAGATGATTTATGTGTAGAGTTTCTGCCTAATGGAGATGTTAGAAAATGGTATGCTACTGCACATCTTTTTCTAACCCTACATTCCGTGACTTCTAGCTTGAAATTGGCCATGGGAATATTTACACCATGGGTATCAGCAAACGATATAAATTGGGGCTGTTCTTCTTTCCCTATGCCTAAAAGCATTTATTCAACATTTAACAGGACACAACTGCCTGTAACTAGCCTCACCCAAAACATATGGCTGTGAATGGGGAAAGGATGGCTTACTGGAGAGGAAATGAATGTTGGGTGATGGAGGCTAAGTCAACGCCCTCTGCAATTAGCATCTCTTATGTTTTACTTGGGTGTATTAAACCAAATGATTCTACATAGTACAGATCCAAGCTACTCTAGGATTTCTCAGGCTGAAGGAAGTTCAAAGAGCATAGTTGTAGACGATAGAAGGGGTAAAAGAAAGCCAGAAAGGTGAACTCTAATAATGAGCCCTGCAAAAAAGATGACAGAATCTAGAAGAGCCCAAGATGAGAAGAAGGAAAAGGAATACAAAATACACACACACACACACACACACACACACACAGGAAATCAAGGGATATGTTGCCTGCAGCAAATAGCCTCAGTACAAAATCTATTTAGAAGGTGAACATGAGAAAAAATTGAAAGAGCTTAAGACAAGATTCTGACAAGAAGCAGAGGCAAGGAAAGCATCTTAAATGAAGCAGCTCAAACGTGCCCATGGTCAGTCTGCGGGTGGCAACCAATCGGCTGCCAAGTGGGGTTCCCACTACCAAAAGTCAAATGCCACTTTTGGGGGATTGCTTCGAATCCTGGTTCATCAAAATCTGATTGGATTTTCTGCTTTCAGAATTTAGGGATGGATTAGAAAAATGTTTCTCACTGAGCACAGGTAACTCACAGAGCACTTCTTTTAATTAACTCATGAATTAATTTAGAGAGAGGGCAAGCGCAAGTGAGCGGAGGGCGGTGGGGTGAGGGACAGAGGGAGAGGGAGAGAGACAATTTTAAGCAGGTGCCATGCCTACAACACTGAGATCATGACCTGGGCCAAAATCAAGAGTCAGACACTCAGCTGACTGAGCCACCCAGAAGCCCCTCACAAAGCCTTCTTAAGGGCATGGCCTGAGGGTCCCGTTACTCTAGCATGACTTCAACCTAGCTTCAAGTCTGGGGCAGCTGGCATGTTTCCCAGTGCGCACAGAGAGAGCCTGAGGAGGCAATGTCTGCTGACACCAGTCATCTCAATAAAAAATGAACGAGAAAATATGTCCTATGGATTTTCACATGGGGCCAGCAAGCAGCTTTTGTCAAAAGTATAGGAGGCTTTGTATCTGGCATCAAAAGGGGGAGAAAAAAATGAAACCTGTTGGCAACAGAGTTAGCCACAATGGAGCGTCTAGGGGATACAGATAGCAGCTCATCAAAGGGTTGGTCTTAATGATACCTTCAAACAGAACAGAGCTGTGCTTAATGGCTTCCTGTGGTACTTACGTTCTTTAGAGCAAGGACATGGAAATAATGTTCTCAAAAAGTGAACTGGGATGTAATTCAGCGGAGTAAAATGACAGAAGTAATTCCAGTGTATGTATGGGAGGATTTATATTATTTCTATGAGCTACAAAATATTGATACCACTGAAAGGCAATGAAAAAGAAAAGAAAAATTATCTTTTTGAAAGTTTCTTTTGTATTACAGAGTTTGTTATTATCATGAGCTAGGGTTACTACTCCCCCTTTTGGTAAAGACTTTTTGCTTGACCAAACTGTAGTCAGGTTCCTGAATCTTCTAAGCCCATCTGTGCATGTGCTTGTGAAGTTCTGTTTTATTAAGAATCCTCAGCTGAACCAGAACCACCCCCTCACTATCTGATCACCCTCAATATCTCATCATGTTCCCCATCCTCTACCAACCACCAGATGACATCCAGTTACCTGGCCTGGCCTCAGCGAGATTATTGTTAGGTCGGTTTAGCCAGAACACTGCTTATCCCTGATTTTTCCTGTGAGTAATTTTCCATCCGCCAACCCCAGCCCTGCTCCTTGGCTATACATCCTATTTGCCCGTGCTGTATTCATAATTGATACCTGTTGTCTACCGAGGTCTCTTTTCCTCTATTGCAAAAGTCTTGAATAAAATCTGCTTTTAATGCTCTATTATCCAGCTCTGGCTTTTCTTGGATACCTTTTGCAATCTGCTATATCCCCAGACATCTGAATAACCATGGGTTTAAAAATATGTATTATTTCTGCATACATCTTTCTTAGATTTAGGAAGTCTACTCGTATTCTGCAACATCCTTCATAATTAGTACTTTGTGACTCTGATATCATGTGGAAACACTCAAGTGAATTTGTTTCACCCTACAGTTACTTCAACTACTTCAACAATTGTCAAGGAATGGGTCAGTTCACTGAAGAAGAAGAAGGAGAAGGAGAAGTGGAAGAAGGAGAAGGAGGAAGGGGAGGGAGGGGGGAGGGATGGAAGGGGAGGAGAGGAGGAGGAAGGGAAAGGGAAGGAAGAGAAGGGGAAGGAGGGGGAGGAGGGGAGGGGAGGAGGTGAAGAAGAGGTGGAGGGAGGGAGAGGAGAAGAAGAAACAGTGTGGAACTTGGTATACAAATTTCTTTCTACCAAATGAATTCAATAAATCAACAAGCATTTATTGAGCTTACACTATGTGACTCGCTCAGCCTGGAGATACAATTAAGAGTTTACTACTGGGTATGCCAAAAAGGCAAAAAAAAAAAAACTTTTTAAACTAATAACTAATTGCATTTTGTGATAAAAATTTATTATAAAATAAACAGGGTACTAGAGACCAAGAGAAAGGTAATTTGTAAATTCATTCAGTTGCAAATGACTGGTCTTAGGAATACTAAGTTCCCACTGATGTTTGCTTTTCACCTGGGCTATAGCTCAGTGGTTCCTAAAGTTGTTCATGTGTAGAACCACCTGGAAGTTGTAGTGTTCCTTTCAGAGCACAATGAATTATCATTATATGTAATAATGTAATGGATGTAGTTAGGACAAACTTACATAATTTGGTTAAGTTCATGGAATTTAGGGATGCTCAATTTAATTCAATACTCATGCTACAAAACAAAATTTAAAAAATCACAATGACACGGGGCGCCTGGGTGGCTCAGTGGGGTAAAGCCGCTGCCTTCGGCTCAGGTCATGATCCCAGGGTCCTGGGATCGAGCCCCGCATCGGGCTCTCTGCTCAGCAGAGAGCCTGTTTCCCTTCCTCTCTCTCTCTGCCTGCCTCTCTGCCTACTTGTGATCTCTGTCTGTCAAATAAATAAATAAAATCTTTAAAAAAAATCACAATGACAAATATTTCCCTAAAAATGAAACCACTGTTGTATATTAAGTCCACCAATTTCTAAATTCTTCTGCCAGTGCTCGTTTGGTGTAATCAAATCATAGCAAATGCAAATGGTTGGGGAAAAATGGGGGGGGCACCTTAAAAGTGAGAAAATTGTATTCATTTGTCTTAATTTTCCTGCTCTGTTCTTCTCAGACCCACTGAGAATGTCTGCTGTCCAACACTCATTTTTAGAACATGTATTCTTATGGTAGAATCTAAATTATCGAATATTTTTCCTTATACTCCTGACCTGATACCAATAACTAAATCATAGCAATAACTAAATTCTGCTGGCATGTACAGTCCTGTAGCATTGCTTTCCTTACACGTATACATCTTCGGTGTGGGGAATAAAGGAAGGGTGAACATCAGATTTTATTTCAGATACATTTTAGGAAAGATGGCAATTTTGAAGTTTGAACTCAAAATTTCAAAACCATTTTGACATGTATTTTAGAATCTCAGAGGTAATTTATAGACTATCCTGAAAAAAAGGAGCTGGTTTCCTTGAACCTCACTTGCTTATTTTCTTCTTTTTGCATATACTGAAATGCATCTAATGAACCACTTCTTTTAATGAATACCCTTGGATAGTTTAGGAATCCTGCTTAAATACAGTGATATCTTTTAGCCATGCTTGCAGGGCCAGCCTCTACTGAATTATTATCATTATAAATACATATGGGTAATTTGCATTAGTTCTTTTCTTTGTGCATATGTTAGCCTGCAAATAAAGCTTTCCAAAATCTTTTAAACTTTTCTGGAGTTCCAGGTATCAAGAATGTTAATGAAAAAAAATCAATTATTGTGAGGCTCCCCAGAAAGCTTTTAGTTTGCAAATGATAATCTCCCTCTTAACATCTTAACAGTAAAAGACATGAGCTGATAATGAAATTCTCACAGGTCAGAACTACTTGGAAAGAGAAGCACATCTTTGTGCTCATTCTGCCAATTTCCTTCATGCATCTGCCTTGGAATCCGATGGTTTTTGCCATCTCTGGTTCCTCCGTGATTAGCTCCAGAAAACGGAAAGATTTGCACATAAAATTTCTGAAGCAGCTCACTTTGATGTCAGTATTCAGGAAATCAGCTCTTCATATGCCCATATGTAAACATCTTGGCTACAGTTTCTTCATTATCCTTAGAGGACCAACTTCATTCCGATTGGAAATATTTTTGATTTATTAGGCTGTCAAGCTAACAAGTAAGATCTTTACATCCTAAAACAAAATACCTGGTTATTATCAATCCTAACGCTACATAAGCAGCCTGATCCAATCTATTTACAAGCATTAGTAGATTGATTATTTGGTTATATTTGTCCTTTTATGATCAACTTTTCAAACATATACATATATTCCACAAGTTTATGAGATTTCAATGAGTAAAACTTCTAATCTGGAAAACAGTGTAAGTTCATCAGAATCATAGAGCTATGTACATAAATTATACTATAATATGATATTATAAGTTTTAAGATTAGACATAAACATTGATGTTAATATATAATAATAAATATGTTAAAACGTGTGTATGTATGTATATATCTACATATGTACATATATATGTCATAAACCCATGTTAAAAAGTATGTTTGTGTGTATGTGTATAGTTCATAAAGTATACAATACTGCTTCTTTTGCGTGTATATTTACGATTTAATTTTCCATCATTTTATAAAAGACAGTCTTTTTTTTTAATTTAATTTTATTTATTTATTAACAGAGATCACAGTAGGCAGAGAGCAGGCAGAGAGAAAGGGAGGGGGGAGCAGGCTCCCCGCTGAGCAGAGAGCCCGATGCGGGCTCGATCCAGGACCCTGAGATCACGGACCTGAGCTGAAGGCAGAGGCTTTAACCCACTGAGGCCACCCAGGCGCCCCTCAATTGCGATTTTTGTTTGAGGGACACCTTGCATTGCTTTTGACACATGGACGCTCTGACATATCCTGCGTGGGACACCATCTGGGAGTCGGGGGATCTTGTAAGGGGCTCCTCTACTTCTCTAGGAGCATGGTGTTAGTCCCTAAGGACTCCCCATGGGATAATTTTAAACCACTAGAAACCATGTGGGTTGCAAAAATTTAGAAACATAGCTACAGTGGACTTAGTTGGACTATCAGTTAGATCTCTTTGCAGGAAACTCGAAAATAGATGGTAAGTACCCTGGCCCATCCCAGGCTTTCAGGGCTCTAAATCAGGGACATGAACCTAAAGGCCTCTTGCATAACATGTTTGGTCATAAGCAGAACAGTAAACTCCCCTGACACTACTGGATGGTAAGTTATCTAAGTAGGCCGTCCTCCAAATAAACCCAGGGTATGGGGAAGAAGGGGCCATCATGGACGAAGGGGACTCTGACTCTCTCTCTCACTGTTCTTCCTCCTAATAATGTTGGGGGCTTCTCCCTCACTCATTGCCCATTTTAATGGTTCTGACTGGAGCCAGCTGTGGTTGCTCTCCCTCAGGATGGGACATCTTAATGGTATTCCCAAACAGCTGCTGAAATGCCATTTGTTTTGGGGAAATTCCCTGTCATCTCTGGCCTGTCAGGGACTGCCTAATTCCCCTTGTTGGTGGAAAACTCAAGGCGCTTGATCCTCTGGCCAAGTGGATAATCTTGAGAACTGGAAACCGTCTGTCTGCTTTCTGGGAGCACTTCCCCTCCCCCTCCTCCCATTTCTTTTTTTTTTTTTTTTATTTTATTTTTTATAAACATATATTTTTATTACCCAGGGGTACAGGTCTGCGAATCGCCAGGTTTACACACTTCACAGCACTCACCATAGACACATACCCTCCCCAATATCCATAACCCCACCCCCCTCTCCAACTCCCCTCCCCCCATCAACCCTCAGTTTGTTTTGTGAGATTAAGAGTCACTTACGGTTTGTCTCCCTCCCAATCCCATCTTGTTTCATTTACTCTTCTCCTACCCCCTTAACCCCACATGTTGCATCTCCTCTCCCTCATATCAGGGAGATCATATGATAGTTGTCTTTCTCTGATTGACTTATTTCGCTAAGCATGATACCCTCTAGTTCCATCCACGTCGTCGCAAATGGCAAGATTTCATTTCTTTTGATGGCTGCATAGTATCCCATTGTGTATATATGCCACATCTTCTTTATCCATTCATCTGTTGATGGACATCTAGGTTCTTTCCATAGTTTGGCTATTGTAGACATTGCTGCTATAAACATTCGGGTGCACGTGCCCCTTCGGATCACTACGTTTGTATCTTTAGGGTAAATACCCAGCAGTGCAATTGCTGGGTCATAGGGTAGTTCTATTTTCAACATTTTGAGGAACCTCCATGCTGTTTTCCAGAGTGGTTGCACCAGCTTGCATTCCCACCAAGAGTGTAGGAGGGTTCCCCTTTCTCCGCATCCTCGCCAGCATCTGTCATTTCCTGACTTGTTAATTTTAGCCATTCTGACTGGTGTGAGGTGATATCTCATGGGGTTTTGATTTGTATTTCCCTGATGCCGAGTGATATGGAGCACTTTTTCATGTGTCTGTTGGCCATCTGGATTTCTTCTTTGCAGAAATGTCTGTTCATGTCCTCTGCCCATTTCTTGATTGGATTATTTGTTCTTTGGGTGTTGAGTTTGCTAAGTTCTTTATAGATTTGGACACTAGCCCTTTATCTGATATGTCATTTGCAAAGATCTTCTCCCATTCTGTCAGTTGTCTTTTGGTTTTGTTCACTGTTTCCTTTGCTGTGCAAAAGCTTTTGATCTTGATAAAATCCCAATAGCTCATTTTTGCCCTTGCTTCCCTTGCCTTTGGTGATGTTCCTAGGAAGATCTTGCTGCGGCTGAGGTCGAAGAGGTTGCTGCCTGTGTTCTCCTCGAGGATTTTGATGGATTCCTTTCTCACATTGAGATCCTTCATCCATTTTGAGTCTATTTTCATGTGTGGTGTAAGGAAATGATCCAATTTCATTTTTCTGCATGTGGCTGTCCAATTTTCCCCAACACCATTTATTGAAGAGGCTGTCTTTTTTCCATTGGACATTCTTTCCTGCTTTGTCGAAGATGAGTTGACCATAGAGTTGAGGGTCTATTTCTGGGCTCTCTATTCTGTTCCATTGATCTATGTGTCTGTTTTTGTGCCAGTACCATGCTGTCTTGATGATGACAGCTTTGATGACAGTAATAGAGCTTGAAGTCCGGAATTGTGATGCCACCAACTTTGGCTTTCTTTTTCAATATTCCTTTGGCTATTCGAGGTCTTTTCTGGTTCCATATAAATTTTAGGATTATTTGTTCTATTTCTTTGAAAAAAAAAGGATGGTACTTCGATAGGAATTGCATTAAATGTGTAGATTGCTAAAAGACAGTATTTTGGTGCATTTTATTTTTTAAGCAATCACAAATATGTATTAAAAACAAAGTGTTTTAATTTTCAGAACTAGAGCATTAGTTTTGTCTCAAAGGTAAACATGTGCTATGATAAATTTTTTTTAATTGAATATTAATTCATTAATTTAGTCAGGAAAACTTTTTTGACAATATAATTTAAGGCCAATTAAAATCCAGGTGCTTTCAATATAACACTGGTAAAAAGACAAGCAAATAAAACCAAACATAAGATAATGAAAATAATGAAGAACATTGCATGTCTACTCTTATTTTAAGCCAAAGAAAAAGATAATAAAAAATATAAAAACAAAAATGAACAATGCCATTAGACTGAACAATGGTAATTAGTGGGGAAAAAATCTTTTGAAAGCAAATTCAGGTAACATTTTCTGAGAGCCTACTAAGCAACATGGCCTGAGCTAATTATTAGCACAATAGCCTTGAAAAGTAGGCAGTTAACTCCACTTCCAGAATGGAGAGGTAGAAAGATTTTTTTTTAGTCACCAAACTGCACTTTGAAAGATTTATGGTATTTGTACCTCTAGTGCTTCTTTCCTCCTCATCTTACCTATTTAAATGGTAAAATGGGTCATACATAGAAAGACTACACAGCGCATTCACGTAGTTTGAAGAACAAGAAAAGAGACACCACCAGATGAAGAAAGAATATTAGCAGTAATTTTAAAGTCCCATACGCTGCTGGTGTTTCCTATATGAATCACTCTCCCAGCCTGAGGTAACCCAGAGCTGGGGGCATCAGAGAGTTTTAGCACTTGTACATGCATTCGTGAACACTGTTTCATTTTGTTAAGCTGAGCAAAAAAATATAAACCAATGAATATTCAGGGAAAGGTAATATTCCAGCTTTCAGGGGAAGCTACTATTAGTTAAGGGCTGCCTGGAGAAAGTACAGGGAGAGAGATGTGAGGCAAGAGTCTGTTTTCCCCTTGCCTCAGTTTAGAAGAGTGCAGTGTGGGTGGGATAAGTGGGTGAAATTAAGGATACCTCCAGGAGCTATAATCCTCACCCAGGCTGAGCCATCCAGCAAGACTAGCCAAAACCTGGACGTTTAGAAGAAATAAGACTCAAGAGTAGTCATCTCTATATGTACTTTTTGTTTTCAGAATATTCCCTTTTAAAATTATCCTGTTCGTGCTTCTTAGATGCAATATTCTCTATTATCTTGAATTTTTAAGTTTAATGTTATTTTTTCTTGTGGTCTGCTTTATTTCTGTGTGTGTGTGTGTGTGTGTGTGTGTGTGTGTGTGTGTGTCTGTTTTCTGGTTTCCACTACCAGTTTTAGAGGTTTTCCTCTAATATCTGAAATCTATGGCATCTGTTTGAGGTGAGATTTAGAGCTTAGAAAGCTGATGAAAGGTTTTGAGCAATATGAGAAGGACATTTCAACACTGAGCGTCAATGTCTGGTGAGGTGCGTGGGTCCTTCTGGAGTCACCCCCAATATAAATATTTTTACATATTTCTTCTTGGGCAGTTCAGACTCACAACCAACAGGGTAGGGCTGTTCATCTTACTAGACTCCATGAGGGAAGAGTTTGGGATTTTCCACATCAGGCATTTTAGCGTGCAGATGGTAGCCAGAGAACTGTTTGATCATCCTGTTTGGGGGATACTCATTACTCTTGGTTGTCTTCGTCATCATCCTCTTTTTCAACATCTCCGGGTAACAAATTTCTGGAATTCTACTAGAATGGGGGTAGTATCAGGGCATAAAGTAGGAGAGAATCTAGGTCTTCTCAGACTTCATCAATTCTTCTTCATGCGCTCCATCCAACCTGCTCCCACTCCATTTACCCATAGCTTCAGAGACATTCTGTTTCCTGTCAGTTAGGAGCACAGGGGAGGATCTGGGCAGGTTCTCAACACTTCACCAGCTTGAGATACAGCTTCCCCTTGGTTGCTAAATTAGTCCTTATTTATCCAACAGCTTTCATCTTCTAAAACTTTGTATTTTCTTTAATTTTCTTCTTCTCCTCTTTTTCCATTTTTGTGTATTTATTTTTGATTAAAATAATTCACTGAAGTTTTAGTAGTTTGTCAGGAGGATGTAAAATGGCTGCATGTTTTCCTACCCACTATCTTCACCTAGTGGGTAATAACAGTTGGTTTTTATGTGTCTACTTGTACAAAGAACTCTATTGGGTGTGACAATCAGTACTAAAATGAGTAAGGCATTGACTTCGTCTGCTCAGGGCTGTCATAACAAAGTATCACAGACTTGGTGGCTTTAAACAACAGAAATGTATTTCTCACTGCCACGGAGGCTGAGAAGTCTAAATCAAGGTGTTAGCCATTTCAGTTTCTGGGGAAGGCTCTCTTCCTGGCTTGCAGACAGCCACCTTCTTAGGTTGTCGTGTGGCGGTGAGGAGGAAACTCCTGTGTCTCTTCCTTTTTTTATAAAGGGCACCAGCCCCACTGTATTTAGACACATCATTATGACCCCATTCAATCATCCTCACAGGCCCTATCTCCAAATACTGTCACTTTGGGAGTTAGGGTATTAGCATATGAATTTTAGGGAGACACAATTCAGTCCATAGCATTGGCACTGTCTCTTCTGTTCTCGGATTTATCACACCTTTAAGGAACAAAGACCTTTGCACACCTAATGAATCAATAGCATAATATTTTGGTTTGGTACTCTATAAGCAATATGCTAAATAATTATTTGCTAGTTTGGAATATGGTGTGAGATAAGGAGAGCCAATGAAGTGTTGCACATGTTGATACAGGCAAATAAACACAGAGCAACACCCAGTCTGATAGATTATGTGAATCTCAGCTCTGGCAAAGTGACTTGAGGAAGTTACCTAAACTCTGAGCCCATTTCATGATCTAAAAAGGGAGATGATCTACACCCCTTGGACTTGTTATGGGGCAGTAATATAGAAAATATCTTTAAAGTGCCTGGATACAGCAGTTGCCTCAACAAGTATTAGCTACCAACTGAATTACTATAGAAATCCAAGAAAGAAGGAAAGAAGGTAGGAAGAGAAAAAAGGTGGGAAGAAGAGAATGAAAACATGGTAAGAAGGGAAAAGTTTTTCTCAATCTATGGAGGGACTTCATTTATTTTTTAAAAGATTTATTTATTTATTTTAGAGAAAGAGAGTACTAGGTGAGTGTGAGTTGGGGGGAGGGGTAGAGGGAGAGAATCTCTTTTAAGCAAGTTTACCACTGAGCACAGAGCCTGATGTGGAGCTAGAGCTCATGACCTATGAGATCATGACCCATGAGATCATGACCCTGAGATCATGACCTGAGCTGAAACCAAGAGTCAGATGCTTAACTAACTGAGCCACCACCCAGGCGCTCCTAAAGGAACTTTGTTTTAAAAGTCATCTCTTACTATTTCCAGAGAGGAGCAAATGATCTACAATGCATTTTAATGACCTATTACTTGAAAAAGAAGAAGAAGAAAGAAAAAGAAGAAGAAGAAGAAGAAGAAGAAGAAGAAGAAGAAGAAGAAGAAGAAGAAGAAGAAGAGGAGGAGGAGGAGGAGGTGAAAGGAAAGGAAAGGAAAAGAAAAGAAAAGAAAGAAAAGAAAAGAAAAGAAAAGAAAAGAAAAGAAAAGAAAAGAAAAGAAAAAAGAAAGCAAGCCTTGGGTATGATCTTGTCTTGGCACAGATCCTGGGAGTGCAAAGAGACATAAGTAAACATTTATGAGCTGGGGTAAATTTTGAAATGTTGTGTCCCCTGGAGCAAAGCAGTCATATGCTAGTACTAATTAATCCTTGTTTACCCTTGAGGAGCACCAAGGGTTCACACACAAGGGAGGAAAGAGATAAAATAAAATAAAATCATCACTTTTTTTTTTTTATTTGAACCTCAGCACTTCATCTATTAACCTGGCGTCTTGTAATGTTATTTTGAAAACTAATTCTCTCAGAAAGAACTCCCTATATGAATGAGAGATTAATACCAGTGAATCCAAATCATGGGCATTCTTGCATTGAAATGCTTCCTTAGCAAGAAATGGCTTCCTAGGTAATTTTTTTTTTTCCCCACAGTCATTATTTTAGACAGCAGCAGTATGGATGGTTTCCCTGTGGATAGCCAGTAAGATTGCTTCTAAATAATTCCAAGTGCCTGAAATAATTGATTTTTCCCTTTTGGGCAGGGGTGAGATGGGGAAGAAAATAGGTTAGTTGAGGGTTGGACCTAAACAGTAGTTTTAACATCACACACACAAAAAGACAGGCTAGCTCTGCTGTTCCTGGAAGCGGTGGTTTTGTCCAAGTGAAGGAGAGCAGAATTGGTCCAAAAGTCTCTACCAACTGGCTGAAGGAAGTTAACAAACCACTCTTAGACATGGGTCTAAGTTCAAATGAATGTGTGAATTTCTTATGAAGGTTCTTTGCTTTGTATTACATGGTTCCTTTTGAGTAGATATGAAATACCTTTTTCTAGCCAACAGATTTGCTCGACATTTTATGGCCTGAAGATGTAACATGAGCTGACTTCACTGTTGTTTTTTTTTCCTTCTTTTTTCCATAGGATGTGTCTCTTTCTTGTTTACATGTCATATTCCTTTAGACATAAAAGAAGACTCCCTTTTCCGATTATGAGTTTTTTTTTTTTTATTTCCATGAAGAGGGATGAAAGAATCAAGTGGTGAGGACCCACAGTACAGTCACCAGCAGGAGAGGTGCCAAGCCACAGGAACCACACATCTAAATGATGGCTTTGGGGGAGCACGGAAGAAAAGGAATCTAGTCGCCTATGGAGTAGATATTTCATTTCTCTAGAAATATCAACACAGAACAAATGAAGGGGATAAGGTTAGAGAACTGTAGAAATTATTGTCAGAGTTCCTGAAAGTTCTAACAGGACTTTTAGAAACCTTGAGATTTTACTCTGAAGAGGACAGGAAGACTGAGCAATATGACTTGGAAATACTTTCTCCCCTTCTCAGGGTTGTCTTCCATTTTCCCAATGGTGACTTTGAAACACAAAAGTTTATAATGGTGATAAGTTCAATTTATCTTCTTTTTCTCTTTTTGTAGCTAGTGATTTGGAAGTTGTGACTATGAAGGCTTTGCCTAACCTGAGGTCATGAAGATTTTGTCCATATTTTCCTCTAAGATTTTTACAATTTTAGCTTTTACATTTAGGTCTGTGATCCATATTAAGTTAATTCTTATTTAAGGTATAAAGAAGGGATCTAGCTTCATGCATGTGGATATCCCAGCACCATTTGTTATGAGACCATTCTTTCTCCTTTGCATTGTCTTGGTACCTCATGGAAATCATCTGACAATGTGACAGTGTTTATTTCTGGGCTCTCAGTTCCGTCCCCTTGATCTCCATGTAATCACAGTGTGCTACACTATTTGGATGATTGTTACTTTATTCATTTTATTTACTGAGATTTAGCAGATTTTTCCTAATTATTTCCTCCTTTGTTGTAGGTCCTGAGAATGACTTAAAAACATTAAATTTTTTTTTAAAAATAAATGTTAACATTTTTCATCTGTTAGGGGTGTTTCTCTAGAGCAAGAATTTATGGAGCTCTTCACTCCACCATTCCAGAAGGTCCTTCCCCTATTTTCTGCATCAAAGAACAAAGGAGTAAAAGAAATGAAAGCAGATACTGAAGGAAATGGAAGGAAAAAAAGGGACACATGGTCAACTCAATTAACATTAACTCACTTCTGAGAGTCCATGACAAATGAAACATGCTAAACTTAGGATAGGTTTCAGAAGATTTAGGGGCGCCTGGGTGGCTCAGTGGGTTAAGCCGCTGCCTTCGGCTCAGGTCATGATCCCAGGTCCTGGGTTCGAGCCCCACATCGGGCTTTCTGCTCAGCAGGGAGCCTGCTTCCTCCTCTCTCTCTGCCTGCCTCTCTGCTTACTTGTGATTTCTCTCTGTCAAATAAATAAATAAAATCTTTAAAAAAAAAAAGAAGATTTGAGTAATACTATTAAAAATTTTCAAAAAATTAACATATATTTAATATGTCAATATGAACTGAGATACAATTAACATATATTTAAATCCTTTAAATATACCTTACATCTTTAGTTAATGTCTACATAATATGACACTAAAAAAAAAAATCTCAAATCCTAGAAGGTGAAAAGTAAAGATCTCATTCTTTGGCAGCTAATACAATAAAAATAAAAATAAGTAAGAAAATAATAGAAGAAAAGTAGACCCCAAAATATCAGCCCTTGAATTTCAAAATAACTCTCTCTTAGACAACTCTTAAGCTAATGAAGAATCCAAAGTTGAAGATACCAAGTCTCTAAAAAAAATTATAATAAACATATCATATCCAACTGTGCACATATGACTAAAGTTGTATTTGGAAGAAAATCTATGGCATCAAACATGTAAAAATTCATGTAAATACTCATATAAATATTCATGTAAATATGAAAATAAGTGAATTAAACATTTAACTCAGGGGGTACAAAAGGATACAGGAGCCACAAAAAACCAGCAGGAAATAAAGATAAAAGTAAAAAAATGTATCAAATTTAAAAGCAATAAAATAAACTGATTTAAAACATTAGGGGCTTGTCATTTTCATTTGCCAATAAAATAGTCACATCAATCTCTAGTTACACTAACCAGGAATAAAAGGACAAAACAAAAAGAAAAGATGTAAATGACCACAAATAAAGATGAAAGTAAAAGAACTATATGAGTAATCTTTCAAAACTCTGCGAGTACCCTTGAAAATCTGAAAAAAATTATTTTATTTTATTTATTTTTATTACTGTTTTTGGTAAATACAAGATTACAAAATGGATCTTCATAGTATAGAAAGGAGAAAAATAAACCAAGATTTCATTTCAGAGTTTCAGATACTATCTCAGCTCCTTTTTTAAAATTTTCATGAAACCTAAATCTGATACATTTTAAACTGTTGCAGAGAGTGTTAAAAGAAGGAAAACCTCCAAATTCTTTTCATGACGCCCTATTTGTTTCAAAACAAAGATAGCTTCTTGTTAGTTTTCTATGCCTGCCATATCAAATTATCACAAATTTAGTGGCTTAAACCAACATCAACTTATTACTCCACAGTTCTATAACTCAGAAGTCTAACATAGGTCTTCTCAGGCCAAAATGGAGTTGTTGGCAGGGCTTCACTCCTTTCTGGAGATTTTAGGAAGAGATCCATCTCCTTGCGTGTGTGGGTTGTTGGCAGGACTGGGTTCCTTGCAATTGTAGTACTGAGGCACCCGTTTCCTGGCTGGCTGTCAACTATGGGCTGTTCCCAGCTTCTAGAAGCTGCGAACGTGCCTTGATTTCTGTGTGATTGGATTTAGCTCACACAGATAATCCAGGATTGTTTCTCCAATTTAAGGCAAATAACCTCAACTACATGCACAAATTCTCTTCTGCAAGGTAAAGTAACGTATTGGCAGGTTCTAGAAATTTGGTTAGCTTTATGGTGACTCATTATACATCCCTCTCCCCCAAAATAAACAGGGAAAAGAGTTATAGACTAATTCCATTTGTGAATATTGATACACTATAAATAACTTAAAGTAGCAAATAAAATTTAACATGTTAAAAGTAAAAGAATGACAACCTTAGCTAAGTATGATTCATTTTAAAGATTCAAGTTTGATTTAAAAATGCAACTTATATGACTACATTACATCATGAAATTAAAGACAAATAAATCAACACTTTTTTTCCAATGTTTAAAATAAAAAATCCTTTGAACACCATAAAAATATTAAGGAAAAGAAGAAGAAATTGGGATGGAAGAGGTAACTCTAAAATCTAGAAATTTTGTCTTTGGACCTTTCCATGTCAATAGCTCATAATGTCAAATAACACATAGCACTTAATACTTAACCTACCACCTAACAATCCTATAAAATAAGTACTAGTATTGCACCATTTTATAGAAGACGCCAGTCTTTATACATTAATAACTTGCCCAAGGACATCAACTGGAGGTTTTCCCTCCATCATCTTCTCTTCTCTACTCCATCAACAGGGTCCCAGCAGCCACCACAATCACCATCACAATGCGGTCTGCAAATGGGCACTCTACTTCTTCTTCTTTTTTTTTTTTAATTTAATTTAATTTTATTTCTTTTCAGTGTTCTAGAATTCATTGTTCGTGCACCACACCCAGTGCTCCATGCAATACGTGCCCTCCCTAATACCCACCACCAGGCTCACCCAACCCCCCACCCCTTCCCCGCCAAAACCCTCAGTTTGTTTCTCAGAGTCAACAGTCTCTCATGGTTTGTCTGACCCTCCGATTTCCCCCATCTCACTTTTCCTCTCCATCTCCCAATGTCCTCCGTATTATTCCTTATGCTCCACAAGTAAGTGAAACCATATGATAATTTACTCTCTCTGCCTGACTTATTTTACTCAGCATAATCTCTTCCAGTCCCATCCATGTTGATACAAAGGTTGGGTATTCATCCTTTCTGATGGAGGCATAATACTCTATAGTATATATGGACCATGTCTTCTTTAGCCATTCATTCACTAAAGGGCATCTTGGCCCTTTCCACAGTTTGGCAACTGTGGCCATTGCTGCTATGAACATTGAGGTGCAGATGACCCTTCTTTTCACTACCTCTGTATCTTTGGGGTAAATACCCAGTGGTGCAATTGCAGGGTCATAGGGAAGCTCTACTTTTAATTTCTTAAGGAATCTCCACACTGTTTTCCAAAGTAGCTACACTATCTTGCATTCCCACCAACAGTGTAAGAGGGTTCCCCTTTCTCCACATCCTCTCCAATACATGTTGTTTACTGTCTTGTTAATTTTGGCCATTCTAACTGGTGTAAGGTGGTATCTCAATGTGGTTTTCATTTGAATCTCCCTGATGCCTAATGATGAACATTTTTTCATGTGTGTGTTAGCCATTTCTATGTCTTTTTTGGAGAAGTGTCTGTTCATGTCTTCTGCCCATTTTTTGACATGATTATCTGTTTTGTGTGTGTTGAGTTTGAGGAGTTCTTTATAGATCTTGGATATCAGCCCTTTGCCTGTAGTGTCATTTGTAAATATCTTCTCTCATTCCATGGGTTGCTTCTTTGTTTTTTTTTTTTTTTGACTGTTTATTTTGCTGTGGAGAAGCTTTTGATCTTGATGAAGTCCCAAAAGTTAATTTCTGCTTTTGTTTCCTTTGTCTTTGGAGACATATCTTGAAAGAAGTTGCTGGGGCCAATGTTGAAGAAGTTACTGCCTATGTTCTCCTCTAGGATTTTGATAGATGCTTGCCTCACTTGAAGCCTTTATCCATTTCGAGATTATCTTTATGTATGGTGTAAGAGAATGGTCAAGTTTCATTCTTCTAGACATAGCTGTCCAATTTTCCCAACACCATTTGTTGAAGAGAATATCTTTGGTCCACTGTATATTTTTTCCTGCTTTGTCAAAAATTATTTGACCATAGAGTTGAGGGTCCATATCTAGGCTCTTTACTCTGTTCCACTGGTCTATGTGTCTGTTTTTATGCCAGTATCATGTTGTCTTGGTGATCATAGCTTTGTAGTAAAGCTTGAAATCAGGCACATGATGCCCCCAGTTTTGTTTTTCGTTTTCAACATTTCCTTAGCAATCTGGGGTCTCTTCTGGCTCCATACAAATTTTAGGATTTTTTGTTCTAGCTCTTTGAAAAATGCCAGCAGAATTTTGATCGGGATGGCATTGAAAGTATAGATTGCTCTAGGCAGTTTCGACATTTTAACAATGTTTATTCTTCCGTTTCATGAGCATGGAATGGTCTTCCATCTTTTTCTGTCTTCAATTTCTTTCATGAGTGTTCTGTAGTTCCTCGAGTACAGATCCTTTATCTCTTTGGTGAACTTTATTCCCAGGTTCTTGGTGCTATAGAAAATGGAATTGATTCTCTCATTTCCCTTTCTATATTTTCATTGTTAGTGTATAAGAAAGCAACCGATTTCTGTACATTGATTTTGTATCCTGTCACATTACTGAATTGCTGGATGAGTTCTAGTAGATTGGGGTGGAGTCTTTTGGGTTTTCCATATAAAGTATCATGTCATCTGTGAAGAGAGAGAGTTTGATTTCTTTGTCAATTTGAATACCTTTTATTTCTTTTTGTTGTCTGATTGCTGTTGCTAGGACTTCTAGTACTATGTTGAACAACAGTGGCAAGAGTGGACATCCTTGTTGTGTTCCTAATCTCAAAGGGAAGGCTGTCAGCTTTTCCAAGCCTCCCTCAAAAATATTGAAAAAATCTAGAATACACCAGCTTTCCTTACACATTAAAGAACTGGAGAATCAACAATAAATTAAGCCAATCCCACACACAAGAAGGTAAATAATCAAGATTAGAGCAGAGACCAATGAGATAGAAACTAGAGATACAGTAGAACACATCAACA
This sequence comes from Lutra lutra, assembly GCF_902655055.1. Lineage (NCBI taxonomy): Eukaryota > Metazoa > Chordata > Mammalia > Carnivora > Mustelidae > Lutra > Lutra lutra. The sequence continues at coordinate 182,018,107 of NC_062278.1, read as the reverse complement.
AAACTAGAAGCTGGTTTTTTGAAAGAATCAATAAGATCAATAAGCCTTTGGCCAAACTAATCCAAAAGAAGAGAGGACCCAAATTAATAAAATTATGAATGAAAAGGGAGAGATCATGACTAACACCAAGGAAATAGAAACGATCATCAGAAATTAGTATCAACAGTTATATGCCAATAAGTTAAGTAACTTAGATGAAAAGGGCATTTCTGGAAACCTATAAACTTCCAAAACTGAATCAGGAAGAAACTGACAACCTGAATAGACCAATATCTAGTAATGAGATTTAGCAGTGATCAAAAACCTCCCATGAAACAAGAGCCCAGGACCTGACGGATTCCCTGGAGAATTCTACCAAACATTCAAAGAAGAAATAATACCTATTCTCCTGAAGCTGTTTCAAAAAAAGAAACAGAAGGAAAACTTCTAGACTCTTTTTATGAAGCCAACATTACCTTGATCCCCAAACCAGGCAAAGACCCCACCAAAAATGAGAATTTCAGACCAATAACCCTGATGAATATGGATGCAAAGATTCTCAACAAGATCCTAGCTAATAGGATCCAATAGTACATTAAAAAGATTGTCCACCATGACCAGGTGGGATTTATCCATGGGATGCAAGGGTGGTTCAACATTCACAAATCAATCAATGTGATAGAACAAATCAATAAGAGAAGAGAGAAAAATCACATGGTCCTCTCAGTTGATACAAAAAAAGCATTTGACAAGATACAGCATCTGCTCCTGATTAAAATTCTTCAAAGTATAGGGCATTCTACTTCTAAAAGCCTTTTGGATACTTGCTGGGAATGGAAAATAAATACGAAGTTCAATTTCCTAGGGTTTAACAAAGACTTTTATATCTTCTACTCCAAACATGTGTTTTCATAAATTAGAAAAATATATAAGATCAAGAAGGACTTACCGGGCGCCTGGGTGGCTCAGTGGGTTAAGCCGCTGCCTTCGGCTCTGGTCATGATCTCAGGGTCCTGGGATCGAGTCCCGCATCGGGCTCTCTGCTTGGCAGGGAGCCTGCTTCCCTCTCTCTCTCTCTCTCTCTCTGCCTGCCTCTCTGTCTACTTGTGATCTCTCTCTGTCAAATAAATAAATAAAATCTTTAAAAAAAAAAAAAAAGAAGGACTTACCTAGGATCTTACACTTATTTTGAAACAGCATCTTGATCAGAATCTAGCCTTCTGAGCTCCTTCTTCCATTATTTTGTGGTCCTGGGGAAGGTAAAAGAAGAAATACAGAAAATTGCTTACTTCCAAATTAGATATATTCTAAGCACAGCTGATAACATTCTAACATCTTTCTCAGTTGGAGTTTTTTGAACTTGGGATATTTGAAAATTCCTTTTTCCTTCCCTTCATTGACTGGAAAGCCCAACCCTGCTTGACTCACCTCTACTACCTATTCTTCTCCTTGTCCTTTGGTCATTGTACTATGTATAAGACCATCATCAGAACCTGGGAAAGAAGGTAAAACTAAATTCATGACTCTGGCAACTGTTGTAATCATTGAGCTCAAGCTCTAGAAAAGAAAATCACAATCTTCTTCTTATATCTTCACATAGTCTTCCCTCTGTACCTGAACATGTAATTCAAGGCTCACTCCATAAATTCAAGCTTTGTCTCTTGACTTTCCAGCATGCAATGAGCTATTGGTCCTCTAAAACCTATTTACTGAACACCTAGTATGTGTCAGATATCAAGTCAAAGGCTTCCAAATATCCTCCCCTATTTAATCCCAGAACAGCTCACTTAAGAGGGATTATTGGTTCTAAGATGGGGACGTTAGAAAATTCAAAAGGATTATAATATTAAGAGGACCATAATCATTGTTACTACCATTTACTGAGAATATATTATGAACCAAAGATAGTGCCAAGGGCTTTTCAGTATTAACTTGTGAAATTCTCAGAAAATTCCATAAGGTACTATACTACTAGTATCCCTATTTCACAGAAGAGAAAACTGAGGAATAGGAAGCTCAAAAAACAAACCCAAGGATTTAGAAGAATAGCACCAGGTTTTGAAGCCAGGGAGTTGAATACAGAGCCTGGTTCTTAGTCACTAGGATTATCTGTCCAGGATCACATAGCAGATAAAAATAGTATTGGAAAAATAAATCAAAAGCCATCAACTGAGAAGGGATAAACCAAATATGGTATATCTATACAATAGACAGTTATTTGGCAGTAAAAAGAATGAAATATTGAAATATGTTACAACATCTAAGTTATAGAAGCAGTTACAATAGAATACATAGTATATGAATCCAATAATACAAAATGTCCAGAATAGGCAAATCTACAAATACGGAAAATAAAACAGCAGTTGCTATAGGCTGAGAAGGGAAGGGCATGCTTTAAGAGAAGTGGGGAGTGACTTTTAATGAGTATGGGAGGGTTTTTTTTGTGGGGGAGAGGGAGTCGGTGATAAAAATATTCTGAAATTATGGTTATAGTTGAACAATTGTGTGAATATACTAAAAACCTGGTGAACTGTATGTTTAAAATGGGCAAACTGTATGGTAGGTGAATTATATTTCAATAACCTTATTTAAAATAATGGGGCTAGAGGGACCTGGGTGGCTCAGTGGGTTAAGCCTCTGCCTTCAGCTCAGGTCATGATCTCAGGGTCCTGGGATCGAGGCCCGCATCGGGCTTTCTGCTCAGCAGGGAGCCTGCTTCTCCCTCTCTCTGCCTGTCTCTCTGCCTACTTGTGATCACTCTCTCTCTATCCAATAAATAAATAAAATCTTTAAAAAAAAAATAATGGGGCTAGAACCTCAACCCCAGACTTAGAGATTTCAAGGCTGGGCTTCTATTTATTCTACCTTTTTGGCCATCCCATTTTTAGCTTCCCCTTATATCACTACTTAGGTTTCCTTGTTGGTTCATTAATTCTTCATAATTTGTCTAATCAAAAACTACAGGGCAGGAGCTCTGTTGTAATTATCTTTGTTCCATCAAATTCCAAAAGGTCTAGTATTTCCATGTCAGCTCCCCATATTTTCTATTGCACAAGAAAAATATGTCCAAGTGAGGGGATTTTAGGCTTACAAAATAGGCCTGTTCCTAAAAAGTTGAGACTTCAATTTTATATTGAATGCTTAAATATTTAATGTACTTAATATCTGTCACCATGTCACTAGTTCTGTCTTAGAGTGAATGGCCATCTGCCTCATTTTTATTTTTGGAAATCTGATTTTTTTTTTTTTTTTTTTTTTTTTTTTTGCCTATACTCATTGAGATCTCCTTATAGCAAGGTACATTTTAAATCTTGTCTATTACAAGTTGATTTGGCTCATTGTTACAATGCTGGAGAGTCTATGCAGAAAAATTTAAACTTGTTAAAACTGTTTTTGACATTCAGTGTCATAATACTGTAAGTAGGTTTCATTTCAACATTTCCATTAGCTGGTGGTAATAACTCATAATAAAAATAACAAATGATTGCAGTATTAAAAAGTCAAATAAATAACTATGTAGATACACGTGTATAATTCTACAGCAGTTTTCATGGATTTGTACTATCAAAGAAGTTCATATATTAGAATGTAGTAAAACAGCTTTTTTTATAAAGTATTAGTATGTGTTCTTACTCTCCTTCTTCACTTTACTTCTCTGATATTCTTTCTAAAAACTCAGAGCCCTGGTCTGGTGATGGAAAAAAAAACAAAAAACAAAACAAAACAAAACAAAAAACCCAAAAAACCACACATCAGACCAACGCAGTTTGGGAAATATTCTACAGGATACTGGGCCAGTGCTACATAAGAATGTCAAGGTTTAAAAAAACCATAAAAGACTGAGAAAAAATCACAGACCAGAGGATACTAAGGACATAGAGCAACTAAGTGTGGTGTGGTGCTCCAGAATAAATCCTGAATAGAAAGGGGAAATTAATGGGAAAACTGGTGAAATGTCAATAAAGTTTGAAGTTAACAGAAATGTTTCGCCATCATTTCATCCTTGTAACAAATGTACCATGTGAATACAAAGTATTAATAATGGAGGGACCTCAGTAAGGTGTATAGAAGAACTCTGTATGCTACCTTTGTAACTTGGTTGTAAACCAGAAAGTAAAAATTTTACATGGGCCTAATATGTGAGTAAGCATTTCACTGGACAGGATATGCTAATAGTCTATAACAGACCAAAAAAAAAAAAAAAAAAAAAGAGAGAGAGAGAGAGAGAAGGAGAGATGTTCTATATCATTAGTTATAAGGGAAATGCAAGTTAAAACCACAGTTAGATCTCATCGCACCCATATCAGAAGAACAAAAATAAAAAAAAATAATGACAACACCTAATTCTAGTAAGCATGCAGAGAAACTTGATCACTCACTCTTTGCTGGTGGGAATGTAAAATGGTGAAACCACTGCCAAAAACAATTTAATGATTTCTTTATAATATTAAACATAAATTTTCAGTATGACGTAGCAATTCTACTCCTAGTTACCTATTCAGGAGAAGTGAAAGCCTATGTTCATGACAGCATATTCAGGCAGAAAGTGAACACAACCCAAATGTCCATCAACTGATGAACTGTTACACAAAATACAAGAAATCCATGCACAGCCACAAAAAGAAAAGGCTACTGCAACATGGGTAAACTTTGAAAACATTATGCTGAATCAAAGAAGACAGACACAAAACCACATAGCATGTGATTTGATTTCATTTATAGGAACTGCCCAGAACAGGCAAATGGAACATAAATGGTTGATGCTCGGGGCTCTTTTAGAAATGATGAAATGTTCTAAATTAGATTGTGGGGATGATAGTATCACTTCATAAATATCTTTTCAACCATCCAATTGTCTTCTTACAATAAACGAATTTTGTTTATATAATTTATACATCAACGAAACTGAAACACAGTGGTTTTTGTTATCAAATTTAGATTATGAAGGAAAGTATAAAGAGAAAGTACTCATTACTGATAGTTCCAGTACTTAAAAATACATTTTGGTAGAGATTCTTATAGCTTTACTATTTTCTATTAATTCTCGTTTTAAAATGAGGGTGAGTCAGAGAGAAATTTGTTTTCTCAGATGATGTATATTAACTTTGAGAGTTAAATAGGATTTATATCTTGGGGATTTCATTCACAGAACTTGATCATGCTTTTATATCATATAGTTTAGTCCTCGGTGATGTGACTGCCAGTGAGCATTGATTACTGGTCAGACCAGCCTGGAAAAATCCCACGGTATCCTAGCTCCCTAGAAAGGAGAAGCCATAACTGCACTTCTAACCCAATTAGAAAGACAAAAGCTCTGTCTCCAAAAAACAACTCAGGAGATCAGGAAGGTCATATACTTGCATTTTGGCTTTTCAGACCAGAACGTAGAGGGCACTTTTCTTGTCATCTAAACAGATGAGAATGCCAGACACTGTCTGTGACCTTTGGCAGTGGTGCTGCGCAGAGAGCTACCTGCACGGCTTAAGGAGTGTTCAAAATGAAACATATAAAGTTGTGTTTGGGTTTTTTTCTTTCTTTCTTTTATTTTCTTGTTGTGATTGTTGTTGTTACTATTTCAAGTAGAAAGGGAAAGCTTCTGTATATAGCTCAGATATTTCTAAATGAAGAAAACTTCTCCAACCCTAAATAAACACCATCCAGAACTTTTTCAGCCAATCTTGAAAGAAATTCTTCAGCATACCCTGTAGATGCAACCTGCCTTATCTTGTGTCTAGAAAATATATGCAAGGACAAGTTTACGGAGCAAAAGAAACTTGGAGCGCGCGCACACACACACACACACACACACACACACACAAATGTGACTTACATTACTTCATTTAAATAACCTGCTGTCCTTTACTGAATTTCTTCTCAGGCAGGGCAAAAGTATAGACAAGTCTTACCTGTCATAATGGATAAAATGAACAAAAGTAGAATATCCCAACAAAATATATGTGTGTACTCATAGGCATGCGCGCGCGCGCGTGCGCGCGCGCACACACACACACACACACACACACACACTGCTCTTTCTTGACCAAATGAAAAACACTCAAAAAATTTCTAATATTGTCTGGGTCTTGACTTTCTCTCTGCCTACTGTGAAACTATGGGGAAGGAATCCTTCCCTAAGCAATTAATTCCAAATGCTCTAATTAGAAGATGCGAGGCATTGTCAGAAACATGCCCACAAGCACTAGAGGGCAATGCTGGACAAATATTACTGAGATCCAAGCAAACACTCTTGAGTATGACTGGATACTCAATTGTTTTCAAATGAATAAAATTTCAGATGTGCCTTTGAATATTCTAACTCTGCGAACAGGATGGAGTTTCCAGCATTGCCTTCCAAACTGATTACAGGAATGGACAAAGAAGGCAAGGTTTTCTTGGTAGCAATCAACTCTACTTCCTGGCTTCATCAGGGCATTTTGCCAAGACTGAGGCTGGGCCAGTTAAAGAGCAGGTTGGCAGAGTGAGGAGATAATGGCTAATGTCAAAGCCAAGGAAGTTTCTGGAATCAGAAATCAGAATCAAAGCCTGGATTCTGCAGTAGGAAAGAAAGGCTGCTTGCTCAATTATGTCTCATGATCTCATAACATGATGGAAACCAGGAAGTTACTGAGGGTGAGAATTATTTATACAAGTTTAAAAAATCAATTTAATTAAAAATCTGGATTAAAAACACAAAATTATAAAAGGACCTTTTGTGATGGGCATGATGGTGATGGTGGTTGCAGGCTTCAGTAAACATGAAGGATTAAACTCTGTCTTATTTTTCATTTCTCTCTCCTAAGTAGCTCTTTGTGCAGTGGAATCATAGTTCTGCTGAAAATTTAAATCAAATCCCTAGTAGGGATTCAATTAAAGCAGTGGTTTTCAAACTGTGGTCTCTGGACAAACAGCATCGACATCGCCCAAGAACTTGCTAGAAAATAAAATCCTTTAAAAAAGAAAATTCTTAGACTTCACCCCAGACTTCCTGAGTCAGAATCTCTGGCAGTGAGGCCCAGAAATCTGTTTTGTTTTTTTAAGATTTTATTTATTTATTTGAGAGAGAGAGAGCACGAGCATGAAGAGAGAGAGGGGCAGAGGCAAGGAGAGAAGCAGACTCCCCACTGAGCAGGGAGCCAGAAGCGGGGCTCAATCCCAGGACTCCCGGGATCATGACCTGAGCTAAAGACAGATGCTTAACTGACTGAGCCACCCAGGTGCCCCCAGAAATCTGTGTTTTAATAGGATACATGAACATCTGAGCAATACTGGGCTAGAGTTAGAACAGGTTATATATAAAAAAACCAATCAGTATTACACAATATCATGAATGTTACAGTCATGGAGCATATAATATACCACTTCTGTTAGACTTGTTTTATTTCATATGTAAAAAATTTTTACATTGTAAAAAAAAACCCTACTTTCCAGAATTCATAATTTATCTTTATGCAAATTAAGTCATATTTTATACAGAATTGATTTAAATGCTGATGGCTAGATTTTAAAACTAGCTCAGAAATCTCATTAAATTTCTAATAATAGTACTGACAATGATAGTAAAGCATACAAATGTGTAATACCTTAGCTTACAAAACATCTGTCAAATAGAAAATACAAATTGAGTCAAATAACTTGCCAAAGATCATATAATTAGTACTGAGTAGAAAGCCATAATTTGAATCCAGAACTTCCAACACCAAAACCAGTACACTTCGCATGGTATCTTGGCTATTTATACCACAAATGAAGTACTTCAGTAAATAACAACAAAATATTGTCCCAGCTCTAGTGATTAGGCAAACTCATATTTTCACAAAATTGGCTGGTGTCTGATGAAAACCAGGCTTAATGAGATAAAGAAAAAAACAGATGGGATTTCCTAGAGAGTGGAAGCAAACTTTGGACATTTTGCAAGAGTTGAAGAGGGAATCCAAATATGGAAAAGCAATTGTGTAGTGATTGTGTGGACGAAGTTAACTGAGCTCTAAGCAGTGACAACTTGTAGTGAGTGCTCAGTCGCCCTGCCAGGAAGAAAAGAAAGAAGACGACATTTTGGACTGTGCAGCTCGCTGCCATTAGAGCTGAGGAGTTAAGTACATCTGAGATTGAGTAAGACACAGGAAAGTGTGACTTGCTTGCCATCAATCAACATGTATCAGGCAGCTACTTTGTCCCAAGCACTGTCTGAGGGTGGGGACTAAGAGAAAATGAGTGGAGTGCCTGTCCTAGGTACAAAATCTAAAGGGGATACAAGCAGTACTCAGCAATCAAGACAATATCTCAATGCAATATTATTTAAAATCATAATAAATGCGATAAATTCATGATGAAGAAAACAGCAAAATTTTAAATAAAGATGGGATCTGTTATTATTTTTGTTTGTTTGTTTCAACTTCCAATATGTCTCAGGGCACTGTTATGGTTCTCTTTATCCCCAGTCTTGGTATTTTGCTCATCTTGAGGTTTTTTGGGGGGGGGTTTTGGTATAAATTTTGGTTTTGAGAAATATTGCATGAAAATATTATTTACCTTAATTATTGAGTTTTGCCATAAAATTTTGTACCAGGTGCATCACTCACTATGACCTAACCCTGGTCCTACACTGTGATCAAAGCTCTGCATTAATTATCTCAAGGAATCACCACAACCCATAAAGTATGAAAATTTAGTATTTTTAATGCAGGAAATAACTCTGTGTTTGAAATATATCTATCCATACAAAAATACTCAGACACGCATATATCCTGTCACATTTGAGGGGATAGCGGATATCAATGCAATGCCACATGCTGGTTTCGGTTTGTAATAGCAATAGTTCATGAGGGCACAATTCTTTGTGTTTGAGTCACTTATTACATTTCTTTGTATTGTTTTCCTAATTTTGAATGTGAAATATGTTCAGATTTTATTAGTCCTGTACACTGTAGGAATCACTGGACCTCCACTGAAAGGAATGCTTCTTAAAATCTATACCGCAAAAGTCTAGGCAAAGAGTGATTCTGATCACTTTCAGGAATGGAGAGACCCTAAGAGTGAAGGGACAGTTGGAGTGGGACCAGGTAAAAAGAACATGAGAAAAAAACAGGGGCAGGAGCACTAGAAAGAAGCTAGGGTAGAAGTCCTTGATGTCCCTCTCTTTGTATCAGAATCATGAGCAGCCTAGGATCTTTCTCAGAGCTTTAGACTCAGCTTGTCTGGCAGGAAGCTTGAACATCCCAGAGGAGGCTGATGTGGGTCAAGCCTGAGAACCACTATGCAAGGGGACCCAGGGAATCAGCCTGGATTGAACCAGGGTAAATGGGACATTCCAAGGTCTTCCTAGAATAATGAGAGATATGCAGTGTTGAGCATCTCCTATGCTTTTGTTGGGCTGTCAAGGGGTTAGTAAGTGGAGGGAAATCTGAACTATTCTAGATAGAAGGGGATAGAAGGGGATAGAAGGAATTTTTAAAGGGATGTGTGGTTGAAGAGGAGAAAGAAAAGATGAGATCACTGAGAAATGAGTTTTTATTACTGTGTTTATGCTATGTTATTATGAGTTTATGTTGTGTAGTGTGGTACATTAGTACAGTTCTCCATATGCCTCATGACCTTCAGTAAGATACTGATTTCTTACTGGTGGCCTTTGGCAAAGTCTATCTTTAGAGTCAAATTGCTGACGATTTTTCAAGAATGGAAAGGTATAAGAACATAGACTGCCCACAGGTCTCTTACTCTTTAGTTTCATGGTTTAATAGGGAAAGAATATGGAAGGGACCCAGGCACATATAAGCAGGAAGATCCCAGCTTCCGAAAGGAGAGAGTACCCAGTGCTGTCCCTACCCTCTCTGAATGAACTAGAGATCTCACAGGAAGGATGTCTGGCAGGTGTTTCATTTTTCGGAAATCACAGCCTGAAAGAGACCTATACTCAGTGTTTTTGAGTACTGGGCAATTACTACTTATCACAATCCTTTTTATAACCTCTTGCTAAGATGCTCCACTAGTCTGAAAGTGGTAGTGTATCAGTGTGGTGTATTTTTCAAATTGAACTAGATGGTATGAGTCACCACAACCCTCTAGAGTTCATACACAGTTCCTGGGAGAGACACACACATCTACTGTGATCGCCTTCTCTCATAAGTATAGTTAAAAGGAATGCATCACAAAAGAATTTTGTGAGATGCCAGCATCGTGAGCACATTAAGGGTAAAAGCAGTAATTACTATTTTAAGATGGTGTAGCCCAGACATGTGAGGGCAGAGCTGACACCCTGTAGCTGTATCAGCTTCACTTGTGACCTTGGATAAAGAGACCTCGATGTCTGCACTCAGAGCTATCTTCCCGATTTTCCATATTAAAGAAAAAGAGAGATCTCATGGTGGTATTTTTTGAATGGCCACAGCAAAATTTCTCTTCTGCATGCTGTTTTCCAAAACCTTCATTTGACTGTTTCCTGTCCCCTTGAAACTGAGCATGCTTGTGACTCTGTGGTGTATAGAGTCCAGCAGAGCTGGTGCTATGAGACTTCCTGAACCAGGTCACCACGACTCCCTGGCCAATGTGTAAGATATTCAGTTACCCGAAGACCCCATGCTGGAGAGATCACATGGAGGGACCCCATGAAGACAGAGAGAGATGTTTAAGTAGTCCCAGCTCTTCTAGTCTTCCCAGCTCAGGGACCAGGTATGTGAGTGAGCAAACATCAGATGATACCAGCTCCAAGCTTCAAGCTGTCCCAGCTGACAAGAAGTGGAACAGAGAGGAAGTGTCCCTGCAGGATGCTGCACAGATTGCAGATTCATGAGTAAAATAAATATGTCATCAGCTTAAGACATCAAGTTTTAGGATGGTTGTTTATATATCAGCAGATAAGAAGAGATGCAGAAAATCTTATAATGACAATAAATACCACCAGTGGAAGGAACACTTTCTGATCATTGAATATAAAATAGCAACTCTCTCTATTTTTTATATACTTTGCTCTCCTCCACAGTAATTATCACTACCTAGTGCTGTATATTTACTTGATTGTTTATTTCTCTTTCTCTACCTTAATAGAATAAGTTCTGCTAGGGCACGAAGAGACAGGTTGTTCCGCTGCTGAGTCTAGAAGGTACCAACACATAGCACTGGAGCTAGGATGAATGAGAGACTCTACACAGTGTGCATTCCTATCAGAATAGCCAGAAACTAAGTTCTTTATATTTATTTCAGATTATTTGTGTGATTTGGGTCAAACATTTAGCTTGAGGTTAAAAAAAAAAATTCTTTAACAACCTAATTTTTATTTTATCAGAAGTGGATGAATTTTTTGTTTTATAAGTATTTTCCCCACCACTTGAATTTTATGAGAGACAAAAATCAACATTTGGGAAGGTGTTTTCCCTTCTTATTCAATGAAGCTTGATGAGTCATGAAATGTAGGTATGTCCAAACTCCTCAAGAACTTAATGAATAAAATTTCTGTGATCATGTTTAAGAACTTAAACTTAAGGCCAGTTTCATAAAATCCTTGTAAGGGTTCTATAACAGGGCAGTCCATACTCCCAAAAGAATAATCAAAACAATAGACTCAGGGCATTATTAAGTGTGAAACTCATGGTTGTAGAAAGAATAAAAGAAGTGTTGAAATACCATGCAATTTATTAAAAGCTGACATGAAGCCAATTCTGGTTAAACTTCTGTTCTAATTTTAAATTTCTCAGTTTTAAGCTCCTTAACGATTCTTCAAGAAGTGGAACTTTAAATTGAGAAATCCCAAATTGGGTGGCTTAGAATTCAGACTTAGATACCAGCCTACCAGAGAAAGGGAAGAGGGGATATAGGCTTCTTAGGGGAAAGCAAATGATTTTTAGGAAAGATGAATGGACCTTTAGAAGAATGAGTGGGAGGATGATAGTTTTGTGAATCTGTCTGGGTGTGGTGTTGACTTCTAATCTCCTCTGCAGTGGTTAAGACCCAGTCCTCCCTGGTTGATGACACTCCCAGGGAGGGGGGTGGAATCTATGCCAACTGGATTCCTTATAGAGGATCTGTCTTTAGACAGATTAAGACAGTTCAGAGAAAGCCTGTTCCTGCACCTGCCGCCCTTCAGGTGCCTACAGCTCAGAATAATCAATATATCAAAGCAGCGTATTTTAGGGTGTCAACCATGCTTGTACCCATCACCAATATCCAATTCCAGACCTTTTTCACCATCCCTAACATAAACTCTGGAGTCATTAAACAGAAAGTCACTCGTCCTGCTTCCTCCCAACCCTTGTCACCCCTCTTCTACTTTCTCTCTCTGTGACATGTTCACTCTAGGGACCTCTTATAAGTGGAATCATACATTATTTGGGGGTTTGTTTTTTTTTTTTGGTGTGTTTGTTTTTGCAACTATCTTATTTCACAAGCACAATGTTTAGAATTCATCCATGTCTCAGCATGGATCAGAATTTCCTTCCTTTTTAAGGCTGACTAGTAACCCATCTTGTATATAAATGCATATATCACATTCTGTTTATCCATAAGCCAAGACACAGGGGGGAAGTCTAAATACATCTCATGAGACAAGAAGAGAGATGTTGCTTCTAAGAAACAAGGGGGAAAGTGAGCAAAGCAGATAGTCTTTGTAAAGGAAAGTAAGTAAGGTAGAGTGAGGCCCATATCCATGTAGGGTAAGCCATGTGGGGAATACGCTGGCTGGAAGATAACCAACAGGCATTTAAGGATTGTATGTATCTAATGTTCACTTTTAACATAGTTAAAAGTTGTAGTTGATTGACTACCCATGATAAAATCCCTCTCCTAACTCATTTCCATATCGTGAATAAAACCAATCAGTACACTCACAAGAGCATACTAAGGGTGATGCTATCCATTCATTTACTTATTTTTCAGCATCAGTTGAAGATGGACTGAACTTTTATCTAGTTCAGAAGAAGGACTGAGAGTTGATCACGAAATACTTAGCCCCCCAGGAATTCACTAAAATATTAAAGAAGAGTGTATCTTATGAGGCTGGCATGACACTCCAGTCAATCATGTCAACATTTCAAGGGGCCTAGGAATTTTATGAGATACCTGGTCTAATTTACTTCACTGCATTTTGTAGAAGGAAATTTTTTAAAAATTGCTTCACCATCCAGCTTGAACAACACCACCAACCAGTTCTTGCTCTCAAGTTTGCTCTCATTGAAAGAGCATGAGGGCTACTTGGGAAAATCCTTTTGGAAGCCCATTCAAATACATCAAGACCATAAGATTCAAAGTTCAACTCCACCAGAATTTCAGAGAAAATCTCCTGGCATCTGTTAAAAATAGTGTTTTGGAGAGATGATCCAGATTATGTAATTTTAGCACACAATTCTGGACCAGAACTCTGGTGTACTACCCCACAAAAATAGCCCAGCGTGTGGCTATATGTGCACTGTGAAGAGGAATCTAAGAACAAGCCAAGAGTTGGCCTTAGAAATTATTAAGATCCCATGAAAAAGACTTCTGCTTTGTTAACTATATTTGCTTTAATTATTTTTAAAGTGCTTCTACCTTAACTATCAGAAGATTTTCTCCTGGTTGGTGATTATAATCTTTCCATTAACACGCAGGCCTTCTATTCAATTTCTCTTTATGTTTTTCAATCTCCACCCCCATCCCCAACCACATACGCACGCGCATGCGTGCGTGCACACACACACACACACACACACACACACACACACAGGCTTCAATGTCATTCTCTAAATTTTTAGCTGCTTCTTGCCAAGTTATCTCATCTTTCTCATAGCATTCCTCTCTTTCAAACAGCAAAAAAAGCCTGTTAAGATATTGATTTGGACATCATTAACAAGCAGTGGTGGCCTCAGTGACTGATATGTTTGCTACAGTATGTGAATCCTTATCAGCGATCAGCCTGATGAAGAAAAAAGTCACTAGGACAAATAAATGAAGGGCCTCATGACACTATTAGGAAATGGGTTTTCAAGTTCTAGTCCCAGCAGGTTTATTATGGGGCCATGTCCCATATTATGTTTATCATTTGCTAGTCCGGAATCACTGACTTGGGTTGATGTCAGTCCTGCCCTCTCAGGCATATCTCTGAATTACGGGAAAGGTAAATGGATCAGATAGAGTAATCAAATTCTTTGCCTAGTGTAATTACTTGAACTTATTTTACAGGTATCCTTGTCATATGACCTTGTTAAATTCCCAGGATACAATTTGATGCTCACCCTTTCAATAACATGCACACTGAAGAATTCTAACACACGGAACAGAGAATCTTATATTCTACCTGACCCTGTGCCTTTTTGCTTTCGGCAGTGCTTTCTGATCTTGTGTGGATAGATCTCAGAGACAAGAGAAGGCAAATTTGGGGAAGCTCAAATTTAGATGGTATACACAATAACCAAATTTATAAAAATGAAATCAATAAACAATTTTCATTGAGACGACTTATTTATCATTTCCCTTGTTCAACCAACAAATTAGCCACTGAAGGAGATATCCAACACATTCCCTGCCTTTGAGTATACTTTCTAAGGAAAAGATCAACATTTAAATGGATACTACAAAACAATGTGCTTCAATAATTGCTATGACAAAAATCCTATTTAAAATTCTTCCAGGTGTGGAAGAATTCTTCTAGGAGTGGAGTCTAGACAAATAGAAAAAATCTTCAGGTAGATTGGTTCATCCTAGGTACAATTCACATGTCATTCCTGTTCAGCATTGTCCTTTGTAGTTCTTTATACCCATTGTATTCATAACTATTGATACAATGGTGAACAAAAAAGACATGGACATTCTCTTCATTGAATTTATAACCCCAAAATTATTTCTCTAAGTGGCACTTTGTGTTCATTAATGATTTAATCAATAACTGTATAGCAATCCTAAATAATAATGATGGCTAATATGTTCTTAAGCAATTGATATGAGTCCTGGCATTGTTCCAAGACTCAAGAATAGATTTAACACTTTATACATGAGAAAATTGAGGAATAAGGACATTAAATAATGTATCCAAGATCACATATCTGGTAAGTAGGAGAATCATCCTGCAAAGCTAAGTTAACTTACACCAGTGTTCTACTACCTCTTTTTTTGACTCTTAGTTGGTGGTGCTATATTTGAACTTGATTTTTCACAGATTCTCTTCTGATAGAGAGCAAGGACATGTGAAGCCAGCAGGAAATCTATAAATTGAGAGAATAGGAAGGGCCCAAGGAGGACTAGGAATGCTCGATAGGTGAAAAGAATGGGAGGAGAGAATAAAGAGGTCGTAATTAGGAGGGATTTGAATTCAGATTAAATTCTTGAAGATACTGTTTATCATCTTTAAACAGCGGACAAAGAACATACATAATCTAAACTTTCCTGGATGTTATCAGGGATAGCATTATGAACAGTGACTAGTTATTGAGGATGATCATACTTATGCAAAAGCTGGAGGCTCTTAATTTGTTATAATGAACAACTTCTGAGTCCATTCAAAATATTTTCTGTCACTTCCGTTGATATGAGTCTCCATATTATCAGTTGTCCTCTGTGCAGTAGATCTTCTTCTACCACTTCCAAACATCTAAATTTTAGTAAGTTGGTAACCAAGTTTCTAGAATTATATCTAAAATTCAGTGATGGAATTTGAGCCTATTGTCTAGTGACTTGCATTGGGTTTTAGTCATCACCGATAAGTAGATGGGCCAAAGGGCCACAAGGAGTATACGTTGCACAACCCCAGAGGATGGCTAACATAGGTCAAGCCATGAATGATTACCACTGGAGGAAGTAATATACCAATTTACTGAAACTATTTAGAAAACAGTGATTTAATTTTGTCTATGAGTGTATTTTAAGGTAGGAATTTGATGTATTTTTCAATATGGGCCATTAGCTTCCACTTCTGGGATGATAGATTGGTTTTCTTTTATATGCCAATTTTGATGCAAGCTTTGTGGAGAACAGGTTGCAAATCATGAGCAAAAGTTGTACAAAGATCAATTAGCGATGTCTGCCATAGTTTGTGGACAGGATAATGATTATACATACATATATATATATGTATATATACATATGTTTGAGGGGCTAGAAAATTCCTAAATATTTTCTTTGTGTCCTTTCTTATTACTGGGGCTGAGTAAGTACATAGTTCTCAGGTTTAGCTGTACATGTCCCCATGGGAGTGAAATCTAGCCTCTTTAAGTGGCAGGCTCATTAACAACTGGAATCTATGAGTATTATAATTATTTTGTTTCTAGCATTTTAAAAGTAAATGCACATAACAAGTTATTTCAACTCCCCAAGAAGCCATAGAAAACACAAAGTATTAAAATAACTAAAATTTTCATAAGGAAGCCCATATTACCAATCCTCTAATAAACCAAATAGCAATACTGGTAGAACTAAAAAACAATGAGAAATAAATGTGGATCCTGTCTTGACCTGCTGCAACATTAATAAATAGAAATAAAGATCAACTTGATAGTATGACTTAAATGACTTCCATTTTATACCCCTCCCCCCCCCAAAGAGCCTCATTTCCTTGAGGGGCCAACGTGCTTAAAATACACTGACTTAATGTCTGTGCAAAGGAAGACTGTAGGTGTAATTGTGACATTTCTCCAGATCTTTGCCATTTTGTCCATTTATATATCATTACCATGGCTACTGTGATAACATTTAAAATAATTCCAATGTAAATCTGACAGCACTTCATTAGATTTTCTTCGAATCGTGTAATTAGGTAAGAAAAGACCTCTGATTGAGAAGGTTAAAACTACCTGAGACAGGAGTGCGTTTCCCAATTAACAATCACAACATCCCTTCTCAAAGGCCCGCCCTAATTTAGCAGATGCTCCTTTAAGCTGGGAATTAGGAGACACTGGTTTTAAAATTTAAGGGTTCAATTGAGGGGGAAAGAACAACACTGAGCTATTCCCATCTTTGAGGTGAGGGTAAGTAGAGAGATGTCACTCCTTCCCTTCTGCTGGGCCCTGAGGACCTGGAGCGCCTTTGATGCCGGCCTCAGAAGAGCTTAGAAGCCCGTGAAGGGGAAGTCTCTGGACCTTAATATTGTAATTTACCATCTTTATTTTTCTTAACAAAGTGAATATAATTAAGGAAGATAAAAGTGCCGTTAAATCAAGGTTCTCTCAGGACAAAAAGCCGCCTACCAACAGAAATGGCACAAATCTGATTCATTTTCTTAATAATCTTCAAATATATGGCTTATTCCTCGGCCCAGAGGTGAAGTTGAAGTTAAGCGTAATTTTTAAACAAACACATTCTGTATTCTGAAGAAGCGAGCAGCATGAAAGCTATTGAAGCTGCAACCAGAGCCTGCCTTGTTTGCAAAAAGGCATCGTGAATGCTCAGTTTGACATTCTTTGGGGTTTTAACTGGGGGGAGAATGTTTACACTCTTGAAATCTCCTATAATGAGGAAGAATTTAGACTAATTGGCAAATCTAATAGGAGAGCTGATTAGTTTGTACAAATAGCTCAAATCCATTATTTGACACAGACTGCACAACTGTGGCCTTTCTTAAGAGGGCTCTATTCAATTTTATAACCGAGAGGAAAAAAAATGCAGACAAAATCAATTTGTTATTGTTCTCAAAAGGGTTGCTGTCCACCGTGGAATTGACTTATAAAATTTGTGCTTAGAATCAAATTATCCAATCTGCGAGAGGAATCCACGTCGACGCACCTACCATACCAAGTAAGCAAGCAGAGACAGTGGTCCGGAAGCAGAGTGTGGTATGCCTGCATGCTCTCTGTTGTGAACTGGTGTTTTGTATAAACCTGATGTTAAAATGGAATGGATTTCTCACTGGTAGTATTATGTTATTCCCTCTGCTTTTCCTCCAAGTGCTGTAGCCCAACTTTCCATCAGTCCAATCTGAAGAAGCAAAGGGTGTTTACCACTCCACCTGACTTTAAGTCAGTGATTACTGGGGTCGGGGGGTGATATTTGAATTTCAGAAGGAACATTTGGTTGTTATAACTGGAGGCTGGGAGGGGGGCGGGGTGGGGTATGTTACTGGCATCTAGTGGGTAGAGGCCTGAGATAGGCCCAAACATTCACAGTCTAAAATGTCAAAAGCACCAAGATTGGGGGAAAAAAACAAACAAAACCCCCAAACAAAAAACTTCTTTAAATAGATGCACTGAGTTTTTTTTCTAGCCTAGTAAATAATTAAATGTTTTTGAAGACATCATTCATTGCCCAGCCTTCCAAGATCTGTTTATTCGGCCTCTTGATGAAAGAGTAGATTGTGATGGAGCCACGATTTGTCAAGAACCCTAAATCTCTAGGGGCTGGTAACTCCTCCTGCTCAGAAACAGAAAGGTCATCACATGGGAGCTAATATCTTTGGAAATCACAGCAGAGGATCTCTTTATGTTGCTATTTAGAATACACGGCCAAAGGAGGCCTTCCAGTCTGGATCCTAGAAAGCATCTGCCATCTCACAGTCAAGGAAGCTCCTCAGAAAAGGCAGTTTAGGGGCATCTGGGTGACTCAGTCAGTTAAGCATCTGCCTTCGTCTCGGGTCATGATCCCAGGGTCCTGAGATCAAGTCCCACATCGGGGCTCCCTGCTTGGTGGGGAGCCTGCTTTTCCCTCTCCCTTGGCCGCTCTCTCTGTTCCTGCTTTCTCTCCCTCTCAAATAAATAGATGAAATCTTTAAAAGAAATAAATAAAGAAAGAAATGTTGCAGAACCTGGACCGGATCCTGGCGGAAGAACCAAGTGGCACTTGGGGACTTTGGAGGATCGGAAGTTTATTTAACACTGGTGGGCTCAGACGAGATTATTCTCCAAAGGTCTGAGCCCCAAGCACAAGCAGGAAGGGGGATTTATACCCTTCTACTTCCACATACTTGGTACTTTTGGCTCGCACAGGGAAACGGGGTAGGAAAGAAGAACCCGGAAGGGCTTTGAGACAGGGATTGAATTCCCTTGCTGGTTTGGTCGGCCATCTTAGAGTATAGTTTTTCCCTATCAAGAAGGAAAAGAAAGAAAGAAAGAGAAAGAAAGAGAGGAAAAAAGAAAAGAAAGGAAAAGAAAAGAGAAAAGAAAAGAAAAGAAAAGAAAAGATAGTTTATGCTGTGGTCAGCTTTACTGACACTGAAGCAGGGCATGAACAAAGCCAGTTCCAGGCTAACAGCCAGATTAGGTGAAAATTCCTTATAGGGACCAGAGATGAGCCCTTGGGTAAGCTCAAAAGCTACCAGTGATGAGCAGAACTGCAAAACAAAGCAGAGAAGGTCATTGTCTCTGGAATGAAAACATTGCTGAAAAAGTCCATCAGAGCTGTTTGCACATCAATCCTTCTCCCAGACAGAGACTGCATCTGATTTAAACAAAACCACTGGGGGGAATTGATAGCATACATTTCACGACAAACATTAACTCAGAACAAATTTATTCTTTACATAGCAACTTCTGGGCTGGTGATTAAATATGTCTGCCACCACGGGTCACACCGTTCAAATTAACACAAATATGCTAGTGTTAAATTATTTCAACAGCAAGGCAAAAGCTTTTCTGGAAACAGGCTCTTAGATCATATATTTACCTATCCCACCTAACTCCGTGACAAAATGGTTTGGAGTCCACAGGAATTACTGTCCCATAGAGAGAAAGCTTAGGAAGAAGGTATTTTAAATTCAAGACTGCAATTAACTTAGCTCAAGTTAATGTTTCAGGATTTATACCAACTCAGAATTCTGGAAAAAGCCAAGATCAGACTGGAGACTGCATTTATGACTCTGCTATATGGGGCCCGTTATCCTAAAAAGACAAAGCATTCCTCTTCGGGCTGTAATCAAAAGGGGATGAGTGGCATGAATCTAGTTGAATTTTGATTAGATGACACAGCAAAATTGTAAATTTTGCAAAAGATCAGTGACTTTTAAACTAAAAATGAAGCAGGCCGTTTCTGCAAACTGCTGAAAAATAAATGGAAAGCCACAGCTTAGAGACTGGCAAGTTTCAAAACTATGCTTTCTGCCAAAAGTACTCTCCTGCTTCTTCAGTTTATCCCCTCTACTTGGCTCACTTGCCACAGCTCTTACCATTCTGACCTCTGTCTCTGGCAAAGCATGGCTTGAATCATACTAGAAAGCTTCTGTTTGGCTAAAAGAATTAGCTTCCTTGGGGCGCCTGAGTGGCTCCATGGGTTAAGCCTCTGCTTTCAGCTCAGGTCATGATCTCAGGGTCCTGGGATCGAGCCCCGCATTGGGCTCTCTGCTCAGCCGGGAGCCTGGTTCCCTGCTCTCTCTCTCTCTCTCTGCCTGTCTCTCTGCCTACTCGTGATCTCTATGTGTCAAATAAATAAAATCTTTAATTAAACAAAAAAAAGAATTAGCTTCCTTAAACTGCATGCCCTCTTGCATTTCTATGTATCCCAATTCACCATTCTTTGTAACACAGCATGATTAACACCTGTATTTTCTTTCCCATTTATCTGACAATTTCTGAAGCTATAAGGCAGGTACTAGTCTGTACATGTAGATGACAAAGGAGGGAAACAATGATGAAGCTTTAAAAAGGAGGGAAAATAAAGCTTAAAAAGCTCAGAGGGATGGTGACCCTCCGACCATCATCAAATAAAAGGATTGTTCTCTTTTTCCATACATACCAGAAATACAGAGGAGGCTTGGCAGCCAAACGCACATCAGACAGCTTATATTTGTGCTGTATGGTGGTTATTACTCTTTTTCAATTGACTTCATCACTGTAGAGGAACAAAGTGAAATAATTCAGAAATTGATAAAAAAAACCCATCACTGCCTTTATTCCCCCAAAACAGAAGACTGAGGCATTGCCTAGGTTATCTGACTCTATGGGGTCTCCGCATTCCATTGTCTTTGAGCTATTTTGCAACTCTGTAAGCTGGAGAATACTGATAACAAGTGATTCTTATCCATAGAAATGCAAACTGTTCCAGCTCAGATAGACTTGATCATTATTGCCCTAAGGATATTGTCCAAATTTACATGACCTACTCAAATTCATTTCAGCAATCCTGACTGCCTACATATTTGTTTGCTCTTTCCTTTCTCCTTTGAATTAGCTGTAACATCTTACTGCTTTTCCTCATTAATTATTTCAGTAAAATATTTTATAGGTATTCATTTTATATCTGAGAGTCATGATGATACTTTCCAAAAGAGAGTATATTGTAACATAAACAATGTTTCCAAATTGGAATACAATACCCCTATGTCAAATTCAGCATTTTCTCTCCTAAAAAAAAGAAGTTTTGGTTGTCATAATTTGGCAGGTCTTTTTTTTTTTTTAAGATTAATTTATTTGAAGAGAGAGAGTGCACGTGTAAGGGGGTGGGGCAGAGGGAAAGGCAGAGAGAGAGAATCCTCAAGCGACAGCCTGCTAAGCGTGGAGCCCTGTCAAGGGGCTCAATGCCAGGACCCTGAGATCACACCCTGAGCCAAAATCAAGAGCCAGCAGGCTTTAACCCATTGAATCACGCAGGTGCCCCATAGGTTGGGAGGTCTCAGTGGGATCAGTTAGTTCTTAAGTGAGTTGTATATGTATCAGCTGTTCCGAAGTTTAGCCTATATCCATTCCTTTGGAATATGCCATCGGGATATTAAACCACAGAACCTCTTGTTGGACCCTGATACAGCTGTCTTAAAACTCTGTGACTTTGGAAGTGCAAAGCAGCTGGTCCGAGGAGAACCCAATGTTTCGTATATCTGTTCTTGGTACTATAGGGCACCAGAGTTATCTTTGAAGCCACTGATTATACCTCTAGTATAGACGTATGGTCTGCAGGCTGTGTGTTGGCTGAGCTGTTATTAGGACAACCAATATTTCCAGGGTTCAGTGGTGTGGATCAATTGGTGGAAATAATCAAGGTCCTGGGAACATCAACAAGGGAGCAAATTAGAGAAATGAACCCAAACTACACAGAATTCAAATTCCCTCAAATTAAGGCGCATCCTTGGACTAAGGTCTTCTGACCCCGGACTCCACCGGAGGCAATTGCACTGTGTAGCCGTCTGCTGGAGTATACACCAACTGCCCGATTGACACCACTGGAAGCTTGTGCACATTCATTTTTTGACGAATTAAGGGACCCAAATGTCAAACTACCAAATGGGCGAGACACACCTGCACTCTTCAACTTCACCACTCAAGAACTGTCAAGTAATCCACCTCTAGCTACCATCCTTATTCCTCCTCATGCTCGGATTCAAGCAGCTGCTTCAACCCCTACAAATGCCACAGCAGCCTCAGATGCTAATGCCAGAGACCATGAACAGACCAACAACGCCGCTTCTGCATCAGCTTCCAACTCCACCTGAACAGCCCCGAGCAGCCAGCAGCTGCACGGGAAAAACCACCAGTTACTTGAGTGTCACTCAGCAACACTGGCACGTTTGGAAAGAAAATTAAAAAGAGAAAAAAACCTGCAAAAAAAAAAAAAAGGAGGGTACACTCATCAGTTTTCCATAACCCTCATTAGCATTTAAGTTTGCAAACCCTACTTTTCACACGTGTCAGGGTGTCCCCTTTTTAAAATTATTATTTGTTTTTAAAGGAATCCTCTGGCCTTGGGGCGCCTGGATGGCTCAGTGGGTTAAAGCCTCTGCCTTCAGCTCGAGTCATGATCTCAGGGTCCTTGGATCGAGCCCCGCATCGGGCTCTCTGCTCGGCAGGGAGACTGCTTCCCCGATCTCTCTGCCTGCTTCTCTTTCTTTGCCTACATGTGATCTCTGTCTGTCAAATAAATAAATAAAATCTTAAAAAAAAAAGAAAAAAAGGAAATCCTCTGGCCTTAAGACACAGAATTAAGTTACTTTCATTTGTCAACGTGTGACACACATTCACCATTACCCTGTCTTCTCTTTTGTTTTATTTAATGTATGGATGTGTCTCTACTCCCAATTCCCTCCCCTTACCATTGGCATTCACTCTAGTCTATTTAAAAAACGTCTTCCCAATCCATATTTTATAGATTTATTTAGATATATGGCTCCTTGGAACCATTGATTTAGAGCTATGGATTCTTTCAAATGCACAGTGCTGGTCTACATGTTGCTTAAGCTGCGTGAATGGTAGTACAATACCTAGGTCATTCTACCGCTTCTTTTTTATACAAATATTGTTTATGAGATCCATGCTAAATAAAGTTAAATAAAGTTCATTACGTGTTAAATCAAGTTCATTACTTATGATGGCTGCAGAGCATCCTATCATATGTGTACAACACATTTTTGCAACCTTTCTCCTCACAATGGAATCAAAATCAGTTCCCACTGCCTGCTACCCCAACAGTGCAACAACGACCTTCTTACTGTCTACTTCCTATCCACTGCGGAGACAGACGTGAACTTCTGGATCTCATGGTATTCATATGCTTGCTTAGACTCAACACTGCCTTATGGATC
The DNA here is from genome assembly GCF_902655055.1 of Lutra lutra. Classification (NCBI taxonomy): domain Eukaryota; kingdom Metazoa; phylum Chordata; class Mammalia; order Carnivora; family Mustelidae; genus Lutra; species Lutra lutra. The sequence goes on along the minus strand of NC_062278.1, from coordinate 181,994,742 downwards.
TCCAGAGTGGCAACTCCTCTCCCACCAGCTCTGCGTGAGGGTTCCAGATGCCTCAGTATTTCCGATACTGACACAATTTTTTTGTGTGTGCTAATTCTTTTTATTGTCTTTGCTTTTCAATAAATATAATACTTGCCACACAGTCCTGTCTGAAGTTTTTTTGTTGTTGTTTTTTTAAAAAAATATTTTATTTATTTATTTGACAATGGGAGAGATCACAAGTAGGCAGAGAGGCAGGCAGAGGGGTGGGGGGAAGCAGGCTCCCTGCTGAGCAGAGAGCCCAATGTGGGGCTTGATCCCAGGACCCTGAGATCATGACCCTAGGCCGAAGGCAGAGGCTTAACCCACTGAGCCACCCAGGCGCCCCCCTGTCTGAAGTTTTTTTTTTTTTTTTGTCTGAAGTTTTAAGTAGCTGTTCAGAGTGAACAAGAAATGGATTTCTCTATTGAATTTACAAAACATTTAGCTTTGTTAAGAAATAGTTTTTCATCTTTTTCTTCATTATTTACCATTATACAGCATTCAGGGATAATACAGCTGTCTTAAGATCTCAAATCTGAGAAACACATCTCTGCCAGGAGTTGCACCTGCTGCTTGTCAGGGTGGTCAGTTTCTATCCCAGGCCTTTGATCTGTCGCACCACACTCAGGTGCCAGCCATCCGGGAGTGCCCCAATAGTAACGTAACTTTTTCAAATTTATAGGTTGAGTGATGGTATTTTTTTCTGTTCTTAATTTGCATTTTCCTTCTTATGATTTATTTTCTTCTTGAAGGTGCCCTTGACATTAGCAGAATAGCAGCCACAGAAAAAGAGGGCTAATAAATGAAGAGAAATGAAAGGATTATATTCAATAAATTCCTTTTCTCCAAGTCCATAAGGAAAGAAAGAAACAACCATAGACTCAGCCTTTTTAAGATCAGATCCTAAGAGATGAGGTCTATTTGACTCAGACATTGAAATATAGATAGAAAAACATGCATAATCTAAAAAGACAAACAAATTAATGAAATATTTAAATTTTCCACAACTAGCAACTAAGATTTAGATGTGGTTCGATTTTCATACGCTATATACCCTAATATCCTATATATCCTAATATATATCCTATATATATATATCCTATATATCCTATATATATCCTATATATATCCTATATATATATCCTAATGTAGGATATATCCTATATATCCTAATGTAGGATATAGTTTATTTATCCCCAACTTCCCAACAATCACAGTAGAAACAGTGCTGAGGGTACAAATCTCATGGGCCCACAAAAACATGTTAATTTCTTAAAAATTTTTTTAAAAGGAACTTTTAGGTCAAAGCACATATTTTAATATGTTTTTAAGGTTTTTTTGGAAGAAGGCAAATATATCTAGAGCCTCTGAAAATCATTATGTGGCCTTGATTTTATAGGGCTACATAATTTTATTAATTTGAGTGGCTATAGAGAAACACGGTTTTTATGTTTACTTTTTGGATATCCTTTTCTGATTAAAAAAGCAATTTATAGCTATATATTTATTTTTTATGAAAAATAGATCTAATCTATAACCATGAATCCTAAACAAGACAACACTTTTCAGGACTGTTTTGCAGTGAAGTGTGGCATTTGATCATATGGAAGGAATTGTTTTTAGCAACAACTATATCAGAAGACTGGGCAATTGATTCTTTGACATAAAGAGGATTTTTTTTAGTCTATTATTTCAACATCAATTCACATATGCTACATGACTAACCATGTAGATATTGACTTGAACATGCTAAAAAACAAGTTTGCACCTTGAAACCTTAAAGAAAGAAGACAGATAACCCTGTCTTCTTTTTCCTTCTTGGGCTATTACTATAAAAATACATGTAACACAGGAGCTCTGTGTTATCCAAAGTAAGAATAAGGTCTATAACAAGTAGACAGCATATACCATGATCAAACAAAATGGCCACTTGGAATATACTAAATCCATTCTAAGTATCGTCTTGGGATACAGGTGAGGATGAGGGAGAGTATTTCAGTGCTCACTCTTTTACCTCCTTCTTCTCCCCTCTTCCACTCAATTTATGCAAGTCTGAAGCCTCTTCCATCTCAAATGATACCCTGTCCTCATCTAGTTACTGCTCTTTCCTGGGCCTTCCTCCTTAAACTTTTTTTTTTTTTTTTAAGATTTTTATTTATCTATTTGACAGAGAGAGAGATCACAAGTAGGCAGAGGTTGGGGGCGGGGGGAAGCAGGTTCCTTGCTGAGCAAAAAACCCGATGCAGGGCTCGATCCCAGGACCCCGAGACCATGACCTGAGCCAAAGGCAGAGGCTTAACCCTCTGAGCCACCCAGGAACCCCCCTCCTTAAACTTCTTAAAACACTCAATGTCTCCACTACCTCACTGCCTCTCCTCCTTCCTTATGTCACTTCTACCTGAATTTCTCCCCATTACCCCAATGATAACTGTGCAAATGAAGTCCAATTAATGGGTTAAGAATTCCTGTATTTATAGACATTTAGATTATTTCCCACCTTTGGCTATACAAAAAAGCACCACTGCGGGAAAGATGCTTGCAGATTCTGTCTGTGCACCCTTACGGGGTATTTTTCCGAGATGAATTCCTGGAAATGTAATTGGAGAGGCTGAAGAACAAAAGTTTTAACAGATACTGCCAAAGCGTCTTCCAAAAGGGCTGAACTAATTTACATTCCCCTTTATTAGCTCTCTCTGTCACAACTGGCAGCAGATTCTTTTCTTTTGGGAAATCTCTACACTACACATCCTAAACTCAAGTGTAGATTAGCATAATTTGGGGAGCTGGTTAAAACGTAGATTCCTGGACCCTCCTCTTGGTCAGAACATTTAACAAGCTACCTGACTGATTCTGATGCCCTAGAGAAACTATTCTTACCCCCTTGACCTTTCTCCTATCTTTCTGTCCTTCCCATGTGGTTCTTATGCTCAGGCTTTAAACAGTAGTGATCTCACTCTTTTCACTCCACATAATGCCATTGAGTGACATTATCAACTCACGTTGTTTAAATTACGATGCTGGTAAATCCCAAAGTAGTATCTCCAGCTCTGGCCTCCCCCAAGAAAATCCACATATCCAATTGTCCACCATATCCACCACATATCCAATTGTCTCTGCGCTATATCCACATGGATGTTCCATAAATTTAAAGCAAACAACGCTTGATGCATCATCTTTCCCCATGTATCTACCCTTTCTGTATTCTCTCACTGGTGGTGACCACCTTAAACAAAGTCTGTGTCTGCTGCTTGCCATTCACTTCCCAATTCCCATCTATCCTCTGCTGCTGATTATACCCCCTAACTACTTCTCCAGTTCTTTTGCTATCCTCTCTACCTAGAATCACTGCCCTTGTTCTTGCCATCATCATATCCTGCACCTAATCTGGTGAAAGTAACTGGTCTCCAGATGTCTCTCCTTCTGTCTGTTTCCTTCTCATCTGCCCCCGGCAGAGACAGAATGAGCTATCACAAATACTCTGTGCCCAAGTTACTCTGCTCTAAAACTTCTCCAAGGCTCTGCTGTAAAGCAAGGTATCCACGCTTCTCTGACCCTCCACTCTCACCAGCTTTTCTCCCCTAGCTATTCTCATCATGCACTCCCCTCTATCATAATACCAACCTGCTTCTATTACCCTGACACAACATGCTATTTCATGACTCAATGCTTATTCCCTGTCCTTTGTCTAAAGAGCCTGTCCCCTTTTTCTTTTATTTTGCTCAATTAATTTTTATTCATAGTAGAAGACTAGGTTTAATCCATTCTAGGATGTAGTGTTTGAATTTAGCTCAGATGAAATGTGTATTCTTTGTATTCCATGATCACACATTTCCATTCCTTCCTTTACTCCTTCAACAAATGCTAACAGAGTGATTTCTAGGCATGAGCATCCTAACAAGCACTGAGAACACAATGAGGAATAAAATGGAGTAGGCCTTATGCCCACTGACACATCCAAGGCCTTACTGTATTATAATAAAGTGTGTTTCTTATATCTGTCTCCTCAAATAGACTGTAAGCTCCTTAAAGTTAATGACAATATCTTACTTGTTGTCTTTGTAACCTCATTATTTAGAATAAGCCCTCATCTAAAATTTTGGCCAAAAATGGACAGAATCCACCCAAATGAGATGATCATGACTTGCAAATTATCTGATAATTTTCATTGGTATTTGAGATGAGACTTAAGGTCAGTTTTTAGAAAATTATTTTAATCTGAGGCTGGAAAATGTTATTTTCTATAAAGCTACCTTATAGATAAAAATTCTAATCAATTTTGGGAATCCAGAAACATCCAAATCCAAATACCTTCAGAGCCTTAGGAGAATTTCTACAACTATAAAAAAAAAAACTTCTGAAACGTATGTTTCACCTTTTTCTGTTCCATATAATTCAAGAGACACTTCTTAAAAAAACAAAAACAAAACAAAAACTTGTAGAAAAGACAGCGTTTAATTAAAATTAAAGTATATCTGTTGTCTCTATCTGCTTTGCTAGTTTATAAAATATAGCAGCTTATAAGAGATACCCACAAATGTTTCAGATGGAATGGAAAAGCCAAAAATAAGCTATGTTTGAGTGTCAGCACCTCCCTGGGACTAAATGGCAAGTCTTCATACTTTTACATGGTTCATTTAGAAGCTTGAGACAGATTTGCAATGTCAGCACACAGGTTATCAGAAATACCAGATGCTTCCTTACTATGAAAGTGTTCAGCACATGCGAAAGACTATTTTGCAGACTTAGACTTCTATAACATGAGATTTCAAGAATATGACTTTGGGCTCAGGAAAGCAGGATTGGGTCCTCTTCGGGTTTAATTTTTTTTAAAGCATAGGTGTCCCCGCTAAAGCATAAGATCCACACCACATTTGAAAGGTGCCTAGATCCCAGTTCCAAGAGATGGCTGAACATATATCATGTCTATGAATCAGAACACTGCCTCACACGTTTTTAGTGTGGGAGTTTACAGGAGTTCTCTAGATAGCCAGAGTGATGGAGCAGATGATGTTAGCACAAAGGAAAGAGCAAATGAGATGTGAATTACAGGGTGACGAGGCTTGTATGAATCTCATTTGTTTAACCATCTGAATGGTGCTCCAGGTATTAAATGAGCTAGATACTATTGAACGCAATTTTCTGAACAGCCACGAAGGTGGTTTAATGAACTATGCCCACTTGAATGTCCTCATATCATCTTGCTCTTTCAACCAGCCATGGCTTACTTAGCTTTTCTCCCCAAGTCTTTTCAAGTAATGCTTTGGATGATTATGACCTTGTCATTCTATTTTCTAGGTAATATAACATCAGGAATTATTACATGATTAGTAATTTAATTAGCAGGTGTATTAGCAGAGATTCTTTTGCAAATTAAGAACTTATTCTTAATAACCACTCAACATCTAAGGAGCTGGCAATTTGAAGCTTGCAAATTTAATTGCTTTACTTTTTCTTACCCACCACTGGCTACTAGAAGCTGCCATATCCCTGACTTTACAAAATGTTACTTTTCTGAAAACAACTCTGAGGCCTCCGCAGTTCTTCCAATGGCTTAATGACTTGATCATATTAGTGATGCAAAGGTATTGGCCCAGGAGAGCTTCTCTTTTTAAGCCTTCCTGTCACTTCGGAAACCAGGTGAAACCACTTATTCTTGAGTAGGCAGTAGAGACTATAATTTATTGCCATTATTGCCAAGAATAATGGATAGTTCTGTCTTTCATTTCTCATTCGCTGGATGTGCTTCCCTGTTCACAGATAAGAATTTCAGTGGGCTGGTAGGATAAGTTCATTTTAAAGCTCACCCACAGATCTGCTATCTTTTACCTGCTTTTGGGAAATAATTGGGTAGAGAATAACACTTAAAACATGTAATACTTCTGGGGTTGCAAAGTCAACAGTTCCAGGAAAATTTTCTGACTTGTAGACAATGTGGATTTAAAAAAAAAAAAAATGCTTTAATTAAAAGTATTGACTTGAACCATAATGCTAGAGTAGTAAACAGAATTTTGTTTTTCCATTTTGTTAAAAATGGCATCAGTTTAAGATTACATAAGCCTAATAAAACTGGTGTGATGAATTAAAAAATCTGATTTTTTTAAAAAAAGATTAACACTAAAATATGGATGAATCCACATGTTTAAGTATGATATCCTGGGACTTAAAAACATCTTCTGTGAGTGTCTTATGTTTCTGAGAACTAGAAATCAAGAAAAGACCAATAAAATAAGGGAACTCTTTAAGGGAAGTTCAAGGGCCAAAAGAGGTGAAATGTGACTAATTATCCAACATCCAAGGTTAAAATAAACATCCACTCAAAGAAACTAATAAAATAGAAAATTTGCTGGATGTATTCATGCAAATGTCAGGCACCAGTGGTATGCTGCAGCCAGCTCCCAAGAGTCCAGCAAGGGGGAGATTATCCACAACTTTTCCCGTCTGTGTTTAGTGACATCCTGTTAGCAACTGAAATTGGCCAATGTGGAAGCATTTACACCACAAAAATTAGCAAAGGCTAGGATCTATTTTTTTGTTTTAGTTTTTTTGGTCATACCACTCCATTCTGAACAATGGCAGTTCAGTCTCATAAGGGATAGGACCTGGAAAAGAGAGTAACGAGTCAATTAAGATTATTTTCTATAACTCTGGGGTTTCAGAGGCTTTCCTAGTTACTCTTACTGCTTCTGTTCTCCTTCTGCTCAACTTTTGTGGTTAGGCCTAGTTTCCAAGTTCAAATGCTCTATAGAGACATAGAGTAAAACCAGAGTGTATTGTGTCATCAGAGCACCTACTGTCAGCCAAGAGACAATGATGGGTCTGTATTAGAATACTGAGTCTTTCCTAGTGATAGCACTTACACACTTACACCCCGAGATGGTCTAATGTATACATACCATTCTCTGCTCAAGTCTTCTAATAGATTCCATCACATGTGAAGCAGAATTAAAGTTCTGCCATATATTAAAGGACCCAGGACCAGATTCCTTCCTCTTCTTGGATATCAGTGTCCACCACGCTCCCCTTTCATTCCCCTTTCTTCCGGCTATACCTCCTTTTGCTTTTTCTCAGACTTACAGGGCATCCTGATACTTCAGAGCCTTTATACATTTTATTCCCTTTGTGGTAAATATGTACTAGAAGATGAAAGGATGTTGACTACAGGGAGATGATTTCACCAGAACAGGTATCAACCAAGGTTAGTAGTCTTATGATACGTATACCCTGAACAGGAGGTACAAGCAGTGTCTGGGTAGTAAATGAGATTCATAAAGAGATGGGATCAAAGAAAAATAAGATAAAATGGAGAAATGCCAAGGAGCAATAAAACAATTACCTGGGTAATTATGCTGCAACAAGACTTTCAAAATGTCACAGGGCAAATAAAACCAAACTGGTCACTATTAATGAGCCTCTCTTTATTTTAATAATGCATGATACTTCAGAGAGAGTCAAACAATTATGGGATAAACCAACCATAAAATTAAAATATATAAGGTTGACAAGTGCTAAAGAATTTGAAAATTAATGGGTGAATACATTGCAATTTCCCCCTGATAAATAAGGAATCACACTTTTTCTTAGATTACTATAGATCCTTAGGTAAATCAAGAAAAATATTTTTCAAGAGCTATGAAGTGGAGATGATTATTGCTGAGATATTTTATTAATACGTATAATAACCAACAATAACCATTAACCGTGTACCAATTATTAAAACACTAAATTATAGATAAATAGATCTCTACATGTATATATTGAATATATGATAGCAACTCTGTGAGAGGGGTGGTAGGAAGAATGCCATATTATTGATGAAGAAACCGAGGTAGAGAGTGGTTAAACACCAGGATGTGGTTTAATTAACTGCTAACTTGAATTGCTAGGACTTGAGCATGGGCAGTTAACAAACAAAACCTATTCTCTTAACCACTCTACATGCTGATTTGTAGAAAATTATCTCTTATACACTTGCATTTTCTTTAGCTTTTAAGGCCAAAGATTCCCTTTGGTGGGAAATTCAAAGATAGCTCTGTTTCTGTTTCCTCAAGCTCTATATCCAAGTCATAAACTCTCCTGCTCTCTGCCTGTCTGCCTCACCTTCCCGTTGTGCCCTGCAGTCCCCTAGCTCCAGGGGGCTCCTTGTCAAACCATTGTGCCAGAGTAAAAGTGCTCACCTATCTCTTCCTTCTCAGAGGGTACAGACGGCCCATTATTCCTATATGGTCTGTGTACCAGGGCCCATCTCGAAGTGGTTTGTAACTGGCCCTTGACAAGGTAAATACAGACATTGAGAGTTAAAATTTTGGTAACTTTTATTACTATTTGACATAGTCATTTACATCTATTTAATTAAATAATGAATATTTCAGCCTATATTTTCTATATTTTTTTCCATCCTGTTTTTCTAGTAATTCATCTTTTTTTTATATATTAGTTAGAAAACACAAAGTGGTTTTCACAGAGAGATAACTTGAACAACCTTCTTTACTGAAGGTGACCAACCACCCTGCCTTCCTGAGACCAAGGGAGTTCCCAGAACATGAAGCTTTCAGTTTTAAAAATGGGAGTGTTCCTAGCAAACCTAGACATGTGGGTCAACCTAACTCTACAGTTCCTATCCCAAATTTTAAATTCTTCTATTTGTCTTTTACAGTCCTTTTAAAAATCTGATCTCACTTTACCAACCATTTTTGCTTTTTCCTTTCCCCTAACGCTTACAATTTTATTTTCTGAAATCGAGAATTGTCCACGAAAAGGTTTGTGAATGGAGGATATGATTCATCCTGAATGCCAACTTTGATCACATTCTGTCACTATCCAGAGTACTGTGCTGAGGCCTTATCTGAGCAGCGCAGGCACTACAGTACAGTGGGAGGAGCATGGGGCACAGGTGCAGTGGGAGGAACATAGGGCACAGGTGCAGTGGGAAGGAGCATAGGGCACACTCTACTACTCTTCCTGGTCTGCCTGTTGAGAGTAATTCTCCTCTTTAATCCTGTTTACTTGTTGTAATGGTTAATTTTATGTGTCAGGTCGGCTGACCACAGGGCACCCAGATAATTAGAAGCATTATTTTGGATATGTCTGTGAGGGAGGTTTCTGGGTGAGATTAATATTTGAATCAGTGGACTGAGAAAAGCAGATCACTCTCCCCATTGTGGGTGGGCCTCCTTAATAGAACAAAGAGAAGTAAGAAACCGTTGGCTCTCTTGGCTAAATCATTTTTGAGCTGGAATATGGATCTTCTCCTACACGGAGATTGGAACTTATCATTAGCTGAACCATCAGCAGGCCTAGTGCTCAGGCTTTCTTGACTCTGACAGTAATTACACCACTGGCATTCCTACGTCTCCAACTTGCAAGTGGCAGAGTGTGGGACTTCCCAGCCTCCATAATCATGTAAATTCTTTATAAAAAAGAAATAATAGATGATTATAGACATAGCCACATATGGGGCTATATCCCATTGGTTCAGCTTCTCTGAAGGACCCTAATAACGTATAAAGTAGTGTGGGTATCAAAAGCCTGTTGGGCAAATTACAGGAGATAATGTATATAAAGCAAGTTAGAACGTACATGAATCATATGAACATGTTATGCAGTACAGTTAAACTATTGCCACTATTTCAAAAGAGAGCAATGATATTGGCCATGGATCCAAGGGCATGTAGAAGTGAGAAGGGATTGCTGATTGTTTTTCTTGATTTAATTTGGCAAAAGTACATGTTGGTCACTGTCTGAAAATTCTCCAATTTGCCATTCTGAATTAGATCCATATTAATTTTGAGTGTCAAAAATCAAAATTGTTGAAAATAGCTGACAATGTGTGATCCTGTCCTCCTTTACTGCATGGATTGTATTATAGTGCAACACTGATAAACATTGTTTCACAGAAATGAACAAATGAGACATCTTGTTTCATTGTTGTTCTAAAACAATATTGCTCACATTTTGCACACCAGATGTTACATTTTCTTTTCACGATTTTGTATTTAATGGACTTAGTAGATCTTGAGTTTGCATTTGTTGTTAAATTGAATACACTCTAATTTATGATAGAATATTTGCCAACACTATGTAAATATTTTTGGAAGTGGAAAAACTACTTTGATCAAACTGTGAAACCAGACATAGTCTATAAATCTCACTTTCAAAACCAAACTTCCACGTAGGCCTTATGCCATGATATTTGTCTGCTTGTTTTGTATCAGCATTTCTTGTAGATCATTAGGATGGTAGTTGAGGTTGTCACCAGGCTAGTCAAGTGTGAATCTTACATGTGGCACTTTCTACTGGCGGATGTAAAATCTTGTAAAAAATTGAAGGTCAGTTTTGCCATCTGTTCATTTTTAAGGAAAATACAAGCATTCCTTTATAAACAATGCTCATGTTCTTTGGAAATTAAATATTGATAGGCTGGCCATGTACTAGCTTAGGTTGAATGTATCTGAGCTTGAACAATTTCAGTGCTTAATAGTATCAATGCAATATTCATTTTTAGATAATGAAACCTGTGTAAGAGTCTGGCCATTTTGCTTAAACTACATATTTCTGTCCACCTCAACACTGAACTGGGTCATTTCCATTGAATTCTGCCAGCTTTCAGTGAGTTCTTGGTGGCAGGTGGACCTGGATTTATATCTTACCTTGTGCCACTATGTGATTTTAGGTTTATTGTTAACTTTTCAGGTTCTCATCTTTAACATCTGTAAAGTGGGAAACTATTATCTATAGCCAAAGGGTTTTGTGAGGCTTAAGTAAGAGAATTATTCCTTCATTTACTCAATAAATGCTTGTGTCTAAAAACTCAAGGCATTCTTCTAGATGCTGAGGGTACGGCAGTGGGGAACAATCTCACTCCAAGTATAAAAGATGCTACATAGGCTTAGCATACAGTGCACCATCCGTGTTGGCTTCCTTCCCTTTAAAGTCCAAATTATTGAATATTATATGCTCTTATGTACACCAGATTACATATAATGCCTTATATCGTTAGCTTTCCTTTCTAATTACTTATGTCCCATGTATCCAGCTAAGCTATTTGAGGGCAGGGAGCGTATCTTACAATTCTTTCTATTTTGTAGAATACTTGGCAGTAGGATGCACATAGGAGATAATGAGGACGTGGCACTGAAGCAATCACCAATGACCGATTAGCATTTTGTCCAGGGCAGATGGAGAGGAGAGGAGGTTTGGAGAGCAGTAACATCAGTCTAGCTCTTGATTTCAAAGCCATGTTTCTTAATGACCCCATTCAGTTCTCACATTCCACCAAAATATATTGGCTGAAAAAGTATTGCTATTTTGAGGCATGACCAGTGGAACAATATCCTCTGTATCATTGGCATTTCTTTGCATATTCTAGCATCTTAATTAATCAAATTAATGTTTGATTTCATAAAAAATTAAAAGCCTTTAGCAACACAACTATTTTCAAGATTTTTTTTAAAGATTTTATTTATTTGACAGAGAGAGATCACAAGTAGAGAGAGAGAGAGAGAGAGAGAGGAGGAAGCAGTCTCCCTGCCCAGCAGAGAGCCCGATGGGGGACTCGATCCCAGGACCCTGAGATCATGACCCGGGCTGAAGGCAGAGGCTTAACCCACTAAGCCACCCAGGCAACCCCAACACAACTATTTTCAAATGTCAGTCTCCTGCTTCTCAACATATTTCATCACCAGAGGATTTCTTTTCTAAGCATTTAATTATAAAATTACCATCCCTTGGATAAGAACCAGAGGAAGCATATTTTATAAATTTCCTCCCACCCTTTCATATTTACACACGCATGCATACACACATACGCACACATACTCACACCTACATATACAAGGACTTTGGATTCTATAATTGAACACTTACTCTTACTTTATTTAAGTCCCAGAGAAATATAAATGATATTGGCTCAATATTATGTGAGCTTTTGTTTTTAATTTTTTTAATAGGGCATAAGCTTTTCAATATCTCAAGACTGAATTAGCTCTCGGATAGATATAAAAGAATGTCTTCAAGAATGTAAGTAACTGTTTTCATAAATATAAAATAATTAATCCTCTATTTCTAAATGTCCTAAAATAAATTCAGGAGAAAATAAATATCGCTTGAAGGAGAGGATACATATGGTCTTCAAAAAAATGTACTTTTACTTAAAAATGTAACATTCATTTAATTTACACTCTATCCATTGTGGCTTCATTAAAGACATATTCATTCTCCCCCTAATGAAAAGAGTATGAGCCACAAGGATTTTATTCATTGCTATAGGTTGACATGGATACTCTTTTTCTTTTTAACAATTGAAGTTTTAGAGGGAGGAAAACATGGTTCAGTTATAGGAACAGAATATAGAATTATAAAATCTATATAATCAGACCCAAAATTAGTCTCTTTGAACTAATAGATTTTTGGGTTTTTCTTTGCTCTCTCACCACAAAAAAATTTATATTTTATGTAGTCACAAATTGGGTCTTGTAAAGCCACACTTGTTCCTGGATGGTGCTCTTCTATTGTTGATTGAACTTTCTAGCTGCCAACAAGACAATTAGCACTTGGAACTTGATTTATCGTCAAACTCGTTACCATGTCATCCCATCAGTTTTTTTCTTCACATCACTTTTACTGCACAAACTGCAGAAGTTATTTCTGAATCTTTACTTTCTTTTCCTAACACATCCCATTGTCCACTCCTGTTGGAATTCATGGTCTTTTCCTTGCCATCATCTGATATAGAACCATGTTACCCAATGCTTGTGTAAGCAAAATCTTGTTGTTGGTGTCACTGGTTTATACCTTTTTGTTTAAACCTATTCACTAGCTTAGACCCTCTGTTTATACTCTTACTGGTGCACACCTTTTATTCCAATCCATTCTATGCACTGTCACAAAGACCAAGCTTCCTAAACAACACTGTGAATCTGTCTTCATTGTTCCAGCCCTTCCTTAACCCCGTAAAAACATAGAGACCCTCTACAACTGCTCCAACATTCTGCTAAGACCCTCTTCTAATAGCTCACTGTCTTGAATATACTGAAAACAATAAATTGCTACTTATACCAGCACTGATACAAGCATTAGCCCTTTTTATCAGAAACATCATTTTACTGACACATAGTATATATACAGAGAGGAGTACATAGTTACACAGCTTGATGAATTTTCCCATAGCAAACACATCTGGGTAACCTGTGCCCATACTGCATTATCTCTTTTAACCACCATAACAATTCTATGTGATGTTGGAAACTGTCTAAGGGAGGTCAGGTATAAATGGATGAGCTTGAATTTAAACTACTCCATCAAAATACAGAGTTCTTTTTTTTTTTTAAAGATTTTATTTATTTATTTGACAGACAGAAATCACAAGTAGGCAGAGAGGCAGGCAGAGAGAGAGAGGGAGAAACAGGCTTCCCGCTGAGCAGAGAGCCCGATTCGGGGCTTGATCCCAGGACCCTGGGATCATGACCTGAGCCGAAGGCAGAGGCTTTAACCCACTGAGCCACCCAGGCGCCCCAAAATACAGAGTTCTTAATGACATTTGTAACTATTATCTACAGTTGGTGCAGATCAAACCATATAATCACTGTCCACAAATCACACATTATACTTCTTGTTACCTCCACTTTTATACTATTTTTATAACTCCAAAATGTTGGCTTTTCCTCTTTCTCCTTCCTTAATTCTCTCTCCTATTCTCTACTTCTCTTTCAATAATCAGATCAAATATAACTTTCCATGCCTAGCATATTTTGGCAGCATGGGGATAACAAATAGAATCCAGGCTCCAGGGGCACCTGGGTGGCTCAGTGGGTTAAAGCCTCTGCCTTCAGCTCGGGTCATGATCCCAGGGTCCTCGGATCGAGCCCCGCATCGGGCTCTCCACTCAGCAGGGAGCCTGCTTCCCTTCCTCTCTCTCTGCCTACTTCTCTCCCTACTTTTGATCTCTGTCAAATAAATAAATAAAATCTTAAAAAAAAAATCCATGCTCCAGAACCAAATATTTCTGTGTTCAAATTTCACCTGGACCATTTACTAGTATATATTAAAGGTCTCTGCACATCATCCTCACATGAACTGTAGTTTTAAAATTAACCATATCTTAGGTTTTTTCTAAACTGAAAACATCAAACATGAAATGCTTAACACAATGCCTGGCAGGTGGTAGACACTCACTAAGAAGTAATTCTTATACTTAATAAGCCTTCAGCTTCTTTGTCTTCTACCAATGGCTCTGTTAGTCTCCACTCTGTATCTCTTAGTTATGCACAGCATGGAGTACTTCCTTTATATTTGTCCTAGATTATTACTGACTCATTTTATTCTAATTCCATTTCATTGGTATGTATTTCTTGTATTTCCAAAGAGGTAGTAAGCTCCTTGCAAGTAAAAGCAGCATTTCATGTTTATGTGTATTCTTCATTAAAGACACATTCTGTAGCAACCCCATATGCATAAACATCTTTGATCCTGGCAAACCAATGGATGAAAAAGTCCTACATGACACATAAAAATTCTATCTGGGGTGGGGGAGGGCACCAGGGTGGCTTAGTCATTAAGCTTCTGATTTAGGCTTAGGTTATGATCCCAGGGTCCTGGGATCCAGCCCTGCATTGTGCTCCCTGCTTGGTGAGAAGCCTGCTTCTCCCTTTCCCACTCCCCCTGCTTTTATTCCCTCTCTTGCTGTGTCTCTCTCTGTCAAATAAATAAGATCTTAAAACAAACAAACAAAACAAACAAACCTGATATCTAGGATGCCTGGGTGGCTCAGTCAGTTAAGCAGCTGCTTTTGGCTCAGGTCATGATCTCTTGGATCCTGGGATCAAGATCCACATCAGGGCCCCTACTCAGCGAGGAGTCTTCTTCTCTCTCTCCCCCTCTGTCCCTACCCCCACTCATGCACTCTTGCTCTCTCTCAAATAAATAAATAAAATATTTTTAAAAATTATATATAAAAGCAACATGTACCAAATTTAATATTTTTCCTAAAGTTATTTCCCCAGTTGCACTGATATATTTATAAGGAGGAAAACAGCTGACATAAATTGTGCTTCTTAGTTTAATTTAATTATCTGTGTCATCAGAGTTCGGAGGGGAAAAAAGTATAATATGATTCTAGCTCACTAATTCCATTAAAAGAAAGAAGAATTCAACTTTCTGTGAAATAAAACTTCTGCTTTGAAAAATCCACAGGACTCATTGTTGTTGTCTTAAAATTAATGAACTAACCCCTTGGCTATAAGAAGTAGTTATTGTGCAGGTGTAAAAAGAAACAAAGGCAGCCATGTAGAGAAGAAGAAGCTGCATCCTTGGAATAGAAAGTAATTAGCTTGGAAATGTAAGAAATGGAGTGGGAAATGAATGAGAATCTTAACAAAGCACCAATATACCAATTCTTGCCAAAGATCCTACCGTGCCGGACGGGTAGTTAATGTTATAATTTGAGAGGAGATTTGAGATTTTTAAAGGGGGAGTATTTTGAAATCTGTTAGCATCATGAAGTTGGGGCTTCTAGAAGCTGTCTCAGTGTTTACTGTTGATATTTTACATGGCAGTTATGGAAAAAAGATATTAAATTACACATACTGGAAATACCACCCAGTACTTCCAAGAAGGAATTATTCTTGTTTACTTGGCCAACTCCTGTGCATTCTGGAATGGAAAAGTCCATGAAAGGGGAAATGAAAACAGAGAGGGAGTTAGCAAGCATAAATAGGTCTATATGATAAAGAGCTCATTCTAGAGAGAATTCTTATTCTAGAGCTTTTCTCAAGAGAAGAGAAGAAGAGCTTTTCTCTTCTCTTGAGAAAAGTAAGGCAGTAAGGGAGACTAAGAGGGAAATTTGGGGGAATTTAGAATAAAAGAAGGGAGATAGTTTTTTTTTAAAGATTTTATTTATTTACTTGAGAGGGAGAGACAGAGAAACTGACAGAGAGCATGACCTGGGAGAAACCCTTTGAGCAGGGATCCTGATGTGGGGCTCCATCCCTGATGAGGGCCCTATCTCAGGACCTCAGAATCATGACCTGAGCCCAAGGTAGACACTTAACCAACTAAGCCACCCAGACACCCCCAGAAGGGAGATATTTTAAAGCAGCTTACTGAAGTTTGAGAGATTTTAAAAGCAAGAAAGATGAGAAACATTAATTGCTAAAAGACATGAGTATATTCCTCCTTTTGCCACCTTTATGAGATAAATATACTAGGGCAATGATCAGTGCCATTTTCACTAACTAAGAGCCACACTCTACGTGAGAAAGTTAAGAAACAAAGGAATGCAGTCCTTCTCTCAATATTCCCTAACTGCTTCTTAAGAGCTGTACCTTAGGTATCTCTTTGGGGGTACCTTAATAGTAGCAGCAGCCACAGTAGCTATTAACATACACTGAGTGCTTACTTTGTGTCAGTAGGAAATGAATCAGAGTTAGTCCCTGAATTATTTCATTTTATACTCACACAAATATTTTACAGGAAGTGTTATTATCCCCAAATGACAAATCAGGAAACTGAAAGTAGTAGTAGCTAAATAATTTTCCAATAGCACCTATGCTAATTTAATGATAAGACCATCCCAGACTCCAAACCCAGAGTGTTAACTACTACAACATCCTATCAAACAAAACAAAACAAAGTAAAAAAACTATGAGATACATTTACTGAATGATTTTTTTCAGTGCATCAGAAAGTACACTTGATACTTTATGGGGTTTTCTTTGTTTGTTTGTTTTTTCAGGAAAAAATTAATGTTCCATGAAGCATCCCCAATCATTAATGCTATTCAATACATAATTTCTGATGTTTTGATTAAGTGTTCATCAAAATCTAAACTCTTTACTGGCATAAATGCTATAATTTAAAATAAATAGAGCACTATGTAAAATAAAAACAAAGCAGAGGACTCTCATTTCTGGGAAGATTAAGTAGATGCGCTTTCATTACCAAGTATAACTCAAAACCCTGGAAATCATATATAAAGCAAGCATAAGAAGAATGAAAGTTGCTTAGGGAACTAGAACCCTAGGAACAACAGTGATGTTGATGAGTTCCCTAATATATATATATATAGATATATATATCTATATATATATATATATCAGATAGGCTCTTGCAATGCCAAAGGGCACAGACAAAAAGCCCCAACAAAAGCCTGATCTGTATAGACAAAGGGTCAGGGAAGAAAAACCTAGCAAGACAGAAAACTTTAAGACAATAACAGTCTATTCTGAACCTTCACAGAAAGAGCTATGACAGGCACCTACATCTATGCCAGCAACAGTCAAGTGGGAGCTTTAATTTTCACCCTTTCTACACTATAATGTGGTACTCTAAACCTCCCTCCCACCTGGTGTCAGGGAAATCTCGCTAGGCAATTAAGACTTTTATCCCTATGGGACAGTAAGAAACCCACCACCCCCTAGCTGCAATAGTGATGAAGAACACATGGGAAGTTTGGATTTTCAGCTCTACCTGCCAATAATGACACTACAGTCCTACTCTCCATTAGAGTGATGTCAGAGGATGCCTGGTGGAAAGCAGGAATTTCACCAGCGCTTAGTGGTGGTAATAAGACCCATCCCCCAATTCATGGGAGTAGTAATGGTACACTATTACCCTTTCCAACAAGGTAACTGTCACATCATTGGAGGTTATTTGAGATCTAGTATTCCCACCCTGATCTAGCAATAGGAACCCACTGCCTGCTCTGGGTATTAATGGAGACTGAGCAGAGAATGTAGACTTCTACCTCCATCTGGCAATAACAAAACAGTAAAACATCCTTCCCTGGCATAGCAGTGTGAAAGAATGCCATCCAAAACATAAAATTTAAATAGGATCCAGGCTTATATAATACCCAAAAAGTGCAAGTATTAATCTAAAACCATGCATCAGGGGGGCCTGGGTGGCTCAGTGGGTTAAACCTCTGCCTTCGGCTCAGGTCATGATCTCAGGGTCCTGGGATCAAACCCCACATCGGGCTCTCTGCTCAGCGGGGAGCCTGTTTCCCCCCATCTCTCCGCCTGCCTCTCTGCCTACTTGTGATCTCTGTCTGTCGAATAAATAAATAAATTCTTTAAAAAATTAAAAAAAAATATGCATCATAGGAAGATCCCAAACTGAAGGGAAAAAAGAAAATCAATGAATGCCAACCCCATGATGACAGAGATGTTAACAATTATCTGACAAATTTTTTAAAACAGCCATCATAAAAATGTTTCAATGAACAATCAAGTACACATTTAAAATAAATGAAAAAATAGAAAGTCAGAAGATAGAATATTTTTATAGGCGATATAAAGAAAATCAAATGGAAATTTTAGAACTGAGAAAGTACAACAATGGAAAAAAAGTAAAACTCAACTGATGACCTCACCAACAAAATGGAGGAAACCACACAGAACAAAGAATCAGAGAACTTGAAGACACAGCAATAGAAATGGACAAATGTGAATAATAGAGAGAAAATAAGCAAATATTTTAAAAAGGACAAAGCCTCTAGAACTTGTTGGCTAGAACACAAGATCTAACAATACTGTCATGGGAGTTCCTAAAGGGGAGAAGAAAGAAAGCATCACTGGAAAAGTACTGAAAGAAGTAACAACTACAGACTTTTTAAATTTGGCAAAAAGCACAAACTCAAATATTCAACAACCTGAACTCAACAAAGGAAAACCCAAAAAGTTTCATACAAACATACATTCATAATTGTACTTCTAAAAAATAAATACAAAGAAAAAACCATGAATACAAGCAGAAAGAAATAAATACATTACCTGTAGAGAAAACACCAATTCAAATTAAACAGTAGACTTCTCAGGTGAAACCATAGAGGGTCAGAAGGAAGTGCTAAGAGAACAGTGATAACCTAGATTTCTATATACCTTCAGAAATTAAGGGGAAATCAAGATACTCTCAAAGGAAGAAAAACTGAGAGGATTTGTCATCTCAGACATACCCTAAAAGAGTGGCTAATGAAAGTTTTTTAAGCAGAAACTAAAGGGAATATTCAAGACAATTATGTTATATATACAGAAGAGGAAAGGGACATGAAGGAAAATCATTTGTCTTCAGTTTGATATAAATAATAAATTGATGACATGAGTAGAGTATGAAAATTGAGGTATATATAATGTAATACCTAAAGTAACCACTAAAAACTATGCAAATATACCTATCAAAAACACTAGAAAAAAAGTACAGTTACAAAAAATATTTAAGTAACTCAAAGGAAAACATGAAAAAGAAAACTGAACAGATAAAAAGGTGGAAAGTTTAAGTTCCAATACATCAATAATTACATTAAATGTAAAAGGTTTGAATTTACCTATAAGAGATAAGCAGAGTGGATTTACAAACATGACTCAACTATATCCTGTTTATAGGATTCACTTCAAAAATAGTGATACAGGTAGCTGAAGGTAAGAAAATGTAAGATTAATCAAAATAATGCAGGAATGCAATATTAATGCCAGATAAGTATGCATCAGAGCAATGAATATTACCAATCAGAAAAGAAAATTATATAATGATAAAAGGATACAAAAAAACCCCTATCAATTTTAAATATATATGCACCAAACAACAGAGATGTGAAATACGCAAAAACTAAACACTAGTAAAACTGAAAGGAAAAATAGGAAAATCTGTAATTTTACTTGGGGAGTTCAATGTCTCCCTCCCAACGACTGATAAAATAGCAAGTCATAATATCAGCAAGGATATAGAAGAACTCAACATCATCAACCAGTCATACTTAAAGGACATTTATAGAATACTCTGCAATACAACAGCAGAATATACATGCTTTTCAAGTGGTCACAAACATATACCAGGACAGACCATATTCCAGGTCATAAAAAAAATCTCAACATATTTAAAAGAAATGAAACCATTCAGAATATGTTCATTGATTATGATGTAATCCAACAGTAAAAGAAATACAAGAGAAAAAATTTCCAAATACCTGGAAATGAAACAATACTTCTAGTACTCTACCAAAGAAAAAGTCTCAAAGGAAATTCAAAACTACATAAAACAAGTGAAACTGGGGATGCCTGGGTGGCTCAGTTGGTTAAGCAAATGCCCTTGCCTTAGGTCATGATGCTGGATTCCCGGGGTTGAGTCCTGGGATCAAGTCCCACATCAGCTCCCAGCTCCACGGGGAGTCTGCTTCTCCCTCTGACCTTCTCCCCTCTCATGCTCTCACTCTCTCTCAACTCTCTCTTTCTCTAACAAATAAATGAAAATCTTAAAAAACAAACAAACAAACAAAAACAAATGAAATTGAAAATATAATACAGCAACATTTGTGGGGAACAGCTAAACAAGTGCTGAGAACATTTATAACATTAAGTGTTTATATCAGAGAATAGAGAAATTCTCAAATTAAGAACCTAAGATCCTCTCATAAAAACCTAGAAAATGAGTAACATAAATCCAAAGAAAGTAGGAGAGAAATAAAAAAGATGAAGCAAAAATCAATGAAAGTAAAAACGCAAAAATTATAGAGAACATCAGTGAAACAAAGAACTGAGTGTTTTTAAAGATCAGTAAAGTTGGTAAACCTAGCAAGACTGATATTGTAAAAAGGAGACATAAATTTCTGACATCACAGAAGAAAAAACAGGAGCTATCAATACAGAGACATTAGGGGCGCCTGGGTGGCTCAGTGGGTTAAAGCCTCTGCCTTCGGCTCAGGTCATGATCCCAGGGTCCTGGGATCCAGCCCCGCATCGGACTCTCCGCTCAGTGGGGAGCCTGCTTCCTCCTCTCTCTCTGCCTGTCTCTCTACCTACTTGTGATCTCTCTCTGTCAAATGAATAAATAAAAAAATCTTTAAAAAAAATTTAATACAGAGACTTCAGATATTAAAACAATAAAATGTTAGTAGTACAAAGAACTCTGTACATACTAATTTGATAATTTAGATGAGATGGACCAATTACCCAAAATATATCAATGTACCATATCACACCCAATATAAAGTAGAAAATTTCAACAACTCTACAACTATTTAAGTAAATCAAATTCATTATTAACATCTCCCAAAGAAATCTCCATAGGTGGTTTAACTGGAGAACTCTACAAAATGTTTAAGGAAGAATTAACACTAATTAAAACACCTCTTCCAGAAAATACAAGAGCAGGAAATACATCCCAGTTTGTTTCTTGAAACTAATGTTACCCAGATATCAAAATCAGACAATAGCACAATAAAGGAAAATGACATATCAATATTCTTTATAAATATAGACAAAAATAATTCTTTAAAATTTTAAGAAATAGAATCCGGCATATATAGAGAGGATTATAACCATGACCAAGTGGTATTTATTCCCAGAATACAAGGCTAGCTCAAAATTAGAAAAACAACCAATATAATCCATCATATTAATAAGCTAAAGATTAAAAATTATAGAATCTTACGATCTTTGTAGAAAAATTATTTGATATAATTCAATATGCATTTATGATAAAAACTTTCAGAAAAATAAGAATAGAGGGAAATTACCTCAAATTAATTAAGAACATCTGCAAAACCCTTGAGCTACCATATACAATGGTAAAAGACTAAGTTCTTTCTCCCTGAGATTAGAAATAAGACAATAATGCATGCTCTCATCTCCTCTATGCAACACAGTGCTAAAAGTTATAGCCAATACAGTAGCACAAAAAAAGGAAATGAAAGCATACAAATTACAAAGGAAAAATGAAACTGTTCCTTTACATTTCTCTACAACTGACCTAATTATTTATGTAGAAAATCCAAAAGAATATTTTAAAATAATAGAACCAACAGAGAGATTCAGCAAGGTCACAGGATATGAGATAAATATATAAAGGCCAATTATATTTTCATGTATTAACAAAGAACATCAGGGCACCAAAATTTTTTAAATGTAATGCTATTTACAATTGCTCAAAGAAATTATATACTCAAGTAAAATTCTAACAGAATTTTTACACTAAAAACTATAACACTGGTGAAAGAAATCAAAGATTTATATAACTTGAGAGATACAGAATCTCCTGGATTGGAAGATTCACATAGCAATTCTCCCCAAATTTATATACATTAATGCAATCTCTATCAGAAAAGCAGCATAATTTTTTTTTGTAGATATAAGCTAGGTAATTCTAAAATTTATTTGGAAAGACAAAGGAATTAAAGTAGTTAAAACAATATGAAAAAAGAAAAAGTGGAAGGAAATATTCTAATTTCAAGATTTTTTTATACATGTACATTAATCAAGACCAAGTAGTATTGTGGCAGGATAAATATAAATCAATGGAATGGAATGGAGGATTCAGAAATAGACCCATTCAAATATACAAACCTATTTTTGACACAGGTGCAAAAGAAATTCAATGAATAAAATAGCCTTTTCAACAAATGATGCTTGAGTAATTGGATAACCACTGGGAGGTGGAAAATGAACCTCAATCCAAGTCTCACAGATTATAAAAAAATTAACTCTAAATGGATCACAGACTTAAATGTAAAATGATAATTCTGTTTTAGAATATTTTCTATATCTTGGGCTTATCAAAGTATTCTTAGGCTTGATACCAAATACATGACCCATTAAATGAAAACATGATAAATACAACTCCATCAAAATTAAAACTTTTACTTTGCAAACAAGTCTCTTAAGAGGATGAAATATAATACTTCCACTAAGGGAAAACATCAGGAGAATTCTAAAGTTCATTGTTAGAATGTGCTCTTTTGAAAATTTCTCAATTAAAAAATGGGGTGCCTGGGTGGCTCAGTGGGTTAAAGCCTCTGCCTTTGGCTCCAGTCATGATCCCAGGGTCCTGGGATTGAGCCCCACATCGGGCTCTCTGTTCAGCAGGGAGCCTGCTTCCTCCTCTCTCTCTATGCCTGCCTCTCTGCCTACTTGTAATCACTGCCAAATAAATAAATAAAGTCTTAAAAAAAAAGATTTGTTTAAAAAATAATAATAAGATAGTCCATCTAAGGCTCTCAGTTGTCTCAAAACCTAGAAGCTACTATTTTTGCCTTGAAAGGAAAATTAGCTTCATGCAGCTTAATGTCTAAACTTAGAATCATAGACTGGTAGAACAGGAGAGTATTTTAAGTGCCTAATCCTTCTTTATCAATAAACAGGCCTAGAGAAGCCAAGAAATTTCTATTTATTGACTGAACCAGCACTAGAATCAAGTTCTTCCCTTTATAATTTGGGGTTCATTTCACTCTAGCACACTGATAGGATTAGTATATTTTTAGTATTTATTGGTATCTTTTTAGTTTTTCATGTTAACATTGTGAGAGACTCTCAAAATGAAGGTATCCCTTTTCAATCTACTAATCATAGAAGATTACTACACATAACTCCAGAGATTATTTTTAAAAAGTCATTTGATGTACAGAATGGGAAAAAAATATTTGCAAACCACATTATATGATCAGGGACTAGTATGCAGAATATGCAAAGAACTTTCAAAACTCGACAGTAAAAGGACACAAAATCCAGCTCAAAAGTGGGTAAAAAATATGAAGAGACACTTCACCAGGAAGGATAGAGAGAGGGCAAATAAATACATGAAAAGATGTTCAATATCCTTAACCATCAAGGAAATTCAATTTAAAATGACAATGGGATAGAACTACATACCTATCAGAAAGGCTAAAGTAATTGTGAGAACAACAAAGGATGGTGAGAATGAGAAAGAACTGAATTACTGGTAACCTGCTGGTGGACACGTAAAATGGGACAGCCACTATGGAAAATGGTTTGGCAGTTTCTTAAAAAAACAAACAAACGTGCAACTGCCATATGACTGTTGAGCATTTATCCAAGGGAATAAATAAGAGTGCTCAAGCACTCTTGAGCATTTATCCAAGGGAAATGAAAACTTATGTTTGCACAAATTCTGTACACAAATGTTTATCTCAGCTTTATTAATAAGAACCAAAACCTGGAAGCAATCTAGATGTCCTTCAATAAAGAGTGAATCAGACAGTGGTGGATCTCTACTTTGAAATTCTACTCAGCAGTAAAAAGAAAGAGTATTGATAATGTCGAATCTGGACGAAGTCCCAAGAATGATAATGAATGAAAAATGAAAAAAGTAAATCCCAAAAGATTATACAGTGTATAATTCCACTAAACATCCTTGAGATGAAAAAAAAAAAATCATAGACATGGAGAATAGGTTAGTGGACATCAGGGATTAAGAAGGGTGTGGGAATAAAAGGGAAGTGGTATTGTTATAAAAGGCACATGAGAAATTCTGTCTTAATCACTTCCCTTATACCCCACTGTTAAGGAATAGATTCCCACCCTACACTTGCAGAGGTGGCCCAATGCCTGACACCCAGCACTGGGCAAATGAGATTGACTGCAGCTTGTTAGTCACATTTTCCTGCAGCCCAGGGAAGGAAAACACAACACCATGCAGGACCACAGTGGGAGTTGCACTAGGGAACAGAGTGAACAAGCAGAGGTTGTTGGAGGGAGGCTTTGCAGTATCAAGAGTATAGGGTGACCCTTGGTTCTAATGGAAGCATGTGACTGGCTAATTTCAGTAAGGTCCACGTCAGCCAGGAAACTGGAGCACACAACTCAGGGATAAGCAGGAACTGTGCTGGTTCCCATGATAAAGAGGATTATTTGGTGAGGGGACCTTATCTGAAGGAGCAGAATGGGAAGGGAAACTTAGGATCAGGCCACTCAAGTGTCTTTTATTTTCCCAGATAAGGAAGCAACACAATATTGGGCCTTAATTTTAGGGCCTATGGCATAAATCCTTATGAAAAAGGAAATGTTCTATATCTTACCTGAATTAATACTAATAACCTTCTTGTGATACTGTGCTATGGTTTTGCCAGGTTTTACCATGAGAGGAAACATTGCAGTCAGCAGAAGAGTCGCTTAGAAGAGGACAAAGTATTTGCCATAAGCTGGACTCATTTAGGAAAGTTTATTCCAAAAAGATTACTAGGAGCTGAGTAGACAGCCTCTGTAACAATGCACACATGTAAATCTCAAATGACTATTTTGGAATTTAACAATTATTCTTTTTATGTATTTGTATACTATCTATTATCCATTGCTTTTTCTGTACATTTTGAGAGGCACGAAAAAGGTAGAAGACATGGTCCTTCCTGCTGAGGAAGGTCCACTTTTGCAGTTTTTAAACATGAATGGATCAGAGAAAACACAAGGTAATACAATCCAGCATGGTTCTGGTCAGTACAATACAAAAGTGCTCACTGAATTCCAGAAAACTTAGGTTTGAGTACACTTACAGTAGAGAATGGAAAGTGGACAAAGTCCTAATAGTTGAATCTGAAGATGAAGAGAGAAAGGGAAAATAAACAACAATGAGGTATAAATAGAGACAACTGAAGGTACACACATTATATATACACATATTATATGTGTGTGTTCAGTGACGACAATTAGCCTAGCGAAAATAGAAATTTCTTTGCAGGGTATAGATCAAAGACTAAAACATCACATTCTATTATTGAACTGCCTAGGTTCAAATATTGATTTTGCCCCTCATCAGCCATTTAACTTTGGGGCGAGTTATCTAACTTCTCTAAGTCTCATTTCTTCATCCATAGAAGGGCATGAAAATGGTACTTCCTCCTAGTATGGTTGTGGTGTCTAAATGTGAAAATGGGTACAAAGCGTTTATTACAGTATCCAGCATATGATATGCATTTGATAACTGTGAATGATAATTTAAAAATTAAATAGGTACAGTTGGGCCATAGGTATGGCCTATGGCCTAGGTATGGTTGGGCCAGACAATAAGGGGTTTGACATATCACAATCAGGAATCTCAACTTGATAGGTCCAGGAGGAAATTAAAAAAACCATGGAAAGTCTTGCAAAAGAGTTTACAATCCATTAAATAAAATATATTGATGACCTATTTATTGATATGGTAGAATTCTCCAATTTGCTGCTCTTCACATTACTCTCTGACATAGGGATTATTATCCTTGATTCATAGATAAGGGAACTGAGGCTTAAAGTGAGTGAGTTACTCAAGTTCAAACAGCAAGAAAGGTTAGGCCAGGCCTTCTAACTTCTGGTCCAAAGCTCTTTCTGTCAGTCAGTGGTATCTATGAAGGATATAACCACAGAGTGTTGTTGGCAGATAACCACTCTGGAAAAAAGCAGTAAGTTCCACATGAGCAGAAAGAATGAGGGAGGCCATTTGAAGAAATGAGTATGTAAAAGCTTATTATTACATATAAGGAAAATAATCGTTGAGGAAAATTAATCTTATTGAATAAAAGCTGGACAGGAAGAGGTTGGGCTGCGTGACCGAGGTATCACAATAATCTAAGACTATAAATAAACCCTCTCCCTTGGTGTTAATAGTTGGAAGAGAAAGAACCACCAGACCATCCAAAGGAAGAGTCCATAGAGAAATCAACGGATATTTTGAGGCAGATATTTTAAATCTTATAATACTGACCTCTATTCTCTGATATTTTTATACTGATTAATTGTCTCCTTCCAAAATGCCCCCCCCAAATTAAAAAAACCACCAACATAATTATGAGAGGCCAAAGATCACAATGTCTTCTTAAAATTATAATGATTATTCTGAAATGCTCCTATTATTTCATCTTTGGACAAAGGACCTTGACACATATACAATTTTTGAGAGGTTCTTTGTCTCATATTCTTTCTCCCTAACCATAAATTTGCTAGGAGAATAGCAATTATATGGTAAACATTTGGCTTTGCCATTAATGCTAACAGTGTTACAATTTTCTACAATAAACCTGAAATTTTCCGTGAAATACAAACACAATCCGCTCTCAAGGCCTCTTTCAAATCACAAAGAATTAGAAAAAAAGTACTCTTAGATTTGTCTCAAGAATAAAAAAATGGCATTGTGATAATTTTTTTCCCATTTCAGTCTTTAATGACTATTGTCTGTAATTCCCAACTCTGAATATTACTGAGATCACATTTTTCTTGTGTCTTAATTTACAGGTGAATTCTTTTGTTTGACCATTAGAAACATAATTAACTGTAATTTCAAAGCCTAACTTTGATTTCTAAGAAAAGGAGTTACACTAAGATTTAGAAGAGTACACAAATAGTGAAGTGAAAGTAGAAACAAGGATAAAATCTAGAGCAGACCAGAAAAAATTTTCAAGAAGCTAATTTAACAGCCTAATAGTCTTAGAACAATTTTCTCATTTTGACAAAACTTATTATACTTTTAGACTTCACTGACATAAATGCAAAAAATGTGATTGGTATTTCATAAATAAGAGGCCTAGTCTCACTGATATTAGGATTTCTGTATATATAATGGGATACAAATTAATTGGTGAAAGTTCATATTCTTTCTTCTCCCCCCACCAGTCCTCCACAGAAGGTCTGGTGATTGGCACACTGTCTTCTCCCTCCTCTCTTCTTCCTAAAGAGCAGATACCCCATTCTGCTGTAGAGGAACTAGGTTAATCCCTAAGATAAAAGAATGGATTGAGAGAGAGCATGGTAGAGACCTAGAAAGGACTGGACATTATAGCAAAGGGAGAAACTATGAAAAATGTGTGGAAAGAGAAACTTTGCAGCACATGTGATAGAAGTGGGTAGAAAAGAAAGGGGGATGTAAAAGTCTCCATGGAGAATGTTCCTAGATCCTCCTTTTGTAGGATTGCTCCCCCCAAAGTAGAATGTGAAATAACAGAAAATATTTATGCTGGTTTCTGCCTACAGTTCCTGACATAGAATTCCTGAATACCTTGTGAATTCTTAAATGATAAGAGCAACTAGGAGCATCTTTTGTTCTAATGAGGTGACTCTGGATGGGTTCCTGTTGGGTCCTGGATGGAACCTGGGCACCAGAAAGACCAACTCCTGTTTAGAACCTTAGAGATGTCAGCCCCATTCTTCATCCTCCAGAGAGATCACAGGTGCCCACCGGAAGAAGTGTCCATAAAATCCCTAATGTATGATGAAATTTGGAGAGCTTCCAGTTGAATGAACACAGCCACAACCTGGAAGGGTGACACATTGTATCTCCACAGGCACAGAGGCTCCTATACTAGGGACACTCCCAGATCTCTTCCCGTATATAATGTCATCTGGCTGTTTGTCTACATCCTTTACCATATCCTTTAATAAACTGGTAAGCGCAAGTGTTTCCCTGAGTTCTGTGAGCCTCTCTAGCATATTAATAGAACCCAAGGAGGTGTTCATGGGAACCTCAGATCAGTCAGAAGTACGGATGACAGACAGACTTGAAAATGGTATCTGAAGTTTGGTAGGAACAGTCTTGTGGGACAGATTCATTAATGTGGGATCTGAGGCTATCTCCAGGGGGAGAAACAAAGGGGGAGAAAACTGCATTTTCCCTAATACTGATGTCTGGTTAAATTTGAATATAAGATAAACAACAGATAATATTTTCTGTTGAGTACATCTCAAATGCTGGGTCATCTGGTTGGTTCATTTGTTCTCTCTCTTTCTCTTCTAGATCTGGTAGCCCTGCTATACATTTTCTATTAAAGGATGGATTCCTTAAAAATTACTTTATCTGTTGGACTAAATGTCTTTGGTATGGCCCTATTCTGGGATAGGACTAGCTGGATTCAGGCTTTTTAAAAAATTAATTATTTTTATTAACATATAATGTGTTATTTGCCCCAGGGGTACAGGTCTGTGAATCGTCAGGCTTACACACTTCACAGCACTCACCATATTCCATACCCTCCCCAATATCCATAATCCAACCACCCTCTCCTTAACCTCCTTTCCCCCAGTAACCCTCAGTTTGTTTTGTGAGATTAAGAGTCTTAATGAGTCACATTTTCAATGATAGTAATCAGGGTGATGTCTTGGGAACTTCCCAGAAGTGAAGTAGAACCTGAATCTTGAATACCTTGGAAGTGCTGCAATAGACTCTTAGAATTGAAAGATCCTTGTGTTTAAGCTTGAAAAAAATAATAATTTAACAAAGCCTCAAAAGTTCATAAAATGTAATAACATAACCTGTTCCAGTAAAAATTATTCTTTGTTTCCTAGGGATTTTACCCCATAATTTAGGCAATCATGGAAAGAACCAGATGTATACAGTAAAGTTGGCTTTACTATAATTATTCACTCTCATATTTGGCTGGAATTATAAAACAAAGTTCATTCCCATAGTAGAAGAGAAGAATTGTGCTATTGCAATTTTCCTTACTTATTTTAAAATTTAAATTTGGGAAAGAAATTATATACACAAAGCTGTTATTTGGCTGTCTTTTTGAGTCTGCAGAAGAGAGATAGAACTCTTCATGCAATATGGGGCACGATGCATTCAAATAGACACTATAATTAGTCACAATAACTTTACCACATAGTGCTGAAAAATATAGAATATCCATACTATAAACTCTCAGTCTCAGCTGCCTGTATTTTATTATTCTGGTAGAATAAGTAGATAGATGATTAATAATAAAACTTTTTGTGTTCTCTCTTTTTCTTTTTAAGTTTTGCTAATGAATTTCTCCCCTACCCAATGCCCCCCCCACCCGCCCTCCCTTAAAGCTCCTGCCATTCCATGTTTTACTTAGAAACCTTCAATAGTCCTTCACTGAACTCTGGATAAGGTTCCACATGCTTTTAATGTTTGACAATGCTTTTTGTCACATGGCCCCCCAGTTATCTTCTCCAGCCCTGAGTCCATGATCTTGACATGATGGGCAAATTCTCTGGGTTGGTCCCCTGCTCTCTCTCAAGAAAGTAACTTTGCACATGGTGGTCCTTCTCGGTGGAAAACACTCTTCTCCACATCGTCACCTCTGCCTGACTAGCTCCTACTCATTTTCCTTGTCTTAACTTAGACTCCACTTTTTCTGAGAAGTCCTAAATCAAGATTGATTGGGTGACACTGTCATTAGGTCTCATACATTCTGTACTTATATTAACATAGCAATTATTACACTCAATTATAAATGTTTATTTATATGTCATACTAGAGAGAAAGTTCCTTTAGAATTGAGCCTTATTTACGACTTAACCCCAGTACCAAGTATAGTCTTCTCATAGAATGGTCCTTAATACTTGTTGCTGAATGAATAAACAAATAAATGTTTATGCTGCTAGGAGTTTAATTTGCTACAGCAGATTTTCCAATGGCAAACTGGTTGCATCAGCAATGCAAACAACAACCATCCCAATAAGAAACTGCTGAAAATTGCTGCAATTAGCAGAAACAGGTGGAATCTGGGCATCTGCTTTTAGTATATTCCATTCCTTTTGAAAAATACAGAAAATCCATTCACTTTAGATGCAGGCGACTGTGCTTGAATCTGGTGTCGCACATCACATCTTTGAAATTGTGTTAGTTTCTAGCATTAGTGAATATAAGTGACATTACCCTCTCCTAAATCCTCCCCTTTTGAAAGCCATGTGACAGCTCATACCTCTATGCAATCCATCAACCAGTGAATGATTCAGTCCACTTTTAATTTCAAGTCATACTCTATAACAAAGGCCATAGCTGCATAGTCAATATTTGACCACTTGATGCTTAAATTGTTTTCCAGGTTGACAAGTGTTCAATTGGTCAATGGTCCATTGACTGTCTTTATAACCGAGATAACTGAAGCTATATTCCAGAATTTTTTTTTTAAGTCTTTTGAAGGCTGAATCAAATAAATCAATTAAAATCTGCTCATTTGCTCAGAAATCACCCTGGCAACACCTGCCTGAATCTTACCATACAAATTCAGACAATGATAGTGAGCTAAGATGAGAAATTTGATGAATTTTGTGTGTTTCTAAACAGAAGAAAACAGTAGAACAGTAGAACAGGAAAGGAGAAGGTTTGCATGTTTGAATCTGACTCTGATATGAGCAAAATATGAAAACTGCAAATAAAGAGTATGATTTCTCTTTCCCGCATTATTAATACCTTAGCAGGCTAGGATAAGCTCAAGTATTATACATACTCATTAGAAATACTCCAAGAATCATGAGTTATCCTATACTGCTCTAGTTGAGTGATAGGCACTACAAACAAAACCCACTGATCATACACAGCTGAGACAATACTGAGCAATTTCGGTGCTTTTTATAATTTACTATTATTTAGGGGACAAGATACAATAGTGTAGTTATTACCTTAAATTATTGCTTCTTGAGTGATCTGGGATGTAATGCCAGAGTGAGTTTAAATACCAGCCAGCTACCTTTAAAGTGCCTAGGGAGTTGAAGTAGCTCTATTTCTGAGTATTTGTACCAAAGAGGATCAACCTACTAGATTTGATATAAGCTTTCCAATTTATCCATTTTGTTCTGAGTGCTCCCTATTTGAAAGCTCTGCAGTGTTATTTTAAAGCCAGTTATGAGAAATTTATTAGACACTGATGGAAGATGTTGGGTCAGATAGAATGGGAAAAAGAATACCCAGGCTTCACCTGGGCTCTTTTCTTGTGCTTTATATGAGAAATATTGAATAGTTAATGTTCCCTTGGTATTTAGTATCTTGATCTGCGGAACCCTGGACATAATCAATCCTTACGTCATCATCTGATTTATATTGTCTGCTTACAGATGTATGGCTCTGTTTGGAATGTACCAAATATTAATAAATATCTCAATTAATGTATAAATATGGCCTATGAGCGTTCACATTTTCAGCCTTTTGCTTCCATGAAACGAAAAGCTTTCAACCTGCACTGAGTCACAGTGTCATTTTTTTAAACATTTAAACTGTCGCAGATTCTGACAGATGTATAACACAAAGCATTTAAAGGGGAAATGTTTTACTTAAGTAAGTTATAATGCTACAGAACACTGTCAAAACACTACCAAACACTTCACTTCAAATCACTGGCTCTTTAAAGAAAATCCTAGAATACATAACTTTCCAAAACAACTAATCTTTATTTTGGAGTTGTTAGTAATTGACTAGGATGTAGTGTTCTTTTAGAGTGATAAAATCCCAAAGAAAATGACCAAAAACTGGCTGGAGAAATTATCTGTTTAGCACCCATTTTTATTTCTAGTACAACACTAGCCTGAGGAATTTGGAATGGGAATTTCTCTTCAATATATCAGATATCACTGTATCCTGAAGAACTCCAGTTTGGAAATCTTACTTCTTAACTCCTTACCTCTATTATCTTGATTTTTATTTAAAGATTTTATTTATTTATTTGGCAGATGGAGATCACAAGTAGGCAGAGAAGTAGGCAGAGAGAGAGGAGGAAGCAGGCTCCCTGCTGAGCAGAGAGCTGGATGCGGGGCTCGATCCCAGGATCCTGAGATCATGACCTGAGCTAAAGGCAGAGGCTTAACCCACTGAGCCACCCACGCGCCCCTATTATCTTGATTTTAAATAATTGCAAATAAACTTTTTCCAAATGGTTTAGGGGATTTCCTTACCTGACTTTCAGCATCACTTGTTTTTCATAAACTGCAATAATTATGATTTATAGACTTTAGGCTTACAGACCTGAAGTCTCTAATTTCTTTCAAAATGTAGAAATAACCTAAATATATACCTGGCCACTTTATTTAAAAATGTAATCTACCCAACACAACCCACCTCTTGCTAGATTTAATTTTCTCCATAGCATGAAGCACCATCTGATCTCCTAAAAATTTCTCTTATTTAGCTGATTCCTCAAACTAGAATGTAAGCTCTAACAGGGAAGAGATTTTGTTTGTCTTGTTCACTGCTTTATCCCCAGGAATGCACACAGTAGACAGAATTAATCAGTAGTTTTTGAGTATAAATGAGTGAATATATAAACATACCATAGTAAACTACTAATTGGTAAAAGTTTTCAAGCGGAAAACAAATCTAGACTTAGAGGAGAGATACAATTCAAAAATACTGTTGCAATGTAGAGAAGAGCATTGTGGTTAAGAAATTGGGGGCTATGGCAATGGAGAGAACATCCTAACTGTAAGATCTGTAACCATCTCAAAGGACAAGTAGAAAGACCTGACTTTTATGCGGGTGGGATAAACAAAATTAGAAGGAACTGGGTGTGACGGAGTAGAATAAGTAGGTAATGACCTTGGATAACTCATCAGGAGTCCCCACCCCCAAGATTAGCCATTTCTTGATAGGGACCAATAAGGAGATGCTACTCTGCTTTCCAATGATTGCTCTAGGTTAGGTCAATGTCTTGGAGCCCACAGGAGGGATGAAGTCTGACTAAAGTTTGGTTATGTCAAGTTAGAGCAGCAAACAGGTCAGCTAATCATTAATGAAACAAAGAATAGGAATTTGGAAGGTCTGTCCATGTCTGGCCTTGTAAATAAGAGGATGGGGGCATCTACAAATCTTACCCAAGTTGTATGGGAAAGTGTAGCTCTTTGCTATACTTAACATAAAAGAAGTGGTAGGTTTCTTGCCAACTGCTATTTTCTAGGAGCAATGGACTCAGGTAGAGTTAAATGTTATTAAGGGATTTATTTCTAAGCATCATCAAAGGAAAAAAGGTTTTAAGTATAAAAAGTAATTAAAGAAGAAAGGACATGTATAGACATTGTATTGTCCATCCTGTACATCGAGTCCATCCTGTTGTATATGTTCATAATTCCAGGTCTGTCATTTCTAGCAGAGGTTGCTACCTTCGCACATTTATCATGCATACAAACTAGAAAGAGAACAAAGGTGGAAATATTGTGTGCAATTCTGCCTACCTTTCCTTGACATGAGCAAATGCCTCCAATGAGTGAGAGAAAGTAAATGGGACTGGGCACTTCATTTCATGGCACTAATTGTGACTGTACCATTTAGAGATTCATATTTTTATATATGATAAACTTTATATACAAACCAACTACTTTATATTGTCTATCTTCGTAAGCGGTAGGTTCACGCGTTCAATTTTATGCTCCAAACCGGAGCCATGTTTACCCCTGTCTTTCTTCCACACCACACATTCAAGCCACCCACGAATCTCATCAAAATACAGGGCATAACCTGACCACCTCCCACCACCTCCACTACCATCAGCTGGATTTTTATACTCCTATCCATCATATCATGTGTTGCTATAGGGCCCCTACTCTCCCTGCTTCCTCTGCCTAGAATGTTCTTCTCCCCATTATGCATCTCCCTCATAGCTTTGGTTCTTGACTCAAATGTCACCAAACAGAGAGGTCTTTCATGTCCATCCCAGATCAAATAGCAAACTCTCCTCTCTTAGCACTCCCTTACTCTGCCTTACTTTTCTTCATAGCACTAACTGTGGTGTCTGCCAAACAAATGGGGGGAGGGGACCAAATGTAGGATGTCCCAAATATATGGGGGCTGGTTCCATGGGTGGTGAAAGAATTCACATAAGGTGGAACAAAAGAGATAAAAGTTTATTGAATACACTGAAAGGGAACAGCAGACAGGACAGTGAGGTAGAGACAGTCTGGGACGATGAGGGGTCAAAGTCATAGGGCAGAGTGAGGGAGTATGGGAATGGATGGAATTTTCCCTTTTTGGTAATCTTAGGAACTATGCCTAGTTGTAATTGATTAGTTAGAACCTGTGACTATTTCATGATGGGTCGCTTAAGGATCCTGTTTGCATTCAGCTAGGTGGTGGTTGTGGGCCCTTTTGCCTTGATCAAGTTTCCATTGCTCAAGCCTGTTGCCTGAAAGTGGCCTCTACACTAACCACCATCATCATTCATTCATTCATTCATTCATTCATTCACTGTCTCTATCACTCTACCATAGGATTTTTTTATTCACTGCATATCCACAGCACCTGGAACAGCATTTATGACTGTTTAGGCATTCAATAAATATTTTGGATGAATAAATGATTTATAGTTCCATGAAATTTAAAGTTCTTTGTACAACTATCCTGCCCTGAGACATTGGAAGGGGAAAAAAAAAAAAAGGAAAACAAATTGTCAGCAATACTGAAGAATTTTGC
The DNA here is from genome assembly GCF_902655055.1 of Lutra lutra. Lineage (NCBI taxonomy): Eukaryota > Metazoa > Chordata > Mammalia > Carnivora > Mustelidae > Lutra > Lutra lutra. Next base: position 181,959,840 of record NC_062278.1, on the reverse strand, counting down.
ATAGGTTGTCCAAATTATCCCCCTTAGAAAAAGAAAAAAGTTACACTGACTACATTTAAGTGAAATATTGGACTTGTTTTTTGGTATAAACTCTTTGGTATAAAGTCCAAGTTAAGTCCTATAAATATAAGCTGATATTTTAGGTACATATCATGTTGGATCTTACTCATTTTTATATACTCCGCATCTGCCACATGAATACAGGTTGGCATAACTTGACCAGAAACTTTAGATTTTTCTGGCTTTGTATTTTCAATCAATTGGGCCAATAGTTATTAGACATCTACTCCTCAGAGTGGAATTAGGAAGATAAACCAATGTGAGATATATACCACCTTCTAATAGAAGCTCCTTATGAATGGCAGACTGATTGGGCAGCAAGTACAAAAGATGCTCAACATTTGTATGTGCAACCTATCCAATAGTAGGAGTATGTTATTAAGAAACTCAAGTTGTTGTAATACAACACTCTAGAAACACAAATAGAGTTGAGTGACAAGCATAACGACATTATTTTTTTTTTTTGCAACTTGTATACTTGTGTTCTCACCAAGATCCAGAATAATATAGAATCTTACACACTTCCTTATGAGAAAGCAAAAATAAGATCACCAATGCCTGGGCTGCAAAGTACCAGTTTAAAAATTGCTTAAACTCAAGCATAAACATAGAAACTTCCCTGTGTTTTTTTTTTTCTGTTCTGTTCTTTCAGCCTAGAACTACCACCACCCTTCACTGTCCCCTCTCTTCAAATCTATTCTTTTTTAAAAATTTTAAATATTTCAATATTTTAAATTTATTTCCACCTCCAAAACAGGTATAATGTTTGATGACAAATCAAGATTTCCAGGGGCACCTGGGTCGCTCAGTCAGTTAAGTGTCTGCCTTTGGCTCAGGTCATGATCCTGGGGTCCTGGGATCGAGCCCCATGTCAGCCTGCTTCTCCCTCTCCCTCTTGCCCTGCTTGTGCTCCCTCTCTCTTTCTCAAATGAATAAAATATTTAACTAAGTAACAAACTAACTACCTAAATAAATCAAGATTCCCAGTGTTTCTTCTAAATCAGACAACTTAACACTATGAGGCTAGCACTCTCAGTGGAGAGGAGGCACTGGACCCATGTGGATAATCAGAATGTTTAACAACCAGTAGGGCACAAGCACTAACCAAGCAGAATGGAGTCCAACTGCAGTGCCCTAACCTTTACCTTCATAAAGACCAGATCACTGGATCATCCTGGAGGATGTAAGAGAAGATCCAGGCAACATGGGAACTCATTTACTGATGGCTGCATTTTTTTTTTTTAAGAATTCTTTCTAAATAAAAAGAACAGGTGCTCAAGCCTCCCAACAGTATCTCTGGTTATCTTTCCACCCCTTCATTCAAGTCAGAGGAAAGAAGGACTGTCTGTGACTAAGGCATTTGAATACTAATAAATGTCAGAAGGTGAACTAAAGACTGGAAGCCAAAAGGGGGGAGGGGTGGAGGAAGGAAGGAAGGAAGGAAGGAAGGAAGGAAGGAAGGAAGAGAAGATCGATTGACAGTGGTAATCTGGGTGTCCAATAATTGAGGAGCCCTGGAGGAACCACAAAGGCCCTCTAAAAATGAAATATGATGTCAGTTTCTACCCCAAAGCTTCTAGAGATGAGGGAGAGAGAGCTACATGATTTTTAATGGGTGAGTTTTATACATAAAAAAGCAAACATCCTTTTGCAGATTAACATTCAAGGAAATTCTGCTTCTTTCTTTTCCTGGTCTACTGACCTTAACAAGTTTTCATTTATTTTGTGCTCTCATGCTTTCATCTTTAACACTCTTTGCTCTTTCCACAATAAAGTATAACAATGATAGAAACTAAGTTTCAAGAAAGCTTCTAAGTGCATTTAAATGGTTACAATTTCACATCTAAAAGTAACATATCCTACTCCTCTATTAACTCCAATAACATTCAATTATTGTACAAAGTGCCAACACTTTATTCAAAAGGCAGTCATCTGGGAAAGGGAGCCATGCTCAGAAGCCTTTCCAGAATCAGTCTTTAACTAGACACCTTTAATCTATAATTCAGTGTAATTCTGGCCCTCTGACTACACTGACTGGTTCACAGATAGATACAGAACCTTCATTGCTTACCTGTACATAGCTAGGAAATTTTACCAGAACTGGATAGGAAGAGAAGACTTCTCCATGACATTTCTGAGATTTCTTTTTCTTATAATACGTAAGAATGCCTTGATAGACTCACCAGTGACACTTTATATCATCCATCTTTATCTTTGGAACCAATAAAGAGGGGCAGAGCTCTAATATATTTTGATCTCTTGAATGCAGCCAGTCTGAAGCTATTGTACTCTGGGTAACCTTGCTTTTGGACTATAGCCGGCTTGAATGCAAAATTTTTTTGCATTTGACTAATACACTTGATCTCATGAAGATGGGTATTGTTGTTTTCAACTACTTAGTTGGATAGTGACACAGAGCCCATTTGCATGATCATACAATTTCAAAATGCTGAAAAGAATGAACTGACAGAGCCATAAAAAGCAGAGAATTTTTTGGTTAGCTGTATAGGAAAGGACATCTATCTGTAAACATTAAAAAAAAAACCAACGTATCTTATTTGAAGACCTTCCAGTTGTGACTGGAAAATGAAGATATTTTACTCCTATTTTTCTTTTACCTAGTACTTGCAATAGTTACCTTTCTCTCTTAGCCATTTTACTTTTCTATGCTATAATTCAGTACATGTAATTCATGACTGTAGTTGATATACGGAGGTCACTAAATCATTTATTTTCTGGGGTGCCTGGGTGGCTCAGTGGGTTAAAGCCTCTGCCTTCAGCTCAGGTCATGATCCCAGGGTCCTGGGATGGAGCCCTGCATTGGGCTTTCTGCTCAGCAGGGAGCCTGCTTCCGCCCCGCCCCTCTCTCTGACTGCCTCTCTGCCTACTTGTGATCTGTCAAATAAATAAATAAATAAATTGTTTATTTTCTTTCATGAGTCTTAAGAGACTTCATTTCTCTCTCTCTCTCTCTTTTTGTTGTTGTTGTTGTTGTCGTTGTTGGGTTTTTTTGTTTATTTGTTTCACTCTTTGTGTCATAAGGGAGAGGAATTTGGTTTTGGGTGCTCATTAATGGTCAAACACCTTACCTATATCATGTCATTTTATCCTCACAAAAAGCTTTAAAAGGTAGATTGATCCACTTTTTAAAGCTTGTGTAAATGGAGGTTTTGTTAAGTAACTTGCCCAAGGTCGAAGCTCATAAATAACAAAGTGGGAATTGAAACCTAGGTCTTCTGTGTTGGAAACTCACATTCACTCAGTAGTAAGAAACATAATATTAATAATCAATAATCATAGCAATAACAATGATAGAAACACATTTGCTATGTATCAGGCACTTTACATGTGGTAGATGCAGTATCTCTATTTTAAGGATGAGGTAACTGAAGCGGATGGAGGTTAAGGCTCTTGTTCAAGATCACACAGTAAGTGATGACGTTTGGAATCCAAACAGGTGAGGTGTAAGGAGTCCTTATTTCTCAATACTATGCCATACTGTATTAATTCAGTGATTTTCTCATTCTTTAAGCCAGGACAGTGTTTCTCCAGCATTTTTTTTATTATCACCTCTCTAAGTTGCTCTTGGGACTGAAATCCCTGTATCTGGAAGGCAAGGCTTAGGGTCTCTGTCCCTTAGGAACAGAGCCTTTATTATTTCTGCTAGCCTAATTTAATTCCTTATCCTTATGACTTCTGTTTTTGTTGGGTGGAACTGTACATAAGACACTTGGATACATTAATTGACTAGAATGAACAGCATTCACCCGAGAGCAAAATAAATTCTATAGCCTTTGAACAGCAGTACATTTTTAGCAGAACCAGTGGGAAAAAACCCTCCCTGGCATCTTCAGCCACCCCCCTCCCATTCCTAAAGATATAAGAATGTGGCATTTTGTACTTAGAGCTGCAATCTATAGAAAAATTCTCCAATGAAGAGCTCTAAAAATTTCTTTTGGGGCAAATTTCATTCAGTGGCATTTTCCAAAAAGAAAATATTTTTTTTTTTAGATTTTATTTATTTATTTGTCAGAGTGAGCACAGGCAGACAGAGTGGCAGGCAGAGGCAGATGGAGAAGCAGGCTCCCGCTGAGCAAGGAGCCCGATGTGGGACTTGATCCCAGGACGCCAGATAATGACCCGAGCCGAAAGCAGCGGCTTAACCAACTGAGCCACCCAGGCGTCCCAAAAAAAAGAAAATATTTTTATTTGTAATATTGGGATACTATCTAAAATCAAAAGATCTTCTGAAGTACTCAGTATTGGGCTCTTGCAGGTTGTGGGAGCATTTTTTTTTTCCTTCAGACTCTAGCAAATTGCTTTTCATTTCTCTAAATTAAAAGGAAACTGTTTGGGGGAAGAAGAATGTTTTTTCTATTTAAATTTTTCTCTACTGTTAAGTTACTTGGTTCCCCATGAGACAACAACTGTTGTTGTCTTATTTCTACCTCTATATCTGTTTTTAAATTAATTTACAACTGATGCAGCCTTTGTTTTATTTTATGACTACAACTAAAAGATGAATTATGAATTAATAGGGAACTGTTAATTTCACCTCAATCAATAACATCTTTAATAAGTGAGGATTGCCCATAAAAATCCAATAAATCATTATGGTCAACATTAATAACTTACACTAAACTCCATGTGACAATATATAGAGAAATATATTGGGAATTTATTACAGATATCTAGGAATAAACTTATGCTCACCTTAGATTTGAGTTATATTTGTTGACTCCAGTCGATATGATAATGAGAGCTATTTTCAAGGCCTTCGGAACAGGTTTTTATGCCAGAGACTAGAGAGTAAATTTAATTGACACTTCCCTGATATTCAGACTTGCCTCATCTGTAGAGCTTTCACATGAATTTTCAATTCAATTTCAACCTCAAATGGGAGCTCCCACAAATCCAAACACCTTGTTGAAACAGCAGAAAATGAATTATGTGGATAACAATATTTCATCAAGCCTGAAACTCAGCTGTGCTATGTCCAAAGCAGTAAAACTGTGTAAATAAATTGCTAAGTCACACTAAAATTGATGACTTGTATCTCATGTTTTAAAACCGGGATGGCTAGTTAAAAGGAGAGTGAGAGAAGAAAAATCATCCCTTTCACTTGGCACATTTTGTTGTTATTTTGAATGTTAGAGCAAAAAGTTATCATATCAGATTTAAATAACTTCAAATTATTAATAAATTCTGTGACTATCTATGTGTGTGCATTTGTATTGGGGTCTTGTTTTTAAACTAAGATTTTTCTACTCAAACATTTTAAGAAAAACGTTGGGTGATTGCAATTTCATCGCATTATAATGGGCACATGATTTGCAGCTGTAGGGGAGGAAAAAGTTTCCCATGACCCTCTTAAGGTTCCTTGCTGGGTCTGAAAATTAGACTGACAAAGACAGATGAACAGGAGAAACGCATACACATTTTATTGAATTTTTACATGTACATGGGGGCCTTCATAAGAGGAAAACCTGCAGAAGTGGTCAGATCTGGAAGCTTTTACAGTTTTTAGACCAAAACAAAATATTGTAAATAATTGACAGGACAAAGAGGTTTAGGCTAAGGGTAATAAATGATGAAAACCTAGAAAAATAAGTGTCTATTTAATAAGGTTTGTTTGTACAGATTTCTCGGCCCCAGATTTCCAGGCTCTAGTGACAGGAATAATCTTCTTTTTTTATGGTTCAGGGAAGTTAACCTTCACAGGAGAGTTTTATGACTTGTTTCAGGGAGAAAGGGCATGGAGACTGGAAGTGGTAGGAGCAACCTTCCTGTTTCTGCCATTTTCTCTAACCCCTTCCACTTAAGATATTCAGTCTGCCAGTTTGGGGGGTTCAATATCCCATATTGTGGTAGCATGTCTGGAACCCCATTCTAGCTAACTATCAATAAAAAGATAAATTTTCATGGCTAGAATATCAATTTCAGTTTATAGGATAGCCCAGGCAAGTTAAGCCCTCTACCACCTATCAGTCATTTTTATCAGCCCCCAACCCAACCAAACTTGAATAGCATTGCGAACATTTCAAAAAGGGTCAAAGTTAGGGACCTACTAGTAGCTGTTAAAACAAACAAACAAACAAACAAAAATAGCATTTGACAATAACATCAGCACCATCTCCTTCTTAAGGGGCTATGTAACATATTTGTGAACCCCAGTCTGAAAGACCAATGGGGAAGGCCATTGCTGAAATGATCTTCCACTCAGAAACAAAACAAAACAAAAACCAAACGAACAAAACAAAATAAACAAACAACAACAACAACAAAATCTTAGGTAGATGGGAACAGAAAAGAAAGAAAATGAAGAGGGAGGGAGAAACACAGTACTTGCCTATTTATCCAGAATTCTCATGAATCCAGAGCTAGAGTCTTTGGGTCTCCATAGTATCTCCTGCATCCTGAAACAAGGGTGGATGCTATTACAGTCTACAATTCTCATTCATTTAATTAAAGCATTGCCTTTTCTAGACTTCCATCACCAGATTCAAACATTCCCAGAAGAGATCATTTATCAAACACTGTCCCTTGAGTACTACAAGGAGAGCTGGCCTGGGCAGGGAAGGGATTTCAGAGGAATGCTGAGCTCTAAAGGTGAGAAAAAGTAACTTCTATTGGAGAAAAGAGAAAAAAAAAAAAAAAAAGACAAGTCTAGTGAGAAACATCATGGGAAATATTTACCATTTACTGAAAAACTGAAAAGCATAAAAATAGCATGGGATGTCTGGGTGGCTCAGTAGTTAAGCATCTGCCTTCAGCTCAGGTCATGATCCCAGGGTCCTGGGATGGAGTCCCACATGAGGCTCCTTGTTCAGCAGGGAAGTCTGCTTCTCCCTCTGCCCTACTGGCTTATTGTCTCTCTCTCACAAATAAATAAATAAAATCTTTAAAAAAAAAATAAAGATAGCAACACTGTCAACCTCCTTCTCTGAACCTGAGAGGTGTTTTCCATGTTGTTGTAGCAAATTTCACCAAAAGCCCCATGGCTATTGTTGTTAGGATGCTGGTCTTCATTACCCATCTTTCAGAATTGAGCTTCATTTCTCTTAAGTATTGAAGTAGTAGTTCCACACTGGATGGTACCCAGTGGTTGATTCCAGCAATTCTTTTATGGACCATATCTACATTAGCTCCCACTCCTCTTATTCAGGGAGTATTTCTACAGTATTGTGCTTCTGTATTCTTCTATCTGGACATAGGACACACAATTTTACTTAGGCTGAATCAACCCCTTCTTTGATGCTTTAGATTTTAGACATTCTGTAACATTTGGGGAATGAGCCAAACCCCTTTACTTACTTTGTATTGTTCTTTCTCTGTTCTTTAAGTCATTTCACTGAGAACTTGGGACAGTGTAGAGGAAGTGGCTAGGAAAGAGCTATCATGTGCATTTTGCCATCTTTATCCTGAAAAGTGGCTTCTTTTGATTATTTGAAATTGATTCTGTTCTGTTATACATTTTATTTCTTTTTTAGTTTTCAAAAAGAAACTGGAAGTCAAGGCAATGTTCTCAGGGATTGTGAGCTGATTCTATTTCATTTTTGGATGTAATAATAATAGGTAATATTTATTGAGTGCATGTTATTTCAGGCATTGCTCTAAGTTCTATACATATATTAACATAACTTTACAACAACTGTGAAAGGAAGGTACTATTATTTATCCCAGTTTTATGGCTGGGAAACTCTCTCAAGGAATTTGGTTCCTTAGTCCATGCTTTTATCACTAAAACATGCCACCTCCTATTATACTGGGGGAAGCTCTAACCAAATCTTATATGCTTAAATATAAACTTATCCATAATTCTTTATTGTCTCCATTCTATTTTAATAATAAGTTAAATTAAAAACAAGCCCCAAAAGCCTCTATACTATCCTCCCCCCACAAATGGAGTTAAAGAGATTTCATATTTTCTTCATCATGCATACTGAGTGTCTACAGGCACATCACAAGATCTAAACTTATAATCTTTTTTTTTTTTAAAGATTTTCTTTATTTATTTGACAGAAAGAGAAATCACAAGCAGGCAAGAGGCAGGCAGAGAGAGAAGGGGAAGCAGCCTCGCCAGTGAGCAGAGAGCCCGATGTGGGGCTCGATCCCAGGACCCTGGGATCATGACCTGAGCCGAAGGCAGAGGCTTTAACCCACTGAGCCACCCAGGCGCCCCTAAACTTATAATCTTGATATACTGCCAACTTGTTATGCTTAGGGCAGAGAAAGCAAGACCCACGACTTCTATCACGGAGTACATAAAATTTCTCCTCTAAAAATCAAATTTCTCATTTGGAAAGATTCCCCCAACCCCTATCTTTTAAGATTTTATTTATTTATTTGGGTGAATGAGTAAGAGAAAGAGAGAGAACAGGAGCAGTAAGGAGGGCTAGAGAGAAAGGGACAAGCAGGCTCCCCACTGAGTGGGATGTGGGCCTCCATTCCAGGACTTGGGATCATGACCTGAGCCAAAGGCAGATGCTTAACCAACTGAGCCACCCAGGTGCCCTTACTTCCCTTTTTTTTTTTTTTTTTGAATGAGGCAACATATCTGGGGCCTCATTATTTTATTTTATTTTATTTTATTTTATTTTATTTTATTTTATTTTTGACAGAGAGATCACAAGCAGGCAGAGAGGCAGCAGAGAGAGAGGAGGAAGCAGGCTCCCCAAGAGCAGAGAGCCCGATGCGGGGCTCGATCCCAGGACTCCGAGATCATGACCTGAGCTGAAGGCAGCGGCTTAACCCACTGAGCCACCCAGGCGCCCCCTTACTTCCCTTTTTTAACCTCTCACTCGTTTAAACCTCAATAGTTTTCCCCCTTCAGAAAACAGCAGTTAGTATCCCCATGGACAGAAATCAACAGTCCCCATGTCAAAGTTCTTTTAAGAATTATGTATGCTTATTTCATATTTTAATCATATGTTTCTCCAGGTGCATACGCCTAGATTCTTTTCCCTTCCACATGTTTACTGTCAAAGTACTCAGTTGAAATGAAAGAGAAAAGCATTCCCTGAGTGGCTCAGTCAGTATTCAGATAATAGAGATAAATCCCTAAATATCCTTTTGTTATTCCAGATCAGTTCAGTGGAAAGCATCTTTCTATGGATTTATTTTCCCTGGTCTGTAGAATGCCTGCAAAACATTATCAGCCTCATAGTTATAACCATTCTAAGGCATGTTGGCAACTCCTTGCTGTCACGGGGGTTGACATTATTGCTATATTGCTTTGCCATCAATTGCTCATGATTGAAAGTCTTCATCTTTTATCACCTTTGATGCCTTACTGATACTTTGTAGGATATTTTGTTGTCTTCATAAATCCCTTATTTTAAGAACCTTTTGGATGATAATAGGATTGATAATCACATATTGCAAAAGTCACTTTTTCCCCCCCTTTTTTGGAGAGGATAGCTTTTAAAGTCCTTGCAGAGTTCAAAACTCATATAATCCAAGTCACACTCTGACAAATGCTGGCTGGTGCTTATGCCTCCCAGCTGAAGTGGTGCTCCCACATGGAAACAATCTGGGCGCAACCAGTCACTCAACATGGACATTCTGCAGTTCTCAGGAATTTTTAAAATTTTAGACCCATGTTACTTTACTTTTTAGAATACAGTTTTCATGTTGTATGCTTCCAAGTTCCACAAACCAAATTAGAACAAATAAAAGCATACAGTATTTTATTCTGTCATTTATATTTATGGAAACAACTAAATTTTAATAAAACTGAATTTAGTTCTTTTCTGTACTTACCACTACCAAGAATGCATGTAAAGCTACTAGTTCCTAACATAGCTCCTGGAATACAGCTGGAGCTAAACAAATATTTTTTTTTTATTTTTTTTTTATTTTTTTATTTTTTCAGCATAACAGTATTCATTATTTAGCTAAACAAATATTTATTGAAAAAAGTGAATGAATGAATGAAGTGGGACCACCTTACTATTTTCTTAAAATGTGTTCTCCCTGGTTATAGAATACATTTTTACATTCCCATCCTTTAAAACTTCTTGTAGGCTTTACTGTTCATTTTCTTGGCAGATGTACTGTTTCACCGAGAACATGTTACTTACATCCTTAATATTATTGATTCTAACAGAATGAGTATGAATTGCCTGATGGAGGTGTCAACAAAAGCCCCTTCTCTCTAAGACCACACAAGCAAAACTGAAGTTTCCAGAACAAAGTGGGGAAGCTGCTGTAGTTTTGCACTGCCTGGGCTGCACCAGGCAGGAAAGGCTTCCCAGCAATCCCTCCTGCTTCCAGAGCATGTCCCACATGCTAAGTAATAAGTATGTTGAACACATCTTCTGTTTTATTCCCCCAACCACCCACATAGAATGCCTTTCATTAATATTATCCATTTTACATATGAAGACAGAGACATTTAAAGAAGTTTATCCCAGGTTTGTAGCTAATAAATGACAGAGCTCAGACTGAAACCCTGGCTGCATCTTTAACCACTTTGTTCTACTGCCTCATGAGACGAGAGTTTCTCAAAGAAATGATTGGGATGGGAGAGAAATCAAGATATCATTTTTTGAGTAATGAATATCATTCTGGGAAATTAGTCAGGATGATTAAAAACATGGAAAGACAGGATAACTATTTTCAACTCTCTGAAAAGCTATCATGCAGTAAAAATTCGTTTAGATTTTTCAATAGAACACCCAGTATTAGACATTACGATTGAGAATGGAAGTTTTAGGGTGAGCAATTCAATCTCAATATATGAGAAACACTAGTAATATCTACACCAAATAGATTAGAAGCTGCTTTGACAGGAAATAAAAACTTCAATAGGAGGCATGATGAACGCTCACAAAGATGATAAAGAATGGATTTATGGATGAAGAGCTGCACCAAATGGCCCTAATGTCCTTTTCAAACTAAAGATTTCATGATTCTGTGATTCAGCAGGAGCTAATAAAAGGAGGAAGGAGAGGAGAAAGGGGAAGGAACATGAACTTACCAGCTAGTTAAGAGCGTCAATTATGCAACTTCTCACTTAACATTCATCCAGAGGTCAAGGCTGTCCATTTGGTCAAAATCATTACTTCCATCTTATATATAAGAAATAATATGCCCATCTCACAGACATGAAAACCGAGTCTTAGAGTATATAGATAATATGTCCAACACCATACAGCTGTATAATAGTAAAGACTGGATTGAACCTCTATTGTTTTTGACTATGAATAAAGGTCCTGAATGGAAGAAAACTATGGATATAAAACTACTGGAAGAGAGAAAGAAAGACTGCTAAAAAAATGATCGATGACACTTGTTATAGATGGGAGGTATAGGGACCACTTCAATGGGATTTTTACAGTGGAGGGCAGATACTGGGCTCAATGCTGAATACAGCCCAGGCAAGTGAGAATTTATAGCTAGGGAGCAGGGGTGGAGGTCAGTGAGTAGAAGATGGCTAAGAGGAAACACTAAGAGGTATGGGGATTCTGACTAACCTGACCTAACAGGATTCTTGCTGTAGACAAGCCAGGCAACCAGATACCACTGGTATCTGAGAATGGAGGACAAATGTTGGAGAATGAAGAACCCGATCAGATATTGAGGGTTGCAGGGTGTTCTGACTAAACTGACTCAGCAGGGTTCTTGCTCAAGTTGGATTTGATAAGGAAGTGCAAAGATGAACTTAGAAAGCAGTCGGTGGGATTATGGGGCAGGAGGGAGACATAGAAATATTAACACAGCATACACCCGTGCCAGGAGATCCTCACATTTGCTCTAAAGGACAACGTTACTGCTTCAAGTACAACTAGTTTTAGGCTGGATTTAGAGAAATTACATCTCAAAAGAGATTAGAGCTGGGCTGGGTAGGGTGGGGGGCACGCATGAGAGAATAATGCATATATTTCCAATCTTTTAAATTTACCAGCTCATGGCTAGAAGCACTGCAATGAATAGTGTCCATATAATTTGGTTGAACTGACTTCTTATGGGCAACATGGAAGTCTTCATGGGCATTTGTATACATTCATTTCTTCAACAAGTATGTTCTAATCGCTGAGTGTCCATCATTAGAAAAAAAGACATAAATCCCTATCCTCATGGAGATTATATTTGAGAGTAGGGGAGGACACTCACGTATAAATAAATTCCATAACATACTGAGAGATGTGCTGTGGAAGAACAGAACAGAGCATGACAAATGGGTGAGGAGGTTGGAAACGAGATTTCAACTTTAAATCTAGGTGCTGAGAAAGGCATCTGAGTGAAGGCTTGCAGCTGGGGAACAGAATAAGCTGTGCAAACATTTCAGGGCACATCATTCTAGAGGGAGGGATAGCTAAGGCAAAGACCACAAGGAAGGAAACAGGGTCACACATTCTAAAAACAATGAGGTATGGAAAGGAGGAAAGAGAGAGGAGGTCAGGGTGTAGCAGGAGACAAGCTGATGTAGGACCTCGTAGATTACTGTAAAGCCATTAACTTCTACTCCACATGCCATGGGAAGCTACTAGACAGTTTTGAGTGTAGGAGTGGAATAATCTAACTTACATTTTAAAATTGTAAAATAGATACCAAAATATCCTGGCGTGTTCATGAGAAATGGATAGTCTACTAGAGGTGCCATAAGGAGATAAGGAAGAGGATTCCTATTGCATATCACATTGAAGAAATATATTAAGATTCCCTTAGCTGATCTCCAATTGCCCTAAAAAATTATTCTTTCTGCTGGTAACACCATCTCACTGCCCTCTTCCTGACACAGCTACCAAAACTCTTTCCTACTCTCCTCAGCTCTTTTTTTTTTCCATTTCTGTACCTCACTTGGCAAAATGATGCTCTCTAATTAACTCCAGAGTGAACTTCTATTTTTTTTCTCAAGCATGCCCTTGAAAGCCTCCACTCCTTACCCTAATTTATCAAGAACACCAGGTCCCTCCCTCAAAATAATTTTGCTGCTAAAAAAAATAGAATTTTTTCCATATTGTTATTTTTATGCTGACTCTTCTTAAAATACACTAGACTAGACTTGAAATTATTTTTTCCTGAGTCTTAGGGATTGGGGTCTTTCTTGAAGTAAGTACTTTAGCATGTGTTGGCATTCACACCTTATTTCAGAAAAAGATAAGATCGTGGGACATGTTGAAATAGCAGAACACTGAACTGAAGGTGAAGTGAAGGAGATTTCATTTCCACTTTCCAACATTGGACCATACGTTCCTGAATTAGCCACAAACAGGCCTGCCACCCAGGGTTTGATTGGAAGGCTGATGCTGTGGTAGAACTGGAGAAAATAAGATCTTGTGACCTATTTATTCAAAACTGTATTTGCCATTAATTAAAGCAAAGGCTCCAGAAGTCAAGAGACTGGAAGGGAGAAGGGTGGTTGGGCCAGCTGACCATAAGAAGGAAAGGTGAAGTTCTGAGTGGGTGGGGATAGGAAAGCCAGGCTTTGCCATTTTGCTCAAGGCTTACCCCTCTGAGTAGAGTTAGGGGCTGTGAAAACCAGCAGACTCCACAGTACCAAGTTCTTTCCCCCTACTCTTTGCAAAGGTAGGACCATCAGCAGGAATAACAACTTCCACCAAGTCTTCATTGTAACAGAATGTCCTCCATGGATCAAACCAGATTACCACCAATATATATATTAACAGAGTTTTCCAGTCTTTATTCAAGACAAGCAGTGACTCTAGACAAATCCATTATTTACAATTACTCCAAAATGCAGCCAGTGCCATAGAGCCCTGCTACCCACAGTATGAAATTCATGCCAGTAACATCGGCATCACCCAAAACATTTGAAGTGCAGAATCTTGGACTGTACCCCAGGCCTAACAAATCAGTATATGAGTGTAATGACATCCCCAAGTGGTTTTTATGAATAATTGCTCTGAGACACTACTTCCATAATTATGGAAGTAGTGTCTCAGAGCAATTATTCTTAAACTTTGTACATAAGAATCTCCTAGAGAGGTTTTAAAACAACCTTAGTGCAGGTGGCTTAAGATCATATACTTCAATTATCAGAATTTTAAAAAAATCCTTGGATGGGGGCATCTGGGTGGCCCAGTGGGTTAAAGCCTCTGCCTTCAGCTCAGGTCATGGTCTCAGGGTCCTGGGATGGAGCCCCACATCGGGCTCTCTGCTCCTCGGGGAGCCTGCTTCCTCCTCTCTCTCTTTGCCTGCCTCTCTGCATACTTGTGATCTCTGTCTGTCAAATAAATAAATAAAATCTTAAAAAAAAAAATCTTTGAATGATTACAAAATGCAGAAAAGATAATATTTGCATTCAAATGGAAACGTATTCCAAATTTGTATTACTGATCGCCACTCAAGTTTTCCTGATAAGTTAGAGATCAAGAAATCAATAAATCCTATCATATAGAATTCTAACTTAAATTTCCAAATTCCAATGATACTAAATTTCTAGAATTCTGATGACATTAATTTTAATTTGCAATAGATCTATAACTGACAAATGGTCAGAGAAAGCCAGAAAGACAGCTGAGTTTCTCTACTCAGAAATGTTAAGGATTCTTTGTTTTTAAATACTGTTTATAGTTCAAGGGTGTTTTTTCAATTGAATGATTTCCTCTTTCTTATTTCTCAAATCATTACTCAATAAAGGAGATAAAGAATGTTAAGTATGTTCAATATTTCCAGGCATGATTATCACAAATGTTTTGCAAGTTAGCTTCAGGAGCTGAAAGGATTTCTCAATAGCAGGTGATACTTTTGTTGAATCAACAAGATTGACTGGTCTCATGGTTGTGTTTAGTGAGTCAATCATTTTCACTACACAATGGATAACATTGAAAGGAAATTTTCTTTTATTCATTGGAAGGCTATTTTGTGATATTAAGAACAAAGTAAATCATCTCTCCGTAGAACCAGAGTCAATCTTCCAAAATGTAATACATCCATTAGCAGAAAAAAAGAGTGTCAGATAAGAAAGAAATTGGCTAAATTGGTTGAAACAACACTTTAAAATTAAGTTTACATATTAAAGGGAAGATAGGGGCGCCTGGGTGGCTCAGTGGGTTAAGCCGCTGCCTTTGGCTCAGGTCATGATCTCAGGGTCTTGGGATCGAGCCCCACGTCGGGCTCTCTGCTGAGCAGGGAGCCTGTTTCCTCCTCTCTCTCTCTCTGCCTGCCTCTCTGCCTGCTTGTGATTTCTCTCTCTCTGTGTCAAATAAATAAAATCTTAAAATAAAGGGAAGATAAAAGGAGTAAGTGCTTCGCTTTCTAAAACACAAATACCTTCTGATTTTCAGCTTTTTTCATATTTCATTTCTTACATTTTTAGTTCTTACTTCTGCTTATGAGCCCCAGAAAACAAAATCAAACTGACTTGAAAAGAAGATGTATTTATTGGTGCATATAATTAAAATATCAAGGGGTTCTGGCTTCAGGCACTGCCGGATCCAGATGCTGATTATGCCGGAGTTAGTCTTTTTCTATCTCGAGGCTAAGCTTTTTCTCTGTGCTGCCTTAATTTTAGTTTTCACTGAATAATGGGCCATTATGTCCAATAAACTCACAGTATACATTTCATTGTCTTGCTCTCTTTCAGTCACCCATCGCCAATCTGATTGCTTGGTGAAGGAGATGCTTCTTGGCAGTGTCTCTGTTCTGTGCTCAACCTATGGAACTAGAGACAGGGCTAACTCTATTTAAGCTATATAAATTAAGAAGAGATGGGTGGCGCCTGGGTGGCGCCTGGGTTAAGCCGCTGCCTTCAGCTCAGGTCATGATCTCAGAGTCCTGGGATCGAGCCCCTGCATTGGGCTCTCTGCTCGGCAGGGAGCCTGCTTCCTCCCCTCTCTCTGCCTGCCTCTCTGCCTGCTTGTGATCTCTCTGTCAAATAAATAAATAAAATCTTTAAAAAAAAAAAAAGAAGAAGAGAGGATGGTAGCTCCCTAAATGATAGTCAAAATACTGATGTCGGAAAAGGATTGGGGATGCTGGAGAGGCAAGCGAAACACTGTGAAAGTCTCCTACATGATTTGCCTTTAAAAGAGTTGCATATTATAGCAATTATTTTTGAGAAGTCCAGGAGAAATAGGCTTAGAGAACCATCAGATTATTCACCATTATTTATATCCTGTGGCATAGGCTTTCAACACACGTATGTTGAATCAACTCCAATTTAGGAAAGAAAAAGTGTCTGATGTTTCTAACCATGAATCCCAAAGCACTATGGCCCATAACAGGAAATCCAGGATACAAGAGAGGGTGAGAGAACCAGGCACACTCTGGTAATCCTTACTCAATAAGTGTTTTCTTCTTTTTGTTGAGTGTGTTGTTGTATTGTGAAATCTATCTTTTTTGAGGATGGCCAAGTGCTAATAAGTTACATGCACTACTCCTTTATCCATGTATTGTTATACTCAGGGTTTTTAAGTATCCTAACACAGAAAATCAGCTCTGTATGGATCAAGATTTTATTTTCCAAAATGAAATACATTCAGGAGGAGGTAGACCAGGACTTCAAGATGGGTTACTAAGACTCAACAGATACCTTCTCTTTATTTTCTTATATACTTGCTCGCAGAAATTTAGGGTGGATTTTAAGACAGCAGTCACGTGACTGAAATGGAACGTATGTCTAATTCTCAGATTTACATTGTGTATTTTTTAAAGATAAGCAAAAAAGGGAAAAGGCTTCTACCACTGAGTTATATAAATAGGATTGATGAAAGAAATAGTTCAGAAACCCTCAAAGACATTTATGAGGAAACTATTTCTTCCAATGATTTATGGATGTACAAAGCAATACAGTAAATAGATGTATAGATATTTTGTCTTTCTTCTGCTCACCCCACACCAAGAATTAGAATATCACCCCTTATTCAGACTTGTCAACTTTCAACCTAGGAAATTCACGGTGTAGTATCATTTTAAAAAATGAGCCATAGATGCTTTAAAGTAGGATCTCATGGAGCACCGAGTGTTACACGCAAACAATGAATCATGGAACACTACATCAAAAATTAATGATGTACTGTATGGTGACTAACATAACACAATAAAAAATAAATAAATAAATAAAATAAGAGCTCATGACCTCAGCACTATTAACATCTTGAGCCAGATAGTTCACTGATGTGAGGGACTGTCTTATGCACTGTATAGTATGTTCAGGAATATCCCTAGTTTCTACCCCTTAGGTGTAGTAGTAGCCCCACATTTTCAGGACAACCAAAAATGGCTCAGACATTGTCAAACGTCCCCCAAAGTGTAAAATTTTTCTGGTTGAAAACTACTGCTTTAAATAAAAAATGAAAATATTGAAGTTTATAGAATACTTTCTATCAAAATAATGCTAAAGCCATAATCCAGAATATATATATTTTGTTTCTTTTGACCCTTAAATTCTGGAATTGTAACAATTATTTCTTTGCAATTAATAATAAACCTATTTTTTAAAAAGGTATGAGAATAAAATCCCAAACTGCAAAATATGAGAACACTCCTTGCTACATAAACCTTCAAAGGTAAAGGAAAGAGGCCTTTGCTGGATGAACCTGCTTATTTAAATGAAGATTCCTCTTTTCCACTTCCCTTCTGATTTCTGCTGGTCACTATAGTAACAAGAACAGGAGAGATTCAGAACCAGAACACATGCTCTCCAAAATGACAAGTTCAATTTAAATCTAGACCAGCAATGTAACAACAAAAAACCCCACGACTGTGAAACCCAATGATTACATATATACCATCAACACACTTCACTATGGCATTCTGAGAGTGACTCAGCTCAACATTACTAATCATCAGGGAAATGCAAATTGAAAACACAATAAGATATCACTTCACACCTGTCAAAATGGCCATTATTAAAAAAAAAAAACAAAAAAAAGAAAGATAACAAGTGCTGGTGAGGATGGAAAGAATATAGGGACCTTTGTGCACCACTGGTGGGGATGAGATGTAATCTTGTGCAGCTACTATGGAAAATTGTATGGAGGGTCCTCAAAAAATTAAAAATAAAAATACCACATCATACAGCAATTACACTTCTGGAACACTAACTCAGAAAAACATCTGCACCCCTATGTTCATTGCAGCATTATTTACAATAGCCAAAATATGGGAGCAGCATAAATGGATACATAAATAAAGAAGATGTGGAACTATTATCTGTACCTACATCAGACAGACAGACAGACAGACACACACACGGAATATTACTCAGTCATTAAAAATGAATTAAATCTTGCCATTTGCAGCAAAATGGATGGACGTGCAAGGTATTATGCTAAATAAAATAAATCAGACAGACCAATACCCTATGATCTCACTTATGTGTAGAATCTAAAATATAAAACAAACCAATAAACGAAATAAAACCTCCTAGGTACAGTGAGCAGAGGGGAGTGGGGTTAGTGATGGTGAAATGGATGGAAAGGATCAAGAGGTACAAAGGTCCAGCTAGAAAATAAGTACGGAATATAGGCAATGATATCGTATTAGCTTTATACGGTGACAGATGGTAGCCAGACATTACAGTGATCATTTTGTAATGTATATAAATGGCAAATCACTATGTTATCCACTGGAAACTAATATAATTTTGTATGTCAATTCTTCTTCTTTTTTTTTTTTTTAAAGAGAGAAAACCCTTGTATTCTTAAGAGTGAGAAAAACTCAAACATGTTCATTAAGGTATCACTTTGTCAATTTCTCCCGGGTGTTTTGGATCCCTTGAATATATAGTATCTTTCCTTACCTTTTGAAGAATTTTTTGCTTATAAGATAGAGTGACAGATGTCTGCAATGATAGGGAGTAAACAGAATTTTGAATACTTAGATGCAGGCTGGAATCCTTATACAGTCTGTGTAAGAAACTGGTATAAGATCATTGAAGAAAAACAAAAACAAAAACAAAAACTCTTCTCTCATGGGATATTTCTTTCTTTTTTTTTTTGTCCTACCGAAGTTTAAAAAATATTGTTAGAAATATTGTGTTTAGAGCCAGAGATATGATTCAAAATTGGAATCACAAAGTGCAAAAGAGAAACAATGAGTTGTTTCCTATTGGGATTAAAAGTCATTGTGTGGGGTATATTATTTCCTGATTTTTATCATTGCAGACTATTAAAGAAAATGATGCTTACGGTTTTCTTTTCTTAGACTTTGTTATAGCTAAATCTCAGTTTAAAGAGCTTGGGGATTGAATTTCTTACTTTTATAAACTTCAACTTCTAAAGGTGACTTCAATATATCTAACTATGGATTAGTCTTTGTGTAGAATCAAATTGAATTCTTTTGAGCAAGTGACTGCTTTTAGAAATTCTCAAAAAAAAAAGAGACACAATGTATAAATATTTGGTTAATTAACTATATCCCTTTTTAAGTTGTGAGGTACTGAAGAACAAATTTACATGGTGGCAGAGAAGACTAGTTTTCTCTTTTATTTCCTTTTCATGATTAAACCATCTCCACCTCACATATTAAAAAGACCCAAGCTGTCTAGCTAGAGAGTACATTTCGAAACCTACCTTTAAGTCAAGTGCAACTAGCTTCTTACCAAGGGATTGTGAGGATAAGTGATATTGCAACATCCCTCACATCCTTTAAAGAAAATCACCCGCCCTCCATTGTCCCCTTCCTCCTTTTAATGGGCTAGAACATGGGTGATGTGGTGAGAACCCAGAATCAACCATGTGGGACAGAACAGTATTTTAGAGCAGGGGCTGGCAAACTATAGCCCATGAGCCAAATTGGGTCTGCCACCTGTTTTTGTCAATAGTTTTATTAAAGCACAGACACACCCATTTATTTACTCCTTGTTGATGGATGCTCTTGTACCACAATGGCAGAGTCACAGAGTTGTGTCAGAGACTATACAGTCCTTAATGTCTCAAATATAAATCCTGGGGCGCCTGGGTGGCTCAGTGGGTTAAGCCTCTGCCTTCAGCTCAGGTCATGATCTCAGGGTCCTGGGATCGAGCCCCGCATTGGGTTCTCTCTGCTCAGCGGGGAGCCTGCTTCCTCCTCTCTCTCTGCCTGCCTCTCTGCCTACTTGTGATCTCTCTCTGTCAAATAAATAAATAAAATCTTAAAAAAATATATATATATGAATCCTGTCTGACATTTTATGGAATAAGCTTTGCCAGCAGCTACCTGAAAGGATGGTGGAGGAACAAAAAAGAAAGTAGAGTACCTAGATCCACGAATGGCCTTGTGGAGGAAAACTGCCTTTCCATTGTGGACCCGTTGCCTACTTCTAAACTGCTATCAGGGAGAGAAACAGCTGTTAGCCTTTCTGAGCCACTGTGTTGTAGGGATTAGAAAACATTGCACTATAGCTTAGGGTACAAGCTGAGTACTTACAAGAAACTAATAACATGTACCTAACCCGTTTTTGTGTCACAGAGGTGCTATGTAAGTATACATTGAATTAACCTGTTGGAAGAAAACTCTTCCCTAAAGTTTGATGACATTAATAGTATAGACTTATGATATGTATATATACACACATATATATGTGTGTGTATATATACATATCATATATCAAACGTTATAAATAGGGCCGAGTATTACATGAAGAAGCATGGTTTTTTAATTCATATATGAATTTAATTTTAGAACGAATTTCAGAAAGACTTGTAACCATGAACTCTTTAGAATGTGTGTTTATTAAATGCAAGCTGGAGACAAGAAGGGATAGGTTCAAATCTAAGCTTTCCTACTACTAGGTATGTGTTTGGAATTACCACATGTAAAATGGGATCATCATTATCAACCTTTGTGGATTACTGTGGGATAAATGAGATATCATAAAGTATGTAACAAAAAGTAGGTGCTTCTTTAGTAATCTTTGGAAACAACACGGCATTTGGATTTAAGTTTGGCTGCTGTATCCAAACCAAAGTAACAATGGATCAATCAAGTATCATAAAAGAAGTATTCTAAAACTGTAGTTATTGATCTCCAGTGTTGAGGATCCAATACCCTTCTATCTTTGTATGTCATCAGCCATAAGAGATGGCTTCTATTCTATGGTCTGTAATAGCTATCCCAGATCCTACCATGTTCACTTTTCCAGCAACTGAAGAAGAGGACACGTTCCTGTGCTTTAAGGTCATAACCCAGGAGTTGAGCAGGTCACTTTCTGTCTTAGTCAGTTGAAGTGCCTTTAAGGAACTCCCACAGACTGGGTAGTTTACAACCAAAAGAACCTTATTTCTCACAGTACTGGAAGCTGGGAAGTCCAAGATCAAGCTGCCAGCCTGGTGAAGTTCTGGTGAGGGTTTTTTCTCTGCCTCACAGTAAACATCTCCTCCCCAGGTCCTCACAGAGTAGAAGACAGAGAGATCCAAGTGAGGGATCCCTGCGAGGGTCTGTTTTATAAGAGCCCATTCATAAGGTTCCACTCTCTTGACCCAGTACCTCCCAAAGGCCCCCATCTCCTAAAACTATCATCTTTACATGCTATGGTTTCAACCTATGAACTCTAGAGGGACACACACATTCAGACCATAGCACCTTTCCTGCACATAGCTTTGCCAGCATTGTTTTATGTGTCTCCATGCGTTTGAAAGAGCAGCCAGCAAGTCTCATCTATAGCTGGGTGGTCAAGCACCCAATGCCAGATCAGCAGCTTTGTTACTAAAGAAGGATGGAAGAGCTATGTGAAGCCACCAGCATTTCTTGCCACAAACATTAACCTAGGTGAAAATGTGAATTTTACATCAATTGACTATTTGATATTTCTCCATTATCTTTCTTTCTAGATCACTGAGCCATAAAATTACATGCATATGCTGAGAACTGTATCACACATCAGATAGTTAAGATGTAAAATCCCCATGAGGACAGCCAAAGGCAGATGTACTCACCTTTCAGGGTATATGGCAAGGTTATTAAAATTAACCCTTGAATGGCTCTAAAAGAAATTGGTGAATCGTTGATTCAAGGAGTATGGACAGAGCAAAAAATCCCAGAGGCTAAAGGATGGGGGATGGTATACACTTACAACTGAGCCAGGGTAGGGGACCCCAAAGAAGTAAGATGGGTCCAAAAAGAAAGTCCTGAGCTGTGGGAACACAGTATGGCTCTGAAAAACAGTGGAAACACCATTAGGAATTTAGACAGACATCTTGTGAGATGCAAAGTAAAAAATGGCTTTTATTCTTAAAAAAATTAGTCACATTGGCAGTCACAGATCTAACATAGGTGAGAGAATTAAACAACAAGGTTGGGGGGGCATGATTAAGTATTGAACTCAGCAGTATTTATAAGAGATTTTTTAGGTGTCTCTGGCTGACAGACTTGTGAAAAGTGAGTCAGGAACAAACTAAGGGTTGCTGGAGGGGTAGGGGGGTGAGAGGGATAGGGTGGCTGGGTGATGGACATTGGGGAGGGTATGTGCTATGGTGAGTGCTGTGAATTGTGTAAGACTGATGACTCACAGACCTTACTGCTGAAACAAATAATACATTATGTTAATTTAAAAATTTTAAAAAAATTAAAAAAAAATTAAAAAAAAAAGTGAGTCAGAGAGAGTACCAGTCACATACACACTAATCCCCAGGTTAGGCACTGGTTTTAATGCTATTTTAAAACTCCATAATATCCTCCAAAATACAGATTCTGGGTTTCTGTCACAGAAGTTCTTATTATTATTATTATTATTATTAACATATGATGTATTATTAGCCCCAGGGGTACAGGTCTGTGAATCGCCAGGTTTACACATTTCACAACACTCACCATAGCACATACCATCCCCATGTCCACAACCCAACCACCCTCTCCCTACCCTGCCCCCCCGGCAACCCTCAGTTTGCTTTGTGACATTAAGAGTCTCTTATGGTTTGTCTCCCTCCTGATCCCATCTTGTTTCGTTTATTCTTTTCCTACCCCCCCAAACCCACCATGTTGCTTCTCAACTTCCTCGTATCGGGGAGATCATATGATAGTTGTCTTTCTCCGATTGACTTATCTCGCTAAGCATAATACCCTCTAGTTCCATCCACGTCGTCGCAAATGGCAAGATTTCATTTCTTTTGATGGCTGCATAGTATTCCATTGTGTATATATACCACATCTTCTTTATCCATTCGTCTGTAGATGGACATCTAGGTTCTTTCCATAGTTTGGCTATTGTAGACATTGCTGCCATAAACATTCGGGTGCATGTACCCCTTCGGATCACTACGTTTGTATCTTTAGGGTAAATACCCAGTAGTGCAATGCTGCGTCATAGGGTAGCTCTATTTTCAGCTTTTTGAGGAACCTCTATTCTTGTCACAGAAGTTCTTATTCTTACCTTTCAACAAAAATCAATTGCTGAAACATTCATTGAATAAAAGTAATGTGAGCTATTCTGTAGTGTGACTGAGGTATAGCTGTGGCATTGAAGATGATTTTGAAAGATGGCAGCAGCAGGAAGTAGCCTCCTACACGGGTGACATTTATGCCACACGATTTCATTATGCTCACATGGAGATACCATGATGAGCAAGGCAGGTTGGACTGAGTACTTTCCAATTGAGAGCAGATTTACGGGCAAGGAAGAATTTTTAAAAATTTCTTGAAGGAAGCAAAGATTTTAAGAATCATTATTGGTGGCATGGAAAAGCAAGGCGATGCAACAGCAACTCTGCATTTGAAAGAAAAGAGGGAAAGAAATATAGAAAATATTTGGGAAAGAAACACATGTAATGGGTTTTATACAAAGGTCTGTCATATGTTTATTCCACTAAAAAATTCTGTTAATTATGCCCCCAAACTTTGTCTCTTTTCTGTCTCCTCCTCCAACCACAGGGCCAGCACCTCATGCTAAGCATCCACAACTTTGTCATTTTCTACCCAGAAACCATCATGGCCTCCTGTTAGATCCCACTCTGACCTTGTGATCCATTCTCCACATGGTGACCAGACTTCTTTCAAAATGCAAACTGTTTGCATTTTTTCTTTCCAGCTTCAAACCCTTCAATGGCTTCCTAACACGAATAGGAGAAAATCTCGGGTTTTTCAAACTGTGAGGCTTCCAAGTCCTGACCCTGTCCAAAGTCCAGTCAAATTCATCCCCACCTTGTGTCTGCTCAGCATGCTCCCACCACGCTGCATCCTTTTCCCTTCCTGTCTCAGAACTCCTGAGCATTCAGTTCCTGCCTCTAGACACTAATTTATTGAGCAAATTACCACTCATCCTTTAGGTTGCATTTTAGATGTCACTTCCTCACAAAACTCTTCCCTCCAATCTCAGCTGGGTTTCTTTGTTAAAATGCCTCACTCTTCCCTTAATCTTTTGTAGGATGTGTCCCAGTTTGTAGCATGTGTGATCACTGTCTAATGTTTGTCTCCATCATGACTGTTAAATTCCCCGAGAGTGGAAACCATGCTGATCTTTCAAATCCCTTGGCCTCAGTGACAGACACTCAAGAGGTAGTCACTGAATAAATGTACTAATGCAGGCACGACTGAGCAAATAATCAAGGACTTTCATCAAAAATGCAGCAAACATTTTTAAAGCCTCCTGATGTTTTATCTTCATGATGTGTTAAGACCGAGTGAAACAACCACATTTGTGTTGTAGGGTTTCTGGGGGCAAAGTAAATAGAATTCAAGCAGGTAAGTGAGAAGATAGATTCTTATGATTACACCGCTAGTTAAAAAAAAAAAAGATGATAATAATAGATCATAAAGTGCATACTCTAAGCTCTGTCTAAACAAATTATACATTATCTAATTTATGCCCCATACAATGGTGACTCTTACTATCCCTCTTGGTAGGGAAAGCAAGGTACAGAGCTTTGACATGACTTCCTCTAGAGTGCCCAACATATAGGATTGGGTGCACAGCCCTTAGGAGTGACACATGTTCAAACTGTCTCTCACTTAGTTTGACTGTCCGTAAATGTAAGGGATGGAATTATAAGTATGTTAACTTGATAGCAGTTTCTCTGAAATTTTAGGTTTTTACTCTCTCGTGTTTCCTTTACTATAGTTAAAATATGATCTAATTAATAGTAAGAAACAAAACCACAGACTTTGAATATAATGAGATAAGGCCTGCAAAGTATAGTTTACATGTAAAAATGTAAATCTGTTATGTTAATTCTTTGAGACCATGGAGCATTCAATCATTTTGTTTTGCTGTTTTAAAGCCTGCTTGGTAAATTCCTATTTTTGAAAGTACTAATGTTTCTTATAAAATGATATCATTTCTTACCCTGCACAGCAGAATTTGGGGCCCAAAATTATGGCATCACTTTAGAGGGAAAAATGTCTGTTGGTAGATTAGTAATTATATCTGATAGATCTTGGTTTAAATAGAACTACTTGAAATAGTAAAGCCTATTATGGTAGGACATAATGTTATTTTTAACGCAGTACCTTGGAATAGCTTTTACTCTCTAAACCATGTTTTTTTTCCCCCAGTATACATGAACCTAAAATTTTATGAGGTAGAATTAGTCTCTGCTACATCTTATTCTTACATTTATTTGCAGCAATACTTCCCATGTTACTAAACAATGAAGGCAAACAAGTTTTTAGATCCAGTTTGTGTTAAAATAATCCTAATCAATATCTCCTAGGTTTCCATATGATAGTTAATTTTCAATAAATGCATCAACTTGTTTCTTCTGAATGACATAACTTATATACCATTTTAAGTGACCTAAATGCAAAAAAAAGAAATTTTTAAACTTTCTCTTTTAACTATTTACACTTCTTCATAGATGCTAAGAAATGTGTTCTTAAGTTTAGTATGCACATGTACACATACACATAGACATACACACCCTCCATGTGTAATACATATGTGTATATAGCCTAATAGTTAAGACCATGAGCTTTAAATAAAGATTATCTGAATTTTAGACCTTACTCCGCTGTCTATTAACTTTGTGACTCCGGGGTTGAGTAAATTCATTTATAACATGGGGATAATAAAATTATATATCTGACAGAGTTTTTGCAAGGATTAAATATGGTAAGACAAATTCGCTTTTAACAGAGGGCCTTGCCTAGGTACATGGTAAATAAATGTTACCCATTGTATTATATACAATATAATTATAGACTGTATATAATTATAGATATAATTATATATATAATTATAGATTATATATATAATTATATCTATATAATATAGATATATTTATATATATCTTTATATATATAATTATAGAATATTTGGGCCTGTTATCACAGAACTTAACAATCATTTAGATGAAAAGTAAAATATTTTCAAGCCTTTTATTCTATACTATTTGAAAAAATGTTGATGTATTCATAAAGAGAATTTCTGATTTGTGCTGAGAGGTTCATTTAAAATAGCACTATTTCCCTTGTTCTACTGTATCTCTCATTTTGCTTCATTTTTACCTTGTGATATTGAAGGAAAACAGTGGTAAATAACATTTCAACACTCAGTGAATCTGTCTAACTATCTAATCTCAATCCATCACTTTCCGCTCTTAGTGAGAAATCAAAAGCATTCTAACAAAACAATACTGACGATAAGAGTGATACTTTCCCCTCTCAAGTAGGAAAGATTTAAGCAAGCAAGAATATAAATCAGTATGCAGGGCAGGGTCTGAGGTTGGGTTTTACCAATTGGCACTCTTGAGCTGAGATTTTGGCATATGGAATTTTCATTTGAGCAACAAAATGCATCTAATTGTGTAATTTGCATTCCTTAACTAAGGCATATGAAAAGCAAGAGTAAATAGAGTACATTTTAATTTTTGAAGCGAAAAATATGATTGGCTCTTGTCAGGTACTTATCTTCCAAGAATCTTCTTGGTTTAACTTATAGCTACAGAGAGCAGATCGGTTGTTGCCAGGAGGAGGAGGGTTAGGGGTATAGGCACAGTGGGTGAAGGAGGTCAAGAGGTATAAACTTTCAGTTATAAAATAAATAAGTCATGGGGATGTAATGTATAGCCTGGTGAGCACAGCTGATAATACTGTATTGCATAATTAAAAGTTGCTAAGAGTAAATCTTAAACCATGTCATTACAAGGAAAAATAATTTTGTAACTTTGTAGGGTGATGGATGATAACTAGATTTACAGTGGTGATCATTTCAGTGTATACAAATGTCAAACCATTATGTTGTACCCCTGAAACTAATTTAATATTAAATCTCAATTATACCACAATAAAACAACAACAACAAAAGGAGAATCTTCTTGGCCAAGAGTATATTAATTAAATTGTTAGGTATAATAAGATACTGGGACGTTAGCAATAGATCATGTAAGACAAGAGCTCTGAGATATTTATGCCTTTGGTGAATATTTATATATGTGTTTCATACAATAATGATGATGATTTTCAATTCTTAAATCTACCTCCCCTAAATTATCTTTTACAACCAAGTTTAATTCTTTAATATTGAGTGAATTAATAATGGGCTAATAGAGTGATGCTAGAAGGTTTAATTTTTGCCACTCGTCTAAATCAGGCAAATGTAATATTTAACATTTGAAGAATGTAAAGAGTGTAAGAATTCTGTTATTTTTACTGTGGCACTTAAGGCAAATTGGAAAGTATGTCTCAAAGCAACTTTTGGATATTTTCATTTCAAAAATTTCATACAGATATATTCAGTCATTCCTTTTGTTGCATGAATATTTATTGAAATATTTACTGCATGCCAGGCATTTGCACACATATATTTAAGATATTGATATTTCCTCCCTTATTTTTTATGATATACAATAATGTAGAACAAGTTGCTAACTTCACAATAACCATTTTATCCTTCTTCCTTGACTGAAACAATGTGCCCATCTTAAAAACTTCTCTTCCTTGGTTCCATTGCACAGAGGGGTGCCCGTGCAAATAAACTCCAGCCCGTGAGATGTAAGTGGAAGTAAATAAATGAAGTTTCCAGAAAAGCTCTTTGTAAAGAAAGTTCAGTAAGCAAGAACATTTGCCCTTGGCTCCATCTTCTACCTACTACCTACATTGTGTGTGTGTGTGTGTGTGTGTGTGTGTGTGTGTGTGTGTGTAATGAAGAGAGCTCTATCCCAAAGATACAGAACAGCAAGTATCCCAATGTTTTTGTGGAACTACTTTATCAGAATTTCACTTCTGGACTCACCACACAAGAGAAAATTTGACTTGACTATTCTTTAAGCCATTCTTATTTGCGTTTTATGTTATAAAAGTCTATTTTTGAGGGGTGCCTGGGTGGCTTAATCGTTAAGCATCTGCCTTTGGCTCAGGTCATGATCCCAGGGTCCTGGGTTCAAATCCTGCATCAGGCTCCCTGCGGGAAGCCTGCTTCTCCCTCTCCCATTCCCTCTGCTTCTATTCCCTCTCCCGCTGTGTCTCTCTCTGTCAAATAAATAAAATCTTTTAAAAAAATCTATTTAAAAAAAATTTACAAGATTTTATTTACTTATTTGTCTGATAGAGAAAGAAAGAGAACAAACAAGGGGAGTGGCAGGCAGAGGGAGAAGCAGGATCCCCGCTGAGCAAGGAGCCAGATGCGGGACTCTGTTCCAGAACCTAAGCCAACCTGGGCCAAAGGCAAATGCTTAACCAACTGAGCCACCCAGGCATATACATCTAAAGACATTCTAGAAATAACATTTAAGAATGCACATTCTGAAGTTCATTTTAATAATGAATTATACAAGTTATTTAAGTTCTATAAATTTGGTAGGGAGTATAAGATCTTAAAAACAGAAAACTCATAGAGTATCATACTCACTAGTGAAAGACTAAAGGCTTTTTTTACTAAAATTAGGAACAAGACAAGGACGCTCACTTTCATCATTTTTATCAACAGAGTATTGAAAGTTTTAGTCAGAACATTTAGCAAAAGAAAGTAATAGAAGAAATCCAAATTGAAAAGGAAGAAATAAAATTATCTCTGTTCACAGATGCCTTGATCTTATCTGTAGAAACCCTAGAGATTACACACATACATACATACACACAAACACACACAAACTATAAGAGCTCATAAACAAAGTAGTATGTTAGAAAATCAACACAAAAACTAGCTGCACTTTTATACAAACTGGTAAAAAAAAGACAGTTAAGAAAAAAATTGAATTTACAGTAGCATCAAAAAGAATAAAATAATTAAGAATAAATTTAGAAAAGCAAAAGACTTGAATATTAGAAACTACAAAACATTACTGAAAGAAGTTAAAGACCTAAGTAAATGAAAAGGTATTAATACTCATTAAAGATGATAATACAACCCAAATAATCTATAGATTCAATACAATCTCTGTCACAATTCCAATGCTTTTTTTTCTTTTTTGCAGAAATAGAAAAACCTATGCATCATTTCATGTAGAATCTCAAGTGATCCCAAGTAACAAAGCAATCTTGAAAAAGAACAAATTTGGAGGACTCACACTACCTAATCTCAAAACTTTATATAGTTACAGCAATCAGAATGGTATGGTACTAACATAGGACATATAAACCAAGAAAATAAAAAGATCCCAGAAATATATGTTCAGGTGAATGTTTAATTGATTTGCTACATCAGTACCAAGACCACTCAATGGGGATACACCTTCTTTTTAACAAGGAAAAGTGAATATTCAGATGCAAAGGAATGAAGTTGAAACCTTAACTTATGCCACATACAAAAATTAATTCAAAATGGATCAAAGACCTAAACTTAGAGGTAAAACTATTGAAGTTTTTGGAAGATTATACAGGAAAAATCTTCATAAGATTGAACTGGATAATGATTCCTTGGATTTGACACCAGAAACACAGGCATCAAAAGACAAAACTGATAATTTGGACTTTATCAAAATTTAAAATCCTTTGTGCATCAAAGGAAACTATCAAGAGAGTCAAAGTCAACCCACAGAATGGGAGAGAATATATGCAAATCATGTATCTGATAAGGGATTATTATCCAGATATATTTTTAAAAACTCTTAACTCAACAACAACAAAAAAACAAATAACCTAATTCAAAAACAGCCAAAGGACTTGAATAGACCTTTCTCCAATGAAGATACACAAATGACCCACAAACACATGAAAAGATGCTAAACACTGGTCATTAAAGAAATGCAAATCGACTCGACAATGAGATACCACTTCACATCTATTAGGATTGCCTAATATTATTTTAAAAAGAACATAACAACGTTGTTGATGATATGGAGAAACTGGAACCCTAGATATATGCTATATATATATATATATATATATATATGCTAATATGCTAATATTAGCTAATGCTAATTAGCTAATGCTAATATTAGCATTATGCTAATAAATATATATATGCTAAATATATATATTTCTAGATATATGCTCCAAGAAATTGAAAGCAGGGATTTAAACAGATACTTGCATACCAATGTCCATAGCAGTCCTGCTCAAATAACTGAAAGGTGGAAGTAACCCAAATGTCTATCAACAAAGGAATGGATAAACAAAACGCGGTATGTATACTTGTACAAATAGTACACACAATGGAATAATATTAAGCCTTAAAAGGGAGGAAAATTCAAACACATGCTACAACATCGATGAACCTTGAAAATATGTTAAGTGAAATGAGCCAGACACAAAATGAGTGTTGCATGATTCCACTTATAAGAGATATCTAGAATAGGCAAGTACATAGAGAAAGGTAGAATAGAGATTACCAGGGGCTGGGGTGGGTGTGCGGGGCAGGTAGAGAATGTGGAGTTGATGTGGGACGCACAGGCAGAAGAAAAATTATTAAATTTCCTTACCCACTGACAAGTCCTTAAAAGAGGCAGAGTGACACTCCTGTAGGGACTCAACTACCCCCACCTTAAGGCTTTGCTAAGGGCAAATGGCAATCCTAGCCTGACCAACCCCTACCCCCAACCAGGATCCTGTAAGTCTACTTTAATAATTTCCTTGGAAACTTTATCTCTAAACCCTCCAAGATAGTGTTGACAATCATTTCCAAGCATATGGCCCACTGATATGCATCTAAAGGGTCTCAAGACAAAGGTTTCATTACCGGTAATAAATAGCCTTTTTCCCAACAATAGCTAGCCCCTCAAGGTCCTGGAAACCTTGCTTCCAAAATTCCTTAGAGACTTAGGCCATCCCTAACCCCCTCCCAACTTGCAAGCATAGAATAGACCACTCCTCACATCCCTGGGGCAGCAGCTCTTTCTGCCCACGGGTCCTGTCCCCATGCTTTAATAAACCACCATTTTGCACCAAAGACGTATCAATAATTCTTTCTTGTCCATCAGCTCTGAACTCTACATCATTGAACCTTATCTATATTCTAAGTCTTCATCAGAGTGACTGTTTAATAAATAAAGGTTTTGTTTGGTATGATGAAACCATTCTGGAAGTGGACAACAACCCTGTGATATACTTAAGGCCACTAAATTATACACTTAAAAATTGTTAAAATTGTAAGGTTTATCTTATGTATATTTTATCACATTTTTTTACAATGTACTGCAAGGATTCCGTTCTACTTTTCATTATATAATTCATTTTAAATAAGTCTAAAATATTTTTATTTTTAAATTTATACCATTTATTATATTGGTCTGGGAAAGCAATCTAAATTACCATAAAGAATAACGTCTTACCTAGAATTTTTTAAAAGGTGATTATGAAAGAGTATCATTTAAATCATATTACCATGATATTAATCCTTGTACATTTTTATATGAAATAAAGATCCAAAGCTACAGAGATTCTATAGTTAAAACTTACTTGGGTAAACCTAATACTAGTAGATGAGGAATTTCAATCTAAAATAAATCAGTTTCTTTAACAAGGCTTGTCATCTATCACAGTTTTGAGTATATAAAGTTTAACATGAAAATCTTAGGTACGTCCACACATGAATTACGATATCTAGCCTTAGAACTGTGATCTATTGTAAATAATTAGGAGTGCCTGGGTGGCTCAGTCCTTAATCGTCTGCCTTTGACTCAGGTCATGATCCTGGGGTCCTGGGACCCAATGTGCTTGGGCTTCCTACTCAGCAGGAAGCCTGCTTCTCCCTCTCCCACTCCCCTGCTTGTGTTCCCTCTCTTGCTCTCTCTCTCTCTCTCTGTCAAATAAATACATAAAATCTTTCAAATAAAAAATTAAATTAAATAATTGGTTCTTCTCTAATTTTCAAAGATTTTTATGTTTTTTTTTTAAATGAATTTTACCTTAAAAGAGAAAGAAAAAAAAAAAGCAAAGTGGCTTAATACTTAAAACACAACCTTTAGCCACATTATAAGGAATTCTAGAGAGCATTCTACTTAATTTGCTTTTTCTAATACATATAAGAAGAAAATCAGTGATAGCATTTCCAGAATAAAGGAACTAAAAAAATGTAGAATGCGTCCAATTCTGTGATGTGCATTCAAAATAATTCTTTTAGGACCAGGAATGTGGTCACTGTGTTCTGGTGACTTTGAAAGTTAAGCTTCTTTTCTTAGATGGAAATCTTGCAGTTTATCTTTGAATATCAAAGCACACCTTGCTTTGGGAGAAAATGGATGGAAAATGTTTTTCACAGTAAGGTAGGATGGGACAGATATTCAGTCACAAAATGCAGAGAAAATAAAAATAAGAATACCCCTAAATATTACTTCCCAACTAGTCTAACTCCTTTTTATAATCTGTATCACTTCTGCCGATCGTTAACACAAAGTTTCCAAATACTAAAACCCTAGTTCCTGGAAGGTACACACAAGCTACTTCCCTCCTCCTCCTAATTGCAGTGCTGGGCCTCCAGCTGTTTCCTAAGCAGCATCACTTTAAGCTCTCAGAAGACATGTTAAAAGTGAAAGTGAAACTTTTTACCATTTTGTGAACATGGAAGCATGCCTGTTTTTTGGATTAGAGAAAAATAGGAATCATGTATTTTTTAAAGAGTGCTGGACCACTGGCTTTGGGTACAATCAATATTTATCAGGGATTGTTTAGAATGCTCCAGTAAAAACACATTTCATTCAGTGTAGCTCTTACTTTCAGAGACAAGGCAATTACAAAAAGAAAAGACTGGCAAAGAAATATTGCAACATTTTGCCAAGGCTTATCTTCTTTCAGGGAATGGATAGTCTTGGAATACACAATAACAGATTTTAAACTTCCAAACTATGACTATATCAAGTACAGGCATTAAAAAGCTGCAAATGAATTCCCAGCAATAAGCCAATTGTGTTAGTCCCATATATTTGCACTTAGATATGACAGGTCAGAACAAATTTACCAGGGAAGCAATTTGTTAGATGATAACTAAGCGTCTGATATTGAAAACTTGTCCAATTGGCTCATTCATAAACACTACCTTTAGCATCATATCACTTATATTTGAGTTGAACCATAGCCTGATGGTTTGAGTATTATCCTATTAGGCACTATAGAGCTCCCTGCCTGGCAACAAATGTTTCAATATTTTGGCCTGAAATATTTAGCTTATTTATATGAAAAACAGCAACTGGAGATCATGGGCTGACAAGTCACTCATTTACCATTTCAAAATCCGCTGAGGGTTCCACTTGGGAACACTGTAGATGACTAATTACCTAGAGTTAATTAAGCCCTAATCATTATGGCAGAAGCTGGTCCACTTAACTTTCCAACTTCAGAACAATTAGACATCATTAGTATTACCCACTCACTGACTGAGCTATAAAATAAGATTTACCATTTCATTCTCAACAACCTTTAGTGGTCCAAGAAGAAAATAGGCCATGACTTCTAACAACAAGGTCTTCTAGAAAAATTAAATTAATGAATAAGTCAGTAAATAAGAATTCAGAAGGCTTTTCAACTAAATAAAGCGATATTCTAAAGGTAAATTCTAAATAAATTGATGTTAACATTCAATATTCAAGCATCAATTTACAAGTGAAGACTTAATTTCTGTCAAAATTAAGACTTTTTTTTACTAAAATTAAGTACCAGAATTAATAAGTTAAACTATAGATTAGTGACTTCTACTCAAAAGTGAGATGGGATCATGGGCAGGATACCAGAGCACCAAACCCGAACAAGTAGAATCAGTAATGTCGTAGAAGTTCTGAGTGGCATTTTTTTTTTTTAATTTTTTTTTTTTCAGCATAACAGTATTCATTATTTTTGCACCACACCCAGTGCTCCATGCAATCCGTGCCCTCTACAATACCCACCACCTGGTGCCCCCAACCTCCCACCCCCCACCCCTTCAAAATTCTCAGATCGTTTTTCAGAGTCCATAGTCTCTCATGGTTCACCTCCCCTTCCAATTTCCCTCAACTCCCTTCTCCTCTCCATCTCCCCTTGTCCTCCCTGCTATTTGTTATGCTCCACAAATAAGTGAAACCATATGATAATTGACTCTCTCTGCTTGACTTATTTCACTCAGCATAATCTCTTCCAGTCCCGTCCATGTTGCTACAAAACTTGGGGATTCATCCTTTCTTTCTTTCTTTTTTTTTTTTTTTACAGCTTTATAAACATATATTCTGAGTGGCATTTTTAACCCAATTTGAGATTCATAGAACACTGTACCCAGAGGTGAAAGAATATACAACTTTTGGGAGTCCACAGAGAACATTCGTCAAAATAAAGTATATGACAAATCATCAAATAAAACTAAAGAAACTGCATGGAATTTAATTCATTCAAAGTATGTTTTTTGAACAGATGCCAATTAGTTAACTAACTAGTCCAACAAAAAGATAACTAGAATATCCCTCAGCTTCTTGGAAATTAAGCAATACATTTTAAAATAAAATGTGGGTCAAGAAATAAATCACAAAAAACAACCAGGAAATCTTCAGAATGAAATGATAATAAATACCAAAAAATAGTTCTAAGATACATGTGATACGGTGTTTAGAGGCATATCTATGTTTTAAAATTCACATATTAGGAAGAAACGAAGATTGATAACCAATGAACTAAGTTTTTACCTTAAGAAACTAGAAAGAAGAAATTACTCCCAAGAAAGTAAAGGAAGACAACAATAAAGAACAAAAGATAAATTTGACAATTTTTTTTTTTTTAAGATTTATTTATTTATTTATTTATTTGACAGAGAGATATCACAAGTAGATGGAGAGGCAGACAGAGAGAGAGAGGGAAGCAGGCTCCCCGCTGAGCAGAGAGCCCGATGTGGGACTCGATCCCAGAGACCCTGAGATCATGACCTGAGCCGAAGGCAGCGGCTTAACCCACTGAGCCACCCAGGCGCCCCAAATTTGACAATTTAGATAAAAAGTACATACTTCTAAAAATCAGTGATTACCAGGGTTGGCTGAGTGGCTCAGTGAGTTAAGCATCTGACTCGTCATTTTAGTTCAGGTCATGATCTCAGGGTTTCAAGAGCAAGCCCTGCCTCAGGCTCAGTGTTCAGTGGGGAGTCTGCTTGAGATTCTCTCTCTCTCTTTCCTTCTGCTCCCACCCTGCTCATGAGTGCACACACCTGCTTTTTCTCTCTCTCTCAAATAAGTAAATAAATAGATCTTTTAAAAAACCAAGAATTACCAAAAAAAAAAAAAAACACCAAAAACAAAAACAAAAAAAACAAGAATTACCAGACCAATACAAGATACCTTAAGTTCAGATGGCTTACGTGGTGAGCCTTCAAACATTAAGGAAAAAACGTACGAAATTCAAGAAAAGGACAATCCTCCCTTGTTTAATGAGACCAACATACATTTGACAAAATCCTGATAAGCCCATTATAAGAAATAAAATTACAGGCAAATATTTTTTTAAAGATTTTATTATTTATTTGACAGACAGAGATCACAAGTAGGCAAGAGAGGCAGGCAGAGATAGAGAGAGGAGGAAGAAGGCTCCCTGCTAAGCGGAGAGCACGACGCAGGGCTCGATCCCAGGACCCTGGGATCATGACCAGAGCTGAAGGCAGAGGCTTTAACCCACTAAGCCACCCAGGCGCCCCTACAGGCAAATATTTTGCAACAACAGAGATGTAAAATTCTCACAAAATATCGCATGAAATCCAAAATTTGCAAAAAAGATTGTATACCACAATTAAGTGAAGTTTATTCTGTGAACACAAAGTTGACTAACATTTGGGGAAAGAAGTGTAATTTGACACATTAACCACAAAAAAGAGGCAAATCATATGGATTCAGATAAAGATTGTTATAAAATTACACACTCCTTATTAAAGATAAAACAAAGCAAAATAAAACCACTCAAAAATTCACACAAAAGAAGGGGAATAGGCAAGAATTTTTCTTAATATGATACGATCTCTTTGAAAACACAGCAAAGATCATGGATCTTGATCAATTATTAGGTAGTTTCTGCTTGAAACAAAGAATGAGACAAAGATTACTACAATCACCTTTTCTAGTCAACATTGTATGGGAACTCCAGCACCATGGAGGAAGGCAGAGAAAGATAAGAGTTGGAAAGGAAGAATTCATCTTTATTCACCAACAACAGGAGAGCACCTCTACAAAACCAGAAAGAATCAGTAGGTGAAGTTCAAAAGTAAGTAAAACTCCTGTATGGTGAAAAAAAGTCAGGGTAATGATTTTTCCTGTGTGATGGGAAGTAATTCCTGGAAGGAACATATGATAATAGCCAGTTTCTTGATCTCAGTGCTATCTACACTGATGTGTTTACTTCTTGAAAATTTACTGACCTATCAAGTTAGGTTTTGTGCAGTTTTCTTTATGTGTGTTAAACTACAAAAAAAAAAATGTACATTGCTTGCAATAGGTGAGATTTATTGAGTCTCTGAGATAATTATGTGTCAAGAATTATGCCATTTAATATTGAAAAAAATTCAGGAGGCAAGTCCTGTTTGTAGACTTATTTTACAAATAAATAAGTTCTTGAAAGTGGATTAATGTCAAGTATACACAACATATAGAATCCATAAGTTTAAACACATATCCCTCTGATGCCAAACTCATCTTCATCACTAAATTTAACATTTTCAATGCTTCTTACTCAATGTCTTTTCAAGTTCTCTTGACAGTTCTTTTTGTTCAAGATTTTGGGCAACAAGTACCAGTTAAATTCTAATTCAAAATGATAGTGAATTCACGACAGCCATGACCTCAAATGATTACATGGCTGAAAACCCCATGCTTAAGGAGGTGATATTGAGCCCACACTGCATTTTACTTATGTTCATGCAAGATTGACTTGATCTGTCAAATGTTTAAAAATCAAAGCCAGGACTTACGGCCCAAACATATATTAAATCATGCACCCAAATGATTCATAACAAAAGCCAATCCACC
Organism: Lutra lutra; assembly: GCF_902655055.1. Taxonomy (NCBI): domain Eukaryota; kingdom Metazoa; phylum Chordata; class Mammalia; order Carnivora; family Mustelidae; genus Lutra; species Lutra lutra. The sequence continues at coordinate 181,922,623 of NC_062278.1, read as the reverse complement.
CCCAGTATGCTGGCAGCCATGAACAAATGACAGTTATGCCTAAATCTGGAGAACTACTCTTCTCATGTATTGTTAATGATGAGATTACAAAGGCAGCAAAGCACAGGAGATGAATGGGTGTCCATAAAATATAAGACATATGCTCCAGTAAGACCCAAAGTAATTGAAAGAAATTACATCATGGTGGCACTTCCTTCTCCTTCATCTAGTTTTTTTTTTGTTTTTTTTTTTTTTTCCCAATCTCCCAACAGAAGTTGATGTAAGAAGAGAAAATATTTGCCGGTCGATACAAAAGGCAGTGAAATCTTCCCACTTTTGTGCAGATGGAAGCTAACTTAATCTGGTTCATATGTTCTAAGAACATCTTAAAATAAAAACTGGAGGCAGATTTGCACCCAGAAAATCTGTGCATAATGCTAAAGGAGGCAAGCAATTTAAATTTCCAATATGTCACAGCAATTTTTAAAAATTTTTTTTATTTTTCATTTTAAAAAAAGATTTTATTTATTTATTTGACAGAGAGAGAGAGATCACAAGTAAACAGAGAGGCAGGCAGAGAGAGAGGGAGGAAGCAGGGTCCCCAATGAGCAGAGAGCCCAATGCGGGGCTCGATCCCAGTACCCTGAGATCATGACCTGATCTGAAGGCAGAGGCTTAACCCACTGAGCCATCCAGGTGCAGTTGAGTTTCTAGTTATAATACATGTATGATATCTGTTATTTTCTCTTGCAAGTGGAGTCTTTGGAGTACTTTGGCAAATTTGGTTATAAAAATACACAGTAACCATTTTAGCATCTTCCTACATAAGAGGACAATGCCTATCTAATTATTGCCATTATACCTTCACAGAGTTTTAAATTCATATGCTACACTTATCTATATAATTAATTTTCCCCCCCGGGGAAGACAGAAAAGCCAAACACTAAATTTTGGTGAAGTGTTCCGTTAAGGGGATGGGTCCTCTATTTACTATCCTGTAACTAGTTGGCATGTTTTCCACCTTAGCAGAAAAAAAGGGGTGGAAGAAGGACATACTAAAAATAAATTTGTCATCTATTATTTCAAACCCTTGTATCTTGAATCAAAGCTCCGAGAAAGCAGGTGCCATGTGGGTCTTATTTACAAATTCATTCCCAGATTTTAGCCCAATGACTGTTGCATAGTAGGAGCCCACTAAATTTCCATTTAAAGGATGAATGAATTTGCCATACAAGATCACTTTTGAAAGCTAAGAACAAAGAAATAGAAGATGGTACTTCAGTTAAGGGTGTCCAAGACCAAACCCACGTTTGGTGATTCACCAGGAGGACTTCCAGGACTCAGCACACAGAGGTTCTCAAGCCATGATTTTATGACAGTCAGAAAAGGAAAATGACTCATGGAGTGAAGATCTTGGGAAAGTGGACACAAGCTTCAAGAGTCTTCTCTCAATGCAGTCACATGGGTCTTTCTTAGGCAAGTCTTTCACTGAAGAAACATTGGTGCGCAGTGCAAATCATATTGTTTGCATAAACAGCTTAGGCACAGTGAAACATGCTTATCAGTTCTAGACATGGTAGGAAGCCTTTCAAAATCTCAGTTCTCAGGGGCACCTGGGTGGCTCAGTGGGTTAAGCCTCTGCCTTCGGCTCAGGTCATGATCTCAGGATCCTGGGATAGAGCCCCGCATCAGGCTCTCTGCTCAGCAGGGAGCCTGCTTCCTCCTCCTCTCTCTCTGCCTGCCTCTCTGCCTACTCGTGATCTCTCTCTGTCAAATAAATAAATAAAAAATCTTAAAAAAAAAAAAAATCTCAGTTCTCAGATGCCAGCCAAGGGCCAACACTGTCAGCAGTCCTTTCTAGGATAGTGGTCTCAGGACTGCTACTATTTTCTACAGAGGGCTCATTTCCACTCATCATGCAAATACAATGTTTGTCAACTTTTCTATTTAATTCCTAGCTTCCTTTTTAACAGAGCCCTGGGGGAAATCCCATATATATATATCTGATGTCATTGATTATTAACAAACATTTTAGCACTAAGTAACATATCTACTAATATACACTGCTCTTTGGTTGAAGTTGTGATGAGAACTATAGTAAATGGCCCAAACAAATTTAAAAGTCCCTTTCCTTGTTGGTTTTCTGTACTGTTATGAATTATTTCAACAGTGTTTCCAGGAGGGGTCATTTTTCCAATTTTGATTCATCTAAAAATGCAGAGACATTGGCTTATTAACATTTTGTCTCTTAAAGGATTTGGGCTTTCTATAAATTATTAGTGCCACAAATATTTGTTGAATGAATAAATTTATGAATATTTACATATGCTCTTTGAAAGATAAATTTTGCTATTGGCTGAAATTTTAAGACTAATATTCCTTTAAGGGTATTGCTTTGCTGCCTCCTAGGTAACTTGTTCTGGTTAAGGACATAGGTTTTTCTTAATATTAATCAAGAAATAGTCTGCTTCAAATGGAAAATGTAGGTGTTTAAGAAAGAACTGTGAATTGGGAAGTTAGTATCTTCTGATGGGAAGATAGGATGATTATAGTAAACTACCTTAATAGATCCTTCCAAGGCGAAAACAGAAAATCCAAGTACTAAATTTTGGTAGGACCTGCCTTTGCCATAGAATCATGCAGGCCTTCCCAACGAAAGGAGGAGTGTATTGCTTTACCCTTTGAAACTGGATTTGATCATGGGACTTCCTCTGGCAAACAGAATGTCATCAGTCATGATACAAACAGAGCTTGAAAATTATTTGCAAGATTGAGTTTATGCTCTTGTGTCTCTGTCACTGCCAAGAGAAGAATGTTCCTGGGCTGGCTCATTGATCCCTAGGGCAGAATGAGGGAAGTGTGGAACAGAGTTGAGTAACCTCTTCCAAGCCCAGTCTGGAACAGCTGACTCCCTGCCAGCTCCCAGATGTCTAAGTGAGCCAAACCAACATTACCAGATCCACCAGCTGAGCCGGACCTGGATCAGCTGAAATGCACTGACACATGAGACATAAATGTTTATTTTTGTATGCCACCTGATAGTCAATAAAAGTCATGTAAAAGTTGTAGAGGTAAATTATAGGATACGTTTTGTCAAGCCACAATGAGGAAAGTTTTTAACAATACTAACCACTTATAGCTGACTGGAGGAAAATGTCAGGCATTTCCTAGAAATGGTACTTATATTTTTAAGAGACTTATTTTGGATCAGCTAAAAGCAAAACATAAATATTTTGCAAGGGCTATTTTAAGAGAAGGCTTGAGTCATTCTGAACCAGTCATTAAAAGTTAATTTGATGTCATTTTATATTCATAGTCTACAGAAACCTTGACTCTTAGATTACTCCATTTTACTTAAATTTTTTATTACCTCTTGAACCAGTTTCTCAGTGTACGGTATGCCAGCATGGCAGAGTGAGCAGAGACAGAAAGTGTAGTAGACAGTTTCATGATGGTGATGAAGCATTCTCAACCTGGCCTTGAGTTTCATCAATTGGACAGTGAGCGGTAGGAATGGAAACAAAAGTGAGACACCTGAGACAGTGTTCATTTCACAGTTCCCGAATCAAAGGCAAAATAAAGGCAAAGAATAGGAAAAAGAAAGTAAGAGCTGTTCAATTATGGCCATAAGTTCTCAAAATTCTAAAGGGCTTGATCTGCTCAGACACATCTATCAGCTAACAGCAATAAGGCAACCTACTATAATATGCATTTTCTTATAGACTCTGAAGTCACTTAGGGCAAAGTTCTATCTGATTATCTTGAGAGAAGCACTGTTGACTATATAACAAATGAGTTCTACAATTTCATGGCTCACAACAGTAAATGTTTTGTCTACACAAGAGTCCAATATTAGAAAGTTTTTGTCCTTGTCATTGTTCAAGGACCCAGACCTTGTCCATCTTGGGATTTCCCTGCTTCTGGGGGCCTGGGATTCCTCTACAAGCCTCCACTGAACAGGAAAGCAGCACTGAAGGAAGGACACTTGCTTCTTTAGAGGACTAGACCCTAAGTCACACTTTCTCTAATATTCCACTGTCAAGAATTACTTGCATAGACACACAGAGGTGCAAAGGAGGCTGGAAATGTGTAGTTTCCTGCTGAACAGCAGCCTGCTAGCAACAACTTCACAGAAGATAAGTTAGGTGGTTAACTAGCCATTCCTGCCATGCTGATACAATGTACTCTACCAGAGGAGACCAGCACAGGCCTTCAATGTAGCAAGAGCTCAGTGCATATTAACTGAATTCATGAACTGTCTAGACTCACTCAGTCATCTTTGCCCTATAGGGTGCATCTAGCTATTAATAGTGTGTTTATTGGCTCTCATTGAGAAATTACTACATGCCAGTGGCTGAGCTCACTAACTAGCTCTGTGAGGAAGGTACTATCAGTAACCTCGTTGTAGCAGATGAGGAAACTAAGGTTTATAAATGGGCAAGTGACTTGCCCAAGGTCACAGAGCTATTAGGTGTTAGAATTAGGACTCAAGCCCAAGTCTGTCTAACTCCACAACTAAGATGTCTAAAGGCCCTTAGTGGTTCCTTTACAGCTTTAGGTCAATCCTATGATGATTGATAATGTAACATTTTCCATGTGTGGGCATATCTTTTGCAGTTACTACAAGTGCCTGGAGGAGATAATCTAAGCCTTTAATGATTCTCTCCTCCCCAACCGCCCCCGCCCTGCTCCCACCTTGGGCCACCTCCCTCCCCCACAGCTAGGATAAAATTAATCTTATAATAATCTATACTGAAATGTAGAAAAGAATACTAAATTATTTTTGTTGAATTAAAAAGTATTTATTTCAAGCAACTAAAGGCTTTTTATGTTGCAGGTAGTAATGGAATTTTCCCATCTTTTGCCAAAAACTGGATAAAATGTGAAAACCTTTAATTGTGGCTGGAGAAATTCAGAGAACTAAACATTCATAAAAATGCAATATTAACTTCTTTGTTAGATGAGGTTTGAGAAGATGGATTGCTTTATTTATATCAGTTTAAACCAACTATTTCCAGGTTCTTGGGCTGGCAATTTACTAACATTCAGTTTTATCAGTCTTACAAAAATGATTTTATTTTTAGGATAAGAAGGTAGTTGACCTTCATACAAAAATTGAATAAAAATAGAATCCATGATTTATGTTCACTGTATCAGCAGCTAATTAATATTAGCTACCACATTAAACCCAAAAAAGGTAGGGGCTTCTAGATCCCTTTCTCCATGACAATGTCTAATGAAGGTTGGTCGACCCTCTTCCCTTGCAGCTAGGCTATCTGTGGCTTCTAAGGCTACAAGACAGGATAAGACAGGCAGTAAGCACATTCTCTTAGCTGCCCTGGCTCCCCACTGACATAAATCTCTCCTGGCCTTAGTCCATTGGCCAAAACCAGTCATGTGACCCCAACTTACTACAAAAAAAGACTGTGACATGTAAGGGAGCAGAGGAGTATTTGATGAGCACTGTTTCTACTACATTTACAGCAAAAACAGGCACCCAGTTTTCTTGAGAGCTGGTCTAGAAATTTTCCCATGCAAAGCCTATTTACTGAGTTCAAAAAAATTTTATCTGTGGCTTGTTGGAGCTGTGTGTATCAAAGCTATCATTTAAATAAAAAGACAATTCTGATAGAATCATGGTGGCAGATGTTATCCTCACATTCTCAATCTTGTGACTCTGAGTTTGAATTTCTTCTTGTTGACCATGGAATTTATTTTCGAAGCTTCAAGTGATTCACAGCTGAAACTTGGTGACCGCAAGCCCAATGATTTAGTAGGAATGTATAGTAGTTGAAATAGTCATGTTTAGTAGTAGGAGCATGTATGATTTAAGCAGGATTTTTCTCATGAAGAATGATATTTTTTTCTCTTTGGGTATGGATTCTGTTTCTCCATTTCTACAATACAGCCAAAGTAGTTTGCACCAAAAGCTTATGGATGCACTGCAGGTTTGTTTTTTTAAACACTTACTGAAAACTCAACATAGAATAAAACTAGTAACCTAGCCACCTGTTTTTCTTTTCTTTTTTCTTTTCTTTGATAATATGGATCATGTGGAATGCATTACAATGCCAGAGGGAATTTTTTCTGGCATTGAAAGTTTTTAAAATTAATATCATGCAAGGTAGAATGGTATTTTCTAGTCCTGTTCCTAAGAAAATTGTGACAGCATCATAATTCATAATAATTTGGATTTGTCATTCATCAAAGATATCTCAAGTGCTTTATAAACAAATTACTATTTTTGGAAAGCAAACAGATTTCCTCAAACTTTGCTCACATTGATTAGTAAAGATGTACCTAAGGGAGTTTTTGAAATGCTTCCAAATCCTCTCATATGTTAACCACCTTATAGCCTATTATTTATACATTACTAGTGGATAAGAGAGATTATTTTAAACCAGTTCTCCAGCACGGGCTCTGGGGAAAATATTGTAATCACTCACCTACACCAAATTATTGCAAGCATTCCTTACAATGAAATGATTTTATCAGGGGGGTTTTATTAGAATATTACACTTGCCTTAACTAATGCTTGTTTTCCTGACTTTCAAATACTACATCACATTCTGTATAATCATGTAATGACCTCAGAAATACTTCTATTTATCTATTATTTGAAGCCTGTGTTCCCTAGACACTGAGGAGAGTTTCCAGAAATTTTGATATCTTGTGTATAATTTATACCTAAAAGAGAACTCCACCGGCCTGGTTTGAGGAAGCTAGAAAGTGAGAATCTCACAGAAGAGAAAAGGTCATTTGAAACAGTCCAGGACAGGTGGCACTCAGCATGAGAAACCCTCTCTTCTTGAAGTCCTAAATATTAGCTGGTGAACTTTTAGCATTTATTGGCTACAAAAACGTACAATGGCAAAATTTTCAAATATGCAAAATGATAAGAGAGTAACTAGTGAAGTTCAACCATATACACAGTTTTCTTTGACAAATGAAAGAATTACAAGCATGAAAAAGTAAAAGAGAAACATAATTGTTAGAATTGACAATTCTTATCACTCTAATCACTTAGCAAATCATTGTGAAATGATCATGAGATTGAAGAAATGAAGATACTCTTCCCTTGGCGTCTGTTCCCAGGGGCCTCCCCTACAGTGTGCATTTTGTCCCCCTGATTGTGATTCTTGTGTTGGTTAAGAACTTACATATGACATGTCTCCCAAACACCCACTGACACCTTCATGTTTTTCTCAACCAACAAGGAAGAACTAGAGGAAAAACTCCCCATGCTGGGCTTACTAAGAGGTAATAAGCCTACACAGTGCATGGAAATTGACTGAATTTTCAAGGGTAGTTTAAAATGCCAAATTTTCTCTTTACTAATTTCAGAATTTGAGCATCTGACAAGTTTAATTGATACCATGTAATTATCACAATAAGATCCATATCCACATCATTATTCTCTCTCGGTGGGCCAAAAGATTTGTGGACACTTTGCAGGGTTTCTGAGGGTTTCTCCAGAAGATAACAACCAACTCCATGAGAATTGAATCCAGAGGTTAAAATGCTGAAAAAACCAAAATCAATGGACTGTGCTTGTTTAAAACACAGAATGCTCAAGATTCAACCATCTTCGTAGCAAAGCTGGTCAGTAACATACTCACAGGACACATTCACCTCTACATGGACGAGGGTTCATAAATCAAAATGAACATTGTACTTTGATTCAGTCAATGTCAACAAACAGCATATGGATTGCTCACTACTATCATGCAAGCTTTGGAGGAAGAGGCATCATATGCATGCTATCTGAGAGAGCTGGTGAACTTTTTCTGTAAAAGGATGGAAAACCCATAGTCTCGGCTTTGTGGGGCAGATGTTTTCTATTGCAATGCTTTTGTTGTGGCACAAAAGCATCCATAGACAATACATAAATGCATGGCCACGGCCGTGTTCTAATAAAGTTCTCTGTAAAAATAGGCAACAGGCCAGACTTCACCTGAGGGCTGTAGTGTGCCAATCCTGGGTACAGGCAGGCTCTGGGAGGCACCTTCCACATCCCTGGACCACAACACAAAACCTCAGCAGCAGCTCTTGCTTCCAGGGAAAACCAATGGGATGAGTGAAGGACAGGAGACAGAAATTCACTTTCCATCCCATACCTTTTATAATCTTGAATTCTGTATAATACATCACATTTAAACAAAAAATGAATTCATCTTCAGAAGTTAATATTCCCATGGGGCCATCAGCTGTCTAAGACATCTATTCTATCTTCTGTGGAACAAGGGTGTAACATCTCTTCTCTTGCTTCCACTGGGCGATAATGGAAATAACATCAAACTCTGAATGCAAATATGCATTATATCAAGCTAAAGTGCCACCTAAATATCCAGTGTACTTTCATTATTTTATAACTGTTGCTATGGGGAGACAGAGCAGTTCAGCAACTAGAAGCCCAAGTATCAGAGCCAAACTGTTAAACACCAACCAGAGCATTTTCAAACCTCTTGCTTTCTTATCACCTGCATATTCAAATAGAAGCCAATTTCACATCAATACCAGGCACAAAGAAATTCAGAGAGCAAATCTAGAATCTTGAAAACTGGTACATAGAAATAAAACTTCTAACTGAAACCTACACTTTTTTTAAAAATTTTATTTTCTTTTATTTTTTTATAAACATAGATTATTAGCCCCAGGGGTACAGGTCTATGATTCGTCAGGTTTACACACTTCACAACACTCGCCAAAGCACATACGTTCCCCACTGTCCATAACCCCACCACCCTCTCCCTACCTCCCTCCCCCGGCAACATTCAGTTTGTTTTGTGAGATTAAGAGTCTCTTAGGGAAACCTACACTTTTAATAAGAATTCATAGTACTGTCTTCTTAAATCTATATAATTTACTAGAAAAAAAAACTGAGATAAGAGACATGTTTTCATTTCATGTAGTTTTTTAACTTTCCCTACTCAGCTGTGGAGCCAACAAACCTTCAACCCTGTCCCACTGACATTTACAGTTTCTGTAAATGTTGTACAGTTGGAAATTATCAAGATCAGAATAAAGACCTTAGGCCAAGGAAATCCTCAAGCACTAAGTAATATTTAGTTAAATCATGTCAAATATATTATGACAAAGGATGAAAATGAAAAGAAATATTTTTAAATCATTTTCAACAGTAAATCTTATAACTAAAAGAAATTTCAGGTTAAACGACTTTAAACAATTTATTTCACTAAATGTGGATTTACTGAGATTTATTTCAAAGGAAAATTTAAAAGATTTTTGGATTACACCCTCTCTAGCTATTGCTTATAGTCCCTGGAATAGATAAGTTAAGAGACAGAGACATTTTGAGAAAGTAGAAGAAAGACAAGTGAATCAACCTAGTGGAATTAAGCACTCACTTAAACAGGAGAAGAGGACTGCTCTTTGGCAGTGTGAAATGCAAACAAACGTGGATTAGTAACTGGTAAACTATATACTATATAATTGTATTTGAACCACCCAGAAAGTTGGGAAGAAATCCTCACTTTGTTAAGGATACAGAATCCACAAAGTAATGAAAACTGGTTATGAAAAGGAGTCTTGGGGTATTTTTTCCAACAATGAATCCAATATTAAAGTAGAAGATGTCTTTTACGTCACCAAGTCTTAGACCCTGAGGTAAGGCAACTATGAACAGAACTATAGGTATGCATGTTTCTGAGCTTGAGAAGTAATAAACTGGAGGGAGAAATGGATTTTGAGTAGCCAATTCTCTAGGCAGCCAAAGATAAAAGACTTTCCTGTTTACAAATAAAGGCACCATAGCAAAGAACTACTTCATCAATGCAAGAGCTAATTAAATCTTTGGGAAATTGTTCCCAGGCATGGAAGATAGAGAACAAATATCAAGGGTAATGGTTTAAGAGGAATGCCCTAAGGATGAAGGAAATAAACCAAAATGAAAACTTCTTGGGGTTAAAAACAAACAAACAAAACAAAACAAAGGAAAACAAATAGTCATCAATGTGACTCATGTTGTTGCTGAAGTAGGCAGTGGTAGAAATTGAGAATAACACTGGGCATTTCTCCTAATTAATTACCAACATAATAACTGGGCCATTTATATTCCAGAAACAAAATTCCTGAAACCGAATAGAACTTATCTCATGAGGGACAGAGTCTGCTGAAGTGGCCTCACTAGTGTCAGTTGTGGGAAAAGCTATAGCTGGTGCCTGAAGGTAAAACTGCAGAGCTCAAAGCACATACAATTTGGGGTTTCTGGCTAAGCAAAAAAAAAAAAAAAAATTAAAAAATTGAAATGATACAAAACTAGGTACAACAGGGGATTCTTACTTGGAATGAGAAAAGAAATCACAACCAGTTAATTAGGAATGCTAAGAATATGACAAACACAGAAAATCCAGGAAAAAAAAAACAAAAAACACCTGAAAATATTCCGTTAATATTTGACTTCAATCTGACCCTGTACTTTTTGGTGAAGATGTATTGACATCAGAAGTAGGAGTACCTAGGAGTTTTCCTAAGCCAGAATACCTAGCCACCATTTCATAATATAGATGCATGGAACTGACAGTAAGCCACCACCCCAAGCCAAGTATATATTCCCACTTCATCTCCTTTAGCAGATCTCACATTCCCACATACAATCATGGCCAATGGCACTCAACAAAAGGGGAAATGTGACAGATGGCAAATCAGGGGTAGACAACAGTGGTCTTCAACAGTTGAAGTCAAAATGTCTTTGACATCATGAACACATTGTAAACAACTTCCAGTTCTCTCAGAACCTTGTGAGGGGCCCATGCAAGCAAGGGGTCCTACAGCTTCATCCTTCAGAGGGGGGTTGCCTTTGTACATCTACTTCTGCTTCTCAGGTGGACGTAGGCCACTACCTGTAGGAGGCAAAACCAGTGTGGACCAGTGTAGTGTAAGAACCTGATGTTAAGTGTTTAATATAATCGAAATGCTTGACAGTAAGCTTTTGATTACTAAGGCATTTATTTCAAAGACACCTATTCTGAATAAATATTCCTAGGTGTATAAGACAGCTGCTAGCAAAACAACTAGGTAAGAGACCAGGCTGGCCCACCCATGAAGTTTCCTTGTTAGAAAGCTCTGGACACCTAGATCACTAATGAATTGAGTGACCCCACTTCTCCCTTCTCATGTCCTCAATCTCTCTGTTATGTTTTAAGTTCACTAAAAAAGATTAAACCTATGAAACTCTAGGTACACCCCATCCTTGGCCAGCTCTCCCCTTCTCTACTCATAACCTGGCTGTGTGGCCTCTGGGTATGTGGTATCTCTTGAAGGACCTGTGAGTCATAAATCTCATTCCTCAAAGCTCCTCACGGTTGCTGCTGAGGTGCATCTTACCATCATAATGAGAACCATAAGGACCAGTCCAGCTACAACACTGGTTCTGGGGAGTTGGGTCAATGTCTGTAAGGTCTTACCACAAGTCGTGAGGGCTGAGGTGAGTGCCTCAGGCATTCTTAGCAGGTAGCACCACCCTCATAGACAGGCAGAGGCTGATAGGAATCAGCCAGATGCTAGATTGTCATAAAATCATGAGGCACTTGCAATGCAAGTTACTTCCAATCATTCTGCTTCTTCTTTAACTTGTAAAACTTAGAAAAATGAGAGCACTAACCAATACATAAAATTATTCAAGGGACATTTTTTCTTGTTATTTCTCTGAAGACCCCAGATTCTTCCACAGAAAGATCAATGAGACTTCATTCCAAGAGATTTAGAATTTCTAGGCTACATGGTATGATCTGAAGAATGGTGTTAGACGGTTCTCTGCTCAAGAAAAATCTACCCAGGAAAGGCATTAAACTTCTCTCAGGCATTCCTCATTTAGAATAAAAGAGAATGATTCAAGGCCACTCCCCTCACTAAAATTTAAATCCCTCTCTAGCAGAGACTAAGCAATTTGGCCACATTATTATCAATTAGAAAACCCATCAGGACTCAGTATATTAGACCAGAGAGTTACCAACCATATATCTGAGAGAATATTACCCAGAAAAGTTATGTTCTGAAGTTTTGAGGCAGAACAAGGTAATGAATATAGATGAAAGAAATCCTCTCTTCCAAAAAGGGTTTCTGCTTCTGGAGGACAAACCATAATTGGGCTTTCAGGGAAGGGTAGGCAAGTGAAGCATAGGGGCAGCTGGAATTCCTGAGGAAGGAAGACAAATGGAGAGGGAAGAAGTTGAATGATGCTGAAGTTAGTTTTTTTATTGTGTACTTTTGCCAAGGGCCTGATTTGCCCTTAGCTCCTGACCATGGGCAGGTCTGCATATACAATACCATGGGGCCAAAGTTGTGTGTATAACTGAAGACGTCAACAGTAAATTCTAGTGAGTGACAAAAGGCTCCTTTCATGCCAGGCACTTCAGTAAGGGGAAGCTTGACGAAGGACTTTTTCAGCTGACCATCTTAGGCCAGCAGTTCCCAAAAGGAAGTACATGTACTACTCCTGACACAGGGGATGATGGAGGTTTTTTTGGTCATTTCCTTTGAACACTTCCAATTTGAGTTATATTCATCTTAACATAGTAAAGAAAAAATTTTATCTACCCAGTAAATTTACAGAAATGATAAAGTTCTCCGTTTAAATTAATTATGTAAAAGAAAAAGTGGGTCGATTAAGGAAAAAATAAATAAATAACAATATTCTGAATAGATGATCCTGAGAGACAACAAGAACTATTGAGGTTGACTGAGAATAATGCATCCTGGCAGAAAGTAATATACAATTCTATCCTTTCCCAGGAACCTAGAGAAGAGGAGATTTTGCAAAGACTATATAAATGGAACATATTTTGTATTAAAGGAGTCCCATACCTCAAGTTCGTAAAATTTTTATTAAATAAAAATAGATAGTAATTCCAAAATATGGTTACATTCTTTACCTTTTAAATTTGAGCAGGGATTATACACCCCATTTTTACCTGAGGAGGTTGAGGTGTGGAATAAGTAGGTTAATTCCAAATGTGTGAAGGGCCATGTTAAGTTTTGAACATAGGTTTACTCCTTCCAAATTCCATAGTAGCAATTATTCTAGCTCTAGTTCAAGATGACATCTGGGTAAAAATGGTTAAGGCAAAGAATCAGTATGGGCAGCAAAATAGTAAAATTCTCGGTCACAATGGGCATATCTACATCTTTAGCTATTCCTATTCCTGGTTAAAATTTTACGATTCCCGGAGAAGAGTTGTTAACATCAGATTCACACAGCTGTCATGATGTTCAACCAGAAAAAGATGTTGAGAACAATGTACACAAAAAATGATATATGTATGTATATATTTACATATACATACATATACACACCTTCATTCTAGGCATGTGTACATGGGACTTTGTTGATAAATATCAGCCTTACACTAAATGTTCTGACATTTAATGAGAGCTCCAAAGCCTTATTTTCTGGATTCAAATCCCACATCAGAGATGTAACTTCAGATGAGATTTTCAACTTCTGTGAACTTCAGTTTCATTAAAACAGTAGTAAGAATATGCTACCTAAAGCAATCTATACATTTAACACAATCCCTATCAAAATGCCATCAATTTTTTTCAAAGAAATGGAACAAATAATCCAAAATTTATATGGAACCAGAAAAGACCCTGAATAGCCAGAGGAATGTTGAAAAAGAACACCAAAGTTGGTGGCATCACAATCCCAGACTTCAAGTTCTATTACAAAGCTGTAATCATCAAGGCAGTATGGTACTGGCACAAAAACAAACACATAGATCAGTGGAACAGAATAGAGAGCCCAGAAATGGACCCTCAACTCTATGGTCAACTAATCTTTGACAAAGCAGGAAAGAATGTCCAATGGAAAAAAGATGGTCTCGGGGTGCCTGGGTGGCTATGTGGGTTAAGCCTCCGCCTCTGGCTCAGGTCATGATCTCAGGGTCCTGGGATTGAGCCCTGCATCGGGTTCTCTGATCAGCAGGGAGCCTGCTTCCCCCTCCCCCTCTGCCTGCCTCTCTGCCTACTTGTGGTCTCTGTCTTTCTTTCAAGTAAATAAAATCTCAATAAATAAATAAATAAAACCTTAAAAAAAGAAAGAAAGAAAAAAGACAGTCTTTTCAATAAATGGTGTTGGGAAAATTGGACAGCCACATCCGGAAGAATGAAACTGGACCATTTTCTTACACCACACACAAAAATAGACTCAAAATGGATGAAAGACCATAATGTGAGACAGAAATCCATCAAAATCCTTTAGGAGAACATAGGCAGCAACCTCTTTGACCTCAGCCGCAGCAACTTCTTCCTAGGAACATCTCCAAAGGCAAGGGAAGCAAGGGCAAAAATGAACTACTGGGACTTCATCAAGATCAAAAGCTTTTGCACAGCAAGGAAACAGTCAAGAAAACCAAAAGACAACTGACAGAATGGGAGAAGATATTGACAAATGACCTATCAGATAAAGGGCTAGTATCTAAAATCTATAAAGAACTTATCAAATTCAACATCCAAAGAACAAAGAATCCAATCAAGAAATGGGCAGAAGACATAAACAGACATTTCTGCAAAGAAGACATCCAAATGGCCAACAGACACATGAAAAAGTTCTCCACATCACTCGGCATCAGGGAAATACAAATCAAAACCACAGTGAGATACCACCTCACACCAGTCAGAATGGCTAAAATGAACAAGTCAGGAAATGACAGGTGTTGGCGAGGATGCGGAGAAAGGGGAACCCTCCTACACTGGTGGGAACGCAAGCTGGTGCAACCACTCTGGAAAACAGTATGGAGGTTCCTCAAAAAGTTGAAAATAGAGCAACCCTATGACCCAGCAATTGCACTACTGGGTATTTACCCTAAAGATACAAATGTAGTGATCTGAAGGGGCACGTGCACCCAAATGTTTATAGCAGCAATGTCCTCAATAGCCAAACTATGGAAAGAACCTAGATGTCCATCAACAGATGAATGGATAAAGAAGAGGTGGTATATATATATATATATATATATATATATATATATATATATATATATAATACTACGCAGCCATCAAAAGAAAGGAAATCTTGCCATTTGCAATGATGTGGATGGAGCTAGAGGGTATTATGCTGGGCAAAATAAATCAATCAGAGAATGACAATTATCATACGATCTCTCTGATATGAGAAATTTGAGAGGCACATTGCATTGCTTAGTAAAACATAAGGCAGGGGCTTGTGAGGGGGAGGGAAGGAAAAAGTGAAACAAGATGGGATCGGGAGGGAGACAAACCATAAGAGACTCTTAATCTCACAAAACAAACTGAGGGTTGCTGGGAGGTGATGGGATAGGAATAAGGTGGCTGGATTATGGACATTGGGGAGGGTATGTGCTATGGTGAGTGTTGTGAAATGTGTAAGACTAATGATTCATAGACCTGTACCCCTGGGGTAAATAATACATTATATGTTATTTAAAAAAATAAAATATTAAATTAAATTAAATGGATGCATGCAAAAAAAAACAGTAGTAAGAATAGTAACTACATTGTAGAGTTGCTGTAAGGATGAAATAAGGTTAATATACAAAATGTGTGGAAACTGAGGCTGGGAGATTATAAATGACAAATAACTATGATGTTATTATTCTCCATTTCATGATACAATTTAAAATACACACAAATGCACAGAGGTCTTGCTCTCATTTGACACAACAGTGAATCTGTTTCGATCACAGATTTATGTATTAAGTAAAACACTAAAATCAGGGGCGCCTGGGTGGCTCAGTGGGTTGAGCCTCTGACTTCGGCTGGGGTCGTGATCTCAGGGTCCTGGGATCGAGCCCCACGTCGGACTCTCTGCTTGGCAGAGAGCCTGCTTTCCCCCCTCTCTCTGCCTGCCTCTCTGCCTGCTTGTGATCTCTCTGTCAAATAAATAAATAAAATCTTAAAAAAAAAAACACTAAAATCATTTTCACACCAGCAGTTGACAATTTTAAGTATAAGATGTTTGAGATAATTTTAATAGTGTGGGCACTATTTAAAGGAGACCCCTGCCGGTAAATTTGCAATAGCTACCATCGCTAAGCAAGTAAATGCTCTATTATGCCTTAGATCTTTCTGATACTTGTCCAGTAGATTCTCCAGTTTATTAACTTGGACTAGAATGTCAGTGCTCCACACAGGTGAAGAGGGGCAATGGAAACACATGGAAGGGCTGGCTAACTGAGTCTTGGATGGAAGTGAGTTCAAATCCTAAAGCATGATGAAGAATCTGCCAGCTGAAATGGCAGAGAATGAGGCAGAGTTTGTCCTGGCAGTACCCACATGTTCAAATGCCTGGACATGAGAAAACACTGCTTATTCATGGAACTGTATGTTTTCTAGTACAGTGTGAGCTTAAATTATAAGATGCGGGAGCTTAAAGGACTGAGCCCACTCAGGTTATAATAAGACCTGTGTGTCTTACTAAGGATTGCAGAGTTTGTTCTGAGAAAATTTGGGAGCAAATGGAGGACTTTAAACTGGGGAATTACGCAATCATCGCTACTAAGAGGCCCCCGGCATCTATGTGATAAGAATTCTGAAACCAGAGTCCATGAACACTGCCGGAAATTCATTGGGTCTGTGAACTGTGATGGCCAAAGGGAAAAAAAGAACATATTTATTTTTACTAAGCAATGTAATGTGGTCATAAAAGGCACATTACAAATTTGTTTACAATATATGAAACCTTTAATAAAAATAATAAAATTGGTTTTCTCTGTAATCCTATGTGTTTTATTTCATGCTTTTAAAAACATTTTTTTCCAAGAAGGGGTCCATGGACTTCATCATATTGCCAAAAGTGTCTATGGCAGAGAACTCCCATGGAAGGATTACTTACCCACATGCATACAGAGACTCTTTATGGCACAGGCAGGGAAACACCAAGAGTTCAAGTACAAACCACAAATCCCAACAAGGGAATAGTTTGACTGGCTTAATTAGAAATTCCAAACACTAATAACTCTAGTACTTTCCTGTGTGTACTAGTAAGAAAGCTCAACATATTAGGGTGTCTCAATATCAGTTGTCTGGCAAACTTATAGATACTACCCCCGCATATGACTTCTGGTTGCTTCTGTACATACATGATGGCACAGCAGATGTTTACTGAGGATGTCTCCCCAGATCCATACCCCTCCTTCCAGCAATAGCAACCAATTAATGGACACACTTCTCATGTTCTTCCCATGAATCTGATCTTGGGAGTTTTCACCCCACCAATGTACATACCAAGGCGAAACCAATGACCATACCACATTGCCTCAACCACATGACCTAGGTTTGTCCAACCACAGTAACCCTCAATATTTTTGCAGGAACCAGCCAGGATTCTAGTTGTTTGTGTGGGACATGAACCCGAGGGGTTGTGAAAATGGAGTTTTCCATCGCGGCAGAAAGGCTGGCATCAGAGGATGAAGTCAGCAACCAGGTAGACAGCAGAGGCAAGAAATGGGGAGAAACAGTTCTGCTGATACCATGTGATCCCTAAAGACAGGGCTAACTCTGGACTTTTAAAATTCACAAGCCAAGTAGTTTTTCATTTTTTTATTAATAAAATTAGAGTGATTTTAAGTTTTTATTACTAGATAGAAATTATCCTAACAAAATTCTATGCAGTTCAGACCATAATGTGGATTCACTTATCAATTAAATGGTGAGTGCTTCAAGATATAGTTGTCATAATCATGTCTTTGGTGGCCATACTGTATTGATGGCATTCCTTAAGCAGAAGTTTGTCAAGTGTCCTCCATGAACAGCACCACAGCATAACAGTGCAAATACAGGCTAACAGCAGACATCCCTGCACTCAAGATGTCATGGCTGACACCTGAAAATCTGCATTTCCCTCAGATACCTTGTGATACTCACACACAGAAAGATCATAGAACCCTCTTCCTTTATGGTTACTAAGACTACAGAGAATAAGGAGAATTATGCTGTCAGAGTTTCTGATATGTACTGAGCAAAATCTTCACTAGATGTTTTGTATTTTTCACTCTAGAGTTTCATATTATTGAATGGATGCTTTGCACTGTGATTTGTGGTACCCAAATGGTCACAAGTGCCATAATTTCTGAAGACTTTGGTACAAAATTAGATTCCCAGGACTTATTCTGGATTCAGTTAAGAATAAGTAGAGGGGACTCTGAAAAATCTGCCTTTTCAAAAAGCAAATTTCTGGGCTGCCTGGGTGGCTCAGTGGGTTAAGCCTCTGCCTTCAGCTCAGGTCATGATCTCAGGGTCCTGGGATCGAGTCCCGCATCAGGCTCTCTGCTAGGCGGGGAGCCTGCTTCCTCCTCTCTCTCTCTCTCTCTCTCTACTTGTGATCTCTCTCTGTCAAATAAATAAAATCTTAAAAAAAAAAAAAAAAGCAAACTTCCCAGGTAATTCTGAAGCATTCCAAAATTTAAGCTCCATCAAACTGGAGAGATCAAGAGAAAAAAACCTGAATTCCAAGCAGAAGAGAAAGAATGTTAAATTTGAAATCTGAACTCCCCTTTTACTTAATCAACCCAAAAGACATCTTCACTTTTCTCTATTTGCTGTAAGGTTTTCCTTTTTTCATTATACCTCATCTTCACCCCTACAGAGGTTGAAAATTCATGGTGCTCTCTGTCTAGAACAACTCAAGCTACTTATAAGCAACAACCAGTTTTTAATTAGGAATATCCCTAAGGAAAAGACTCAGGCACTCTTATGGGAACTGCTGTGCTCGTATCTTGTCATTGCCCAGCAGGCCTTAATGTTTAATGAATTTTAGGATATTTTTAAAGTAGGAAATTGAGCATACAATTGAAAAAGTGAAAACACTGCTGCATTCATCAAGTAAACTCACTGTGAGCTCTGAATTCCATTTCTGTCCCTCAGTCAAAATTGAATTTGAGTTATGCATATATTTTCAGAATAAGAAAGCTATTACTTATTTCTTTTCAGATATGGGTTTTGGCATCTTCTTTGAACCAGCTGTAGAAATTGAGCTGTGTATAAGTGAGGAGAAATGTTGCAGTGTTTTATGAGGGTATTTTTTTTTTTTTTACGATTGCCTTAGGTAGAAATGAGAATTTTTCTTACCTTGTTAACTCTCCACTATTAGGAAGAGGAGAGGATACTGTATTTATAAAGTGTTTTCATTCTACAAAATGGATGGAGTTGCCTTAATTTGTTAATTCACAGGATATTTCCCCTTCTGTGTATGTGCAAATGATACAGATGGAGAGTGGGGGTAGGGGAGAGAAAAAGATCTTCTTCAAATACCTCTATGTATTAAGAAGCTATAAAGAACAATTACCATTATATGGTATAACTGTATCTATTATACCTTTGAATTTAATCTGAAGAAGAAAAATCATTTATATAACATTCTTATTTCCTTTCAGGGAAGTTTTTCAAAAGTATCTGTGTATTAAAGAGAAATGTTTCTCGTGGGTAACAACAGTAAGACAAAAGGATCCAATCACTTCCTTTTTCCAAAATAAAACCATTTTATCTGAACATGGCACAGGGTACATAGATTATCTTTTAAATGAATGTCCAAATCAACCCTTGGAAATAAAGCTGCACAGAGCACTTCATTTCCACTTAATCTAACAAACAAGCAATCTGAACACATGAAGTGCAGCATTGCTATCTCCTATTGCTATAACACATTAGTATCTATATAAAGATTTGACTCAGCATTTGACTGAAGCAAGAGCTTGGTAGGCCCCTGTGTTCTCTTAATGGTTTATTTGTTATATAAAACCACTAGGCATTTTCTCATCAGGGACTATTACACTTGATCTTAGCCAAAAGGCTAACAAGTGATCATGATCAGGGACTATTAGCAATAGAGAATACTGTAAAGTTTGTTGAGCCTTGAATGTCGATTCCCATCCCAGGCCTGATGTTCAGCAAGGGTATCAGTGAGAGTTTAATCACAGGATGAC
This sequence comes from Lutra lutra, assembly GCF_902655055.1. NCBI lineage: Eukaryota > Metazoa > Chordata > Mammalia > Carnivora > Mustelidae > Lutra > Lutra lutra. The sequence goes on along the minus strand of NC_062278.1, from coordinate 181,902,725 downwards.
CACTATGAGTGATTTATGAGGATAAGAATTCATGCGAATGTGGGAGCTAGGGGGCAGGTTCATGGAAGTCTCTAGCTTCTGCATCTGATCGTGGGCTTCAGTTGCTATAGTTGAGACAGGCTGTCAGATAGCAGGGGAATTTGATATGAAGTGGGGCACCAAGAATAAGGTGCCACCTGAAAGGATGAACTATAACCCACCAAGGCAAAGGAGTCTGTTAATTTCTTCAGGAATACTTGCTACATACATGATGTGTGTAGCAAAATACAGGTCTTCTGCCAATGGTAAACAATGCTTATCATGGTATTTTTTTCTCCCACCGATCAGAGACTCTGCTTCTGAACCCTTCCAAACACAGATGTACAGTTAGTCATTTCCAGTTAAGGCAACTGATCAAAAAAGAAGAAACCTATTTGCTACTTCTAGTGTCAACGTAGCTTTCAAGCAAGGGGTGCTTTCTTATGGGCCTCCCTTACTCTCTTGATCTCAATCTTCATTGATTTTATGATTTAAAGAGCCTATGTGGATAATTAATCATGATTTAAGATATTGCTCTTTGAGCAAAAAATGAATTTCAAGGTTCACTAACAATGTTATGAATTCATGCTTGGTAGATTCCCAAGAGAAAGTATTTTATTAATAGTAGTAATAATAAAACCTACTCTTTTGAAGATTATCTACATTTATTTTTATTTGCCCTAAATTTACATTCTTCAAGTCTATGTAAATGTGTCCAAAATACTATTAGGTCTTGAGAAGAGGATAAAAGTTAACAAGTGCCAAGCTGGGAGAGACCTGGACACTTCCAGGCTCTACAGAAACTCTTCTGTAAGTACTGATTCCATATATTTCGCAAGTGCATGGACATTATTTTCTTTCTGCTCTTCCTATTCATATTCAGCTTAAATCTGACTCTAACTTCACTCATGTGATCTGAATTCTGTCCAAGTTCTCTCCTCCATGCAAACTTTCAGCTCTTACTATTCCCTCAAATCTTCTCTGCATCAGAGATATGAGTGTCTTTAAGAAGTCCTCTTTTACCACATAGCATTACTTTTCACACATTCACACACTGTTCCCGATTGTTCTTCTCCAGAAGCATTTTGGTTTGTTTATTCATACTTCTTCCAGAGTTGGGAGACTCATACTACATTTAGCACAGCATTGAGTGAGAGTATCGTAATACTCATTCTGAAATATATGTTTCTATGAATTCTATGAGCCTTAGAATTTAAAAAAATTGCTTCTCTTTCTCTCTCTTATTTTTTCCATATCATACCATTTCCTCATATTGACCTTGTGGTCAATTAAACTCTTTAAGGCTTCCCACACAAGGTGTTTTAAGTCTTGGTACCATTCCTGTAACTGCAAGCTGGAATATTTAGACTCAAGAGAAGGTCCTTATAGTTTTCATTTTTATAGTTTACTAGCCTCAAAAATTTCAATGGGAAAGGGTTGAGTGCACTGTGAATTTTTTTTTATTGGATTTAAGCAATCACTACTACTTTTCCTGAGTGCTTACAAGTCAACGTTACACATTATTTTGGATTTTACCTGGCCTAGTGGCAAGTTTACCTGGATACCCAGTACTGTATGTTCCTACGGTTAAGAGCTCCACAAAAGTAGGAATTTTCTAGCTGCTTTGTTTACCTATGTATGTCTAGCAGTAGGTCCACATTTGAATCTGCAGAATAAATGGATGATGTGACAGACATTTTCTATGCACTAAATTATTTAGTGTCTATAATGGCTCTATATGGTAAGTAATATTTCTATTTCATTTTACAGATGAGGAAGTGATGCACTCACTTTCAAATTTCAAAATGGATATTGACTGGTTACTGGAAATGGAACTCCAACATGTGTATGGAAAACAAGAAACTCTAACCCAAGAATGAGATAGCCAAATTACCTAAAACTGATTAGATTTGCTTTATATACAAAGTATAGCTATTCGTTCACTCAGATACATTTTGAACTGTTTTTGTGTACCAAGCTAGGAGGAATTAAGCAATAAATAGTATCAAACAGCTGTTGATCATTTCAAAGAAACAGAAAATGATACTAATGAGAAAGAATATGGAAATGAAGGACCACACATATGCTTATTTAAGTGTTTGAGTGGGCATGATTCAAAATGACACAGGCAATTATTTATTTTAAAAGTCAGCAAAAGCTCAAGTGGAGGTCACAATCATGAAATCAGATTACAAAATGAAATGTGATAGGAAGCCCTTCTGAACCACATAAAAATTGAGAGGATGGATGCCACTATGAGACCCACATCAAGATTTAGAAAAAAAAGATTTCATATTGATAAAAAAAATTGATGTTTATTGTCTTATAAATGAGAGTGACTGATCATATATGTGCACAATGAAGATATTCCTCACTTATGAAGATGGTATTAATTAACCAAAGTCAAGTAAGGGTTTTCATTGGTTTAGCTTGACTAGTTAGAATTTATATCTATTCTTCATTGTTGATCTCAGAAAAATTCTTTTGTTGCAGGACTTCCTAGATTACAAATTTTTTTTTTCTTTAGCATCTAAGCTATTGATTTTCTTTTGCCACTCATACAACAATGTATTCTAACAAATCATTAGTCAAAGTTTGGAGGCTGACAGTTTAAAGTATAAAACTTCAAAGTTGTACTACTTTATAAAGCCTATATCAAATGCTAATACACATCTATTCCAACAGTTGGCATCCATCATTATACACTTGTAAACTATTGCTTCGATTTGACTTGTTCTAGTAAGAGTAAGCCTAATATGAGAGATTAGGCTTAATTTCAGTCCAAAGAGATACTGGGAAAATGATTCATGAAATTATAAAACCAGAAATAAATTATTCTTTTAGATTATTTTATTATTTAAATGCCACATTAATCCCACCCCCATCACTATTTGCAGTTTCATTCAGCAAAGTCATGGTATAAGCCAATTCTGTATTCTAAATTTCAGCCAAAGACTTGACTGTGACCTTTTTATTTCCATAGTTTCTAATGAAGGGAAAAGCAGTTTTGGCTTCCTCAGTTTCTGATGAAAACTCCACTATTAAACTTATTGAGAATCCCTTGTACTTTATGAGTCACTTCTTGTTGTTTTAGAAAAGTGTGTGTGTGTGTGTGTGTGTGTGTGTGTGTGTGTGTGTACTGTGCTTTAAGATTTTATTTTTTAGAGTAGTCTTAGGTTCACAGCAAAATTAAGAGAGAGGTACAGAGATTCATCATTCACTTGTACACATGCATTGCCTCCCTCATTATCAACATAACTCACCACAGTCATATCTTTTATTATCTTGATGAACCTACATTGATATATCATAACTATTCCAAGCCCATAGTTTACCTTAGCATTTATGTTTTGTGTTGTATAGTCTATGGTTTTGGATGAATGTTTAATGATATGTATCCATCATGATAATACCATACAGAATAGTTTCACCCCCCTAAAAATCCTCTGTTCTCTATTCATCCCTCCTCCCACCCTTCATCCCTGACAACCAGTGATCTTTTTACTATAACCATAGTTTTGTCATTTCCAGAATATCATGTAGTTGGAATAATACAGTACATAGGCATTTTAGATTCTTTTACTTAGTGCATTTAAGTTTCCTTTATGTTTTTGTTCTTGTTTAATGGCCTGAAAGCTCATTTATTTTTAGCCCTGTAGAATACCCCATTATCTAAATGCACCCCTATTCATTCACTTACTGAAAGACAATTTGGTTGCTTTCAAGTTTTTGTAATTATGAATAAGACTTCTATAAACATCAATCTGCCAAGTCTTTCATACACTTTCTTTGCTTTTGACTGTTGGTATTTTGACTATAATGTGTCTAAGTGTGGATCTCTATGATTTTATTCTACCTGGAATTTGTTGAGCTTCCTGTATGAGTAGATTAATGTTTTTTTTTTAAATTTAGGATGTTTTTGGCCAGTATTTCTTTAAACATTTTTCTCTTTCTCCTCTACTTCTGGAATTCCAATTATGCTTATGTTGGACAACTTAATGGTGTCCTACAGTTCACTGAGACGGTTCAATTTTCTTCATTTCTGTTTCTTTTTTTCTCAGACTAGATAATATTCACTGGTTTCTCAACAGACTTATCTTCAAGTTTGCTGAATCAGACCTGCTAGTAAGCCTTTCTTTTGAATTTTTGTTTCATTTGTAATTTTCAGTCCCAGATTTCCTTTTGATTCTTTTAAAAATCATTTTAATGTCTTATTTGCTGAGATGTTTACTTTAATTCTTTTAACATATTATACATATTACACGTACTTTGAACAAATCACAATAGCTAATTAATATCTTTGCCTAGTAGGTCCAATATCTGAGCTTCTTCTGGGATATTTTCTATTGATTGTTGTGGGAGATTTTTCCTCTTTATGGGGTATGCTTTACTGTTTCTTTGTGTGTATTGTAATGGGTGATTTATTTTATTTATTTTTTATTTTTATTTTTATTTTTTTTTATTTGACAGATAGAGATCACAGGTAGGCAGCGAGGCAGGCAGAGAGAGAGAGGAGGAAGTGGGCTCCCTGCCGAGCAGAGAGCCCGATGCGGGGCTCGATCCCAGGACCCTGGAATCATGACCTGAGCTGAAGGCAGAGGCTTTAACCCACTGAGCCACCCAGGCGCCCCTGTAATGGGTGATTTAAATAATTAAATGAGACAAATCGGGAATTATATCCAACTTTCCCCACCTCCCCCACACCCCCCAGCTTGCTGCTGTTATTGTTGTAGAAGTCTTTTTGCTTAGTGATTTTTTTGCATCACTTGGGTGAGGTCTGTATTCTTTATTTTATGCCCCTGGAATCTCATGTCAATTACCTTTATGGTCAGCTAATCACTAGACAGATATTTTCTTAACTGTCTTAGATGAATAAGTCTCTCATCCTTTGCCAAAGGACTTTGTATGTTCTGGAAGAAACTTTCAAAGTTTGGCAATGTACAACTTCACCTAGCAACCACTTCCTCCTTGTGCAGAGCTTCAGTGTTGTATATAGGCGAGAGATAAGTGCCTTTGTGGGTCTTTCCTGAGCATGTGCAGAGCCCTCCATATATATGTTACCTCCAAGGTCATCCAGAATATGTCAGAGCTTTTCAAAGCCTGCTCTGACACAGTGTTCCTCAGTTTTTCTTTTTATGTTTTCTTGGCAACCTGCTTACTTTTCCTAACTAGTATCACTGCCTTAGGCAGCTTTAAAGTTAAACAATCGTTCCTGATTACGTTTAACCAGCACTCTGAGCATAAATCTTTTCCCACTGAGTAAGGTCTGAGTTGGTCAAGTAAAGACAAACACTGGAAGTGGAGCTTTTCTGGGGAGCCGTCAGATCAAATACTGACAGTTCTCTGAGTATGTGATTTTTTTTTTAATTTTTTTATTTTTTCAGCATAACAGTATTCATTATTTTTGCACCACACCCAGTGCTCCATGCAATCCATGCCCTCTACAATACCCACCACCTGGTGCCCCCAACCTCCCACCCCCCCACCCCTTCAAAATTCTCAGATCGTTTTTCAGAGTCCATAGTCTCTCATGGTTCACCTCCCCTTCCAATTTCCCTCAACTCCCTTCTCCTCTTCATCTCCCCTTGTCCTCCATGCTATTTGTTATGCTCCACAAATAAGTGAAACCATATGATAATTGACTCTCTCTGCTTGACCTATTTCACTCAGCATAATCTCTTCCAGTCCCGTCCATGTTGCTACAAAACTTGGGTATTCATCCTTTCTTTTTTTTTTTTTTACAACTTTATAAACATATATTTTTATCCCCAGGGGTACAGGTCTGTGAATCGCCAGGTTTACACACTTCACAGCACTCACCATAGCACATACCCTCCCCAATATCCATAACCCCACCCCCCTCTCCCAACCCCCTCCCCCCACCAACCCTCAGTTTGTTTTGTGAGATTAAGAGTCACTTATGGTTTGTCTCCCTCCCAATCCCATCTTGTTTCATTTACTCTTCTCCTACCCCCTCGACCCCCCATGTTGCATCTCCTCTCCCTCATATCAGGGAGATCATATGATAGTTGTCTTTCTCTGATTGACTTATTTCGCTAAGCATGATACCCTCTAGTTCCATCCACGTCGTCGCAAATGGCAAGATTTCATTTCTTTTGATGGCTGCATAGTATTCCATTGTGTATATATACCATATCTTCTTTATCCATTCGTCTGTAGATGGACATCTAGGTTCTTTCCATAGTTTGGCTATTGTAGACATTGCTGCTATAAACATTCGGGTGCACGTGCCCCTTCGGATCACTACGTTTGTATCTTTAGGGTAAGTACCCAGCAGTGCAATTGCAGGGTCATAGGGTAGTTCTATTTTCAACATTTTGAGGAACCTCCATGCTGTTTTCCAGAGTGGTTGCACCAGCTTGCATTCCCACCAACAGTGTAGGAGGGTTCCCCTTTCTCCGCATCCTCGCCAGCATCTGTCATTTCCTGACTTGTTAATTTTAGCCATTCTGACTGGTGTGAGGTGATATCTCATGGTGGTTTTGATTTGTATTTCCCTGATGCCGAGTGATATGGAGCACTTTTTCAAGTGTCTGTTGGCCATCTGGATGTCTTCTTTGCAGAAATGTCTGTTCATGTCCTCTGCCCATTTCTTGATTGGATTATTTGTTCTTTGGGTGTTGAGTTTGCTAAGTTCTTTATAGATTTTGGACACTAGCCCTTTATCTGATATGTCATTTGCAAATATCTTCTCCCATTCTGTCAGTTCTCTTTTGGTTTTGTTCACTGTTTCCTTTGCTGTGCAAAAGCTTTTGATCTTGATAAAATCCCAATAGTTCATTTATGCCCTTGCTTCCCTTGCCTTTGGTGATGTTCCTAGGAAGATGTTGCTGCGGCTGACGTCGAAGAGGTTGCTGCCTGTGTTCTCCTCGAGGATTTTGATGGATTCCTTTCTCACATTGAGATCCTTCATCCATTTTGAGTCTATTTTCGTGTGTGGTGTAAGGAAATGATCCAATTTCATTTTTCTGCATGTGGCTGTCCAATTTTCCCAACACCATTTATTGAAGAGGCTGTCTTTTTTCCATTGGACATTCTTTCCTGCTTTGTCGAAGATGAGTTGACCATAGAGTTGAGGGTCCATTTCTGGGCTCTCTATTCTGTTCCATTGATCTATGTGTCTGTTTTTGTGCCAGTACCATGCTGTCTTGATGATGACAGCTTTGTAATAGAGCTTGAAGTCCGGAATTGTGATGCCACCAACTTTGGCTTTCTTTTTCAATATTCCTTTGGCTATTCGAGGTCTTTTCTGGTTCCATATACATTTTAGGATTATTTGTTCCATTTCTTTGAAAAAAATGGATGGTACTTTGATAGGAATTGCATTAAATATGTAGATTGCTTTAGGTAGCATAGACATTTTCACAATATTTATTCTTCCAATCCAGGAGCATGGAACATTTTTCCATTTCTTTGTGTCTTCCTCAATTTCTTTCATGAGTACTTTATAGTTTTCTGTGTATAGATTCTTAGTCTCTTTGGTTAGCTTTATTCCTAGGTATCTTATAGTTTTGGGTGCAATTGTAAATGGGATGGACTCCTTAATTTCTCTTTCTTCTGTCTTGTTGTTGGTGTAGAGAAATGCAACTCATTTCTGTGCATTGATTTTATATCCTGACACTTTACTGAATTCCTGTACAAGTTCTAGCAGTTTTGGAGTGGAGTCTTTTGGGTTTCCACATATAGTATCATATCATCTGCAAAGAGTGATAGTTTGACTTCTTCTTTGCCGATTTGGATGCCTTTAATTTCCTTTTGTTGTCTGATTGCTGAGGCTAGGACTTCTAGTACTATGTTGAATAGCAGTGGTGATAACGGACATCCCTGCCGTGTTCCTGACCTTAGCGGAAAAGCTTTCAGTTTTTCTCCATTGAGAATGATATTTGCCGTGGGTTTTTCATAGATGGCTTTGATAATATTGAGGTATGTGCCATCTATCCCTACACTTTGAAGAGTTTTGATCAGGAAGGGATGCTGTACTTTGTCAAATGCTTTTTCAGCATCTATGGAGAGTATCATATGGTTCTTGTTCTTTCTTTTATTAATGTGTTGTATCACATTGATTGATTTGTGGATGTTGAACCAACCTTGCAGCCCTGGAATAAATCCCACTTGGTCGTGGTGAATAATCCTTTTAATGTACTGTTGAATCCTATTGGCTAGTATTTTGGCGAGAATTTTTGCATCTGTGTTCATCAAGGATATTGGTCTGTAGTTCTCTTTTTTGTTGGGATCCTTGTCTGGTTTTGGGATCAAAGTGATGCTGGCCTCATAAAATGAGTTTGGAAGTTTTCCTTCTATTTCTATTTTTTGGAACAGTTTCAGGAGAATAGGAATTAGTTCTTCTTTAAATGTTTGGTAGAATTCCCCCAGGAAGCCATCTGGCCCTGGGCTTTTGTTTGTTTGGAGATTTTTGATGACTGTTTCAATCTCCTTACTGGTTATGGGTCTGTTCAGGCTTTCTATTTCTTCCTGGTTCAGTTGTGGTAGTTTATATGTCTCTAGGAATGCATCCATTTCTTCCAGATTGTCAAATTTGTTGGCGTAGAGTTGCTCATAGTATGTTCTTATAATTGTCTGTATTTCTTTGGTGTTCGTTGTGATCTCTCCTCTTTCATTCATGATTTTATTTATTTGGGTCCTCTCTCTTTTCTTTTTGATAAGTCTGGCCAGGGGTTTATCAATCTTATTAATTCTTTCAAAGAACCAGCTCCTAGTTTCGTTGATTTGTTCTATTGTTTTTTTGGTTTCTATTTCATTGATTTCTGCTCTGATCTTTATGATTTCTCTTCTCCTGCTGGGTTTAGGGTTTCTTTCTTGTTCTTTCTCCAGCTCCTTTAGGTATAGGGTTAGGTTGTGTACCTGAGACCTTTCTTGTTTCTTGAGAAAGGCTTGTACCGCTATATATTTTCCTCTCAGGACTGCCTTTGTTGTGTCCCACAGATTCTGAACTGTTGTGTTTTCATTATCATTTGTTTCCATAAATTTTTTCAATTCTTCTTTGATTTCCTGGTTGACCCATTCATTCTTTAGAAGGATGCTGTTTAGTCTCCATGTATTTGGGTTCTTTCCAAATTTCCTCTTGTTATTGAGTTCTAGCTTCAGAGCATTGTGGTCTGAAAAAATGCAGGGAATGATCCCAATCTTTTGATACCGGTTGAGACTTGATTTAGGACCAAGAATGTGATCTATTCTGGAGAATGTTCCATGTGCACTAGAGAAGAATGTGTATTCTGTTGCTTTGGGATGAAATGTTCTGAATATATCTGTGATGTCCATCTGGTCCAGTGTGTCATTTAAGGCCTTGATTTCCTTGTTGATCTTTTGCTTGGATGACCTGTCCATTTCAGTGAGGGGAGTGTTAAAATCCCCTACTATTATTGTATTCTTGTCGATGTGTTTCTTTGATTTTGTTATTAATTGGTTTATATAGTTGGCTGCTCCCACGTTAGGGGCATAGATATTTAAAATTGTTAAATCTTCTTGTTGGAAAGTTCCTTTGAGTATGATATAGTGTCCTTCCTCACATCTTATTTGGGTATGTGATTTTTGAGGGGAGCTTCAAACCCATTCTGCACCTCCAGTTATTGCTACACCACTACTTTCCACATACGCTTTGTTTGCAAGGCTGTTGAGTTTCAAGGCTACCAAACACCTAAGGAGAGAGAGTTATAAATACAGCAAGGCAAAAAACTTGCTGTTCTTACCAAATTTGGCTATCTTTCTTGACTATTCTCCCTATAATTCATTGCATGTTTTGATTTCCTGAGCTCTGAAAAAGTTGGTTTTTACTATTTTTGCAATTTTTTTTTTTAAGAGCCCAACATGCAACCTGAACTCATAACCCTAAGATCAAGACATGAGCTGAGATCAAGGGTCAGTTGTTCATCTCTCCTAGCCACACCGGTGCCCCTATTTTTGCAAGTATTCTTATGGAGTTCTTATGGAGGAGCAGATTTTTTGATTCCCTTACTGTGCCATTCAAGTGTTTCTTCTGGTTTGCTTTTCCATTTCTGTAATAGATTAATTTTTTTTCATTGCCTTCAGCATGTGGTTTTCTCAAGTATCTTACTTAACTAATACTTTCACCATCATTTGATATAGAGGTTCATGAATGAATTCAATGTATTAAAAATTGCTATGAATATAAATATAAGATTTTATATGATTCTGATAGAGTTCATAATAAATAGATTTTTTTACAATTACAATGCTAAATATCAAAAAGAGAACTTTATAATAGAACAATGATAGATAGCAGGGTAAAGAATTTTAAAACTTGCAAAATGAAGGATAGAACATTCTGATATACTTAAAAGAGTAATATTCATTTTAACAGAAACATTGAGATATATAGAAAAAAAATTTTTAAAGGTAAAATAACCACAATGATTCATCTTTTTTTTCTTGGGGAAATACAGTCAAATGTCACGTTAGTCAAATACAATTAATTATGTGTCAAAAAGAGAGAAAAAATAGTGCAGACAATTCTGTTCACCATCATGAGTTGAGAATATTAATATGAGTTGGTTCAGTCTTACAGCCACTAACGAGTTAAGTGTCTCATTATGCTGCATCTGATTTTATTCTTTAAAGATACAGTGCTGGAAAACTCCATTTTGACAAGTCATTATCTTCTGGGTACATGCATACATTCCTGTTAACATACAGAATTATGTATATGATACCAGGTGTCATAGATTGTACAGGGTTCCCAAAAAGTCATGCCCATCAGGAACCTTAGAATGTGAACTTACTTGGGGGTACCTGTGTGGCTCAGTTGGTTAAGTGTTCGACTCTTGGTTTCAGCTCATGATCTCAGGGTCAAGGGATTGAGCCCCACAATGGGTTCCACACCAAGGGAAGAGTCTGCTTGAGATCCTCTCCCTCTCTCTCTGCCCCTCCCCATGCTCAAACACATCTCCCCCACCCCCAAATAAAATAAATAAAAGTTTGAAAAAATATGAACTTACTTGGAAATAGTGTCTTTGCAGATATAATTAGTTAAGTTAAAATGAGATCATATTAGATTAGGGTGGGCCCTAAATCCAAAAACTGGTGTCCTTATAAGAAAAGGAAAGGACTCACAGAGATACACACAGAGAGGAAGGATATATGAAGGTGGAGGCAGGGTTAGGAGTGATGCAGCTACAAGCTAAGAAACACCATGGATTGTTAGGAACAGATAGGCACAAGGGAAAGGCAAGGCAAGGAAAGACTCTTCTCTAGAAACTTCAGAGGGACCATGGTCCAGCAATATCTTGAGTTTAGTCTTCAAACATCTAAAAGTGTGAGGGAATAAATTTCAATTTTTCTAAGCCAATCAATTTGGCGTGTTTTGTAGGAGCAGCCTTAGGAAACTATTATAGCAGGGATTCATTTTTATTTTAAATTTTTTTTAAAGACTGTATTTATTTATTTGACACAGAGAGATCACAAGTAGGCAGAGAGGCAGGCAGAGAGAGAAGGGGAATCAGGCTCCCTACTGAGCAGAAAGCCTGATGTGGGGCTCGAACCCAGGACCCTGAGATCATGACCTGAGCCGAAGGCAGAGGCTTTAACCCACTGAGCCACCCAGGTGCCCCAATTATGGCAGGGATTCTATAACTTTCACCATAGTGAGACTACAGTTCAAATCCTCAGACCCCTCCTCTGATAAAAAAAAATTGCTATTCTCATTAGAAGAAGTCCCAACAAGTTTTACATAATTGTGATGAGGGTTAAGATAGTAAGATTTCGAAGCTGATATCTTTGGTTTGAAGTTTGTCTCTATTTCATATAAACTTTGTGACTTTAGCAATTAATATAATCTTTCTAGAACCCAGTTTCCTTACCTGTGGAATGGATTTAATAATCAGACTCTTACATCATAGAGTGAAGAGGATTAAATGGGTTAAAACATGCATGAAGGTATATAATAAGCACATCAAGACAGTTATTGGCTATTATGGTTACAGTGAAATATTGTACTTTCGCAAATAGCTGCTATGTAATGCATTTTATGGCTCAGTTCTGCATATGTTTGCATTATTGCTTGATGTAGCCCAGGGTTTCTCAACCTAGGCATTATTAACATTTTAGGTGGAAAACTTTTGGTTGTTGGGACTGTACTCTGTATTATAGACTGTTTAGTGGTTTCCCAGCACACTATATGCCAATAACAAACATCCTTTCCCACCATGTGACAACCAAAATTTTTCCAGACACAGCCAAACACCGTCGAGGGAATATCACTTCTTATTAAGAACTACTATTCTAGTCTTAAGTTCTTCCAGGTCTGGGAGTTGGTCTTATGTCACTTTGTTAACTCTCAATTATCAGACCTCATGCTCTTGTATAAACATTGAACACTGTATTTTATAATTTGTTATATTATACAATATAATTGATGGGAAGCCTATTCAGAATTAAAATATTAAAGTGTATAATAAAGGGGGTTATTCCTCCACCATTACTCCCATCATGACCAATATCTAGTAGCTAGCCTGGTGCTTGGCTTATGAGAGGTATTTTATAAATGATTCTTAAATGAATAAGAAATTGGAGGAATTGTTTCTTTATTAAAAGGGGTGAAATGCCCCCTCATGCACTGAATCTTGATCTTGTAAAGGCACTGTACTAAATGCCTTATATGTGTTATAGCAATTAACTCAGAATTACCATATAGTGGCAGAATCCCATTTTGTAAGTAAGAAAAACTATTTTTGTTCAAAGTCATACAGCTAGTAAGAGACAGAAGCAAGGTTTCGGTGCATATCTTCCTAAATCCTTATCTATACTTTGCATTCTTCTGATACCACGGAGTTAAAATTAATAGCCCTAGAATGAATAGAATTATCTATAATAGTATCAACCTTTTTCAATTTGTTTCCTAAAATTACACAACCAGTAGAAAGTTTTAAATCCAAATAAATGCAATAAAAACTAATGAAAGCATCTGATGGCTTTGAAAGACAATTTTAAATTGTAGGATTGAGGAAAAGCAGGCAGGTTACTTCCCCAAAGCAATTATTCTCAGTCATGAGCTTAGACCAACTTATCTTATTTGACATACATCTCATCACCTCTACTCAGGCTTGTAGCTCTCATTTCAGGATGGTATGTTCACAGTGGAAAATAAATCTCAGAAAGATTTATTATGTCATTAATCAATACTCAGTGCCACAGAGCAAATAAACCACAAACACACTGAACCGCTAGTTCAGATGTCTTTAGTCCTGTCAAGCCAGAGTAACTGAGATCTGAGCCTACTCATGGTAGGGCTGAGTGTGTGTACAAATGCACATATATGATGTCCTATCTAGAAAAGTTAAAGACTATTTAATAATGACTTACCACTGTTCTCAGACATCTTGGATCATACCATAACTATAAATTATAGTGAGAGCTGCTATTTTGTAAATAGGGCAAAAAAAAAAAAAAATCAAATGTAGATTATCAGAGGGGGTCCAAGAAATGGTGTGGTAAGATCCTAAACTCACTTCCTGCCTTGGACATACCAAACTATAGCTATATATTTCCCTCTAAGAAAGATTTGAGAAGTAGATAGACGTCTCTCCACAACAAAGGATAAAAGACCACATGGAGAAGATAGGAAGAGGCAGATACATGACCTTGTAAAATACCTGATTCCTGGCACTACAATATACAATAAGAAGGAATCTCTAGACAAATAGGTTATTTCTCCCAGAGCAGCAAGGTGGTGGTGCCAAAACTGGGCACTCTGGCTTCTAAGATTTATACCAGAAAAATGAGCCCCCCAGAATGTCTGGCATAGAAAATTAATAGAGCTAATATCTGGGGGTGCCACAGGGCTAGAAGAAACTGGGATTTCCCTCTTTGAGGGCATGTATGTGGCCTCACTTGCCCCAGACCCAGCCAAAAAACAACCACTTTGAAAGGCACCTAGATTATCTGGGAGGGAGACTTGTTTGCTGATCTGGAGGCATTGGCTAGAGGGGCAGGGGAAAATTGAGACATTTTCTAGAGACAGAAGTGGGGGCAGATGTCTTCAACAAGCCCTCCACATAGCCCAACGGCACAGGAGGATAAGATCAGATGGGGCACCCTCCTCTCACCTTGGTAGGATGGGTTGAGGGTGAGCAACTGGGCACTTGCTGAGGCTGAAGAGCACGAGCAATTGTAGCACTCACCCCCTTGCTTTCTCACTGGGGTGGGGGACTGCAAATGGTCAAGGAGTTCTGCTTCCTAGCTAAATTCTGCAAGCTGGGGTAGTTGTGACACTCCCCAGGCCTCTAGTGAGTATAAGCAGTAGTGGCATTCTCCCATTCTCTGCTTAAAGTCAGCACATGTACAGGGAAAGCACTTTCCTGGCATTCCTGAAGCCCTTGGGCACACACATTCAAGATATTTTCCCACTGCTTTCTTGAAACTAGCAAGTGTGCCTCACTCCCAACACTCTCCAAATGAAACAAGAATTCAGCATTGCTGAAACAAGCAAGTGTGTACAGTCTATATAGGGAACACCCCCCTGATCACCTGGCCCTGGTGGCAAAGAAGGCTGGCGTCCCTGATTTCCACAGACTGTAATAATTGAAAAGACACTACATGCAAATCCACCACTCCTAGGACACTGCACGGACAGCAGACTAAAATAAAAACCGAATTTTCCTGTGAAAAGGGTCTATTTACTTAGCCTGGAACTTCAGCCTGAGAGATAGTTTCCAGGTGTGCCACACATCTAGAAGCTATGGAGGTGCTCCCAGGGAACATGAATAGGAAGACACCATCTTTGTGCACCCCAGAGGGCTTGCTACAGCTCAACAAGGCCTTCCAGAAAGAAACTTGTACAGTCAAATCAAGTCTCAATTCTTGCAACTATCTCCCAGGGACACCTTCAGATTTCCTGGTCTGGAAGCCAGAAGAGATTATAACTGTGGCCCCACAGGGCTATGTGTATTTGTACACTTTGAAAGCTGCTGCCCAAGAGTCTGGTCTCTAAACACCATGAAATTAAATGTTAAAATTGGGACGACTCCTCTTGGATCACTAATGGATATTGGCACACCCTCAATAATGGGGGCATATTAAGAATAAATCAGGTGGTTTAGACAATAACAAAGGTTTAAGAGTCAACCAAAAGCTAAGGCATGATTAAGTGAGAAGAATTATCACCTATACAGCTCCAATCTCTCAATACAGAGAGGTGGCCTTTTCACCCAATATCTCAAGACAAACACAGAGTCAAGCAAAATGAAGAAACAGAGAAATATGTCCCAAATGAATCAAAAAGATAAAACCTCACATAAAGACTTCAACTGATATGGAGCTAAGTAATCTACCTAATAAAGAATTAAAGTCACACATATGCTTAGCAAAGTTGAAAGAAGAATGGATAAACACAGTGAGACTTTCAACAGAGAGACAGAAAAAAAAAGAAGTACAAAATGGTAGTCATAGAACTGACAAATACATCATTGAACTGAAAACGACAGAGGTTCAATGGCAGACTGGATAAAGGAGAACAGAGCAGCAACCTGGAAGACAAAGCATTGAAATTCACACAGATAGAGCAGCAAAAAGAAAAAATTACAATGAAGATAGATTATGAGACCTCTGAAACATTAAGTAGAATAATATTCATATTACAGAGGTCTCAAAAGGAAAAGAAGGAACCAGAACACGTATTTGAAGAAATAATGGCAGAAAACTTCCCTAACTTCGGGAAAGTTGAAGATATCAGACATTCAAGTCCAGGAAGCCCAAAAGGTTCCAAATAAGATGAACCCAAAGACAGCCACACTGAGACACATTATAATTAAAATGTCAAAAGTTAAATATAACAAATCTTTAAAGCAGCAAGAGAAAAATAAGTTGTTTCATACAAGGAAAATCTCATAAGGCTATAAGCAGATTTCTTGGCAGAAACTTTGCAAACAAGAAGAAAGTGGCAGTACATATTCAAAGTGCAAAAAGGAAAAACTTCCAAACAAGAATGCTCTGCCTGGAAAGGTTATCATTCAGATTTGAATGAGAGATAAAGAGTCTTCCAGACAAGAAAATGTTAAAGGAGTTCATTACTACTAAATTTGCCCTACAAGAAATAATAAAGGGACTTCTTTAAGATGTACATAATTGGCACTAATCAATGACAAGAAATCATATGAAAGTAAACCTGGCTGGAAAATGTAAATACATAATAAAGGCAGTAGATTAATTATAATGCTTGTAAGAAGCTTAAAAGACAGAAGTAGTAAAATTAAAACTATAATAATTAGCTGAGGAATACATAAACTAAAAAGATGTAAAAAGTGACATCAAAACATGGGAGGGTAGTAAAATAAAATAGTAAAATAATAAAATAATATTAAAATAAAATAAAAACATGGGAGGGTAGTAAAAATGTAGAGTTTGGGAATGTATTCCAGTTTAAGTTACTATCAACTTAAAATACACTGTTATATACATAAGATGAACCTCAAGGTAACCACAAAGCTAAATTTACAGTAAACACACAAAAGAAAATGAGAAATGAGTGTAAGCATTACATTAAAGTAAGTCCTCAAATCATAAGGCAGGAGAAAAAGAGAAGAAAAAAAAAAAAGAAGAAATACAAAAATATCCAGAAAACAACAGAATGACAATAAATACATACCTATCAATACTTTGTATGTAAATCGACTAAATTCTCCAATCAAAAGACAGAGTGGCTGACTGGATTAAAAAAATAATAAGATCCATCTTTTCGCTACCTACAAGAGATTCCATTCAGTAGTGACACGCAGACTGAAAGTGTAAGAAGGAGGAAAGATATTTCATGCAAATGGAAGTAAAAAGAAATCGGGAAGACAAAATAACCTTGAAAACAAAGACTGTAATAAAAGATAAAGAGGGGTACTATATAATGATAAGATAAAGGGGTCAATCCAGCAAGAAGATATAAGATTTATAAATATATGTACATTCAAGATAGGAGCACCAAAATATATAAGGCAAATATTAACAGAGCTCAAGGGAGAAAAAGACAGCAATACTATATACCCCACTTAAATCAGTGATCAAGATCAAGATCAGCTAGACAGAAAATTGGTAAGGAAATATTGGCCTTAAACAACACATTAGACCAAATATATTTAATAGATATATACAGAACGTTCCATTCAAAACCAGCAGAATATGCATTATTCTCAAATGTAAATGAAACATTCTTCAATACAAATCACATTTTAGACCAGAAAAAAAAGGCCCCCAAATTCAAGAAGATTGAAATCTTATCAAGCATCTTTTTCAACCATGATGTATGAAGCCAGAAATCAATTTCAAGAAGAAAACTAGAAAAACTACAAATAAGTGAGAATCAAACAACTTATCACTGAACAATTACTGGATCATAAAAGAAATCAAAGGAGAAATAAATACCTAGAGATAAATGAAAACAGTAATAAGACATTACAAAATATGGGATGCATCAAAGGTAGTCTTAAGAGGGAATTTATAACAATACATGCCTATCTTAAGAAGCAGAAGAAATGTCAAATGAAATAATTAACTTCACACCTAAAGGAACTAGAAAAAGAACAAATGAAGCACAAAGTTAGTAGGAGGAAAGAAATCATAAATATCAGAGGAGAAATAAATGAAATAGAGACTAAAAAGGTAATAGAAAAGATCAATGCCATTAAGAGCTGGTACTTTGAAGAGAAAAACAAAATTGACAAACCTTTAGCTAGATTCAAAAAAAAAAAAAAGAGAGTGGGTTCAAATAAAACCAGAAATATGAAAAAAGTTACAACTGATACCACAAAAATACAAAGAATCATAAAAGACTAATGTGAATAATTATATACCAACAAACTGGACCACCTAGAAAAAAAAGTTCTTGCAAAAATATAATCTTCAAAGATGGAATCAAGAAGTAGAAAAATCTATAAAGATGTAGAGTCAGTAATTAAAAATCTCCTAGCAAACAAAAGTTCAGTACCAGACAGCTTCACTGGTAAATTCTATTAAACATTCAAAGAAGATTTAATACTTACAATTCTCACACTCTTCCCAAAGACTGGATAGGAGGAAAACCTTCCAAACTCCTTTTACAAGGCCAGCAATGCCCTG
This sequence comes from Lutra lutra, assembly GCF_902655055.1. Lineage (NCBI taxonomy): Eukaryota > Metazoa > Chordata > Mammalia > Carnivora > Mustelidae > Lutra > Lutra lutra. The sequence goes on along the minus strand of NC_062278.1, from coordinate 181,884,614 downwards.
ATATAAAAGCCAGACAAGAATAGAATAGACAAAAAATAAAATTACAAGTCAATATTTCTGATGAACATAGATACAAAGATCTTCAAAAAAGTATGAACAATCTCCTCCAGTTCCATCCATTTTGATTATACTAAGTGAAACAAGTTAAGCAGAGAAAGTCAATTATCATATGCTTTCACTTATTTGTGGAACATAAGGAATAGCATGGAGGACATTAAGAGAAGGAAGGGAAAAATGAAGAGGGGGAAATCAGAGGAGGAGATGAACCATGAGACAGTGTGGACTCTGGGAAACAAGCTGAGGGTTTTAGAGGGAGGGGGGTGAGGGGATGGGTTAGCCCAGTGATGGGTATTAAGGAGGGCATGTATTGTATAGAGCACTGGGTGTTACACACAAATGATGAATCATGGAACACTACATCAAAAACTAATGTTGTACTGTATGGTGACTAACATAACATTAAAAAAAAAGCATGAACAAAACAAATTTATCAATACAGGAAAGGGATCACACACCACGATCAAGTGGGATTTATTCCAGGGGTATAAGGACCACAAATCAATCAACATGATATGTCACATTAACAAAATGAAAAATAAAAATATTATAATTATCTCAACAACAGCAGAAAAAGCACTTGGCAAAATTCAACATCCATTTATGATAGAATAGCTCAACAAAGTGGAGATAGAGAGAACATACTTCAACATAATAAAGGCTATATAAACAAACCCACACCTAATATCATATTTAATTATGAAAAGTGAACATTTTCCCTCTAAGATCAGGAACAAGATGAGGACGTTCACTATCTACTTTTACTCAATATAGTACTGGAAGTCTTGACACATAGCAATTATGTAAGAAAAGGAAATAGAAGTCATACAAATTGAGAAGTAAGGAGTAAAACTATCACTATTTATAGATGACATGATTCTATATATACAGGGCTCTAAATACTTGCCCCTCAAAACCCATTAGAACTAATAAAAGAATTCAGTAAATATGCAAGATACAAAATCAATACACAAAAATCTTGCAGTTTTATACACTAATAACAAACAATCATAAAAAGAAACCAAGAAAACAATCCCATTTACAATCTCATAAAAAAGTATAAGATACATAGGAATAAATTTAACCAAGAATGTAAAAGACCTGTGGAATGATAACTATAAGACACTGGTGAAAAAAAGAAGACACAAATAAATGGAAAAATATTCCATGCTCATGGATTGGAAGCATTAAAATGTCCATATTACCCAAAGCAATCTACAGATTTAACACAATCCCTATCAAAATTCTAATGATAATTTTATACAGAATTAGAATGAATCATAAAATATGTATGGAAGTAGAAATCACTACAAATAGCCAAAATCATTTTGGTGCTGGCAAAAAATTGGATACACAGATTAGTGGAGGAGAATAGAAAGCTAAAAATAGGGATCAATTAAGAATCTGACTCCTGAATCCGGCTCAGGTCATGATCTCAGTGTTGTGAGATCCAGCCCCATGTTGAGCTCGGTACTCAGTGGGGGGTCTGCTTGAGTTTCTCTCTCAGGCTCTCCTTCTACCTCTCCATGCTGCGCTTGCTCTCTCTCTCAAATAAACAAATAAATAAATAAATAAATAAATAAAAATTTTTAAAAGAAAGCTCAGAAATAAATCCACTAGTATCTTGTCCATTAATTTACATTAAGCAAGAATATATAATGGAGGGGCAGCTGGGTGGCTCAGTGGGTTAAGCCTCTGCCTTCGGCTCAGGTCATGATCTCAGGGTCCTGGGATCAAGCCCCGCATCAGGCTCTCTGCTCAGTAGGGAGCCTGCTTCCCCCTCTCTCTCTACCTGCCTCTCTGCCTACTTGTGATCTTTCTCTCTCTGTCGAATAAATAAATAAAATCTTTTTTAAAAAAAAAGAATATATAATGGAGAAACGACACTCTTCAATAAATGGTGTGTCGAGAAAACTAGTCACATGCAAAAGAATGGAAATAGACCATCATCATGTACAATAAACAAAAATTAACTCAAAACGGATTAAAGACTTGCATGTAAGACCTAAAACCATAAAATCCCTAGAAAAGAATATGGGCAGTAAGTACCTTTTCTTAGAAATGTTTTTTTTGTTGTTGTTGTTGCGGGGGAAATCTGATTCCAAAAGCAAGGGAAACAAAGGCAAAAGTGAACTAAAAAACCAACAAACAAAAACAAGACAAAAACTTCTACTCAGTGAAACAGTGAAGGAACTTATCAACAAATGAAACACCCAACCTACAGAATGTGAAAAGATATTTGTGAATCATATATCTGATATGTAGTTAATATCCAAAATATTTTTTTTAAGATTTTATTTTATTTATTTGACAGAGAGAGAGATATCACAAGTAAGCGGAGAGGCAGACAGAGAGAGAGAGGAGGAAGCAGGCTCTCCGCTGAGCAGAGAGCCCGATGCGGGGCTCGATCCCAAGACCCTGGGATCATGACCTGAGCCGAAGACAGAGGCTTTAACCCACTGAGCCACCCAGGCACCCCTAATATCCAAAATATTTAAAGAACTCCTACAATTCAATAATGAAACAATCTGATTTTAAAAAAATTTTAAAGGGTCTGAATTGACATTTTTTTCCAAAAAAGACATATAGATGACCATCATGCACATGAAAAGGTGCTCAACTTCAGTAATTGCCAGGGAAATGCTAATTAAAACCAAAATGGTTATTTTATCTATGGCCAGAACGGCTATTATCAAAAAGATAAGAAATAGCAAGTGTTGGCAAGGACATGAAGAGTAGGGCACCCTGTGCATTGTTGGTGGGAATGTAAATTGGTGAAGCCACTATGGAAAACAGTATGGAGATTCCTCAAAAAATTAAAAATAGAAATACCAATACCATATGATCCAGCTATTCTGCCTATCTATCCAAAGAAAACAAAAAATTCAAAATTACATCTGCACCCCTGTGTTCACTGAAGCATTATTTACAATAGTAAAGATATGGAAACAACCCAAATGCCCATTGATAAATGAATGATTAACATGTTGTATGCACACATGGACGGGACTGGAAGAGATTTTGCTGAGTGAAATAAGTCAAGCAGAGAGAGTCAATTATCATATGGTTTCAATTATTTGTGGAGCATAACAAATAACATGGAGTACATGGGGAGATGGAGAGGAGAAGGGAGTTGAGGGAAATTGGAAGGGGAGGTGAACCATGAGAGACTATGGACTCTGAAAAACAACCTGAGGGTCTTGAAGGGGTGGGGGATGGGAGGTTGGGGGAATAAGGTGGTGGGTATTAGTTACCGGACTGAGCCACCCAGGCACCCCAGGTGGTGGGTATTAGGGAGGGCATGTATTGCATGGAGCACTGGGTGTGGTACAAAAACAATGAATACTGTTAAGCTGAAAAGAAATTAAAAAAAAAAAAAAAAGATGTTGTATGCACAATGGAACACTACTCAGCCATAAAAAGGAATGGAATCCTGCCATTTGTGACCATGTGGATAGAACTGGAGGTTATTATGTTAGGTGAAGTAAGCCAAACAGAGAAAGATAAATACAACATAACTTCACTCATATGTGGAATCTACAAGTCAGAACAAACAAAACAAAACACAGACACACAGATACAGAGAATAGATTGGCAGTTGTCCAGGGTAAGGTTGGGGTTCGATAACATGGGTGAAGGTGATCTACAGGTATAAACTTCTAAGCATAAAAATAGAAAATCATGGAAATGTAATGTATAGCATAGGCAAGATGGTCAATAATATTTTAATAACTTCATATGGGAACAGATGGCAACTACACTTGGTGGTGAAAATTCTACAATGTATACCAATATCAATCACTATGTAAAACACATGAAACTAACATAATACTGTATGTCAAGTGTACCTCAATAAAAAAATCAAATGTAACCCTGCCTTGTTTCAGGAATACAGAAACTGATAAACACCTCTTAGTGTGTGGTACTACCTTCAAACATGTGAGCTCTTCACTTGAAATGAAACAAATTAGATGTCTGGTATTTCTGCTTAATGACTTCTGGTCATTACATGGGTTTTGTTATTTGGTAGCAAGAAGGGGGATTTTGTTCACTTTTGTCATAGTCAACACTCTAACAATTACATACATTTAAACTTTATCATTGATAAGTTGATCTTCAACTGTACCATAAACAGGGTACTGCCAAAGGTATAGTTACTAAAATATCGATTTTTTTTTCTTTTCTCCCCCTTTGAAAGGAAGGGGCTTCAATTTTTCCTGCATGGCTAAAACCACACTAAACAATGTATCAGTAATTTGTAAACTAAGTATTGTAATATGCTAGTAACACTCTTGCAGCCTTGTTTTACAAAGTTTATTTTTTACGTTGATCAGTTCAGTACATTACACTGACCCTTTTAGTTATTTTCATTATATGAAATCTACCACGTCAGAGATGATTTAATCTATTTAAGTGTTGAACTGTTAGTACAACTTGTACATTTTACAGTAATTCAGAATTTGTAAGGAAAACAGTTCACCAATGTTTAGCCAATATGAAGGTGTTTAGGTAGGAATAAAGTGGTATAAAATGCAAAACCAAACAAAACCACTAATGTATGCAAATTTATTCTCCAAATTCCATTTAATTTAAGATTTTTTTCTTTCACATACAGTCAGCCAGAATTTGCTTATAAATAAATTAGACCCTAGATATTCATCTTTAAGGGAATTATTTCTTTGTTAGAACATGTTTCTGTCAAGAGGACCTCAATAAAAAAAATCAAATGAAACCCCATCTTGTTTTAGGAATGTGGAAACTGATAAATGCCCTACGGCATAGTGCTACCTTCAAACGTGAGCTCTTCAACAACAAAAAAATATTTAAGATTTGCTTTCTTTATTCAGAAAGAGTGTGAGCTGGGGGAGGGAGAGAATCTCAACCAGACTCTGCAGTCACTGCAGAGACAATGCAGGGCTCGATCTAATGACCCTGAGATCATGACCTGAGGAAAAATCAAGAGTTGGTCACCCAGGCACCCCCATTTCTCACTTTAGAATAATATGTCATTTCTACAGTCAATCTACAGAATTCTATTTAATTCTTAATGCATTTGAAATATATGGCATTATTTCAACCCTAATCAACCACTACATATATCATTTTTGTGACATAATTTTTTAAAGATTTTATTTACTTATTTGACAGAGAAAGATAGCAAGAGAGGAAACACAAGCAGGGGGAGTGGATGAGGGAGAAGCAGGCTTCCCACTGAGGAGGGAGCGCAGTGCAGGGCTCAATCCCAGGACCCTGAGATCATGACCAGAGCTGAAGGCAGATGCTTAACCACTCAGGCACCCCTTGGAAACCATATCTTAAATTATGGAAAATAGACTTCAGTTCCTTAATGGTGATGATGTAATGACATTATTAGGATCAAGAATTCCACCAGTAACAATGCAGAGAAAGATGATGCTACTAGATATTGAAAAGTTCTTTTATCTTTAAATTCAGTTCAAACTGTTCCAGTTATTCTATTTCAACACATGGATTTTACTCTCTGGATGTTTGCAGCTTCAAACAGGAAGCAAATCCAACTATAAATAACTAATATAGTCAGATAAGAATAATAACAGAGTGACTATATGTTAGAGACTATGTAGGGAAGAGAAGGACAAACAGAATGGTGGCTTGGGATTTAAAAGGGTTTTACTGAGGAGGGGAGAATAAATTTAGGAGATCTGACCTAGAAAAAAAAAATGTTGTGATTTTACTCACTTGTGAAATTTTATCAACTCACCTGTAATTGTAGCATTACTCAAAGAATCTGATAATTAGATATCATACTATAATTATGAGTTATAATATTATAACTAAATTCCTTCTTTTGTTTGTTCTACTTTGTTTGAGTCCTAAAGTTCTGGGAAATAACATTTTGGAAGTCACATTTATAAGAAGAATAATGGCCATCACTGGAACACTTACTCCCATACAGGAATTACTCCAAGTACTTTATATGCATTGTGTCATTTAATCCTGGCAACCTGCTTATGAGGTGAACTCTATCATCTTCATTTTGTACATAAGGAAATTGGGGCACGGAGAGATCAGTAACTTTCCTGAAGTCACAGAGCCAAGATTTGAACCCAGTGACCGTAATTCTAGATCCAGATTTCACCACCATCTTCTCCTGTTCCCAAATAATTAAAATAAAAACTAACAAATAGGGGCACCTGGGTGGCTCAGTGGGTTAAAGCCTCTGCCTTCTGCTCAGGTCATGATCCCAGGGTCCTGGGATCGAGCCCTGCATCGGGCTCTCCGCTCAGCGGGGAGCCTGCTTTCTCCTCTCTGCCTGCCTCTCTGCCTACTTATCATCTCTCTCTCTGTGTCAAATAAATAAATAAAATCTTAAAAAAAAACAAAACTAAACTAACATCTAGTTTGATGTTTCCCCCATCATTTTGTTTTGAGTTCACATACTTCCGTGACATTAAAGGAACTTAGCCCAGAGACTTCTGCTTAAATTACTTCTGCCTTTGTATCTACTACGCAGCCCATGGCCCAGCAATTCCACTTTTAGAATTATACTCATTATACCCACATCTTGGTACATTTAACAAAGACATAGGCTCAAAGGTCCACAGCATCATTTGTAATATCCCTACCCTGGAAAATAGCAAAACACCTTTCAATGCTACAATGAATACATAATCTGCAGGACACACATAATGGAATGCTATACAGCAAGGAGAATAAATGGTCTATAACTACAGGCAATATGGATGGCTCTCCTAAACAGTGGTTGGCAAAATAAATCAGACAAATGAGTATATACTGTACAAATCCATTTGTCATGTAGGAAAGGAGACAAACCAAACTAAGCTATTCAAAGTCAGAATCATGGTTATCCTTAATGTATAGGGGGACTGGGAAGCAGAATGAGTAGACTTTCAGAGACCCTGAGAACATTACTTTTTTTTTTTTTAATGGGTGCTAGTTACATGGGTGCATTTAAGAAACTTATTGTGTTCTTCATTTATAAGGTGTACACTTCTAAATGTATATTATACAATAATTATTTTTAGTCAAATGAAATAATGCATTGACCATTCAACAGAGAAGCTAACTATACAAACAACATACTGAATGGAAAAAATACTAACAACTAAATATTATTTTATCAAAACAGTGCTTTGAATATCTAACTTCAAATGTTTAGCCCTTAAATCCTAACAGGATGCAAGCAAACCCTTTATAATCTTTAACTGAGATAATCTAAGAATTTCATTTTTCTGGTTTGGATCTGGGCAGAGGTTAGAAAGTACAGAGGAACAAAACAGTCTTAATAAAACAGGGCAAATGCTTTTGAGATAGGAACACAGAGTTGAGCAGGAAACAGGAGTAGCAAGTGAAAGCCTCTGAGAAAATTCGGTAACCCACTGACTAATTGGGTGGTGTGACCAGAGTATCCAAGGAAAAAGTGAAAGATCTGGCCAGGCATGAGTCTATAAAGGAGAAAAGGCTTTCTTTGACTATGAGTGCAGGGTTAAATTCAAGTGTGAAGGCCAGCAGTAAAAAGTGATAGTTGGTTCCAGGCACAAATCCATGGTAACCATCTTAAATTGTGTTCTGTTCCCCTGCTGGTCTTTCTAACTGCACAAACTATAATCACCTTTAAAACTATTGTGAAATCCCCAAATATTAAAAACCATATATATGACTATATCTTGAGCCAAGCAGTTACATGGGCATTTACTTTGTTATTCCTCCTCACAAAAGCCTCCCAGCAAAGAGAGAAAGCAAATTAGTCCTTAGAATATTAATGTAAAATATTTAGAGGGTTCAAATGTTTGCAGCCCTTAAGTACTGAAAATATGAGTACTTGTCGTGAAGCACATAAAACACCATCACAAACCAGAAAATATTAATTACTGCTTACTTAAGTTGTGCTGCCCATGGCTCCCCTAGACGATGAAAGTCAAGTAACTCTTTTTAAATGTACATTGGAATTGTCACTCATCTGCTGACTGGTAGAAGGTAAATAAGCCCCACACTAATCTCTGTATTAGTGCCTTCTTATCTCCTTGTTAATCTGTAATTAACTTAGGAAGCAGCACATACGATCTGGGACTAGAATCACTTTTGTCTCCAACATTAGAATAGTAAATCCCTTCATTAACAGAAACAGTACATGGAATGGTTATTAAACTTATTCTTTTTATGTTATACTGGATATTTGTTTCAGATTGCAGTTATGCATGAATAGATATTATATGATGCTTTGATGACCTTTCAAAATTCATCTGATTAAACACTGTTGTACTTCATTATGACATTTCTCTCCTTGTACTACCAGATTTGATGTGTATGGCTTAATAATGCAAGGAGACACGCATGCTAATAACTTCACAATTCATTGCTATTTTGTAATGCACATGAAATTTAGTACAAGTTTCGCTGGCTGGAGGCTTACATGAATCATATAAATTAGAGGGTAACAAAAGAACATATTAGCATTTGTTAGCCTAGATGCACGAATTTTGTACTAACCATTTTAATGTGTACTACAACTTTTCCACCCTCAAGTTAAAAAGCCTTTCAATTTTTCAACCAACATCATAATTGAATTGGTTCTCTTTCTGCCTAAGGATAACAATTTTACACTGATGGAATCTTTATTAGATTCTAAGGATTATACTGATGGTTCTGGTTTGTAAAGTCAAACAACTCCAACCAGGGAAAGGGTTATTTCAACAAATCATGAGCAAAAAACCCAAAAAAGTTAAATTTGTCTGTTAAGAGGAAACGCTTGTTTAATTATTATTGCAAAATAAGCTGAACAGGTCTCTGATAATTGATTCTCAGGAGAAATGGCCACACACTAAGAAAGCTATATAACCTAAAATTTCATAGAACAAAATTGGCCCCAAATCATGGTTATTTTTCACTCTATGTAGTGTTTTGTTGATTTCCCAACCAATGTATTTTTAAGTTGGTGAAATAGAATTTTAGAAGTCATAAGATAGGACCTTTCTTTTTTAGAGCTGAGTATTTTTGTGTGTGACTGCAATCATTCTTTTTGAAATGGGATTTAAATCAACTTCATATCAGGTTATAAACATGTTGCACTTGATTTTCAAAGTCTGACTACTATCCTGACGTCCTGAAACAAAATCTTCAGATGCTCCAAAATTAAGAACTCTAAAATTATACAAAGGACCTTAGAGATAAACAACACAGGCCCTTGTATTTTTGAACAATGAATCTGATATCTGGGGGAGGGGGGAAGCAATTATGTAGCACAACCAAGTAATTTTGACTTTTTTATATATGTTATTCAATCTTTCTGCTGCCTGTGGTTGCTGGCTGAAATCTAGAAGGCTTAAAACAAGTATTGCTGACCATAAAGGAAGAACTGAGAAATGACCAGGATAGCTGGAGGGAAAGCAGATGAATGTAACTTTCTTGATTGCAAACCACAGAAAGAAACTGTAACAGATAAGCACATGCATACACTCATGGGTGTACACACATACTCATACACACACAAGTCAATTGGAAGGAAATAGGACAATTCATAAAATCAAAAGAAGAGTGATTTCCTCTCTAACATGATATGAATCAGAGCAATTCTTGGTTTCCAGGTAGCATGAATTAATGGGCATGTGCTTTTCCATTCCAGCATTAATACAAATTTTTTCTGATAAGTGTACCTAGAGTTTTCTCTTAGTAACAAATTCTCTTCTCACTTAGCTCAGTAGTGGATCATGTGTCCCAGGCCTAATCCAATTAGCTAATACATTTATGTAAATTTGTGGATGGAAGGATGGATGGATGGGTGGATGGATTGTGTATGTATTTAAGCCCTCGCAATTGCCTAAATATGCACATAAACCCAATAAATAACATCTTTCTGGAACTTTTCAGAAATAGTTTTATTCTACAACCCCAGATTTGAACTTCAGAGGTTGCCTTTTCAGGGCTTTTATAATAATTTATTACCACTGAAAACGAATCACTGAAAGTTAGCAAAAATTCGGGGGGAAAAATTCACATATGGACAACAAAACCATTATGTGATAAAGTAACTAATGTAGCAAAACCAAGCCAGACACTTGCACATAAGCCTCAACACTAATATAGTTTTAATAGAGTGAATGCTCAGTAAATGATGCCTGAGACTGTTCAGAGATTAAATGCACAAAAGGTCTTCACTTAAGACCCTACTCAGATAACCAAAGGCCCCCACTTCCATTAATGTCTTGGAGTCTCTAGAGAGAGACTTCATTCAGCCACTTAATTTTTTATCTCCATCAAAATCATTATGTTTAATTAAATGTAAGAATGATGAAGTTAAACCAGAATTTAAGTAATCAGTTGACTTCCAAAGCACAGGAGTTATTAAAATTCCTGATCCCTAACGAAAGAAAATATGATTTAATAAGCTATCCAGGAGTACTTTCTTCTAAAATTGAACTTTGACAATGGGCCAGTCCCTGAACTAGGTACATTGGATCATTTTTTCATTTCATCTCCAAAATGACTTTTTCAGGTAGGCATAATAGTGGCTACCTGAGAAAGTCAAGAGGCAGAGGTATAGTGTTAACTTGTTGAACACAGATCCAAATCTGAGTCTATCTGAAGTAAATCGGAATCCTTTATATTGCTTACCCTGTCCAATCTAGAGATATCTTTTGATTATGCCTCTATTATTATAATTTTTAAAATGAGATTTTTAATACCTGTAAACTCAAACTGAATCACCTTCACATATCTAGAACTCAATTTATTGCCGGCTTCTCTCATATCAGGTCCCCTCCGCAACAAACATGAAGAGTGTTGTTGGGTTATGGATTGGTACAACTTTTCCAAAGTATTTGGCAGCATGCTGCAAAGGTTTAAAAGTTCTTGTACTAATTTTAGGATTGTTTGTTCCAACACTTTGAAAAATGCTAGTGGAATTTTGATTGAGATGGCCTTGAAAGTATAGATTGCTCTAGGCAGTATAGACGTTTTAACAATGTTTATTCTTCCAATCCATTAGCATGGAATGCTTTTCCATCTTTCTGTATCTTCTTCAATTTCTTTCATGAGTGCTCTGTAGTTTCTTGAGTACAAATCCTTTACCTCTTTGGTTAGGTTTATTCCCAGGTATCTTATGGTTCTTGGTGCTATAGTAAGTAGAATTGATTCTCTCATTTTCCTTTCTATATTTTCATTGTTAGTGTATAAGAAAGTAATTGATTTCTGTACATTGATTTTGTATCCTGCCATATTACTGAATTGCTGTATGAGTTCTAGTAGATTGGGGGTGGAGTCTTTTGAGTTTTCCATATAAACTATCATGTCATCTGTGAAGAGAGAGAGTTTGACTTCTTCTTTGCCAATTTGAATGCCTTTTATTTCTTTTTGTTGTCTGATTGCTGTAGCTAGGAGTATGGAACCAGAAGAGACCCCGAATTGCTAAGGAAATGTTGAAAAAGAAAAACAAAACTAGGGGCATTGTGTTGCCTGATTTCAAGCTTTACTACAAAGCTGTGATCACCAAGACAACATGATACTGGCACAAAAACAGACACATAGACCAATGGAACAGAGCAGAGAGCCCAGATATGGACCCTCAGCTCTATGGCCAACTAATCTTTGACAAAGCAGGAAAAAGTATACAGTGGAAAAAAGACAGTCTCTTCAATAAATTGTGCTGGGAAAATTGGACAGCTACGTATAGAAGAATGAAACTCAGTCATTCTCTTACACCATACACAAAGATAAACCTGAAGTGGATAAAAGACCTCAACATGAAGCAGGAATCTATCAAAATCCAAGAGGAGAACATAGACAGTAGCCTCTTCGGCATCGGACACAGCAACTTCTTTCAAGACGTGTCTCCAAAGGCAAAGGAAACAAAAGCGAAAATGAACTTTTGGGACTTCATCAAGATCAAAAGCTTCTGCACAGCAAAGGAAACAGTCTAAAAAACAAAGAGGCAATCCACAGAATGGGAGAAGATATTCGCAAATGACACTACAGACAAAGGGCTGATATCCAAGATCTATAAAGAACTCCTCAAACTCAGCACACACAAAACAGATAATCACGTCAAAAAATGGGCAGAAGACATGAACAGACACTTCTCCAAAGAAGACATACAAATGACTAACAGACACATGAAAAAATGTTCATCATCATTAGCCATCAGGGAGATTCAAATTAAAACCACATTGAGATACCACCTTGCACCAATTAGAATGGCCAAAATTAACAAGACAGTAAACAACAAATATTGGAGAGAATGTGGAGATAGGAGAACCCTCTTCCACTGTGGGAATGCAAGTTGGTGCAGCCACTTTGGAGAACAGTGTGGAGATTCCTTAAGAAATTAAAAATAGAGCTTTCCTATGACCCTGCAATTGCACTACTGGGTATTTACCCTAAGGATACAGACATAGTGAACAGAAGGGCCATCTATACCCCAATGTTCATAGCAGCAATGGTCACAGTCACCAAACTGTGGAAAAAACCAAGACACCCTTCAACAGATGAATGGATAAAGAAGATATGGTTTGTATATACAATGGAGTATTATGTCTCCATCAGAAAGGATGAATACCCAACTTTTTTTTTTTAAGATTTTATTTATTTATTTGACAGATGGAGATCACAAGCAGGCAGAGAAGCAGGCAGAGAGAGAGGAGGAAGCAGGTTCCCTGCTGAGCAGAGAGCCCGATGCGGGGCTCGATCCCAGGACCCTGGGATCATGACCTGAGCCAAAGGCAGAGGCTTTAACCCACTGAGCCACCCAGGCGCCCCAATGAATACCCAACTTTTGTATCAACATGGATGGGACTGGAAGAGATTATGCTGAGTGAAATAAGTCAAGCAGAGAGAGTCAATTATCATACGGTTTCACTTGCGGAGCATAAGGAATAACATGGAGGACATTGGGAGATGGAGAGGAGAAGTGAGTTGGCGAACATCAGAAGGAGAGACAAACCATGAGAGACTGTGGACTCTGAAAAAGAAACTGAGGGTTTTGGAGGGGAGTGGGGTGGGAGGTTGGGATGGCCTAGTGGTGGGTATTAAGGAGGGCACATATTCCATGGAGCACTAGGTGTGGTGCATAAACAATGAACCTTGGAACACTGAAAAAATAAAATAAAATTTAAAAAAATATAAAATAAAAAATGGATGTTCTAGTACTATTTGAATGAGCAAAGTTAATACTAGGAATATTTCCTAAATGGTTACATGTAATCATATTGTTACATTTCAAAGTAATTCAAAACAGAAAAAAATTACAGTGCAACTAAATGTCCAAGGAGAATTGAGTAAAGCAATTATTGCTTAATTACACAATGGAATAATTTGAAGCCATTAAGAATGTTTTCATAGAATAATATACAATAACATGGAAAATGTTCACAATAAGCATATAAAGTAGGATACTTAACACAATGTATAATATGACTCTATAATCCTACTTTAACACCCACACAGAGAAATTTTTTACTATCACTAAATAAAGGAATTCTGAGAATTTCTTTGCAAAAGCTGTTGTAATTGCAAAGAATATAAACCTACTAGAACTAGCTGATGCATAAAAGTTGACTATATCATAAACTCTGAGGTATTTAAATGAAGACAAGGGGAGAAGTACAGTTGGGCCTCAGGAGAGTTGGGAACTGGGCACTGGAGAGCTGTTGAGAAACAAAGCTCTTATATTCTTGAAATTACTTTCCTCAAGGTTTCTGTTCCTTTGAACACCTGTTTTTATTCTCAATAGTTTGACTTTCTTTGCTTCGCTGTCTGCATGGTGTAAGTTGAACACCCAACTATATCCCAGTTCACATATTCTCATTTCAATCAATTAGGGAAGGCTGGCTAGTATCTTTAAATTCAAAAACTATGACTATCTCATCAGTCTAACTTAGGCACATATGGATCCTGATTCAATAAATGGTGACAAATGGGACCAGGACACAGATTAAGAATCTGAGTTTCAGTGCCAATCTAGGAGTTGGGAGTAGGAGGTCAAGGGCCTGGGACATTACCTTATAATTTTTCTGAAAGAGGAAAACATATTTCCTTATTTTTGCATTTTTATGCTTTTCTGAATTTTTCAATGTTTCTTTTGCACTAATGACAAAAAATTACCAAAAATTTAAAAAAAAAAGATGTCTACTGGGTTGGGAGAGGCCATGAACATACCAAGTAGTCTCCCACTGTAGACACCAGAGCCATGAATTAGACCTGCTAAAATTCTCATAAGAGGTAGAGAATACTCTGGCTAGGAACCTGATATAAATCTTTTTTCATCACTACCTACTTGTTTCACTGAAGATCCTAAAGTTCCCAGTAAAATATCTAATGGAAGACGAAAAATTCCAATGTGACTCTAAGGAGTCAAACGCATCAGAGGTCCCAGCTTTGTTTGACTCCTTAGAGAAACCAGGTAAGGAGAACAGAAGCAGCATGATATGATACAACATTCACTCCACTCTAGGAGAGAGGTATGTCAGGGCTTATAGCTCACCTCTAGGAAGTTACTCTGGCTGATTTTTAATTTTATAAAAGGAATGGGCTTGAACCAAATAATAGATAGCTCTGAAAATATATAGTTCTAAATATCTGTTAAGAGTAATTCATAAAATAATGAGTTTTAGATATTAACTTGGTTTTTTATGACAGCTAAAGTATATCTTCAAGCTATTTTGGTCTGTGTACCAGAAAGGAACTTTCAATATTTGGGGTCTTAGTCATTTATTACAGAATAGGCCCTGTCATTTAGGAATAATCAGGTATGCAATGCACTGCTATCTTAATGGGTTTTTAAACCCTCCTTCATGGTTCATTAACATGGATGGACATAACTTCAGAGGTCATAAAGCACAATAGCTTTCCTACACTTAGTTGATAAATAGGTCAATCAGCTTACTTCATAGAGTCAACAACATTCTAGATAAGCAAAATTGAAATGCATACACAACTAATTGTATATGGAATGACCAAAATGTCAACTCAAAATTAATACCCATGCATTAAACTATTATCAGCTATATGAGATGGCCTTTCCTTTTTGGTTTATTCTGTTTCTATGCCACAATACTCTAATTAAGAGTGCTTCAATATTTTTTTCTTTTTGAGAGACAGAGTAAGAAAACACAGTTTTGTATATATAAGTTAAATCTTTGTCCAAAAATTTATTTTTATTATGGGAGCTAATTCTCAATACTTTATACTCATTATTCTGTAACTGTTTTCCTAATGTGCTTACTGCACATTACTTTAGTTTCAAATCAATGCAGTTCTTTTTTTTTTTTAAAAGATGTGCTACACACCATAAAAGTACTTGAATCCCTTCCCTGATAATCAAAAGTCTGTCAAGAGGTTTGCTACCATCCAACTCTGATATTATACTGTTTGACATCATTCAATAATGTGTTATACACTGAGCAAACAAGTGTTACTCTTTAGTCTCCAACATATGTCAAAATAAATGGCTATTTCAGTTCTTGTTTTCACTGAGTGACATTTCTATGTGGTGTCATGTTTTACTTATCGACCTTAGCTTCCTGGAGTGATGAGTCTGAAGACCAAATATTACCTCTATTGTTCCCTAGCCTATTTTTAACAAGTTGTCAAATCCAAAGATCCATTCCAAACAATTTCATGAACGAGTCTATCATGCCTCATCTACTAAATTGCTTTATTATCTTTGCACAATTGGTACTAAGACTAGATGCTGGCTGCCAGTTTCTGATTTCGCAAACTTCCGTTCATATTCCTACATAACTTTTTCACCATAGCTACAGGTTTTTGGATTGTTAATGTACAATGACAAGATTATGTACAGGGATAATCTTAAATAAGTGGGATTATTTAAAAGTTATCTTTGTAAGTTGCTTTAGAGACAACATTGCAGGGGCTTACAAAGGAAGAGATTCAAAAACTTAATTAGATGGATCTATGCCAGACACTCAACTTCAATGTCAAAGTCTTAGAGTGGATAATTCAAAACTGCTTCACCAATTTAGTCTGAATTTCTGTGTTCATTTTTTCCCTCTTCCAGTGCATTTTCTGATGGTTAATATGACAGATACTCAGTTACATCAATTATTCCTCTTTTCCTTAAAAATTCTATAGTTTCCCCTTGTAATGTGGAGTCTTTTAAAAATTTCAAGTGAAGTCTATGCTTTCTCCATCTTCTTACATATTATTTTTGCAAGTGGTTCATGGTGGTAAGAAGAGAAAATGTGCATATTTGAAATTTAGGGAACACTCTTGAACTGAAAAGTAATGTCAAAACAATTCATATTGTGAAGAAATCAAAACACTAAACATGAAATAATCGTGTGTAGCTTTACTATTCCCCACCATGTCCCCCAATTACACAGACTCAACTACTTTCAAAATTTTTGATCTTAGATCTATTACTAGTTCAAAATCCTAAATAATTCACTTACACTGGTAGTTCTAGATTTATCAATAAAAGACACTATTATATACCTAGTTAGGTATTTATGAGCGCCTAGGTAATTTATTCTGCCTTTCCTCTCTGTACCAACATGTAATCAACACTGTAATGAGCATTCCAAACTCATCTTTATCATCTGTGCCCCCCAAAATTCATTGATTTATTCACCTGATGAACAAGTATTGAATGATAAGTACATACCAAGCCTTTTCTAGGTGCTGGGAATATAGCAGCATGCATAACACAACCAGGCCTGCCCTCATAGAACTTCCATTCTAAACAGGAGAAAATAGACAATAGAAAGAATTATGTCAGATGCTGATAATACATAAGAACAAACAATGAATGCAGTGTAAGGAACTCAGGAGGACTATAGCATCATGCGAGAAGGGCTTTATGACATGGCAACATTTCAGCAAACACTGGAAGATAATGAAGGAATAAGCCATGTCAGTATCAGGCGGAATATGAAGGAAATTAGCAAAGCATAACTGGCCTGAAAAGGAGAAGCAAGAAAAGTCAGTAGTGTAGGTGATGTATAGTGTAGGTGATGTATAGCATCACCTACAGCACCTCACAGTATGAGGAGAGCAGAGAAGAGAGGGTTGGGGCAGAAGGCAAGGAAGGGGGTGTTTTTCAAATCTTGGAGAACTTTGTCAGCCAATGAGGAAATGCATGGTAAAATGAATGAAATGGGGTCCCAGCAGCTTCATGCATCAGAATGGAGATATACAATGTCTTCACCCACCATGTCTCAGACCTGGGTCTCACCATTATAGCCTTTGTACCACATAAACACCACCAGATTCTTCTAATAGTATTATCTTTGGCAGTGTTATAGAAAGCCCACTGGAGTAGGCAGAAAACAATGGCAGACAATGAACTTGCATAAATCTATGTATGGTGGGAAAAAACAAACAAACAAAACCTTGAACCAAGACAGTGACACTAGGTACAGAGAACAGTGGACAGACTTGAAAGAAATTTCCTAAAAAGAAATCTGTGGCTATTTTGGCTTTTTAAAGGAGGGGCAGGGTAAGGACAGATTCCCAGGTGTCTGTCTTAGGAAACGAAGAGATGCAGTTGAGAATTCAAGAGAAAAGACAGGTTTGCTGAGGTTTAAAATAAAAAGTTTATTACAAGATAATTTAGGTTCTAAGTACCTGTTTGGGTGTTTGTCTTCATCACTACAATGTGAAAGCTAGCATTTCAGGGAGAGGTTTTGAAAATTCTTCCTTAGAATTTAGTGTGTACTGTTACTTGTTGGATTAATAACTCTTATCCAGTTTTTTTCAATTAAGATTGAGTTGCACACTTGGAAAAGGTGATAAGCTTAAAGCCAAAGGTTACATATCAGCAAGTTGACAGAAACTGGCACAACTGGTCATTTAACAGTCCCTAAATAAATAAGTAAATAAGTCCCTAACTACTAGATAACCAACTTTAACAGTCCATATCTTGTTGCTGCATTTGATTTCATTCAAAAAACATTTGAGGGCTTATAATTTTCCAGATGCTACATCAGGTACTAGCATAAAAGAGAATAAGATATGGTCTTTATCATATTCTTATATGGCAACATATTCTATTAAGTTAGGGGAGGGTCAATCATAACTCTATTGGCTGCTGAATAAGTACTGTTTAAGGAGCATGAGGAAGGAAAATTTTATAATCATCTCATTGAGTGTGTACTTTTCTAAAAATTTTAAATAATCCCTCAATGGAAAACTTTTAAAAAAATATTATTCTGTTTTTCTTAATTCTTTTTATAAATGATCTTTATAAAATTTTGGCAAATGTGTAGTATCTTCCCTTCCCTTCCTGTGGCAGAAATCACTAATCTGTCATAGGCTTCTTTCCAAATGAAACTTGGTATAATCTCAGAAATATTTTCTATAATAGAGCACAAGATAGCAGCAAAAAATATTTTATTTGTGCATATGTGGTGAAAACTGATCATCATTCCAGGCTGAAAAGGCACTTCACAAAAGATGATAGGAAAAGAGCCTATGTACCTTTATAAAAAGGATCAACATTATCAGTCATCAGGAAAATGCAAATTAAAATGGCAATGAGAGAGTGATATCTAAAATGAAGAACTTTGACAATACCAATATCAGCAAGGATACAGATCAAGTGGATGTTCCACAGTAAATTATTTAGATGATAAATTGGTTCAACCTGTTTGATAATACTTAAAAGAGCTGAGTATATACATTCCCATCTACCCAGCAATCCATGCCCAAGGTCATACCTATGCAAAATATAGCCACATGTTTACCAAAAGATATGTATAAGAGCATTCAGAGTAGGAGTATTCAAAATAGCCAGAAAAACTGGAAAAAAAAAACAAATGTCCCATCATTAAATGGTTAAATAACGTATTTACAATATTATTACATATTACAGTATATAATACTAAAGAGTAATGAGAACAAATTACATGACCTGCACCATGGATGAAACTCATCAACACAATAGTGAACAAAAGGAACCAGGAAGGAATATATGATATAAAATTTTGTTTATGTAAAATTCAAAACACAAAATTAGTCCAAGGTGTTGCAGGTTACCATTGGAAAGGGTATCAAGGTTTCTGGGAGCTGATAGTATTCTAGGTGCTTGTTATGTGGGTGGGAAAATAAATTAAGCTGTAGTCGGATAATATGCATATGCATGTTATAATAAAATAATTATATGCGTATTATAGTAAATTAAAAACTTACTTTAAAAAACTAAAAACTTCTGGTCATCCTTGAAATCCTACCAATTTTGGAATTTTCAATATTTTCAACTTGAAAATCCACTCATTCTGGAATTTTTCTCCCACACAAACATCTATGCTTTCATGATGAGACATCACTTTAATTAATTGTAAGAAAGCTAAAAAAAAATTTCAACTTCTAAAAATAACCCAGGTTTCTAGTAAAATTAATTTCCTACTTCTTCTAAATGGGCTCTGTTCATACTTCATTTGACTTTATGTCAAAATTTGGCTGCAAAATTTTTTTTCAAAATAGGCTAAGTAAAATTTGGGAATAAAATACTTTTAAAAAGAATAATGTATTAAATTATTAACACAATGACTTGGAGCATTTATCAAAGCTCTTTTCCTCATTAGCTGGGAGAACATAAAATTGAAATGAAAAAAAATTAAGATTCAGGTATATTTTTCTATTACATTTTTTTTATTAATTTCAGCATAACAGAATTCATTGTTTATGCACCACACCCAGTGCTCCATGCCATATGTGCCCTCCATAATACACACCACCTGGCTCGCCCAATCTCCTACCCCCCGCCCCTTCAAAACCCTCAGATTGTTTTTCAGAGTCCATAGTCTCTCATGGTTCATCTCCCCCTCCAATTTCCCCCAAATCCCTTCTCTTCTCCATCTCCCCATGTCCTCCATGTTATTTGTTATGCTCCACAAATAAGTGAAACCATATGATAATTGACTCTTTATGCTTGACTTATTTCACTCAGCATAATCTCTTCCAGTCCCGTCCATGTTGATACAAAAGTTGGGTATTCATCCTTTCTGATGGAGGTATAATACTCCATAGTGTATATGGACCACATCTTCCTTATCCATTTGTCCATTGAAGGGCATCTTGGTTCTTTCCACAGTTTGGCGACCGTGGCCATTGCTGCTATAAACATTGGCTTACAGATGGCCTTTCTTTTCACTACATCAGTATCTTTGGGGTAAATACCAGTAGTACAATTGCAGGGTCATAGGGAAGCTCGATTTTTAATTTCTTAAGGAATCTCCACACTTTTCTCCAAAGTGGCTGCACCAACTTGCATTCCCACCAAAGATGTAAAGGATCTGTACTCAAGGAACTACAGAACACTCATGAATGAAATTGAGGAAGACAGAAAAAGATGGAAGACCATTCCATGCTCTTGGATTGGAGGAATAAACATTGTTAAAAAGTCTATAGTGTCTAGAGCAACCTATACTTTTAATGCCATTCTGATCAAAATTCCACTGGCATTTTTCAAAGAGCTAGAGCAAATAATCCTAAAATTTGTATGGAATCAGAAGAGACCCCGAATTGCTAAGGAAATGTTGAAAAAGAAAAACAAAACTGGGGGCATCACATTACCTGATTTTAAGCTTTACTACAAATCTGTGATCACCAAGACAGCATGGTACTGGCATAAAAACAGACACATAGACCAGTGGAACAGAGCAGAGAGCCCAGATATGGACCCTCAACTCTAAGGTCAAATAATCTTTGACAAAGCAGGAAAAAATATACAGTGGAAAAAAGACAGTCTCTTCAATAAATGGTGCTGGGAAAATTGGACAGCTATATGTAGAAGAATGAAACTCAACCACTCTCTTACACCATACACAAAAATAAACTCAAAATGGATAAAAGACCTCAACATGAGACAGGAATCCATCAGAATCCTAGAGGAGAACATAGACAGTAACCTCTTTGATATCAGCCACAGCAACTTCTTTCAAGATAGGTCTCCAAAGGCAAAGGAAACAAAAGCGAAAATGAACTTTTGGGACTTCATCAAGATCAAAAGCTTCTGCACAGCAAAGGAAACAGTCAACAAAACAAAGAGGCAGCCCACGGAATGGGAGAAGATATTTGCAAATGACAGTACAGACAAAAGGCTGATATCCAGGATCTATAAAGAACTCCTCAAACTCAGCACACACACACAAAACAGATAATCACGTCAAAAAATGGGCAGAAGACATAAACAGACATTTCTTCAAGGAAGACATACAAATGGCTATCAGACACATGAAAATATGTTCATCACTAGCCATCAGGGAGATTCAAATTAAAACCACATTGAGATACCACCTTACACCAGTTAGAATGGCCAAAATTAGCAAGACAGGAGACAACATGTGTTGGAGAAGATGTGGAGAAAGGGGAACCCTTTTTTCTATTACTTTTTATTCTTTTTACTCACATAATTTGTTTCTGATGTTTTTCCTATGAGTGTAAGATACTTCCTCTCTTCTGTTGATCATTATTTCTTTGGATGATAAATCTAAACTGTGCCTTGCAGAATTTATTTGTGGAATTCTCAAATACTTTTCCTTATATAATTTTTTGGTAAGTCAACCTTCCAATTCAACTCACTGGGGTTATAACCACAAAATTAGAAGCTTTTAAAAAAGAGAGAATACGGGGCGCCTGGGTGGCTCAGTGGGTTAAGCCGCTGCCTTCGGCTCAGGTCATGATCTCAGGGTCCTGGAATCGAGTCCCGCATTGGGCTCTCTGCTCGACAGGGAGCCTGCTTCCCTCTCTCTCTCTCTCTCTGCCTGCCTGCCTCTCTGTCTACTTGTGATCTCTCTCTGTCAAATAAATAATAATAAATAAAAAAATCTTTAAAAAAAAAAGAGAGAGAATACTTCAGATGATCTGCTTAATTCAATTTTAGAAACTTAATTCTCTTTTCTAATCATTGACACAGAGGGTAGCTTGTGACCCCATTCCTGATTGAGATAACCTGAGAGGAGGGGATGCTGGGGCTGGTAGCAAGGTGCTTTTCTGCCAAGTAAGAGATACTGGAAAGGGTGCAGTTTTCTGCCTCTTCTATACAGTCTGGGCAGCAGTAGTAAACATGGAATCAATGAAAGCCAAAGCTCACAAGCTTAATCAACCTATGATAAATAAACTTGTGGCTATTCATTTTTTTTATAATTGAGTTAATCTTATTGCAGAGCAGAATTTACAGAATTGGAATCATGAGCCATCAGGAAAGAAAAGAAAGGTGGAAAGACTAGGTCCTTAATGACATTACTGAACTACTGAAATTGCCTCACTGGGAGCTGACATATCACTGGACTTTGACAGGTAGGTGGAATAATAAATGTACTTATTTTTAACTAGTTTTTCATTAGAATTGTGTAAGGAAAAGTAAAAACATCTTAACTATTTGAGATAGACAGGTCAATTGTGTTTCAGACTTCCTCAAATTCTCAGTACAGTGCCTCAGACTTGATAGGCATCTGACAAACATTTGCTGAATTTGCAATTTGTACTTTCAGCTCTTGGAACCTAGAGCTAGAGGCTTGTCTCCAGAGCTCTTCTCACTACCACACCCCACCCCCCAACCTCAAGAGAAGAATTATATTACATTAAACTTATTTAAAATTGATCACTATATTGGTTGATCATTAATGTAAACTTAAATTTCATTTCTCTCTAAGGAGAGACTGCCTTTTTGAGCACAGTATCTCCCTCCTCAGAGTAGCATTATTCACAGTGGACAAGACATGGAAGCAACCTAAGTGTCCACTGACAAACTAATGGTTAAAGAAAATGTGGTATATATATATATATATATATATATATATATATATATATGCAATAGAATATGATCCAGCCATTAAAAAGAAGGAAATCCTGCCATTTGCGGTATGTAAGAATCTTGAGTGCATCATGCTAAGTGGAATAAATCAGAAAAAGAATGCCAAATACTGTATGATTCATGTAGGTATGAATCTTAAAAGGCTGACCTCATAGAAACAGAGAATAATGGGGGCTCTCTGGGGTGGGCAGGTGGAGGAAATAGGGAAATGTGGTCAAAGAGTACAAACTTCTGGTTATAAGAAGAATAAGAAGATTTCTTGGGATCTAGGGATCTGGGGATCTAACATAGAACATGGTGACGATAGCTAACAAGACTGTATTATAGACTTGGAAATTGCTAAGAGAGTAAACCTTAAATATTATCACCACACAAACACACACACAGTAACTATGTGAGATGATGGAGGTGTTAACTAAGGTTACTGTGGTAATCATTTTGCAGGAATATGTAAAAGTACTAAATCACCACCTTAAAATGACACAATGTTATATGTCAACTGTATCCCAACTAAGCTAGGAAAAAAACGAAATAAAAATATATGCTAGAGGATATTTATTACCCAGCACCATGTGTGTGGCAGGTGGGGCAGGGGGAGTACATGGGGTGAAATACCTCATTTAGTAACATATTGACACCAAAAAGGACAATGACTATGGCTCATCCTTCTATGCAATGTTCTGCAATACACAGTAAGTAGAATTACACAAATATAAATATTTATGAGTTTATTTATCATATTCAAATAAATATTATGCCTAGATTATAAGGTTTTTAAAAAATATTTTATTCATGAGTTTGAAAGAACACACATTTGTAACATTTCTTCCTTGGATAGAGTCATATTTTCTGAAACCTGGTAGGCACACTTTTATAAGATGCCTTGTGCAATACATCAACAACTAATGAAGAAGAAATAATGATGACGGTGCACTGTAAAATGTATTAGAACACTAATTAGACAATCACAGAAATGCTTACTGATGGCTTTTAAACACCTGCTTGGTAATTTCTAAGCCTGGGTGTTACTTCATTTAACAATACACACTTAATTAGGAGACAGAGTTAAGATTAAATAACAAACCCAGCATGCTCTATGCTTTTAACTTTCTACCTCATCCACAAAATTTAAGGAATGATCATTTTATTTACAGGGGAAGCAATAGAATAGATTTATCTGTTCCCTCATGGCAGATTCTAATCACTGTTATGAACCTCATTCCATAGAATGGCAAAGAAGATTTAGGAAGGAGGGTGTGTGTACCAGGGTACTGGAAAGACGTGGGAGCCAAGAGCAGAAAGCTGATCATTTCCAGGTGCAATTTCTCCAGATACCAGGTAGCTCATTTCTCTGTGCTCAACAGAAACAAGATTCTGTTAGGATTTCCATATTTGTATCCTATGATGTGTACCTATTGTTTTATGTACTTGCCACCCGATGTGCACACACGTTTACTTTCCTCCTATTTTTGGACACACAAACATGGTGGCAGCACCCACAATAATAAACATGACAACATCCAGCTGGCCACAGGTGGTGAGCTGTCTCTTACTGTTCAGAGAGTGTTCTGTGGATCAGCAGTACTTCCCTCATCTGGGAGTTTCATTAGAAGTTCACCATTTAGGGGAGGGAGCCAAGATAGCAGAGGAGTAAGACCCTATTTCATCAGGTCCCCTGAATTATGCTGGATATCTACCAGACCACTCTGAAATCAGCCTGAGTAAGAAGAAGATATATCATGATCTATGTCAACAGAATATCTCTGGCAGCTGGTTTCTAGGTATGAAGCGGGGGGCATTGTTCTGTGGGCAGATATCAGAAGATAAATGGAAGGGGGAAGGAGGAGCTGCCATAAGCCCTGGCACTGGAAAGGTGAAATAACACAGGAGTGCAAAAGCCTCCCATGCTGGGGAACCAGCACAGACTCACAGACCAGTAACAGCAGGGAAAGGACTTTAGGGAAGCCCCGCAGACTGAAACCAGGAGCTGTGAGGTCATGCATTTGAATTGGGGGAAGCTTGTAGTTTAAGAAGCACAAAGGGCAGAGATGTGTCCAGACTTGGAAGTGAGGGCTGGGAGTGCTGCTGTGGGGTGCACAACCCAGGATGCTGTTGTTTTTAATAGCACAGATGGAAATGGAGTTGGTGTGACCTGGAGGGCTTTCTAGAGAATGAACTGATATCTCTCCATTCTGAGACAGAGGATTGGATATGGTCACTTCAGCTGAATCTCAGAGAAGATGGCAGAAAGCTGCCTGGGAAAGCCACTAGAGAACAAAAGCTCCCCAAAACCAGTTTTCAATGAGCTCACCCTTGCCCACTGGTGGCAGGGCAACTCTCAGAGAGTGTTGTCTGAGTAATAGTGCAGAAGGAAGACAGGCTGAAAGACCAAGAGGCCAATAACCCTAAGGTCCCTATAAAACTGGTCCATCTTGCTTGCATTGTGGTCAATAGTTTGGACTCTGTACATTCCCTCAACCAGCCCTCACCAGAATGACTAGGAGGATGAACTCCCAACACAGGAAAAATTCAGAGACTATGACTTCTGCCATTGAACTAATGGATATGGATATAAACAAGATGTTGGAAATAGACTTCAGGGTAACATTTATGCAAACAATAACTAGGATGGAGAAAAACATTAATGGCACATAGATTCTCTAAGAGCAGAAGTGAGAGATGATCTCGCAGAACTTAAAAATGTTATCTGTAAGAGCCAATCTAATCTAGATATTCTAACAGCTAGGGTAAATACGGGAGAAGAACAAATTAGTGACCTAGAAGACAAATTGATAGAAAAGAAGGAGCAGGAGGAGGCCTGAAACAAACAGCTTAGAATCCATGAAGACAGAATTAGAGAAATAAATAACACCATGAATAGAAAAATAAATAACACCATTCCAATGTCAGAATTATTGGGGTCACTGAAGGGGTGGAGAGAGAGAGAGGACTAGAAGATATATTTGAGCAAATCCTAGGTGAGAACTTCCCTAATCTAGAGAATGAAACAAATATTCATGTCCTAGAGGCAGAGAGAACACCCCCAATCTCAAGGAGAGCAGACCAACCCCCCCCACGCATGTAATAGTGACATTTGTGAATCTTAAAACGAGGGAAAGCATCTTAAAGGAAGCTAGGGGGAAGAGATTCCTTATATACAGAGGGAGGAACATCAGTATAATGTCAGACCTGTCTACAGAAACCTGGCAAGCCAGAAAGGGCTGGCAAGGCATATTTAGTGTACTAAATGAGAAGAACATGCAGCCAAGAATACTTTATCCAGCAAGGCTGTCATTTAGAATGGATGGAGAGATAAAGAGCTTCCAAGACTGTCAAAAACTGAAAGAATATCTTGTGACCTCTAGGCCAGCCCTGCAAGAAATATTAAGGGGGTTTCTATAAAAGGATGAAGACCCCAAGATTGATATAGAACAGAAATAGACAATATATAGAAACAAGGACCTCACAGGCAACATGATGACAATAAAATAATATATTTTAATAATCACTCTCAACATGAATGGCCTAAGTGCTCCCATAAATGGCACAGGGTTGCAGACTGGATAAAAAGACAGGACCCATCCATATGCTATGTACAAGAGACTCATTTTGAACCCAAAGATACATCCAGACTGAAAGTGAAAGGATGGAGAGCCATCTTTCATGACAACGGACCACAAAAGAAAGCTGGGGTAGAAATTCTCATATCAGACAAATTAGATTTTAATCTAAAGACTATAGTCAGAGATACAAAAGTACACTATATCATTCTTAAAGGGTTTAGACAACAAGAAGATCTAACAATTGTAAATATCTATGCCCCCAACATGGAAGCAGCTAACTAAATAAGCCAACTGTTAGTCAAAATAAACAGACATATTGATAAGAATATGTTAATTATAGGGGACCTTAACACTCCACTCTCAGCAATATATAGATGATCTAAGCAGAAAATCAACAAAGAAACAAGGGTTTTGAATGACACACTGGAACAGATGGACCTCATAGATATATACAGAACATTCCACCCTAAAACAACAGAATACTCATTCTTCTT
Organism: Lutra lutra; assembly: GCF_902655055.1. Lineage (NCBI taxonomy): Eukaryota > Metazoa > Chordata > Mammalia > Carnivora > Mustelidae > Lutra > Lutra lutra. The sequence goes on along the minus strand of NC_062278.1, from coordinate 181,857,732 downwards.
GAGCACACATGGAACTTTCTCCAAAAACAGGTCTCAACCAATACCAAACAATTGAGATTATTCCCTGCATATTCTCAGACCACAATGCTTTGAAACTGGAACTCAATCATAAGAAAAAGTTTGAAAGAAATTCAAACTTGGAAGCTAAAGACCATCCTGCTTAAGAATGGGTCAACCAGGAAATCAAAGAACTTAAGCATTCATGGAAACAAATGAGAAAGAAAACACATCAGTTCAAAATCTATGGGATACAGCAAAGGTGGTCCAAAGGGGGAAATACATAGCTATCCAAACCTCATGGAAAAAAAAAATCCCAGATACATGGACTCTCTTTACACCTTAAAGAACTGGAGAATCAACAACAAATTAAGCCTAACCCATGCATGAGAAGGGAAATAAATAAGATTAGAGCAGAAATCAATGAATTAGAAACCAGAAATACAGTAGAACACATCAATGAAACTAGAAGCTGGTTCTTTGAAAGAATAATGAGATCAATAAGCCACTGATCAGACTTATCCAAAAGAAAAGACAAAGGACCCAAATTAATAAAATTATGAATGAAAGGGGGGAGATAACAACTAACACCAAGGAAAAAAAACAATCATCAGAAAGTATTATCAACAGCTATATGCCAATAAGTTAAGCAAACTCAAAGAAATGAATGCATTCCTGGAAACCTATAAACTTCTTAGACTGAAACAGGAAGAAATTGACAACCTGAATAGACTAATAACTAGTAATGAGACTGAAGCAGTGGTAAAAAAAAAAAAAAACCTCCCAAAAAACAAGAGTCCAGGACCTGACGGACTCCCTGAGGACATTCAAAGAAGAACATTCAAAGAAGAAATAATACCTATTCTTCTGAAACTGTTTTCAAAAAATAGAAGCAGAAAGAAAAGTTCCAGACATTCTAAGAAGCCAGCATTACCTTAATCCCCAAACCAGGCAAAGACCTCATCAAAAAAGAGAATTTCAGACTAATATCCCTGATGAATATCTATGCCAAGATTCTCAACAAGATACTAGCCAATAGGATCCAACAGTACATTAAAAAGTTTATCCACCATGACCAGGTGGGATTTATCCATGGGATAAGGGTGGTTCAATATTCACAAATCAATCAATGTGATAAAACAAATTAATAGGAGAAGAGAGAAGAACTACATGGTCCTCTCAATTGATGCAGAAAAAGTATTTTACAAAATACAGCATCCGTTCCTGAATAAACCTCTTCAGAGTATAGGGATAAAGGGAATATTCCTCAATGTCATAAAATCCATCTATGAAAAACCCACAATGAATATCATTCTCCATGGGGAAGCTGAGAGCCTGTCTCTTAAGATCAGGAACACAACAAAGATGCCCACACTTGCCACTATTTTTCAACATAGTACTAGAAGTCCTAGGAACAGCAATCAGATGACAACAACAACAAAAATAAAATAAAATAAAATAAAATAAAATAAAATGCATTCAAATTTGCAAAGAAGAAGTCAAACTCTCTCTCTTAGCAGATGACATGATACTTTTTGTGGAAAACCCAAAAGACTCCACTCCCAATCTACCAAAACTCATACAGCAATTCAGTAAATGTGGCAGGATACAAAATCAATGCACAGAAATCAGTTGTTGTACACTAACAATGAAACTGTAGAAAGAGAAATTAGAGAATCAATTCCATTTACAATAGCACCAAAAGCCATAAGATATCTTGGAATAAACCTAACCAAAGAGTTAAAGATTTATACTCTAGGAACTACAGAACACTCATGAAAGAAATTGAAAAAGATACACACAAAAAAATGGAAAAATAGTCCATGTTCATGAATTGGAAGAATAAATGTTAAAATGTCTATGGTGCCCAGAACAATCTACACTTTCAATGCCATCCTGATTAAAATACCATCAGCATTTTTCCAAAGTGCTGGAAAGAACAATCCCAAATTTGTACAGAACAAGAAAAGACCCCAAATAGCCAAGGAAATGTTGAAAAAGAAAAACATAGCTGAGGACATCACTTTGCCTGATTTCAAGCTGTATTACAAAGCTGTGATCACCAAGACAGCATGATACTGGAACAAAAACTGACACATAGACCAATGGAACAGAGCAGAGAGCCCAGATATGGACCCTCAACTCTATGTCAAATAATCTTTGACAAAGCAGGAAAGAGTATACAGTGGAAAAAAGACAGTCTCTTCAATAAATGATACTGGGGAAACTGGACAGCTACATACAGAATGAAACCCAACCGTTCTTACACCATACACAAAGATAAACTCAAAATGGATGAAAGACCTCAATGTGAGACAGGAATCCACCAAAGTCCTAGAGGAGCACATAGGTAATAACCTCTTTGACATGGACCACAACAATTTCTTTTAAAACACGTCTCCAAAGGCAAAGGAAACAAAAGCAAAAGTGAACTTTTAGGACTTAATCAAGATCAAAAAGCTTCTGCACAATGAGGGAACCAGTCAACAAAACAAAGAGGCAACCGATGGAATGGGAGAAGATATTTGCAAATGACACTACAAAGGGCTGATATCCAAGGTCTATAAAGAACTTCTCAAACTCAACACCCCCAAAATAAATAATCAAGTCAAAAAATGGGTAGAAGATATGAACAGACACTTCTCCAATGAAGACATACAAATGGCTAAAAGGCACATGAAAAAATATTCATTATCATTCGCCATCAGGGAGATTCAAATCAAAACCACATTGAGATACCACCTTATGCCAGTTAGAAAGGCAAAAATTAACAAGGCAAGAAACAACAAATGTTGGAGATGGTGTGGAGAAAGGGGAATCTTACACTGTTGGTGGGAATGCAAGTTGGTGCAGTCACTTTGGAAAATAGTGTGGAGATCCCTCAAAAAATTAAAAATAGAGCTACCCTATGACCCAGCAATTACACTACTGGATATTTACCCGAAAGATACAGATGTAGTGAAAGAAGGGCCACCTGTACCCCAATGTTCATAGCAGCAATATCCACAATAGCTAAACTGTGAAAGAGCAGAGACGCCCTTCAACAGACGAATGGATAAAGAAGATGTGGTCTATACACACAATGAAATATTACCCAGCCATCAGAAAGGATGAATACCCAGCTTTTGCATCAACATGGATGGGACTAGAGGAGATTATCCTGAGTGAAAAAAGTCAGGCAGAGAAAGTCAATTATCATATGGTTTCACTTATTTGTGGAACATAAGGAATAGCATAGAGGACATTAGGAGAAGGAAGGGAAAAATGAAAGGGGGGATAGCAGAGGGGGACACAAACCATGGGAGTCTGTGGACTCTGAGAAACAAACTGATGGTTTTAGAGGGAAGGAGGATGGGGGGATGGGTTGGCCTGGTGATGGGTATTAGGGAGGGCCTGTATTGCATGGAGCACTGGGTATTATATACAAACAATGAATCCTGGAATACTACATCAAAAATTAATGATGTACTATATGGTGAATAACATAACATAATAAAAAAATGAAAATAAAAATAAAAGATAAAAAAAGAAGTGCACCATCTCTGGCCCCACTTACTAAATAAGAATCTGAATTTTCATAAATTCATCAGCCGACATACATGACTCTTAATTTATGATGTGCTACCCTAGAGCACTTTATTATGGATGTCCCACTCAGTCACAGCTTTGGATTCCCTTCAATACCTAGGGTGATTGTAAGAAATATCCCTTTGTCCTTTAGCTAACCACAATGGGCTTCTGCTACCCACTACTAGAAGACTCCAAAGAGCCCCACTTTACCTCTTCAATCAATTTAATTTCCTAAAACAAATGAAACTTTACATTCAATTTCCAGAACAATTTCCTTTCCCCAAGCAACCTTAAAATAAAGATGGAAGGAGATTCATATTGGAAGGACCTGAAATTAAGAGTTATTTGTTGCGGTTTAAAGGGTGATTCATGAGACTTTGAACACAGAATAACTATCCATGTTCAACAGCTGAATTTATTTGCAAGAAAGCCTGCCACCACATATAAAAAATGTTTTTTAACCATAATACTGTGCTGATAAATTGTAAGGAATAAAGAAGTATCGAATGAGAACCTGCAGATTAAGAGAGAGTTAAAAGATACAAGCTAAAATACAGGAGCAAGAATAAACTCATATGTCTGAGGATGCATACTTGGTGAATAAAAATATTAAAAATAATTACTAGAAAGTCAGGATAATGGCTACTTATGGAAGTGGGAAGATGTGATTGAGAAAGAGAACATGGAAGAGACGTTCAGATAGGTAGCCAAGTTCTATTTCTTAACTGATGATACTTATAAAATGAGTCCTCTGAAATAATTTTTAAAGCATACATTTGTTTTGTGTGGGATTTTTTGTAAGTGTATTTTATTATAAAAATACATAAACAATAGCATAGAAAAGTCTGGTAGGAGAGGTTAGGTCTGTCGAAGAGCTGAAATCCTTTTCTACATATCAGTCTCTTTGTAATTATGTCTAAGGCACTTGCTTTAGTAAAACAATATTAAAGTCAACTTAAAAAAAAAAAGAAATACACTTCCTAAAAAACAGAACAGAACAAAACAAAGCAAAAACAAATATTTGGTATATCTTTAGGACTCATCATTCTGGACCTGTTACTGACTTTTTTTTTTTTTAAGGTTTTGTTTTGGGGCACCTGGGTGGCTCAGTCAGTTAAAGCAGCTGCCTTCAGCTCAGGTCAAGATCCCAGAGTCCTGGGATGGGGCCCTGAATCAGGCTCTCTGCTCAATGAGGGGTCTGCTTCTCCCTCTCCCTCTGTCTGCTGCTCCACCTGCTTATACTCTCTCTCTCTCTCCCTCTCCCTCTCTGTGTCAAATAAATAAATAAAATCTTTATTTAAAAAAGGTTCTGTTTTATTTTAGCAGAGCAGGAATTGGCCTGTGCTTCACCACGGAAGCTCTAGATCCCAGATGTTAACAGGAACTCAATGTATTGATATGGGGCCCTTTACTCATCCTTATTTTGGAGAGAGGGGTCACCATAGTATCAACCTCATATATTTATAAGGGTGAGAGAATATGTACTAAATCACTAAGTGTTATGTCCCACCCATTTATGAGGCTAAGAGCTGGTAATTTCTAGTAGAAGTTGTGAAAAGAACAGGACTTCTGGGGTCTAATGATTTGGACTAAGTCCCAAAACTCATTTAAACAGGGTAGCTATTCTCTGCCTAATTTCATAAATCATTTAAATGTTCGTTTGGGAAAAGTTCATTTGTAAGGCATTTTTTTCTATTGTTCTTAACATCTGGAAAATAATTCATCATTCAAATCCTAGACTATTGTCTTAGAATAATATCTAAGAAATTGAGTGGAGGATCAGATCATTAGCACATTATGTCTTTTGAAATGTACCATATACTTGTATTGTATCCGAGATAAGGTCATAAAGACAAAGAAATTTTTTTCAATCACTATTGTTTTCAAATCTTGATACATGTTGAATCTAGTTCATGGGTACATGGAGGTTCACTGTATTATCCTCTTTATTTTTTATGCTTGGAAACTTTCATTAAAAACATCTTCAAACCCAAAAAGATACATATATTAAAAATGCACAGCTTTTGTATGTCAATCATAGCTCAAATAAAGGAGTTTAAAAATATACAGACTGAAGAAAAGAATTAAATCTTTTTTTAAAAAAATAAAGCAACCCTTAAAAATCTCCTATGGAAGGAACCATGTTGAGGATAGTCTAACATGTCCTCTTTATAGAACTCTAACACGGTTAGTATTTCCTACTGGGTTGAAATAAATCATCTTTTTCTTTGGTTAAATACCAGATTAAAAAAAGAGACTTGCCAATTTGATAGTGAAAAGATTGCATTTTCCTCTTTTAATTTGTATTGCTCTGAATACTAGTGAAGTTGACCTTGTTACATTTTTTAAATTTTTTAGTCCAATAAATGTCTTCTATTCATATCTTTGGCTCATTTTACAATAGGATCATTCATCCTTTTATCATTATTCTCTAAGAATTCCTTATACATTACAGATATTAATTTCATTATATAATACATATGCCAACCTTTCTCTGGGTTTTTTCCTCATTTTTTACCATATATAGAAGATGTTATACTTTATTCATATATATATTTATATGTAAATATATATATATTTTTCCTTTATGCTGCTTTCTTTTGCCTTTCTACTTAGAAAAATTCTCTCTTTCCATTTATTTGTTACTTATTTACATATATTTTTCTTCCTGTTATTTTAGGATTCAATAAATTGTATAATATTTAATATAGTATATATTTTATGATTTAGTATTATAGTCAACTCTTGAACATGGGTTTGAATTGCATCGATCCACTTATAAACAGATTTTTTGTTGTTGTTCAATACCATACAGCAAGTATATGTTCACTTATAATTTTCTTAATAACGTTTTCCTTTTTTTAACTTGATTGTAAGAAAATATTATCTAATACATATAATATATAAAATATGTATTAATTGACTATGTTATTAGTAAAACTTCAGGTCAAGAGTAGACTATTAGTTTCATTTTAGGGAGTCAAAGTTATATGTGGATTTTTGACTATGCAGTTAGGTGCCCCTAAAATCCATGTTATTCAAGGATCAAATGAATTCCCTTTGACACTTATTTAGATATATTTTGTGATGTACAGATCTAGCTTGGTTTTTCCCTACAAGTAGACAGTTATTATTTATTCTGAAAATAAATCCATTGGTCCTTATGTACTTGAATTTTCTTCTTCTTCATATTCTAAAAATTATGAAAACAGGATGATTTGTGTACATAGAATCTCTTTGTCACAGGTGACCATGCAAAAGTTGACAAGAGGCAGCTTTAGTCCTTATAGTTGAATAATAGTATCTATTATTCATTTTTCAGAAACAGATGTACTTTGAGAAAAAAAAGACACTTTAAGGTCCCCATTTGTCTTCACAGAAAGAGTAGAAAGAGATAGAATCTCAACTGTTTTGTACGTAGTTCTGTTACCCTTCTCTTGTATTCAAAATATAAATTTATGACACTACCATAAAGTCAAAAATGATGGTACATGTAACCTTGAAATAATCTTGAAATTCCCATGAAAGGGACAAAACTTTATTTTTATTTTGAAGATAAGGCTTAAGAATGTAATTAGCCTTAGAAGAGTTTACATTTTGACCTCAAAGAACTTCAGATATGCTACTTATAAGAGCCAACCCTAGGAGCGGGTATCAATGATAAGGGATCTTGAGACTGATAGGGGCATATTGGGGATGAAGAGAAGTTAAAAACACAGGATGAAAAATAGACACTTTCTATCACTAGTCTTGCTGTAAACTCCATTTTTAGAAAGACGATCATATCCTAAGTACAATCTAGCAATCCTTCTCTGGAAGACAGAAAAATGAGTCCATCTGTAAAAAACTAGGAAATTCCCTAGGTTGTACATTTCCTTTGACCCTGGTGATGAAAATCCTAAATCATAGGTTGATGAGAAAGATGAGATAAGAAGAGTTATAAACTCAAGATACAACCGTCTATTACAAATACACATAAGTCACATCTGTGCTATATGAGGAGCAACAGAAATTCCAAAGAGAGAAAAACAAATTATATTTGAAAAAATATATTTTTTCAAATATATTTCATTATTGAAAAAAAATATTTTACCTAGAATCTCAGTGGACGATGCTAATAACTTCAGGGAGGAGAGAAATAAGATTTAAATAACTTAGGTGGTTAAGTTTTCCTGACCCCAAGGGATGCAATATTTCCACAGGAAGAAAACATCATAATTTTGCTGTTTATCTAGGGGCAAGAGATAACCCTTCCCAGGGACACACTGACCTGGAATGATATAAGCTGAATTTATCACTAGTTCACCACACAACAGAGAGGTTAAAAGACCTTCAATGCAACAAACATAGTATTTTACTGAAAGAAATAATTAATGGGATATTTATTCTTAAGCGACAGGATGGTCAAGGGAAGATACTTTATTTGACAAAGAAACAAAAAAAAAAAGTGCTTTTGTTTTCAATTCAATTTTTGGCCTCTTAAATCAATGAACTCCAAGCGTTCTCCAATGCAAAATATTCTCTCTTTTATGAGAAAGGAAATGCAGTCAGTTGCAGTCAGGCAGTACTCCTTGCCTACACCTTATTCTACCTCTCTACCTCTTCCAAATGAGACAGATGTTTTCTCAATAATATTCTCCTTCTCTGGAATTTATTGTTAAGAATATAGAGTAATATCAAATTAAATTTTCACATAGTTGAAAGGCAAAAACAGAAGCCTCTTTCTAGTTTTATCCTAAGCATAATATAGATGAAGTATTAGTGTATATTTCTAATGAAATAACATTCTCCATTATTATTAAATGATGAATCATTTTGCTTTTTATGTGGAGGTGAAATTGGACTGTACATATGTTTCCCTGTCAGTAATTTAATCTGTTTTTGTTTTTGTGGTAGTGGTCATCTTACTGTGTCCGTTGATTTAATGACCATTATTATTTGAATGATATCCAAATCAACACTTCTGTTAATTTTAACACATACCTCTAACTGCCTGCTGGATACTTCAACTACTTCTAATGTTTACCTAAAACCTAGATACCACCTTACACCAGTTAGAATGGCCAAAATTAACAAGACAGTAAATAACATGTGTTAGAGAGGATGTGGAGAAAGGGGAACCCTCTTACAGTGTTTGTGGGAATGCAAGTTGGTACAGCGACTTTGGAAAACGGTGTGGAGATTCCTTAAGAAGTCAAAAATAGAGCTTCCCTATGACCCTGTAATTGCACTACTGGCACTACTGGGTATTTATCCCAAAGATACAGAGGTAGTGAAAAGAAAGACCACCTGTACCCCAATGTTCATAGCAGCAATGGACATAATCGCCAAACTGTGGAAAGAACCAAGATGACCTTCAATGGACGAATGGATAAGAAAGATGTGATCCATATACACTACAGAGTATTATGCCTCTATCAGAAAAGATGAATACCCAACTTTTATATCAACATAGACAGGACTGGAAGAGATTATACTGAGTGAAATAAGTCAAGCATAAAGAGTCAATTATCATATGGTTTCACTTATTTGTGGAGCATAACAAATAACATGGAGGACATGGGGAGATGGAGAAGAGAAGGGATTTGGGGGAAATTGGAGGGGGAGATGAACCATGAGAGACTATGGACTCTGAGGAACTAACTGAGGGTTTTGGATGGGAGAGGGATGGGAGGTTGGGTATTATGGAGTGCATGTATTGCATGGAACGCTGGGTGTGGTGCATAAACAATGGATTCTGGTACACTGAAAAGAAATTTAATAAATAAATAAATAAACCTAGCATGCTGAATGCTGGTCTCACAATCTATACTGCAACCCACAGAGAAATTGCTACATTTGATGATTTACTTTTTGGTCTATGATAGACAGCAATGACTGGGAGCAGAGTCAGAATCCAACATTAATAGAATCAACATCTTCTAGTGAAAGATGAGGTTTGAAACCCTCCATAATCCTTATTTCCTTTCCTATCTTTCCTTCCCTCGCATCTAATTATTCACTTGTTAATTTCCATTCCACAACTTCTTTCTTCATGGATAAAAGCAAGGATAACAGACCATGAGAACTAGGACTTCACCCCTCTTCATGTCCAGGATGGAGAAATGTTTCACCTCTATCAGGGTGTGAGGAAAGTTAACCTTCACTCCTTGGACTCCTAACTCACTGCACAGTTAATGACACATTTCTATATAGCTTATATATGCCCTCTTTTTTTTTTTTTCTGGAGATCATCTATATCTAAGTCAAAAATTATTTTTGGATCATATAATACATGACTGGTGCTGTCACAGAAAGGGTGCCAACCTCCAACAGAAGAGCGGGAGAGATCCTTTGTTTCCAAAAGAAAGAGATGTAAGCACTTATGCTAGACACTGCAACACAATAGGTTTGTGGTTATTCTTACAACACTTTAGGGTTAGAGATGAAATAAGGTAAAAAAAATTTATTTAGAAGCCTCATTAAGGTCATGTGTGTTAGAGTACAGCTTTCAGGACACAAGAAAGAGGTAAGAGAAGCTATAAGAAGACAATGGTTAGTGTGGAATTCAGCTCCCCATTAAAATCCCATGTGTGATTCTTCAGGCCTGACCACAGGCTTCGGCTACAGAGGATTTACTTAGCAGGCCTCATGGGAAAGCTGTCTTCCCCACACCAGACCTGGGATCCTGCCAATGAATGGCAGTCTCTGATGGGGAGTGCAGTCAAGGACAGAAACCCACTGGCTGGTCATTCCCTTCATATATTTACATCCCTGGCCCAGAACCTTCATTCCCAGATCTCTTTACCCGAGGCTTCAGGCTGAGTTGTTCTTCTGGCACCTCTGCTGAGGCCTCCTTATGCAAGTACGGGGTGGGGTTGAATAGGGAAAATTTGGAGACATTTTTCTCCTCTCAGACTTGGTACCTAGTATTTTTTCACACTTAGGCCTCCCTCTTCCCCTCTGCTTGTCTTCAGGGTCCATTAAAACTACTAGAGCTTTTTTTCAAGGCTCTCACTCAGAAGTGAGACAACCTCTTTCTGGCCCATCATGTATGTGCAGTCCCATGGAAAGCAGTGAAACAGGGGGAGTCTGCAGCTTCTCTTGCTATTATCTTCCCAGAAAGGGATTGAGGGCTTAACCATTTCATTTTTAGCTTCTTCGTTTTATTAGGAGTGAGAACCTACCAAATCCTTTGTATAAATAAGAAGGTCTTCACTATAAGGTAGATAATTGTAATGAAGCACCTTCTCTGACCAGATGCATTCAAAGTGTTCTTCTTCCTCCAGGACCATGGGGCCAGGGCCTGGAATTGGATCTCGGGCCATATTTCACCCCTGTCCAACCTGCACAACCGGAAGGGTAGGCCAACTCTAGATTGACAGTACTAGCAAAACACAGAGGGAGGAAGGGGTAATTTCCTACAGATAGTAAGGCTACAGATAGACAACAGAGCCCACTTCACATGTCATAAGCAGAAAATAGCAGTGGCTACAGGCAGAAATGGAATGGGCCTTTAGTTATAAGCAAGACTGACAGCGAGACAGAAGGCAAGGTGTGGATGCAGGCATGGAGACAGAAATTCACCCAACCATAACACAATGGAGGTGAACATATTTATAATTTAAAAGAAACAATCATGTAAAGAAACAAAGACTCTTTAAGCAAACACTCAAGAGATCTCACACGCCTTATATAATTGGAACTGATTAATATCTTGTTTTTAAAATATTTTTATTTATTTAGCAAAGCCAAGTGAATCCTGACCCCAGACAGCAGAGAGAAGCAAGATGGTGGAGTAGTAGGAGACCAAAATATCATCAGGTCCCAGGAATTCAGCTAGATAGCTATCAAACCATTTTGAACACCTACAAACTCAACAGGAGATTGAAGAGAAGAAGAGCAGCAATTCTAGGAAAATCTGTCACTTCTGGTGGGTAGGATGTTCAGAGAAGTGAATCCGAAGCAGTGGGAAGATAGACCACACCATGGGGGGAGGGGCTGCTCCCGGCAAGTGGTGGGGCAGCAGAACACAAAATCAGAACTTTTAGAAGTCAGCTCCACTAAGGGATGTCACTCCAGAGGCTAAGTGGGGGATGGAGCCCTCAAGGGGACAGTGTGGTCTCAGGACCTGTGGGGACACAAAAAGACCAGGGGTGTCTGAATGTGGCAGAGATCATAGGTATCCAAGCAAGGAAGCCTGCTGTAGAGATGGAGCTGAGAACTGGGCTTTCAGATCAGGATTACCTTAAACCATGATCCACAGGTACAGTCAGGTCACTGCTCTTTAACCAGGGACCCCGCAGGTTGAAATTCCAGAGGGACCCCCATCCCTCCTCTGGGAGGAGCTGCATGGGAGCACGCTGCAGAAATCTGCTTGGTTTGGAGATTCAAAACAGGGCTGTGCACCAGAGATGGAGGTGCCCAGTCACAGGCTGGGTGAGCACAAAGTGCGGCCAGAGACCAGGGAGACAGGAGTGATTGACTGCTTTTCTCTGAGGGCAAACTGAGGAGTGGGATCCCAAGCTCTCAGCTCAAATAGGGCCAGAGATTGGGAGGCTGCCATCATTATTCCCATTTTCCAAAGCTGTATGGAAACCATTCAGGAAAAAAACTCCTGAGAGTGAAGCCCAGCAAATTGCTTTGCCTGGCCCCTGGTAAGGGTGGTGCAATTCCGCCTCAGGCAAAGAGAGTTGAGAATCCAGCAACAGACCTTTTACCCAGAAGATCAGCAAGAATATCCAGTCAAGACCAAGATCAATGAGAACTGTGGAACTCCAGAGCTAGGGGAAAGGAACACATGGCTTTTTTTCCCATGATCCTTTAGTCTTTCAAAGTTATTTTTTAAATTTTCTTTTTCTTATTCTATTTTTTTAAATTTTTTCTTTCCTATTTTAACTTTTAAATTATTTTATCTTATCATACCTTATAAAAATCTTTTTTTTAATTTTCATTGTTATAGTCATATTTTCTCCCTTCATTGAATTTAACCTTATTTTTTATATACAGATAGGTTTTCTTTTTCTTTATAATTTTGGAATACAATTTCTTCTAAGATCAAAATATACCCTAAATCTAGCACATGGCTTTGTTCTAGTCTCCAGCCTGGTCACATTCATTCCTCTTTTTTTTTCTCACTTTTTGCAACCAACTTATGATCTTATAAATTCCTTTTTAAGAATCTTTTTAAATTTTTATTTTTATAGTCATATTCCATCCCTTCATCATGTTTACTATTATTTTGTATATATATGTGTTTTATATATGTATATATTATATATATATATATATATTTTTTTTTTTTTCCTTTCCTATAAATTTTGGGAGATAGTTTCTTCTAAGAGAACAAAATACACCAAAATCAAATGTGTGGCTAAGTTCTATTCACCAGTCTAATATATATATAATATATATAATATATATATATATATATTATATATATTACACTGGTGATATATATATATATTTCCCCCCTTTCTTCTTTCTAGTGTTTGGTGTCTTCTGATTTGGTTAGTGTATATTTTTCTGGGGTTGTTGCTACTCTTGTAGTATTGTGTCCTCTCATTCATCTATTCTTATCTGGATAAAAAGAAAAGGTGGAAAAAGTCACCAAAAAAAAAAAAAAAAAAAGGAAAAGAAAAAGAAAAAGAGGCAGTACTGATAGCTAAGGACCTAATCAATACTGACATATTACTATGTCAGAACTAGAGTTTAGAATGACTATTATCTAGGTGCTAGCTGGGCTCAAAAAAAGCATGGAACAAAAACAATGAATACTGTTATGCTGAAAATAAATAAAAAAATGATTTAAAAAATTTAAAAAAAACTTCATTCCGTTATTAAAAAAAAAAAAAGCATGGAAGATATTGGAGAATCCCTTTCTGGAGAAATAAAATGCCTTTCTGGAGAAATAAAAGAACTAAAATCTAACCAAGTTGAAATAAAAAAAGCTATTAATGACATACAATAAAAAAATGGAGGCTCGAGGAGGAGTCAAGATGGCGGAGAAGTAGCAGGCTGAGACTACTTCAGGTAGCGGGAGATCAGCTAGATAGCTCATCTAAAGATTGCAAACACCTACAAATCCAACGGGAGATTGAAGAGAAGAAGAACAGCAATTCTAGAAACAGAAAATCAACCACTATCTGAAAGGTAGGACTGGTGGAGAAGTGAATCCAAGTGACTGGAAGAGTAGACCGCGGAGGGCGGGGCCGGCTCCCGGCGAGTGGCTGAGCAACGGAGCACAAAATCAGGACTTTAAAAGTCTGTTCCACTGAGGAACATTGCTCCAGAGGCTTAACTGGAGTGAAGCCCAGGCGGGGTCAGCGCTGGCTCAGGTCCCACAGGGTCACAGAAGGATCTGGGGTGTCTGAGTGTCGCAGAGCTTACCAGTATTAGAACAGGGAAGCCGGCTACAGAGACAGAGCCGAGGAGTAAGCTCTAAACTCGGGGTTACCTTGAACCGGTCGCAGGCTCGGTCAGCTCGGAGCTTGGCCAGAAGCCAGGGTGACGGGAGTAATTGGGCACTGTTCTCTGAGGGCGCACTGAGGAGTGGGGCCCTGGGCTCTCAGCCCCTCCAGGCCGGAGACCGGGAGGCCGCCATGTTCATTCCCGTCTTCCAGAACTCTACGGAAAGCACTCAGGGAACAAAAGCTCCCGAAAGCAAACCCAGCAAACCCGAGCAGGTTACTCTACTGGCCCCAGGTAAGGGTGGTGCAACTCCGCCTGGGGCAAAGACCCTTGAGAATCACTACAACAGGCCCCTCCCCCAGAAGATCAACAAGAATCCCAGCCAGGACCAAGTTCACCACCCAAGGAGTGCAGTTTCAAAACAAAGGAGAGTGGCGGAATTCCAGAGGAGAAGAAAGCAAAGCATGGAACTCATGGCTTTCTCCCCATGATTCTTTAGACTTGCAGTTAATTTAATTTTTTTTTCTTTTCAATTTTTTTTTCCTCTTCTTCTGCTAAACTTTTTTAACTTTTACCGTTTTCTTTTTTAACGTTTTTTAAATAGGTTTATCTAATATATATATATATATTTTTTTCCTTTTTATATTTTTTATCGGCTTTCTTTTTTTAATAGTTTCTTTTTTTTTTTTCTTTTCTGAACCCCTTTTTATCCCTTTTCTCCCCCCTCACGATTTGGGATCTCTTCTGATTTGGCTAAAGTATATTTTCCTGGGGTTGTTGCCACCCTTTTAATATTTTACTTGCTCCTTCATATACTCTTATCTGGACAAAATGACAAGGCGGAAAAATTCACAACAAAAAAAAAAGAACAAGAGGTAGTACCAAAGGCTAGGGACCTAATCAATATAGACATTGGTAATATGTCAGATATAGAGTTCAGAATGACGATTCTCAAGGTTCTAGCCGGGCTCGGAAAAGGCATGGAAGATATTAAAGCAACCCTCTCGGGAGATATAAAAGCCCTTTCTGGAGAAATAAAAGAACTAAAATCTAACCAAGTTGAAATCAAAAAAGCTATTAATGAGGTGCAATCAAAAAATGGAGGCTCTCACTGCTAGGATAAATGAGGCAGAAGAAAGAATTAGCGATATAGAAGACCAAATGACAGAGAATAAAGAAGCTGAGCAAAAGAGGGGACAAACAGCTACTGGACCACGAGGGGAGAATTCGAGGAGAAAGTGACACCATAAGGACGAAACAACATTAGAATAATTGGGATTCCAGAGAAGAGGAAACAGAGAGGGGAGCAGAAGGTATATTGGAGGAGAATTATTGGAGAGAATTCCCCAATATGGCAAAGGGAACAAGCATCCAAAATCCAGGTATTTCAGAGAAGCCCCCTCAAGATCAATAAGAATAGGTCCACACCCGTCACCTAATAGTAAAATTTACAAGTCTTAGTGACAAAGAGAAGATCCTGAAAGCAGCCCGGGAAAAGAAGTCTGTAACATACAATGGTAAAAATATTAGATTGGCAGCAGACTTATCCACAGAGACCTGGCAGGCCAGAAAGAGCTGGCATGATATATTCAGAGTACTAAATGAGAAAACCATGCAGCCAAGAATACTATATCCAGCTAGGCTATCATTGAAAATAGACGGAGAGATTAAAAGCTTCCAGGACAAACAAAAACTGAAAGAATTTGCAAATACCAACCAGCTCTACAGGAAATTTGAAAGGGGTCCTCTAAGCAAAGAGAGACCCTAGAAGTAGTAGATCAGAAAGAAATAGAGACAATATACAATAACAGTCACCTACAGGCAATACAATGGCACTAAATTCATATCTCTCATACTTACCCTGAATGTTAATGGGCTAATGCCCCAATCAAAAGACACGGGTATCAGAATGGATAAAAAAACAAAACCCATCTATATGTTGCCTACAAGAAACTCATCTTAAACCCGAAGACACCTCCAGGTTTAAAGTGAGGGGGTGGTAAAAGAATTTACCATGCTAATGAACATCAGAAGAAAGCAGGAGTGGCAATCCTTATATCAGATCAATTAGATTTTAAGCCAAAGACTATAATAAGAGATGAGGAAGGACACTATATCATACTCAAAGGAACTGTCCAAAAAGAAGATCTAACAATTTTAAATATCTATGGCCCTAACGTGTGAGACACAACAAAGGCAGGTCCTGAGAGGAAAGTATATAGCGGTACAAGCCTTTCTCAAGAAACCGAAAGGTCTCAGGTACACAACCTAACCCTACACCTAAAGGAGCTGGAGAAAGAACAAGAAAGAAACCCAAACCAGCAGGAGAAGAGAAATCATAAAGATCAGAGCAGAAATCAATGAAATAGAAACCAAAAAAACAATAGAAAAAATCAATGAAACTAGGAGGCTGGTTCTTTGAAAGAATTAATAAGATTGATAAACCCCATGGCCAGACTTATCAAAAGAAAAGAGAGAGGACCCAAATAAATAAAATCATGAATGAAAGAGGAAGATCACAACGAACACCAAAGAAATACAGACATTATAAGAACATACTATGAGCAATTTCTACGCCAACAAATTTGATAATCTGGAAGAAATGGATGCATTCCTAGAGACTATAAACTACCACAACCTGAACCAGGAAGAAATGGAAAGCCTGAACAGACCCATAACCAGTAAGGAGATTGAAACAGTCATCAAAAATTTCCAAACAAACAAAATCCAGGGCCAGATGGCTTCCCGGCGGAATTCTACCAAACATTTAAAGAAGAACTCATTCCTATTCTACTGAAACTGTTCCAAAAAATAGAAATGGAAGGAAAACTTCCAAACTCATTTTATGAGGCCAGCATCACCTTGATCCCAAAACAGACAAGAATCCCATCAAAAAACAGAACTACAGACCAATACCCTTGATGAACACAGATGCAAAAATTCTCACCAAAATACTAGCCAATAGGATTCAACAGTACATTAAAAGGATTATTCACCATGACCAAGTGGGATTTATTCCAGGGCTGCAAGGTTGGTTCAACATCCGCAAATCAATCAATGTGATACAACACATTAATAAAAGAAAGAACAAGAACCATATGATGCTCTCCATAGATGCTGAAAAAGCATTTGACAAAGTACAGCATCCCTTCCTGATCAAAACTCTTCAAAGTGTAGGGATAGACGGCACATACCTCAATATTATCAAAGCCATCTATGAAAACCCACCGCAAATATCATTCTCAATGGAGAAAAACTGAAAGCTTTTCCGCTAAGGTCAGGAACACGGCAGGGATGTCCTTTATCACCACTGCTATTCAACATCGTACTAGAAGTCCTAGCCTCAGCAATCAGACAACAAAGGGAAATTAAAGGCATCCAAATCGGCAAAGAAGAAGTCAAACTATCACTCTTCGCAGATGATATGATACTATATGTGGAAAACCCAAAAGACTCCACTCCAAAACTGCTAGAACTTGTACAGGAATTCAGTAAAGTGTCAGGATATAAAATCAATGCACAGAAATGAGTTGCATTTCTCTACACCAACAACAAGACAGAAGAAAGAGAAATTAAGGAGTCCATCCCATTTACAATTGCACCCAAAACTATAAGATACCTAGGAATAAACCTAACCAAAGAGACTAAGAACCTATACACAGAAAACTATAAAGTACTCATGAAAGAAATTGAGGAAGACACAAAGAAATGGAAAAATGTTCCATGCTCCTGGATTGGAAGAATAAATATTGTGAAAATGTCTACGCTACCTAAAGCAATCTACACATTTAATGCAATTCCTATCAAAGTACCATCCATTTTTTTCAAAGAAATGGAACAAATAATCCTAAAATGTATATGGAACCAGAAAAGACCTCGAATAGCCAAAGGATTATTGAAAAAGAAAGCCAAAGTTGGTGGCATCACAATTCCGGACTTCAAGCTCTATTACAAAGCTGTCATCATCAAGACAGCATGGTACTGGCACAAAAACAGACACATAGATCAATGGAACACAATAGAGAGACCAGAAATAGACCCTCAACTCTATGGTCACTCATCTTCGACAAAGCAGGAAAGAATGTCCAATGGAAAAAAGACATCCTCTTCAATAAATGTGTTGGGAAAATTGGACAGCCACATGCAGAAAAATGAAATTGGATCATTTCCTTACACCACACACGAAAATAGACTCAAAATGGATGAAGGATCTCAATGTGAGAAAGGAATCCATCAAAATCCTCGAGGAGAACACAGGCAGCAACCTCTTCGACCTCAGCCGCAGCAACATCTTCCTAGGAACATCACCAAAGGCAAGGGAAGCAAGGGCAAAAATGAACTATTGGGATTTATCAAGATCAAAAGCTTTTGCACAGCAAAGGAAATAGTTAACAAAACCAAAAGACAACTGACAGAATGGGAGAAGATATTTGCAAATGACATATCAGATAAAGGGCTAGTGTCCAAAATCTATAAAGAACTTAGCAAACTCAACACCCAAAGAACAAATAATCCAATCAAGAAATGGGCAGAGGACATGAACAGACATTTCTGCAAAGAAGACATCCAGATGGCCAACAGACACATGAAAAAGTGCTCCACATCACTCAGCATCAGGGAAATACAAATCAAAACCACCATGAGATATCACCTCACAGCAGTCAGAATGGCTAAAATTAACAAGTCAGGAAATGACAGATGCTGGCAAGGATGCGGAGAAATGGGAACCCTCCTACACTTTTGGTGGCAATGCAAGCTGGTGCAACCACTCTGGAAAACAGCATGGAGGTTCCTCAAAATGTTGAAAATAGAACTACCCTATGACCCAGCAATTGCACTGCTGGGTACTTACCCTAAAGATACAAATGTAGTGATCCGAAGGGGCACGTGCACCCGAATGTTTATAGCAGCAATGTCTACAATAGCCAAACTATGGAAAGAACCCTGATGTCCATCACAGACGAATGGATAAAGAAGATGTGGTATATATACACAATGGAATACTATGCAGCCATCAAAAGAAATGAAATCTTGCCATTTGCGACGACATGGATGGAACTAGAGGGTATCATGCTTAGCGAAATAAGTCACTCGGAGAAAGACAACTATCATATGATCTCCCTGATATGAGGGAGAGGAGATGCAACATGGGGCGTTGAGGGGGTAGGAGAAGAGTAAATGAAACAAGATGGGATTGGGAGGGAGACAAACCATAAGTGACTCTTAATCTCACAAAACAAACGGAGGGTTGATGGGGGGAGGGGGGTTGGGAGAGGGGGGGTGGGGTTATGGACTATTGGGGAGGGTATGTGCTATGGTGAGTGCTGTGAAGTGTAAACCTGGCGATTCGCAGACCTGTACCCCTGGGGATAAAAATATATGTTTATAAAAAATAAAATTAAAAAAAAAGAATTAAAAAAAATGGAGGCTCTTACTGTTAGGATAAATGAGACAGAAGAGAGAATGAGTGATATAGAAGACCAAGTGATGGAGAATAAAGAAGATGAGAAAAAAGAGAGACAACTACTGGACCACAAGGGGTGAATTTGAGAGATAAATGATGCTGTAAGATGAAACAAATTTAGAATAATTGGGATACCAGAAGAAGAAGGAAGAGGTGGAGGAGGACAAGGAGGAGGAGGAGGAGGAGAAGAAGAAGAAAGAGAGAGGGGGACAGAAGGAATATTGGAGTAAATTATAGCAGATAATTTCCCTAATTTGGCTAAGGGAACAAGCATCAAAATCCAGGAGGCACAAAGAACCCCACTCAAATCAATAAAAATAGGTCCACACCCAGTCATTGAATAGTAAAAGTTACAAGTCTCAGTGACAAAGAGAAAATCTTGAAAGTAGCCTTGGACAAGAGATTTGTAACATACAATGGTAGAAATATTAGACTGATAGCAGACTCATCCACAGAGATCTGGCAGGCCAGAAAGGACTCGCATGATATATACAGAGCACTAAATGAGAAAAATAAGCAGTGAGGAACAATATATCCAATTAGGCTGCCATTGAAAATAGGAGAGATAAAAGGCTTCCAGGACAAACAAAAATTAAAAGAATTTGAAAACACCAAACCAGCCCTACAGGAAATGTTGAAAGGGGTTCTCTAAGCAAAGAGGAGCCTAAAAGTAACAGACCAAAAAGAAATGGAGATGATATACAGTAACAGTCACCTTACAGGCAATACAATGGCACTAAATTCATATCTTTCAGTAGTTACCCTGAATATAAATGTTTTAAATGCCCCAATCAAAGACAGAGTTTATCAGAATGGATAAAAAAAGAACAACCATCAATATGCTGTCTACAAGAAACTCATTTAGACCCAAAGAAACTGTCAGATTTAAAGTGAGGGGGTGGAACAATTTGCCATGCTAATGGACATTAAAAGAAAGCTAGGGTGGCAATCCTTACACCAGATAAATTAGATTTTAAGCCTAACGCTGTAATAAGAGATGAGGAAGGACAATATATCCACAATTAAAGGGTCTGCCCAACAAGAAGATCTAAAATTTTAAATATCTATGCCCCTAATGTAGGAGCAACCAATTGTATAAACCAATTAATAACAAAATCAAAGGAACACATTGACAGTAATACAGTAATAGTAAGTGACTTTAATACCCCCCCACAGTGAAATGGAGAGATCATCTAAGCAAAAGATCAACAAGGAAATAAAGGCTTTAAATTATACACTGGACCAAATGGACATCACAGATATATTCAGAACATTCTACCTCAAAGCAACAGAATACACATTCTTCTCTAGTGTACATGGAACATCTCCAGAAGACATGACATCCTGGGTCACAAATCAGGTTTCAACCAGTACCAAAAGACTGAGATCATTCCTTGCATATTTTCAGACCACAGTGCTCCGAAACTAGAACTCAATCACAAGAAGAAAGTTGGAAAGAACTCAAATACATGGAGGCCAAAGAGCATTCTACTAAAGAATGAATGGGTCAACCAGGATATTAAGGAAGAATTGAGAAAAATTCATGGAAACAAATGAAAATGAAAACAGTTCAAAATCTTTGGGGCACAGCAAATGCGGTCCTGAGAGGAAAGTATATAGCAATACAAGCCTTTCTCCAGGAACAAGGAAGTTCTCAAGTGCACAACCTAACCCAACATCTAAAGGAGATGGAGAAAGTACAGCACAGAAAGCCTAAACCCAGCAGGAGAAGAGAAATCATAAAGATCAGAGCAGAAATCAATTAAATAGAAACCAAAAGAACAGTAGAACATATTGACGAAACTAGGAGCTGGTTCCATGAAAAAATTAACAAGATTGATAAGCCCCTGGCCAGACTTATCAAAAAGAAAAGAAAAAGGACCCAAATTAATAAAGTCATGAATGAAAGAGGAGAGATCACAACCAACACCAATGAAATACAAACAATTCTAAGAGAATATTATGAGCAACTATACGCCACCAAATTTGACAATCTGGAATGCATCCCTTTTGGGTGCATTCCTAGAGACATATAAACTATCCAAACTGTACCAGGAAGAAATAGAAAACCTGAATAGACCCATAACCAGTAAGGAGACTGAAGCAGTCATACAAAAAGCTCCCAACAAACAGAGCCCTGGGCCAGACAGCTTCTCAAGGGAATTCTACCAAACATTTAAAGAAGAATTAATACCTATCCTCTTGAAACTATTCCAAAAAATAGAAATGGAAGGAAAACTTCCGAACTCATTTTATAAGGCCAACATTACCTTGATCCCCAAACCAGACAGAGACCCCATCAAAAAGGGGAATTGCAGACCAATATCCTTGAGGAACGTGGATGTAAAAATTTTCACCAAAATGCTAGCCAATAGGATCCAACAGTACATGAAAAGGATTATTCACCACGGCAAGTGGGATTTATTCCTGGGCTAAAAGTTTGGTTCAACATCTGCAAATAAATCTGTGTGATGAAATACAAAATAAAAGAAAGAACAAGAACCATATGATACTCTCAACAAATGCTGAAAAACCATTTCACAAAGTATAGCATCCTTTCTTGATCAAAACTCTTCACAGTGTAAGACAGTGTAGACATAGAGGGCACATAACTCAATACCATCAAAGCCATCTATGAAAAACCCACAGTTAATATCATTATCAATGGGGAAAAACTGAGAGCTTTTCCCCTAAGGTCAGGAACATGGCAGGGATGTCCACTATCACCACTGCTATTCAACATAGTACTAGAAGCCCTAGCCTCAGCAATCAGACAGCAAAAAGAAATAAAATGCATCCAAATCAGCAAAAAAGATGTCAAACTCTCACTCTTTGTAGATGATATGATACTTTATGTGGAAAACCCAGAAGACTCCACTCCAAAACTGCTAGAACTCATACAGGAATTCAGTAAAGTGTCAGGATATAAAATCAATGCACAGAAATCAGTTGCATTTCTATACAACAAGAAGACAGAAGAAAGAGAAATTAAGGAGTCAATCCCATTTACAATTGCAACCAAAAGTGTAAGATACCTAGGAATAAATCTAACCAAAGAGGCAAAGAATCTGTACTCAGAAAACTACAAAGTACTCATGAAAGAAACTGAGGAAGACACAAAGAAATGGAAGAACAATTCAATGTTCATGGATTGGAAGAACAAGTATTGTGAAAATGTCTATACTATATAAAGTAATCTAAACATTTAATGCAATGCCTATCAAAATACCATCATTTTTTTTCAAAGAAATGGAACAAATAATCCTAAAATTTATATGGAAACAGAAAAGACCTTGAACGGCCAGAGGAATGTTGAAAAAGAACACCAAAGTTGGTGACATCACAATTCCAGACTTCAAGCTCTATTACAAAGCTTTAATCATCAAGACAGTATGGCACTGGCACAGAAACAGACACATAAATCAATGGAACAGAATAGAGAGCCCAGAAATGGACCCTCAACTCCATGGTCAACTCATCTTTGACAAAGTAGGACAGAATGTCCAATGGAAAAAAGACAGTCTCTTCAACAAATGGTATTGGAAAATTCGACAGCCACATGCAGAAGAATGAAACTGGACCATTTCCTTATACCACACACAATAGACTCAACATGGATGAAAGACCTCAATGTGAGACAGGAATCCATCAAAAACCTTGAGGAGAGGGGCACCTGGGTAGCTCAGTGGGTTAAAGCCTCTGTCTTCGGCTCAGGTCATGATACCAGGGTCCTGGGATCGAGCCCCGTATCGGGCTCTCTGCTCAGCATGGAGCCTGCTTCCTCCTCTCTCTCGGCCTGCCTCTCTGCCTACTTGTGATCTCTCTCTGTCAAAAAATAAATAAAATATTAAAAAAAAAAACAACCTTGAGGAGAACACAGGCAGCAACCTCTTTGACCTCAGCCACAGCAACTTTAGAAACATTGCCAAAGGCAAGGGAAGCAAGGGCAAAAATGAACTACTGGGACTTCACCAAGATCAAAAGCTTTTGCTTTGCAAGGAAACAGTCAACAAAACCAAAAGACCATGACAGAATGGAAGAAGATATTTGCAAATGCCATATCAGATAAAGGGCTAGTATCCATAATCTATAAAGAACTTATCCAACTCAACACTCAAAGAACAAATAATCCAATCAAGAAATGGGCAGAAGACATGAACAGACATGTTTGCAAAGAAGACATCCAAATGGTCAATAGACACATGAAAAAGTGCTCAACATCACTCAGCATCAGGGAAATACAAATCAAAACCACAGTGAGATACCACCTTACACCAGTGAGAATGGCTAAAATTAACAAGTCAGGAAATGACAGATGTTGGCAAGGATTCGGAGAAAGAGGAACCCTCCAACACTGTTGGTGGGAATGCAAGCTGGTGCAGCCACTCTGGAAAACAGTATGGAGGGTCCTGAAAAAGTTGAAAATAGAGCTACCCTACGACCCAGCCCCAATTGCTCTACTGGGTATTTACCCGAAAGATAGAAATGTAGTGATCTGAAGTGGCACATGAACCAAAATGTTCATAGCAGCAATGTCCACAATAGCCAAACTATGGAAAGAATGTAGATGTCCATCAACAGACGAATGTGTAAAGAAGATGTGATACACACACACACACACACACACACACACACACACACACACTGGAATACTGTGTAGCCATCAAAGGAAACAAAATCTTGCTATTTGCAATGATGTGGATGGAACTAGAGAGTATTAGGCTAAGCAAAATAGGTCAGTTAGAGAAAGACAATTATCATATGATCTCTGTGACATGAGGAATTTTAGAGGCAGGGCAGGAGGTTCTGTGGGGTGGGGAAGGAAAAAAAATGAAACAAGATAGGATCAGGAGGGAGACAAACCATAAGAGACTCTTAATCTCACAAAACAACTGAGGGTTGCTGCAGGGAGGGATGGTAGGGAAAGGGTGGTTGGGTTATGGACATTAGGAGGCTATGTGCTATGGTGAGTGTTGTGAAATGTGTAAGCCTGATTCACAGGCTTTACAGACATTACACCCCTGGGGCAAATAATATATCATATGTTAACTTTAAAAAGAATATTTAAAAAGATTTTTATTTATTTATTTGACAGAGAGAGACACGGTGAGAGAGGGAACACAAGCAGGGGAAGTGGGAGAGGGAGAAGCAGGCTTCCCGCTGAGCAGGGAGCCCGATGTGGGGCTTAATCCCAGGACCCTAGCATCATGACCTGAACCCAAGGCAGATGCTTAATTAACTGAGCCACCTAGATGTCCTGGAACTGATTAATATCTTGAGAAGAAAATATTTATCTAGTACTTTGCCAGTGTTTGTTATTTTGTGAACCATCAAAATCTTGGATCTCTAGGCTTGAACTATTTCTATTACTAAACTATAGTGTCTATCCACAAACTAAAGAGCAGATGAAGTACCACTAGAATATGCCATTCAAAGAGAGAAAGGAATATGTAATAAGAGCATTTCAAAAAACCATTTGAGCTTGGACAGGGATCAGTGCCAAACATTGAACATTTTTCTGCTGCATGTGGTGATGTTTGAATTGGGGTCCCCTTATTGGATAGAGAGATGATTGAAGTCTCACTGAATTCAAAAGTGACCTGGAAAACTATATTTGTCTTTCTTTCTTTGAAAAGGATTTGGAATCCAATCTTTACCCTCTAAATATAATATTTCAAGTGAATACTTTTTGAGGACATTATAATGACCCTGATTTCTTTTTTTATAGATCTGTCCTTCCTAGGTAAAATAATAATCTGACTTCTTAAGTGCTTTTAAATACAGCAATACAATTTTACCTATTTTGAAAAAGTCAATTTGAATGTAATCACAGATTCTATTAATTATTGCACCCTCAAAATCTATTTTCCCCATACTAAATGTTATGGTTTAGAATGAATACAGTAGACTACTGATATTCACAGGTTTGTGTTTTAAGATTTTGACAATTAGCAAAGACTATGAATGACTATGATGTGTAGTACTTTGTAATTTTCTGGAGATCTTCATTTGAATTAGCTGCTGGGAGGTAGATGATCAAAACTAAGTCACTTGGCTAATGATTGGGCACTCTCAGCCAGCAGTGGCATATCTGACAAACACCTATTTTCATGAACATAGGGCCTAAATCAAGCTGCTTTATATTGTCAGAGGCAACTCTATGCTGACACATGTGAAGTGGGCCAATGATCTAACACAATGACTTTCAGACCTTAGGGGGCATCAGAATTGTCGAGAGGGCTTTACTAAAACGCCAATTGCTGGTTCCCATCCCACCCCATTATGGTCTGAGTTGGAAACTGAAAATCTATATTCTAACAACTTTCAAGCATTCCAAGGCGATCTTTGAGAGCCACTGATCTAAAAGATTTTATCCATGACATCATTAGAAGAAAAGGTGTTACAACCTGCTATAGGAGGGGACCTTTAGAAATTTTCTTATTGGTCATTGCTTTTGATTTTAGAAAGCAAAGCATAATAAGAACCAGAACCTCTCCTTTGCTCAAGACAGGTCAGTCTCCTTATGAGGAGGTAGGTAAGGAAATGGGAGCCATTAATAAGGATTCTTTTCATTTTAATCTCTCCATTTGGTTTTTGATTAAGTTTTTTTTTTATCAATGTCCTACTGTTTTATGTGTATATATCTTTCTTTCTTGGCTAAATTCATGCTTAACTTCTTTGTTTTTTAGTCATTATATAAATGGGATTATTTCTTTCTCAGATGTTTCACTGGTGTATAGAAATGCAACTTTTTTTTTTTTTTTTTTTTTTTAGAGAGACAACAGGAGTGGGGGAGAGAGGGAGAGAAAGATCATTTTTTTGCTTTGTTTTATTTCTTAGAAAGGGGTTAGGGGGAGGGAGAAGGAGAATCTTAAGCAGGCTACATGCCCAGAACAGAGCTTGATGCAGACCCTGAGATCATGACCTGAGCTGAAATCAAGTCAGATGTTTAACTAATTGAGCCACGCTGGTGCCCCAACAACTGATTTTTGTATATCAATTTTATGTCCTGAAACTTAACTGTGTTTATTATTTCTAACAATTTTTGGTGGAATCTTTACTTCAATAAAATAAGGAATCTTTGGGGGTACATAAAGGAGAGGGCAGGCTTATTTATGCATGTTCCAGTAACAGAGGCTTTCTACAATGGAGTAAATTCAAATTGCTATGAATTTATAAGGCTCCCAAATCAGAACCACTCAGATTTGTTCATTCAGGTCAAAAATCAAAGAGGAATCCAGAGAAACTCTACTGTTAACAACAGTTCACCTGCTCAAGCACTTTCTCTCTACCTCTAGAGCTGGCATGGTGACAGCCAGATTAAGATCCAAGGATTTGGGAAGCAGCCACCTCAAAGATTCAACAAGACAAAAATGTCAGTGATATTTTGAAAGTTGTCTCATACATAAACATATAATAATGAATGCATAAGAATTTATCATCACCATATGTTTTTATATAATCACTGGCTTTCAAGATGTTCTAAAGCAGCACTAATACAGATATCCAGGGGGATATCTTAGTCAAATCTTTGACAGATTTTCCTCGTGTCCCTGTTGGTGAAATTCTTCATGGGTAAATTACTCTAGTTTAAAGTAATCACTTTTCCTCATTTGATCCTTAGAGGAACAATTGTGTTCCTCACAAAATGCTCCCTAAATTTTAAGCTAATGATTTAAAAAAATACCATCTTTTCTTTCCTTTCTCATTTATTCAAATAAATAAGCACGTACCCCTAGTACTAGGCTAAGTACCAAGGCTATAGATGAATTAAGTTTGACTCTGTTGTCATGACACAACCAACATCAGGGAAAATTACAGGTTTCTAGGAGAGGGCATAAGAATGGATTAAGTTTGGGGCGCCTGGGTGGCTCAGTGGGTTAATGCCTCTGGCCTTCGGCTCAGGTCATGATCGCAGGGTCCTGGGATCGAGCCCCATGTCGGGCTCTCTGCTCAGCAGGGAGCCTGCTTCCCTTCCTCTCTCTGCCTGCCTCTCTGCCTGCTTGTGATCTCTGTCTGTCAAATAAATAAATAAAATCTTTAAAAAAAAAAAAAAAGAATGGATTAAGTTTGAGCTGAGGAACAGTTTTCCCAGTCTTGGGAAACTGTTCTGTGTAGTGGAGAGAGAAAAACTTTGTGGTTCAAACAGAGCAGGAAAGAGAGAGGGAAGGGTATAAAGACCATAGCATTCATGACCTTGTTGAAGATTTGGTCTTTAACTTAAGAACATTAGAAACCATTGGAAGAGTTACAAGTTAGGTGTGGTATGAGCAGATCAGATTTTTTTTTTTTTTAAATGATTGCTATGGCTGATGCAGTGTGGGACTGCACTAGAAAGGACTAGTGTGGCAAGATGGTAATTACTGTATTATTTCACACCAGACATGATGGTGGCTTAGACTAAAATAATGATAGAGAACATGAAAAAGTAGGAGCCAATTGGATATACATTCAGAAGGGAAGACAATCGAGATACTTTGGTGATGAAGTGAATAAGGTAGAGTCAAGGTAGAGGGAATTCTCAAGGCTATGAATAGTGATGTCACTTGCTCCAAGTTCAGAGATGGGGGAGAGCAGGAATTTATTTTCAGTTTGAGATGCCAATGAGCTTTCTTAAGAAGGTGTCACAGGTAGGCAGGTCTCTCTCTGCAAGTCTGGGGTTCAAAACTAATTAACGTTTAGCCATGTTGGTCATTAGTATCTGTAGAAGGAATGCTGCATAGTGGCTAGTTTGGGCTTTGGATTCAAAGGCCTAGGGGCAGGACCCAAGATATCATGAATTCCCAGAGAAAGACTTTGAAGTAGCTTAGAAACTGCCTTTTTCTTTTTTTAATGGTTTTCTGGTTCTATTCCATTAGCAACCACATAGCAAACATGATTTTATGGTTCACTTAGTCTATATCTTGAAACCAGAAGAAACATGTATAATGGATTTCCATTTGGCTCTGCCAGATGACTAGCTGACCAGAGACTGGATAAGAAGGCTAAACTCATGGGGATCAATAAACAAAACAAACAGCAACTCTGTCCTACTCTGGAGACTTCTTTATATATTTTGGTTTTTTACTCAAATTGCTTGGTACCCCAGTTAATGACTCTCTATGAGATGAACCCTATGACAAACAGTTCTGATTCCAGTGACAGTCAGCTCTTTAACAATACCAGGCACTAATTGGTTTACTTAGGAGATGTCATCAGCAGAATCAGTGAGTCCTAGGTATGAAATCTACATTTAAATGCAGTTTGAAGCAATAAACAAAATTCTTGGGGTATTTATACCAAAAATACTATTTTATGCAAGGGAAAAAAATTACATTTTTCATATTTGTATATAGACCTTGCTTTTCTCTGTACTAGCTTGGGAGATAATCTCTCCCTCAGCTGAAGCAGAGTACAGTTTCATAGCAAAGTCATATTTAGAAAACAGTTTGTTTGCTTGTTTGTTTGTTTATTTATTTGTCAGGGACAGAGGGAGAGAGAGCGAGCGAGCACAGGCAGACAGAGAGGCAGGCAGAAGCAGAGGGAGAAGCAGGCTTCTGCCGAGCAAGGAGCCCGATGTGGGACTCGATCCCAGGACGCTGGGATAATGACCTGAGCCAAAGGCAGCTGCTTAACCAACTGAGCCACCCAGGCGTCCCTGGAAAACAGTATCTTAATATAAATTACTTAAGTGGCCATGATTTAAAAAAAAAAGTTTTCTCTAACATGGAAGATAATTTTCCTTCTGTTTTAAACTCTGATTAGAAGAATTCATTCAGTCTTATCACTCATGAGAGTTATACCTTTTAAAGTAATTAGTACATACTTACTACTCCTTGGAATAAATTCTGTGCCGTGCATTGTAACTTAGTTCTTAACCATTACAAGAGGCAAACACTATTTTATATATCTTACATCATATTCTTTTATATTAAAAATACATAAATCCTTGCTTAATATTGTATTTTATCTGTTTGTTTAAACAGTCAAATAAATTGAAGGTTAATTTATACTGAAGTGAAATGTTCAAGGTCATATAACTGTTTAGCATTTCTAAGAATTGAACCTTATGTGTGAACCTCAGTCTGAGCTCTTGACAACTAAAAAGATACTTTCAGAAACATTTTTATCTTTGTAAGATTTCACAACGTTCATGGCATCGTTTGCCTCCGTGAAATTAACAATTTGAATTAAATACTAATGTGAAAGGCCACCTTCAACAAAAGGTTCATGTACCATCTTTGGTATTTGGCACATGGGGCTTGGTCTCCTAAGAGAATTATTTTCTGAGACTAAATGCAACTACTGAGAATTACAGCAACTCGTTCAGAAGCAGCATCTACTTGCGATGAAATACTTGTCTTTAAAAATGATCAGTTCTCTTACATATTCAATTCCATCTCCAACTGTAAATTATTTAGAAAAGGTATCACTTCCGCAGTTCTAATAAAACCTATGAACTATTTCTCATGATATCATATTTATATGAGAATGTGAAAATCTCCATCTTCTCCATCTTTTGTGCCAAAATAAAGTATACCAAAGCTGCTGAAAACTTATATTAAAGCATTGAAATTATGTTTCAAAAAATAATCAGGAAATATTCAGTCTCTTTCTGTATGAGTGAAACTAATTAAGAGCCTAATGTATTTGTGAGCAAATGGAGATAACAAGTCAATGGCATAAAAGGTTGCAAGTAGGTGTCTACTTTGTTTTAAAATGAAAACCACACTACTCACTGTGTGCCTACTGTTTTAATGCACATCTCTTCCTTAATGAGTTCCGAGTAATAAAAAAAGAATTATACTAGAAACTTCAAATGGCATTATAAAATGTATGAAAAGGGTTTGCATAAGGTTTCTCGTCTATCCAGGAGATGAAGTGTATAATTCACTAAAACCCGGGATATTAATAGCTTCTATATCTGGACTGAACAGTCTTAGATAGAAATGAAAATTTCATAGGAATATAGTTTAAAACCATGTTCTCAGAAGAAGGTGAGAGAGTTGGAAGATATTTTTACTTAAATTTGTGCCTTGCCATATGTGGACATGCGAAGGATGGTTGAACTTTTTCTTTTGTATAGAAAACACCAGAAATATGCCTAAGGGGCATTGCTGATTTTACCTGACACACAGTGATTTCAGCCTTTTCTTGGGAGACACCCTCTGCCTTTACTCTATCATGATTTTAATGTCCCAAAGAAAACATGTTGAAATGTCTTAAAAGGCCTTCCGTACATCACTGGAAAATATTTTCCATTCAAATCCTGATCTAGGGACTTAATTTAGAAAAGTCTTTATTATTCACATAATCTTTAGATCTTAGGGCATTTGACAAGAGTGTTAATAGACAAACCATTTCTCAAATAAATCAGCCAGCAAATCTCAAGTATTAGTTCCTGTTAAGTGAACCCTATAATTCTATCTTGCAATTAGTTCTAATAAAACACATACATCATAAAATGGAAATTAAATTTCAAAAATCTGAGATTCTTGGACAGTACTGGATACATATATCCATGGATATAAACTCTGTATTTTAGTCTGTTACATATATTTTCCTAAGTTCTGTCCTGTGCTAACATCTTCAGAGACAAAAAAGCCCTGAATATTTAGACAATAATTAGGAAATATAAACAAGTATGAGGTCGTATATTCTAGAATTTCAAATATAAATGTACTTGCAGTTTGTCTCCAGCATCGACTGATTAGCTTCATCTTCCTCATGATTAAATTTAACATGGTAATCCCTTCTGAAGTAAAACAGATCTAAAGTCATCGGATGAAGGTGAGCAAGGCAGGTTCCAGATGGGGGCTTAGGGGGATGGGAGGCATGGAGTGATCAGAGATCAGATGATCAGGTATGAGAAGGGGTCTTCATGAACAAGTATGGGGTAAGGTGGAGGAGGTAGCATGTGGTTCTTGTCAGAGTCCAAACAGGCTATGGAGGGCTACCTGGGTTGTGGTTTTAGAGCCCAAGAGGGGTATGGAGGACATCTCTGTGGAAGATGGTCTGCCACAATTATCTGAGCCAGAGAAGAGTGACAGTATCACCCAAAATGGAAAGCAGCCTGACTGAGGAGGACTATAGAAGGGGAAGATTTGGTGGGGTTGTTGGTAGGGGACAGTGCTCAGTTCAACGTATATGAACATGGACAGGGGTAGGAGATGTGATGAGTGTGTTGACGGGTGATGGTGTCATTTCTGAACACAGGGAGATTGACCAAATGAATAAATACCTTAAGAGGCATGGGTTTCTTACTACCAAAGAAAGGATTAAGAGACAGAAATGTCAGAGAGACCAAATAGATGTCCACTCTTAATGGGAAGGCACCAAGGAAGCCCTTGCAAAGTTCTAATATTTGATTAGTGAAACTAATCAACCAGTGAAATCATACTATAAACTGACAGATGAGTCTCAGACAAGCCTCACATTTTCCTGAGACATGGTGCATAATTATGCATCACAAATTTAAAGGCGTGAATTAAAGGCTCAATTCACCCACCTGCAGATTAAGTAGTCTTAAACTTAGGATGGGTGAATGCATGGGGTAAATCAGACTAACTCATCCTGGTGGGGACAGGCGATCCTTCTCCTCCATAAACAAAGAACAGTAAGCTACCGTGTCTCATGAGACTAGCACAGGAAAAGAAAAAATGTTATCATGACCCAAGAGATATTCCATACTCAACTATGACATATGCTTTAAGTGTTTTGTCTCAATTCTCACTGCAACCCACTATAGACATTGGTAATAGAGATACTGTAAGACCATTTTACAATGAACAATACAAAGCTTAGAATTTAAATACATTACTAGTTGGGACATTGGACAAGTATATTATAGGATTAAAGATCTTATTCTGATTTCAAGCCCATACTTTTTAGCCTTTATACTCCCTCCCTAAAGTGAAATAAAAGTAGTCTCCCAAAAGCAGTAGGTCTTTAGATGTTGCACTATTCCACTTGCTAGACTTCAGTAACCCTCTTACAATAAATACTATTTTCTCAGGACATATTTGGATTGTGTCTTCAATGGAAAAAAATAGTGAGGAAGTGTGGCTCTAAGATAATCAAGTGTTTTCTAAGTAAATGAGTTATTCCTATTCTCACAATAACAATCTATACATTTTAAAAGCAAGGTGATTTTCTTCTTGCTCTTATTTCTGATGGCTGTCACTCATGGTGCCTTGTTGCCTTATGTGCTTATTGATTATTAACTGCTTGCTGCCCATTTTGTTTATAAGCTTATATAGGAAGCTTCTTTGAGGCATGGGTTAAAGTTGAACACCACCTGAAAGGGTTATCATCTGGTTCTGGCATGGGGCTTAAATGTACTTCTACTGGAAACACATCTAAATTCCTGGTTTGGATCAGCATCTTTGGACTGACCATTTGGGGTGAATTTATGTTGCAAACTTGTGGAAATGTCAGCTTGTGCTTACATATTTTCAGGAAAGATGCTTTATTCCTTCATTCGGTACCAAGTTTGGAGACAGGCAGTTACCATAATTTCATCTGGGAACAGAGTTATTTCTAATCCACCGTTACATGAAGGGAATAGTATTCTGGAGTTCCAACTAGAAGAAAAGAGGGTTTCTGCTTTGATTTTCTCATATGGGCTCAGCCTTAAAATTGTTTTCTTCTGTACCAGCATCCACCCTAGCCTTGTGAAATACCAAAAAACGAACCTCAAAAAAACTAAAATTTGCACATAAAATACAAGGTGAAATCTGACTTCAGTGTTCCAATCAATCTCAGGGTCTGGGCTTCACTCAGCTATTGCTCTAAATTCTTTACTTTTTTTTTTGTCAGACTATCTATGCATTTCTTTCTTTCTTTCTTTTTTTCATTTTGTTATTTTCAAAAGAAAGTTCGGTCCTAGTTCCTCATCTTCTACATCACCAGAAATGAAACCTAAAAGCATAAGTGTTTCAAGATTTATTCAGTTAAACTCTAGACTTCAGTAATACACATTGCTGAAATTAATTTGAGGGAAAAACTATTACAGATAGTGTGGATGATCTCATAACTTTCTCTTTAAAGAAGAAATTTAACATATGTTAATCTTTCCCCTTGCTAATGTATTTCTTTTCTTTTCATTGAAAAACCAATAATTTTCTTTTAATATTTTAAGGGATAATGAGTTCTTGAGAGGCCTACAGAGAAACTTATATTCTATACTAGTTTCAATAGGAAAAGAAGCTGTACCACTTGGTAAATGACAATCTCTTTGGATACACCTGAAAAAAGTTATCACCAAAGGAAAGGTTTGTGTTTCTTATAACTACTCAATCGTGGACAAGAACAATATATGGATGTAAAGATTCAGTCATAAGAAGGCCATTCTGGGATGAAAATATCATTTGTTACCACAGAAATTTGAATGTGTTGATTTTATTTATTTTTTTATTTTTTTTAAAGATTTTTATTTATTTATTTGACAAACAGAGATCACAAGTAGGCAGAGAGGCAGGCAGAGAGAGAGAGGAGGAAGCAGGCTCTCTGCTGAGCAGAGAGCCCGATGTGGGGCTCGATCCCAGGACCCTGGGATCATGACCTGAGCTGAAGGCAGAGGCTTTAACCCACTGAGCCACCCTGGTGCCCCGAAAGTGTTGATTTTAAATCAATGCATAATTTCATGGCAGTCACTCTCTACTTGTAATTCTGGTGTGTCATTTGGTCTCAAAAGACCTGATCTAAAGTTGGTAATGCTTATTACATTAAAACTTGCCAATGCCACTTGGAAAAATTAAACTATGTTAGTTAATTAAAATATGCAGTATTTAATATGGTACTTCAAATTATTACAGATGCTTGACAGATATACAAGGGGTTCAGCAACTTATGTTTTAGAATTCAGTGATTGGATTTGCTTCTTTGAGTCTTCTGCATAAGCCTGCACTTCACAAAGTTAATATATTGGAATGTGTCATGAGTAACCCTACAGTTTATTTTTACTTACACTTATTTTGCATGAAATACAGGCTTTTAGTACTTATACTTGTTCTGTATGAAATACATGTTTTTAAATATTACATAGTCAAATCCTCTTGTTTGAGGTCTGATAAAACAAGAAACAAATTTCCTCTTGTTTAGTTAAGTCCCAAGAAAAACTAGAAAGAGCAATGCTTGGCAAATGCACAAATGATTGCTTGTGAATTTTATATAAACATTGAACTTGGTTTGGGCAAGATATTCCATTGATTGGTTTCACAATGAAATTCACCTATTAGGTAATAATATCAAAATATGTTTTGAGAATAATAGTGTTGCCTGGCACAGTATCTGACAATAAGAGCATTAATAGTCAATCAAATATCATCAATCACTAAATAAACTATATAACAGGTTTATACATTTAAAATAGCCCAATAAATATCTAATATTTATTATCCTTAGTTTTGTTAACTTGTCAAACAGCTGGTCTAGATCAGAGTTTTTAGCCATGTGAATGCATGGGTGATCCTTGGGCCCTTGGAATTATGTGCCAAATTAAAAGTTGAATGCCTAATTTTTTTTTTTTCCTTCCTGGGGAAAGAATCATCACTTCTAGGAGATCCTTCCATTGTTTGAGATGCATCAATTTTAAATATCACTATCTTAAGTAAAAGTGGATTTGTCACCAGCTAAACCCCAAGACTTGGCCTTGACTGCCTGCCTGCTTGTACTCACTAACTTTTGTCTTACACTTTTCCCTAAGCTCTTCTTTTCAGTTTTCCTCTTTACTCAGACAAAAAACTCATAAACACCCCCAGGTGATGGCAACTGTCTTGGCAGAATCTCCTGCTGGCCCAGACCACCCACACTGCTAGAGTTAAACCCAACTCATGACTGCACAGATGGACAATTGAGTGACTGCTGGAATGACCTACAATTACCTTTACCTCATTATAATATTAAAATCTCCACCCAAGGAGGAGCATCAGCCTCACTTACATAACATACAACGTATGTATAGCCATGTTTCCCTATGCCTACCTCTGCATAGGATGAAAAGACTTCCTTATCTAAGTATTCATTGTAACCCTAAACAAAAGGAACTTATTCACCCCTTTTTGGGGAGTCACAGCTTAGGGAGCCATTTGCTGTGAGCTTCTTTGCTGAAAAAAAATTTCTCCGTGAGACAACTCAACCTGGAACAGTTTCTTACTCAAGAAGGAGAAAACTTATGTTGGTTGGGTTACAGATTTATTCTGTAATATTTTTGGATCAAGGTATTTCTCCCATCAACATAGTGGTCTCTTACTAGAACCACGAGGAAAAAAATACTCTAAATATAGCCAAGTCTAGGGATTTCAAAAAAACCCAAACCATTATGAGGCTCAATCATTGCTATTTCCTAACATAAGAAAACCTCACAAGTGTGTAAACTTCACAATGGCAGGAATTTCTTTTGCCTTTTTAACTGACTAAATTTCCTAGCACCTTGAGTGGCACCTTAAAATTCAAATGGACATTTTTCTTTTTAAAGAAGAGACTTATTGCCTATATTTCAACAATTCAGAGATCTATTATAAATGCTTAATAAACTTACAGGATGCAAAATTCAATATCCCTATAAGTCCCAAGTTATATAAATTTTAAATATTATGTGTGAGTTACTTTGTATACTCAGATTTTGGAACAGCCTGTAATGATTAACTCAAAAAATATCCAAAGCTAGCTCTCAGCTCAGGGTTACCTTAAACCATGATCCAAGGCACAGTTGGACCACTGATCTTTGAGCAGGGACCTCCACAAGTAGCAGATCCAGAGAGACCCCTTCCTTCCTCCTCTGGAAGGAGCGGCACAGGAGTGCATGGCAGGAACCTGCTGGGTTTGGAGGCTTCAAATACGGCCATGTGCCAGAGACAGAAACACTCAGTCACAGGCCAGGTGAGCACAGATCATGCCCAGAGACCAGGGAGATAGGAGGGACTGACTGCCGGAGACGGGGAGGCCACTATCTTCATTCCCATCCTCCAAAGCTCTACAAAAAGAGCTCAGAGAACAAAAGCTCAGGAAAGTGAACCCCAGCAGATTACTTAGCCTGGCCCCAGCAAAGGCAGTGTAATTCTGCCTCAGGCAAAGACATTTGAAAATACCCTCAACAGTCACCTCCCCCAGAAGATCAGCAAGAACATCTAGCCAAGAACAAGTTCACTGATCAATGAGAACTAGGAACTCCAGAGCTAGGGAAAAGCAGCACATAGAATTCATGGCATTTTCCCCATGATCCTTCAGTCTTGCAAAGTTAATTTTTTTTAATTTTAGTTTTTCTTATTCTATTTTTTTAACTTTTCCTCTTTCTTCTTTTAATGTTTTTAAATTATTTTATCTTATCAATACCTTTTTTTAAAAAGATCTTTTTAAAAATTTTCATTGTTATAGTCATATTTTATCCCTTCATTGTATTTTACCTTATTTTTTGTATACATATAGGTTTTCTTTTTCCCTTAAAATTTTGGGATGTAATTTCTTCTAATAGATCAAAATATACCCTAAATGTAGCTCCAACCTGATCACATTCTCTCCTCTTATTTTTCTTTCCAACCAAGTTACCTTATCAGTTCATTTTTTAGAGTCTTTTCAAATTTTTTTGATTTTTAAATTTAAGTTTAAATAAAAAATTAAATTTAATTTAAAAAATTTTAAAATCAAATTTTTAAAATTTTAAAATTCATCTTTATAATCATATTTCATCCCTTCATCGTGTTTACCCTTATTATTGTATATATAAGTTTTTCTTTCTTTAAAATTTTGGGAGGTAGTTTCTTCTAAGAGACCAGAATATACCCAAAATCAAGTGGGTGGCTCTATTCTATTCACCAATATATGTGTATATATATATATGTGTGTGTGTGTGTGTGTGTGTGTGTGTGTGTATTTATGTATTTCTTTCCACCTCCATCTCCCCACAGTTATGGGTCTCTTCTGATTTGGTTAGCGTATATTTTTCTGGAGTTTTTGCCATCCTTTTAGTATTTTACTCTCTCATTCATATATTCTTATCTGGATAAAATGACAAGGTGGAAAAAGTCACTACAAAAAAGAGAAGAAGAGACAGTACCAACCACTAGGGACCTAATCAAAACAGACATTGGTAATATGTCAGAACTAGAGCTCAAAATGATAATTATCAAGGTGCTAGCTGGGCTCAAAAATGGCATGGAAGATATTAGAGAATCCTTTCTGGAGAAATAAAATGACTTTCTGGAGAAATAAAACAACTAAAATCTAAACAAGCTGAAATTTAAAAAGCTATTAATGAGGTGCAATAAAAAATGGAGGTTCTTACTGCTAAGATAAAAGAGGCAAAAGAGAGAGTTAGTGATATAAAGACCAAATGACAGAGAATAAAGAAGCTGAGCAAAAGAGAGACAAACAACTACTGGACCATGAGGGGAGAATTTGAGAGATAAGTAATACCATAAGATGAAGCAATATTAGAAAAATTAGGATACCAGAAGAAGAAGAAAGAGAGAGTGGGGTGTAAGGGCCTGGTTGGCCAGAGGGAGCCATTTCATTGTGGGCTTGGGTTGACCCTGCCCCTCCCGGAGGAACTTGCTTGCAAAACCCGGATATAGGGGTGGGCCAGGCTGCATGGAGACATCCAATCAGTGGGGCGCTCATATATTTACTGTGGTAAGTTGATATTCAATTGGTCACCAGTACTGCCAACCTAGCATGACTGTGCAGTTTTCCCTGTGTATTGCAATTTCATTGGCCACCTGTGTATGGACCAGGCTCAACCACCTCTATAAAGGTTAGGCTGTGAGGCAGGGAAGTAGTAGTGATAGCGTCAGGGTAATAGGGAGCAGCATCGTCGGGAGTGTCGGGAGCATTGGGGTAGTCCTCAGTAGCGTCATGAGCATCGCCGGGGAGTGGCCTCACTGGGGAGCGGCCCCGCCGGGACCGTTGTCATCAGGAAGCGGCCTCGCTGGGGAGCAGCGCCGCCAGGATCATCATCATCGGCTAAGGGGAGTCGTTGGGTAGGGGGAATCATGGGGTAGGGGGAATCGTTGGGTAAGGGAAGTAGTTGGGTCAGTGTCCTGGTCGTCGTCGCCTCTTTGTAAGAGACGGCCCAGACTGGTCGGTTTGATTTTCAATGCTTGGCGTGAAATAAAGCTTTGCTTGACTTTTGCTTTGTGTCAGTCTCATTCCTTTGATCACAGACCCTAACAGGGGGCAGAAGGTATATTGGAGTAAATTATAATAGGGAACTTCCCTAATATGGCAAAGGGAATATGTATCAAAATCCAGGAGGCACAGAGAACCCCACTCAACATCAATAAGAATAGGTCCTACCCCATCATCTAATAGTAAAACTTACAAGTCTTAGTGACAAAGAGAAAAACCTGAAAGCAGCCTTGGACAAGAGGTCTGTAACATACAATGGTAGAAATATTAGATGGATAGCAGACTTATCCACAGAGATCTGGCGGATAAGAAAGGACTGGCTTGATATATTCAGAGCACTAAACGAGAAAAACATGCAGCCAAGTACAATATATCCAGTTAGGCTGTCATTGAAAATGGAAGGAGAGATAAAAAGCTTCCAGGGCAGGGTGTCTGGGTGGCTCAGTGGGTTAAAGCCTCTGCCTTCAGCTCAGGTCATGATCTCAGGGATTGAGATCCCTGGGATTGAGTCTTGCATCTGAGCTCTCTGCTCAGCAGGGAGCCTGCTTCCCCCCTCTCTGCCTGCCTCTCTGCCTATTTGTGATATCTCTCTCTCTCTGTCAAATAAATAAATATTTAAAAAAAAAAAAGCTTCCAGGGCAAACAAAAATTAAAAGAATTTGAAAACACCAAACCAGCCCTACAGGAAATATTGAAAGGGGTCTTCTAAGCAAAGAGAGCCTAAAAGCAAGAGACCAGAAAGAAATGGAGACAATATACAGTAACAATCACCTTATAGGGAATACAATGGCACTAAATTCATATCTTTCAGTAGTTACCCTGAATATGAATGGATTAAATGCCCCAATCAAAAGACAGAGTTTATCAGAATGGATTAAAAAAAAAAATCAATATGCTGTCTACAAGAAACTCATTTTAGACCCAAAGACACCTCCAGATTTAAAGTGAGGGGGTGGAAAACAATTTACCATGCTAATGGATATTAAAAGAAATCTAGGGTGGCAATCCTTACACCAAATAAATTAGATTTTAAGCCTAACGCTGTAATAAGAGATGAGGAGGGACACTATATCCATACTTAAAGGGTCTGTCCAACAAGAAGATCTAACAATTTTAAATATCTATGTCCCAACATGGGAGTAGCCAATTATATAAACCAATTAATAACAAAATCAAAGAAACACACTCAAAGTAATAAAATACTAGTAGGTGACTTTAATAACCCTCTCATTGAAATGGACAGATCCTCTAAGCAAAAGATTAACATGAAATAAGGGCTTTAAATGACACACTGGACCAAATGGACATCACAGATATACTCAGAACATTCCATCTCAAAGCAACAGAACACACATTCTTCTCTAGTGCACATGGAACATCTCCAGAATACACCAAATCCTGGGTCACAAATCAGGTTTCAACCAGTACCAAAAGACTGAGGTCATTCCCTGCATATTTTCAGACCACAATTCTCTGAAGCTAGAACTCAATCACAAGAGGAAAGTTGGAACGAACTCAAATACATGGAGGCCAAAGAGCATTCTACTAAAGAATGAATGGGTCAACCAGGATATTAAGGAAGAATTGAGAAAAATTCATGGAAACAAATGAAAATGAAAACAGTTCAAAATCTTTGGGGCACAGCAAATGCGGTCCTGAGAGGAAAGTATATAGCGATACAAGCCTTTCTCCAGAAACAAAAAAGGTCTCAAGTGCACAACCTAACCCCACACCTAAAGGAGATGGAGAACGTACAGCACAGAAAGCCTAAACCCAGCAGGGGAAGAGAAATTATAAAGATCAGAGCAGAAATCAATGAAATAGAAACCAAAAGAACAGTAGAACAAATCAACGAAACTAAGAGGTGGTTCTATGAAAGAATTAAGAAGACTGATAAACCCCTGGCCAGACTTATCAAAAAGAAAAGAGAAAGGACACAAATTAATAAAGTCATGAATGAAAGAGGAGAGATCACACTCAACACCAAAGAAATACAAACAATTCTAAGAGAATATTGTGAGCAATTATATGCCAGCAAATTTGACAATCTGGAATGCATCTATATTGGAGTCATTCCTAGAGACATATAAACTACCCAAACTGAACGAGAAAGAAATAGAAATCCTGAATAGACCCATAACCAGTAAGGAGATTGAAGCAGTCATCAAAAAGCTCCCAACAAACAAGAGCCCAGGGCCAGATGGCTTCCCAGGGGAGTTCTACCAAACATTTAAAGAAGAATTAATACCTATCCTCTTGAAACTGTTCCAAAAAATAGAAATGGAAGGAAAACTTCCAAACTCATTCCTCAATATCCTTGAGGAACATGGATGTAAAAATTCTCACCAAATGCTAGCCAATAGGATCCAACAGTACATGAAAAGGATTATTCACCATGGCAAGTAGGATTCATTGCTGGGCCACAAGGTTGGTTCAACATCTGCAAATAAATCTGTGTGATGAAATACAAAATAAAAGAAAGAACAAGAACCATATGATACTCTCAACAAATGCTGAAAAACCATTTCACAAAGTATAGCATCCTTTCTTGATCAAAACTCTTCACAGTGTAAGACAGTGTAGACATAAAGGGCACATAACTCAATACCATCAAAGCCATCTATGAAAAACCCACAGTTAATATCATTATCAATGGGGAAAAACTGAGAGCTTTTCCCCTAAGGTCAGGAACATGGCAGGGATGTCCACTATCACCACTGCTATTCAACATAGTACTAGAAGCCCTAGCCTCAGCAATCAGACAGCAAAAAGAAATAAAATGCATCCAAATCAGCAAAAAAGATGTCAAACTCTCACTCTTTGTAGATGATATGATACTTTATGTGGAAAACCCAGAAGACTCCACTCCAAAACTGCTAGAACTCATACAGGAATTCAGTAAAGTGTCAGGATATAAAGTCAATGCACAGAAATCAGTTGCATTTCTATACAACAACAAGAAGACAGAAGAAAGAAATTAAGGAGTCAATCCCATTTACAATTGCAACCAAAAGTGTAAGATACCTAGGAATAAATCTAACCAAAGAGGCAAAGAATCTGTACTCAGAAAACTACAAAGTACTCATGAAAGAAACTGAGGAAGACACAAAGAAATGGAAGAACATTCCATGCTCATGGATTGGAAGAACAAACATTTGAAAATGTCTATGCTACCTAAAGCAATCTACATGTTTAATGCAATCAAAATACCATCAATTTTTTTTCAAAGAAATGGAACAAATGATCCTAAAATTTATATGGAACCAGAAAAGACCCCAAACAGCCAGAGGAATGTTGAAAAAGAACACCAAAGTTGGTGACATCACAATTCCAGACTTCAAGCTCTATTACAAAGCTTTAACCATCAAGACATTATGGTACTGGCACAAAAACAGACACATAGATCAATGGAACAGAATAGAGAGCCCAGAAATGGACCCTCAACTCTATGGTCAACTCATCTTTGACAAAGCAGGAAAGAATGTCCAATGGAAAAAAGACAGTCTTTTCAACAAATGGTGTTGGAAAATTCGACAGCCACATGCAGAAAAATGAAACTGGACCATTTCCTTATACAACACACACAAAAATAGACTAAAAATGGATGAAAGACTTCAATGTGAGACAGGAATCCCTCAAAATCCTTGAGGAGAACACAGGTAGCAATCTCTTTGACCTCAGCCGCAGCAACTTCTTCCTAGAAACATCACCAAAGGCAAGGGAAGCAAGGGCAAAAATGAACTATTGGGACTTCATCATGATCAAAAGCTTTTGCACAGCAAAGGAAACAGCCAACAAAACCAAAGACAACTGACAGAATGGGAGAAGATATTTGCAAATGACATATCTGATAAAGGGAGAGTATCCAAAATCTATAAAGAACTTATGAAACTCAACATCCAAAGAACAAATAATCCAATCAAGAAATAGGCAGAAGACATTAATAGACTTTTTTGCAAAGAAGACATCCAGATGGCCAACAGACGCATGAAAAAGTGCTCAACATCACTCAGCATCAGGGAAATACAAATCAAAACTACAGTGAGATGCCACCTCACACCAGTCAGAATGGCTAAAATTAACAAGTCAGAAAACAACAGATGTTGGCGAGGATGTGGAGAAAGGGAGCCCTTCTACATTGTTGGTGGGAATGCAAGCTGGTGCAGCCACTTTGGAAAACAGTATGGAGGTTCCTCAAAAAGTTGAAAGTAGCACTACCCTATGATCCAGCAATCACACTACTGGGTATTTACACACTACTGGGTAGTGATCCGAAGGAGCATGTGCACCTGAATATTTATAGCAGCAATGTCCACAATCCCAAACCATGGAAAGAACCCAGATGTCCATCAACAGATGAATGGATAAAGAGGAGGTGGTATAGATTTACAATGGAATGCTATGCAGCCATCAAAAGAAATGAAATCTTGCCATTTGCAAAGTCATGGATGGAACTAAAGGGTATTATGCTGAGCAAAATAAATCAATCAGAAAATGACAATTATCATATGATCTCTCTGATATGAGGAATTTGAGAGGCAGGGTCGGGGCTTGTAGGGGGTAGGGAAAGAAAAAAGTTAAACAAGATGGGATCAGGAGGGAGACAAACCATAAGAGACTCTTAATCTCACAAAACAAACTGAGGGTTGCTGGGGTGAGGGCGT
The DNA here is from genome assembly GCF_902655055.1 of Lutra lutra. NCBI lineage: Eukaryota > Metazoa > Chordata > Mammalia > Carnivora > Mustelidae > Lutra > Lutra lutra. The sequence continues at coordinate 181,814,544 of NC_062278.1, read as the reverse complement.
GAGGATAGGGTGGTTAGGTTATGGACATTGGGAAGGGTATGTGCTATGGTGAGTGCTATGAAATGTGTAAGCCTGTAGTCACACACCTGTGCCCCTGGGCCAAATAATACATTATATGTTAATAAAAATAATTAAAAAAAGAAATACCCAAAGCTATTTTTTAAATGGCCTATCATAATTTTTGAAAATCTGACCTATCCCAATTTTGAAAATCTTCAGGTATATGGTGAAATATGTAAAGAACTTCAGTCAACTAAGTCTGTAAAAGTCATACATAGGATATTATGTTCCAGTTTAAAGTAAAAACTTGAATCACCTTCAGGTTTGCTTTATTGAATGGTTTCACATTCATCTAAAAGAGACACTGTTTTATTCATCTGTCAAAAGCCTAGCATGCAGTGAGCACGACATGTTTGTGAACAAGACAGACACCAACAGAGCTTATATTCAAGCAGGGGAAACAGAAAGATGCATTTTGATTATAGTTCTTTCTAAAGGAATGAAGTCACAAATTATTGAAATGAAAGAAAGCAAAGAAAAAATAACAGTATTACATTATTATTTATATCCATATTTACATTTTAATGAAAACTGAAACCTAAAAAGAGCACTAAATGATGGCCTAATCTAACATTCATTTGACAGTTGGGGAAACCTAAGACCAAAGAGGTAAATAGGCTTGGGCAGCATAAAACAGATAATGCCAGAAGTCCGAAGTTAGGGTAGATATTGTGGTTTCTGACAGCCTTCTCAGAGTACTTCCTCATAGAATGGGAACTCACTCACCCCCCATTATTACTGAATGAGTGTTAGTGAAATTTATTAACTAACTAATTTATTGCCCACATAAAGAAAAAGACACATTATAATGTGCTAACAACCTCAGAGTGATTTAGAACTAAGATGTAGGTCATGTGTACTGATGGGTTCATCTTTATCAGCTGGTAGTCTAGTGGTTCTAACTTGCTTAATAAAAGCCAAGCTATGGGCAAATGACTATCTTGGTAGAGATGGGATGGGAATATTTGGGTACACCATTTTTGGTCATTAGTAATATCTATCAGTATTAAAAATGTCTACCTTTTGATGTTACAATCCCATCTCTTGAACACAAGCTTACAGACATGCATACAAATTAGCCAGGATACTTATGAAAGTGGCACGTATAATGAGAGGAAAAAAGACAAGTAGGTAGCTTTACTCAATCATTAGGATTACAGAGACGTGACTAATTTTAAAGTGTATGTGAAAATTTTAGTCCCAGCATCTATGATGGGTCCAATATATAATAGAAGCATAATGAAATTTAGTTTGACTCTTCAAAAGCACAGAATCTGACTCAACAGCTTGTACATAGGACTTCAATAAATATCCTTGATTAATTCATTCTACCCTAAATGGACTCATTCAGCCTACTGGGAGGCACCTTGATGGTGTTAATGGTTGAGAACCAGCATTGGCCAATAGTGTCAAATATCTTGATCCTTTCCTAGGCTCTAACACATGACCATTCAAAACCTATTCTTCTTTGTTTCCTTTTTTAAAGCAGGGATAACATCACCAAACTCATTGGATTGTTTTAAGCAATTATCCTAACATCAGAGACACGGCCAATTGGCCATCATCATCATCATCATCATTACCTGTATATGCACATAGAGTTTTATAATCTAAGTATTGTTGCTGTACAGGAAGTGCTTAAAATACTGGCTCCATTTTTTTGGGGTTGAAAGGGAGGTCAAGAGAATTGTTGACTATAATAGTGCTTTGTGTCTCAGGAATTGTAAAGTAACAATATTTAATAAATATATCTTAAAAAAATCCTGAAAATTCTTCCTTGAAATTTGTCTAATATGATAAGTACAATGCATTGTGACAGGGCTATTGAAGCTGACTTTGGTAATAAATCTACTTAAAGAAAAATATACTAACATATCATGTGCCTATTAGAAAGATATTCTGAAATTATAGTTTTTAATAGCATAGCAAGTAAAAAGACAAAATTCCTTCTGTCCCCAGGTATAATCATTCATTTATGTTCAGTCTATTTTTTTGAGGTATATACTCTGACTAATATTGAACTTTGTATTTCAAAAAGGGACAATAGGTTATGTTTTGCTTTGCAAGTTGTACCTTCCATAACTCCCAAATTATATGACAAAATTTGAACTGTCAAGCTATACAATGTCACAAGGTCAACTAGTGTATATTTTTGTGATTGCTTGGCTTCAAAACTAAACATGCTTGATTTTATGTTGATCAGGAATCAACAATTTTTTTTTTTTCCTGTAAGGGGCCATGTTTTTTGACTTTGTGGGCCATTATGGTTTCTGCTTCAACTATTCAACTCTGCTACTGAAACATGAAAGCAGGGGTGCCTGGGTGGCTCAGTTGTTAAACGTCTGCCTTCAGTTCAGGTCATGATCCTGTGGTCCTGGAACTGAGCCCCACATCAGGCTCCTTGCTTGGTGTGGAGCCTGCTTCTCCCTCTGCCTGTTGCTCCCCAAGCTTGTGCACGCATGCTCTCTTTCTGACAAATTTAGAAATAAAAGCTTTAACAAAAAAGAAAGAAAGAAAGAAAGAAAGAAAGAAAGAAAGAAAGAAAGAAAGAGACATGATAGCAGCCGAAGACAATACACAAACAAAAAGGAATGGATGTGTCCCAATAAAATTTTATTTATAAAAACAGTCTATGAGCCAGACCTCACCTAAGGCTGTGTTCATTGAGCTTTGCTTTAGATCTCTTTTAGCATTCAGTGCTGGTGCTATCGACCCTTAAACCAGACAGCATTTACATGAATTTTATAACCTTGTATAAACTCATGCAAATGTGAGATTTCATGCACAACCTTTAATTTTTTAAAGGCACAGAATTGTCAAATAGTGAGTTAACCACTGTCATAGGGCAAATGAAAGGCATCTCTTTCGTGGCTAGAATCCTGTCTGAGAGTGTGTTACTTTATAGAGAAAAAATGGCACATTAGTTACTCTTCATTACATGAAAAAACAAAAGCTACTCACGAAATATTAAAAGCATGTGGATATTGAGTGAAAAGAGAAATAGATGAGCTATGGCAGCAAAAAGAACCATTTCAGTGCATTTTATTGATCATTAACCTTTTGCTTTAGGAGGCATTTGAAAACAACAGAGAACTGTGTTATTGGTTTGGCATGAAACCTCTAATGATACATGAGAAAATATGCTCAAAAATGTCAAAGGTCACTGGAGAAATCACATATTGGCAGATAAAATGTTTTTGATGTTGTGTTATACAGAAGTAAAAGGGCAATAAGCTAACTTTTTGTAATGCTGGTTTGGGGAACTTTTGTGGTATTTAGTAAAGTTAAAACTGAATGTGGTTCAATATGGCTTTCTCCTTCCTGGATACCGTGAGATAAAACTGATTGGCAAGATAGCAACGTCAAGGACATATTTCTTACCAAGAATGCATTTAAAATTGTCAAGAATCAACCAAAATATTTATATTAATGGCGGTTCAGCAATTTTTCAGTGAAAATGGTCAAAGATTGGAGAAACTGCTCCATTATAGGTAGACACAATCTTTGCTACATAAAGCATTCATCCATTTTGTTCCTTCTGTGATTGTTAATGCCTAAAATAAGTCCATGACTGGTATCTGATCTTAACTATTATAAATATCAGGATAAGCTCAATGGAGCTTTTCTTTCCCAGAACAAAAGGTCCACAAATAAACTTGAGAGGGATTTTAAAAATCTGAACATTCTGTGGGATTGTGTACCTTTTACACATCACCAAATAAACAGTCTGCTAAAAAAATTCTACCACACTTAGAGCATTATACATTTAGGACCTCATCTGAATTTCTTTTAGCTGCTTTAATTGAGAAGAATTCAAAACTACCTTCTAAAATAAACTCAATTTGCAAAATTAAGCTTTGCAGGTGTATTAATTTGATGAAGATAGAAATGAACTTTAGACCAAAAACATTAACTTGTTATAAGAGTAGGATGGATTTCTTGATTTTGGTTGATAACAATTTACAATCTACCTGAAGAGAAGGCAACATTTATAACATGTGGTATAAATAAAAAAACACCAAGTATGCATGAAAGAAGAAATCTTCATGGATTATCCTGTAGGTAATGTTTGAATGCTCTAAGATGAGCTGGTCTGTGAGTTTTAACTGGTCACGTAAAAACAGAACAAAAACAAAGAAGTGCAACTTTCACACTAACCTCCTAACTGGTCTCCCCGCTTCAACCTATTTGACACAGAGTAGCCAGTAGAATTTAAAAAACAAAACAAAACAGGGTAGCACAGTTGGTTAAGGGTCTGAATCTCGCTTTTGGCTCAGGCTCATCTTTCCCTCTCCCTCTGCCACCCCGTTCATGCTTGCTCTTGCTCTAAAATAAATAAATACATCTTCAAAACAAACAAAAGAATACAACCCCCCTAAACACCCCACAAAAAAACAAAAAACCACTTAAATCATACCACTCTTGGGGCGCCTGGGTGGCTGAGTGGGTTAAAGCCTCTGCCTTCGGCTCAGAGTCCTGGATCGATCCCCACATCGGGCTCTTTGCTCAGCGGGGAACTGCTTCCCTTCCTCTCTCTCTGCCTGCCTCTCTGCCTACTTGTGATCTCTGTTAAATAAATAAATAAAAATTTAAAAAAAATCATACCACTCTTCTGCTTTAGCAGTAAATTGCTTCCTATACACTGCATATAAAATCCAGCTGCCTTATCATGACCCACAAGTCAATAATACGTCTACTTTATCTGATTCCATTTTTTCTTGTCCAGACTCTCTTCTTGCCTCAACCTCTTTGACTTAATGATTTCTCTGTTCAGAAAGCTTAGTCTTAACTCCTTTTATGATTAGAAAATGTTCCTCATTAGCTCTTTGCTGAAATCTTCCACCACCCCTCACTTCTGCTCTCTCGAGTTCCCCTTTCTTCCATTGCCATTATTAACCCACTCACTGTATTTCCTTTACAGTCTAATTATTCAGTCATTTTCAGACTACTTGCCTTATGCCTATTACTTCCTATTGAATGAAAGCTCCATGAGAACAGAAGCACTCTTTTCTTTGCTAACTGCTATATCCCACTGCCTAGCATGAAGACCCACCCACAACAGATAATTGGATATTAATTAAGAAATGAGATGATGAAAATTCTGCAGAGTCAATAATAAAATGACAAGTTACACACACACACACACACACACACACACACACACACAACTTGATGTTTTAAAATTAAAGTTTCATGTCCTTATTAGGTGTTTTTTTGAAAATATAATTGCACCAAGAGATGAAATATAAATAGACAAGGTAGAGAAAATACTGTAATCATGAAAAAATTAAAAACCCTTCTGTTTATGCAGAAAAATCATCAAAAAAAATTTAAGAACAGGGTAACTGTTTAGGTAACTGATTTCCTAACCCCCAACTCAATAGAGCTTGCTAGGAAGCATTACTCAATCAAAATGTCAAGTCTCAGTTAATGACAACCATTTGTTGAGCTCTTATCTGGATCAGACTACGCTTTGTGCTTTCCATGGACTCTTTGTCAATCCCAACAACAACCTTTATTGAGTTACTAGGACTATTCTCATTTTGCAGATTAGGGAATCTAGGATCTTTTATCTCAACAGGCCACAGAAATAAAAAAAAATTTTTTTCAACAAATCATCTGCTAGGCTTATGGAAAAAAAAACACACTGCAGATTTTACTGCTGTGCTTAATCATTTATGAATCTTAGTTTAACTTCTGTCTCTTGCTGGAAAATGGAGAGACTGTGGAGTGCTCAGTTAATTAAGAGAAAAGACACTGCCTGTCTTCCCCCGTGATTCATGCAGAAATGTCAGTGAATGGAGATTGCTATAGAAAGCAAAAGGAATGGGAAGATTCTATCCACCTGAAAGACGGGAGACAATGATCCAGAACTCTCATTCGTTAATTTACTTTATTAATTCTTTTATTGATTTCCTCTCAATTACGAAGCAGAGTGCTATATGCCAGAGATAAAAAGATAAATAAAAATAAATAAATAAATAAGAGATTAAAAGATAAAAATAAATAAAAATAATAAATAAATAAATACAGATAAATAAAAATAAATAAATAAATAATAATGAATAAAAAAGCATTCCCTGCCTGAGACGCAGTTACTGTCATTTGAGTAGAGAGACAAGTAAACCAATAATAAAAATATGGTGATCCCTTCTATAATGGATGGTATTTATGGAACACTTTTCAAGAGTTAAATACAGGGACGCCTGGGTGGCTCAGTTGGTTAAGCAACTGCCTTAGGCTCAGGTCATGATCCCAGCGTCCTGGGATCAAGTCCCACATCGGGCTCCTTGCTCGGCGGGGAGCCTGCTTCTCCCTCTGCCTCTGCCTGCCATTCTGTCTGCCTGTGCTCGCTCTCTCTCACTCTCTCTCTGACAAATAAATAAAAGAAATCTTAAAAAAAAAAAAAAGAGTTAAATACATACCTTTTTTTTTTTTTTTTTAAGATTTTATTTACTTATTTGACAGAGATCATAAATAGGCAGAGAGAGAAGCAGAAGCAGGTTCCCCACCGAGCAGAGAGCCCGATGTGGGGCTAAATCCCAGGATCCTGGCATCATGACCTGAGCCGAAGGCAGAAGTTTTAACCCATTGAGCCACCCAGGTGCCCCTAAATACATCCCTAACTTCTAAGTAAATGAAATGGTGTGAAACAAACCAGCATTAGATGCTTTTATGAGATAGTAGGGAAATGTCAAAAGCACATTTCATTAAGTAAATAGAGATTACATTACATATCTTAGTGGATAGATACAGAACAGAAAAAAATTTCAGAAGAGAAAAATATTGAAGTATTCAATATTGTATTCAAATATTCAATAATGAAAATATTGAAAAATGTTGAAAATCCCTATTTTTCTCTCTGAAACAAGAAAATATATTTTCTTAAATCTTATCTGCTTACAAACTTACCCTGCTCTCCCAAATCATATCATATTGTTATTTATTTTAGACATAAAGCTGTCAGATTAGTGCCTGTTCTCATGCACAACTTCATCCTTGATTGTCTGAAGTTAATTCCTAAGAGCCACTGACTGACAAGATGGTTTCAACTTTTACATTCTCACGATAAAGAGACAAGTTTCCTCTTTTCTGGAAAACTATCTAAATTTGATTTCCAATAACTCTTAAGGATAAAATTAACATCTAGACTTGATAGCTATACAACATCCAGCATATCTGTGCAATATATTTGACAGTCAGCTGTCTTACAAGCCAAATGTACAGTGACATTTTTACACCGACAAGTCAAATTTAAGGCATCTTTTCAAGTTAACATTGCTGCAGGTGTAAATGTGGAATTGTAAACACAAATGCTTACAAAAGCATATTCCTGAAATATTTTTTTTAATTTTTATTCATTTACAGGTTATTTCCTTAATTAGTCTTTATTCAAATGGGTTTCTCCTCCTTGAAATTTGTATAACACTGCTTACTATATACTCCCAAACTTACAACCTGTACTTAAATTTTACTATGTCTGTTTGATTTTTAATATTTCCTTTTTCATGTGTGTCTCTTTTATGTTATTCCTAATTTTCAGAGATTAAAGTTTAAAAAAGTTAAACAAATACATATATATGTACACACATATACCTCCATATATATATATATATATTTATATGCCTTTAATCTGCCCCACAGATTGTATGCACACACATGCACACACACACATATATGCACTTTAAAGAAAATGTAAATAAAATAGAAAGATGTATACTCAGATTTTGCATAACACAGCTTTCCCTCAGGTTCTATCTAGTAACATTAATTTGATTATAGGGCCTCCTCCCAAGCTAGCATTTTAGAAACTTTTCTGACCACTTCTAATCAATCAGTAAAGCCTTCCACAAGGAACTCCTCCATTCACCCTCTTTGCTGAAAGAGACAAAGTTGGGTTGTGCTTTTTTGCATTATTCAGATTCTGAGTCTGTTATTGTCCAATTTCATTTGGATCCAAGAAGATTTAAGATTAGAAAAGGAAAACTTTCCGTTTACATCATCAAGCATTTGTCTGTGTGAATCAATGAGGAAAATCCTTTCAACATGGCGTTTTGCTGGGTCAGTTTTCACCTAGAGTAGCAAGCAAGTGTACAGATAGGATCTGAAAATGATATAAGCTATGGAATAAAAGGCACACAGTAGTTCAAGTATTAAGAAGTTAGCACTAACCTCATTCTTGCAGTATTCTGGATGGGAGAAAAGTAGAAATTAGTTCTAAGCATGCAGTACTAAGGACCGCCTCTCTCAGGTAGAATGAGAGAACCATGTTCCTGGCGTTATTTCATCTAATTACCACACAATAGAAGCAGGCACTTCTTAACTTCCATCTGACGGGAATTTTAAAGGGATTTGGAGTGATGAAGTAATGTGCTCAAAAGCACTAATCAAGGGAGTAGCAGACTCAGGACTTGTGGGCTGATTCCAAGCCCGTAATCTTAATCATTTCCCAAATCTCCTATCATCTTTTCTAAAATACAAATTAGATGTACTTACCATGACTTGACCAAAACTCAGCTCACAGCTCTGCATAATTTTCTTCCCACCAGTGTGTTGTTCAGATCTGGAACTGTCCTGTAGGCATGTTACCATCTGTAACAGATTACTCCCAGGTGTGTAGGGGCTCTCCCCGTTCCAGTCTCACCTGAGCAGCTGGGGCTCATCTACCGTCACAAGCCCCCGCTGCCCACTCACTGCCTTTTCACGGTGTGGTGGCTATAAACACAATGTTCTCCACAGGACTTAACAAGTCTGTGAGCAGAAGTATGGGTATGCATTAGTCTGAAGAAAACCTCTTTGAAGATACTGAATGACTTTTCATTGAAAGGTGAATGTCCGTGAAAATAAGTGAAATGTTTTTGATTGTTACTACCTTGAAAAATATATCCAGCACTTCTCCCTGTCATCATTTCTTTAGATTCAAATCTTGACCTACATCTCCTGTTCTCTCTCTCTTCAAGATTATTTCATTCCTTCGAAATGAATCTCTTGAGCTAAGGCATGAGGAATGTAGATTAAAAAACAAAAACGAAACAAAGCAAAAACAACTTTCTGTATTTCTCATATAGAAGTGGGAATGGCGGGGGGCACCTGGGTGGCTCAGTGGGTTAAGCCGCTGCCTTCGGCTCAGGTCATGATCCCAGGTCCTGGGTTCGAGCCCCACATCGGCTTTCTGCTCAGCAGGGAGCCTGCTTCCTCCTCTCTCTCTGCCTGCCTCTCTGCTTGCTTGTGATTTCTCTCTGTCAAATAAATAAATAAAATCTTTAAAAAAAAAAAAAAAAAAAGAAGTGGGAATGGCTTTTTTTTTCCCCCAGAAAGGGCCTAGTCAGGAAGGGCCTTGCATAGGGGCAAACATAATTTCTGAAGGGAGAAGAAAGCTTTAATTTATGTAGAAGCAGTAGCCAAAGACCTCTCTTTTGGTGCTTCCAAACCCAACAGGATAGTCTGTCACTCATGTGTGGTGAGTGGTCCTGGCAGTTGGACGTAACCTGATCTAGATAAGAATAGTAATATTCTCAAAATGGGCTTTACTTGGATACTCTTCACGTGATTTCCTTTTATCTCATATATTCCTTTCCGCCAAGGCTCTCTAAAATTCCTTAGCCATTCCAAACTAACTTCCAGAACTTTCTCAGCATGCTAGACCCACAATGCTGATCAAGTGACTCTGGTTTAAACCTAATTACTATAATTCATGACAAACATATATGAGGAGGTCACAAACAGGCCTGTTTACTTAAAGGCAACAACAATAAAGCTTTTAGTCTGAGATTTAACCATCTTTCTGAAAATATCCTCTGTGTATTATCACTGGTATTGACTTGTGGCAACATTCTGAGTTATTTGCCATTTGGGTCTGCTTTGAGAGAATACAGATTGTAGTCAGCAGAGACTAGACTCCTTACATGTGCCCAGTATTGTGCTACAAAGTCTATAAACATTATCTTAGTTCTCTCAATTACTTGAGCATATATTCTAAAATCTCTTTCTCATCCTCAAATTATTCTCTATCCTTTCCCTTGCTTTATTACTCACATATAAGCTCTTGAGAGGAGGAATCTTAGATCTCTTATCTCAAGATCAGTGTCTGAAACCAAGGATGAATGCATGAACCAACCTTTGAGGAAGATTGTATTTGACAAGTAATCTTTGAAGAAGGAATCAGCATTTAAAACCCAATAATAACAATAATATGATTAACCTATTAGAGTCTGTTATTGGAGACCCATGAGCCAAACTGTGATAAAGGCTTTCTGTGATTACATCCCACCAGGACACTCCTCCAAGGCAGGTCCTTCCATTGGTGCGGGTTTGGAGAAACACTGTCTTAGAGGGGATTAATTTCTTCTCCAAGGTCACGCAGTTATTTAAAACATGATAAGGATTCCAACTCGGATCTATGACTGGGAATGAGTGCTCTAACAATGAGGTTATACTGCCTTCTTTCCAGTTTGGTCAACTTGCCAAACACAGATGATCTATTGCTTATAATTACTTCAAATAAGATTTTATAATACCTCTTCTTCTCCTAAGTATTGTATCTTTTATCTCCAGAGGCAGCACAGGAAGAAAAATTAAGCAAACGAAACAGGAGAGGGTCAGATGAGATGGTGAAAAATTCACTGACTTAATTCAACAAATATGTACTGAACAGATAAAGATGAGCCATGTACAAGGAGGGCACTCACTCTGCCAGAGTTTATGATCCCAATGAGCATTCTGATCTGTGATCTTGACATTTAGCCTTGGAAGGGCAGCCATTCTCATCTGGAGGTTTTGGAAAAACCACTGCAACTATCACATTGAATGGACATTTCGCTTCCTCATTAGCCAGTCTGGCTATACATTTCAGATTAGCTTTGGGTTTTGTGTTTGTCACATTCTACTGTCTGATGCCAAAATAAATCTGCTAATTTGCCATTGTTATCTTTGTCCCCCCTGCCCCGAATTTTCCCAGGAAACATCCAATTATACAGTTTCTAATTTTTTCTCTTCCACACAGTACTAATGATCAAGGTAGACTCATCAGGCTCCAAGCTAATTTCAGTGGGTAAGATAAGTGTAAAGGATAGGAATGATGACCAGCAAATAACAGAAGCACCCTTTCCTACATATTTAATTCTGTATCAGTGCGCTTATTCCGTGTGCAAGTTCAAGAGGTAATTATCGCTTACATATAAAGCAAGATATGTTAAATTAGGGCACAGTGTTCAAATAAAAACAAAAGCAGAAAAACCTAATAATTAAATAAGCCATATTCCAATCTATTTATATCATTCCTTTCAAAAGAATGGTGTAATTTACTAATTGCTAATTTAGTAACTGCTACTGTGGGTTGATTTTACCTCCAATGTTTACTGAAGTAATCCAACTTATAATGAATATCAGTACATTTTTCTTTTTTAAAAAGGGTACAATGCTTCAGAAAAAAATAAACCCAATTAAGATTAATTTCAAATTCAAAAAAAAGATGGCATTATATGAATATGAAACGGCAGGGGGGATTTTAATTGGAAAAAAAGAACTAGTAGCATCCTAATCATTTTGCATTTTCTTTATTTTATTGAGTCATTGTGTTACATTTTCAATGAAAATGGTAAAACTATTGAAAATCAACACAAACCACCTTCAGAAAAATTAAAGAAAATATATGGTGACAATTAAACACAAATCCTAGAAAATATTTTTCAAACAGACAAATACTTTTATAATTTTTACTTAAAAAATTCTGAAGCTGGGACAGTCTTATCTTGGATAGACTTCCATGTAAGAATTAGAGAATATCAAAATTTACAATTGCCAAAGGAAAGCTTCCCAGCTTTTCCATTCCCCAATTTGAATTATGATCGGTAACAGAGGCAGAACAAAGTACACTACAAGTTGGTACTACAAATTCTTACTCAAAATCTCTAAATCTAATTGGTCTGATTTTGAAAGGGATCTAAACATGCTATAGAGGTCCAGGTTTGCAGTTAGCCTGCGTTAGAATCCTATTTCACTTGCCCTTGTTAGAATGACCTTGTATAGTGTACTTAATCTGGTTGAGCCTTGGTTTCCTTATCTGCAAAATGGGCTTGATATTGGTACTTAACTGTGATGATTAATTTAGCAATAGTAAAGTGGCTCAGAATCTGGCACAAAGACAATGAAGATGTTACCAGACATTATTAATGTTATATTCATATAAAAAAACCTGATACAGAATCACTCTACCTTCTCTTCTAGGAATTAATGGTATCATGTACCTTTCTTCTTCATAGAATGAGATCAAAGTTCTAAACATATTAAAAGAAAGTCACCTTCAAATGTTTACTTTTGTCTTCCAATGTCATGTATTTACCAACTGATGAGAAGAGTAATGAGAAGAGCCTGGATCCAAGCACTCATACACATGGTTTCATTAACTAACTCCCAACCTTTTTTTTTTTTTTTTAAGATTTTATTTATTTATTTGAGACAGAGAGAACAAACGGGGAGGAAGGTCAGATGGAGAGGGAGAAGCAGACCCCTTGCTGAGTACAGAGCCTGATGTGGTGCTCGATCCCGTCTTGGGTTCCCAACCGGAGCTGAAGGCAGACTCTTAACTGACTGAGGCACCGAGGTGCCCCCTAACTCCCATCCTTTTAAGTGGGCACACCAACAACCTCAATTCACAAACGATGAAATTCAGCACAGAGCGTGCTGTAGACACTGAAGATCTGACATCTCTCCAAGAGTAACACTATAATGCCCCGTTCTGCAGATAGGAAAACTGAGGCGTAGGGAAGTTACTGAATGTGACCAGGGTCACGTGGCCCTAATTAGTGAGGGTGTAATTCAGACCAAGACAATATGACCTGATTCTGCCATGTCCAACGACCTTGGCTTCAGGAGAGAGGACCTGGGCACAGGTTTTAATGGTATGATCTGTTTCTTTAAAAATCACTCCTCCACTAGAGGGTATCATGCTTTGCGAAATAAGTCAATCGGAGAAAGACAAGTATTGTATGATCTCCCTGATATGAGGGAGAGGAGATGCAACATGGGGGGTTAAGGGGGTAGGAGAAGAGTAAATGAAACAAGATGGGATTGGGAGGGAGACAAACCATAAGTGACTCTTATTCTCACAAAACAAACTGAGGGTTGATGAGGGGAGGGGGGTTGGGAGGGGGGATGGGGTTATGGACATTGGGGAGGGTATGTGCTATGGTGAGTGCTGTGAAGTGTGTAAACCTGGCGATTCACAGACCTGTACCCCTGGAGATAAAAATATATATTTATAAAAAAATAAAATTAAAAAAAAATCACTCCTCCCAGGGCGCCTGGGTGGCTCTGTGGGTTAAAGCCTCTGCCTTCCTCTCGGGTCATGATCCCTGCATCCTGGGACCGAGCCTCGCATGGGGCTCTCTGCTCGGTGGGGAGCCTGCTTCCTCCGCTCTCTCTCTGCCTGTTTCTCTGCCTACTTGTGATCTCTGTCAAATAAATAAATAAAATCTTAAAAAAAAAATCACTCCTCCCTACCCACAGGTACACATATACTCACCTGAGGCACAAACCCTACATGTGCTTTCCCCATTTGATTGTCCTGCCTCTAAATGTATCTTTGAGTTCTCATGTAAGAAAACAATTGAATTATTACTTTAGTGTGAATTTTCCTTACATCAACAATAATATTTAAAACTCTTTACTAATTAGAAACTGACCTTTTCTAGTATATTTTTTGAAATATTTAGAATACATTACACTACAAGAGTGGTTTAGAAAGTCTCAAACACTGGTTCAAACACTCAAACCAGTGAGAAACTACAAAGGACTTGATAAGTTGATATTAATCTTAAGAAAATTCTTGTCAAAAATGTGGGTATAGGGGCACCTAGGTGGCTCAGTCGTTAAGAGTCTGCCTTTGGCTCAGGTTATGATCCCAGGGTTCTAGGATCAAGCCCCACATCGGGCTCCAAGCTCCGCAGGAGGCCTGCTTCTCCCTCTTCCACTCCCCTGCTTCTCCCTTTCTCACTCCCCTGCTTGTGTTCCCTCTCTTGCTGTCTCTCTCTCTCTGACAAATAAATAAATAAAATCTTAAAAAAAAAAAGTGTGGGTGTAGATACCATCAACCAAGTCATTAGAAACTAGATACCAAAATTATATAAAGTGAATTTTCTACTTCCCCTTCCCTCTCTCCCCATACCCGAAATACTTTTAATACAAAGGCCACTGTTTTAAACTGCTATTTTTACTAAGTCAGTAGGGTATAAAAATAACTTTAAAAAATTCTCTTAAAAGATGGAAAGATTAAAATTTGGCTGAAAAATGTAAGAAATGATAGCATCAGCATTAACTATTACGGTGTCCTCCCATTTTCCCCCTTAAAATATTCTTTTTGACCGCACCACAATTAATCATGCATAGACATTTGATTGTTATAAATTTTATTCGAATAATAGAAAATAATACATACAGATAACCATAGGATACACACACAGAATTTAAAGATAAATTTTATACTTTTCAATATGAAACAAAGTACATATCTCATGGAGATATATTGCTACAAATGCCAGGAAACAATAGAGTAATCATCTTGAAAATGGGAAAGTATAGGAACATATTATCAGAATTACTAAATAATAAAAAGGTACAACTCCATTACATGTAGCATAAAATACAGGTATTGGAGAAAGTGCTTCCCCACTTTTTGACTGGAAATAACAATGGTCATATGAAATCTACTAGCCATCCAGATTTTTTCTAGATATATACAGTATATACAGACCTTGCAGAGAAAGTTATAAATATTTTTTCTCCTTTGTGTATAATGACTTTATCTCAAATGTAATCTTTCAGTGTAAAGTAACATTTCATGATGGTATCAGAATTTTGCTAATTTTTATGTTTTTGATATCTGAACTATTGGTTTCAAATTCTGATATCTTTGTCAAGAAGAACAAGTTCCTGCAAAATGTGAAATTGGTAGGAAAGAGGTAAAAAAATTGATTTTGCAATGTCTAACACTCAATCTGTCGATTTTCATATATTCTTTACATATTGCTATGAAGTCATGTCTTCAACAATCTTTTGAAAACCACATATTGAAAGACTGAGTCATACATATCAAAGTCAGCAGCATTGCCATGGTTCTTTTACAAATTTAACTCAGGAACTAAAAAGCCTGCCAGACTCACTCTGATAGACAGTTGGATTTCATTAAAAAACCATCTCTACCATCCAAAAAAGAGAGGGTCCCTTAATGGAATCAGAAATTGGAAATGAAGAATTGTGTGAATTTTGCTTAATATTTGAGTTGAGAGTCAGGTCATTCCTTATTTTCTCCATGTTTTAATAAAACCTGAAAGCTTGTTCCTAGGTGTGAAGGAAACAATACTTTTTAATTTTTTTTAAATATTTGAGGAGGAATAAAATGGGATCATTTCAATTTTATAATATCATTGAAAAAAAGAAAGCATTACTATAATAGAATGCAAACTTTAAAAATAAAGTGGCTGGTCCTTATGACTTTTATATGGTTAAGAAAATTCTCATTAATATTTTGCACAGATTCAGAGTGTTAAGAATAACAAAACACTTTCACATTCCTTTCTTTTTCTCGTAACAAACAATGCACAGGGTAGGGGCAGGTATGCTGGGTATTATCTCCACATTTTATAGATAAAAAATGAAGAACTAGAGAGAGCAAAGTGATTTGTAAAGAATCTCACAGCTTTGTCATACCTAAACAAAACAGCACTGTTCCTATCTCTGATGTAGCCTTTTCCAACATCTTTTTGAAACCCATGCACCCTCTTCAAAACAGGGTAGTTTAAAAAATTTATTTTTACCCTTGAGTATATCAAATGAACATATCAGAATAATACTGATTAAGTCTTCTGAGCAATGCTGTTATAATGGGAACATAACGTTTGGATTAAATAATGAGTTTTTCTACATTAAAAAACAAATAAATAAACGTTGTGTGTATGTGTGGGTGTGTTTCCACAGGAGAGCATGTGAGTCTATCCATAGGCAGTGCTTAAAATCATAGCTTACGAAGATCTTTATCAAAAATCTAATGTAGGTAATATGTAAATTCCTTTGGTTTATCAGGTAAATATTAAGGCATTTCAGATTCCCCTAAAAGGATTTACTGTTTTTTTTTTACTATATTCATATTTTACCTATAGAAAGTTAAAAATACAGAGTTGAAAAAAAAACATGCATAAACACTGCATTTCATGAAAGCACTTATTTTTTGTAACCAATTAACTTTCTAGTAAATAATAAAAAAAGTTAATATCACCACAAGCCATGTACAATAAAGGACAATACTACAGGTATATAACTTGACACAGCGTGGACATTAGAGATGGCTGAAGTAGAACCCCTTGCATCCATATCTGTCAAAGATGATAAATAGCTTATTAATAAGGATTGTACCAATATAAATAACCAGGGCAAAAGCAATGCCTCTCCTATCAAAATCAAATCATACCGTGAACCTAACCTAAAACCACAAGTTATTATTAGTCCTTATTTTATTTATCAATGTAGCATATGTTACTTGCCAAGAATATCTCTAAAAACTCTAAGTACTTAAGTTTTTTAAAAAAATGAATCAAAGCTTTGCTCATCTAATATTAGTTAACTTTAATTGAAATTGCAAAAACAACTTAATCATTTTGAAAGCAATTATACTCTATTACAGACAATTCTGAGATAATTCAAAGGTTTGATTAAAAAAAGCTTCATTGTATAAGAGTTTGGAAAAATCTGTGTTTGTTTCTACTTTATGCATTTCTAGAAAAATTATTAGGCATAATATAAAACATCATCTTTAAAAAAAAAAAAAGGAAATCAATAAAAGCTCCATTTTTCTAGAGATGGCCTTGTCTGCTCTAGTCCTTGCAAGCTCAGCAACCCGCACATGTCAGATGAAAAGGCTACTCTTGACTCAGCAGCCCTAAAATGCAAAGATTGTGTCTGTTCCTGCAAAAGCATAGAGTCAACTCTTTGTAACAGTCACACTGCGGTCATCCTAGAATGTGAACTCTACATCTTGCACTATTCTAGGAATAAGAGAGTCTATCTTAATTACTTTAAAACCTATATAATAATCATAACAAGTTTACATTTCTAGTTTTGCTCTATTGAAGTGGATGCAGTTTTTAAAATGTCTGTAGTCTGAAATGGTTTATTTCTAGATTTTTACGCTGTGGAACTCAGTTCCTAGATAAACGCTTTCCATTTTCTGGGTATAGTTTAGTACTTGTTTTTTTCAGTCTAAGTAGAGCAGTCTTTATGGTTTCATGTAAAGATAAAATTCTTCTAAGTTTCCATATCCCTCTTTCTCATTACTTCCTAATGCTGTCAGTCATTTTGTTTTCTAAGATTAAAGAGAGAGCTTTTAATCTTAAACCCAAGATTACAGACTAGGTCAAGCCCCATGAAAGGAAACAGGGAACAAGGTTATTTCTGTCATTGAGAACTACAGAATAGAATATGAAGATGGCTTCTACTCTATTTAAACTGACGTCCCCAAACTCCAAATTTGAGATTTGAAAGAATAAATGAAATTTCTTGCACCACTGTCACTGATAAAATAAGAACATGAGGGGCGTCTGGGTGGCTTAGTTGTTAAGCCTCTGCCTTCGGCTTAGGTCAGGAGCCCAGGGTCCCTGCTCTGGGGGAAGGCTGCTTCCCTCTCTCCCACTCCCCCTACTATTGTTCCCTCTCTAGCCCTGTCTCTCTCTGTCAAATAAATAAATAAAATCTTTAAAAAAATAGTCCTAAAAATAAAATAAGAACATGACTCTGTTTCCCTTAACTCTAACGGTGTAATTTCTATTATAAAATAGGTTTCATTTGGATTTTGAAAGGAAAAGTTAGTGTGAACCTCCTTCGAATTCAGAAACAAAGAATTTTTTTAAGAAGTGTTTTTTGGTTTGGCCAAGTGGTTTATGACTTTAACAATGTTAAATTTTCCATTTTTTAAAGAATTAATAAGATTCATGTATAATTTCTAGGAGGCAAACAAAGATCTTAAAACTAGCTGGTGCGTTTAACATTGCCCTTGAGAAATGTTCAAGAAATTCTGTTCTTTAGAGGCAATCCAAAGGCAAATTTGGGTATAGCTCATAAGAAGGAAAAAAAAATTCAGATTAATAAATTTCTGCTAAATACTTTCTGATGTCTTTTCTATTTGTTATTATCTTTCTTGGTATTTTGTATCACTCAGGAGAAATTTCTCTGTCATCTCTCATATTCCAAAACCTTCTTACCATTTAGATGGAGGATGTCATGGGGAGGAAAATGGACAGGACATTGACCGACTCACTCTTGGGAGCTGTTAATGCTGATGCTGTCAATAAAGTAAATGTTGACTTTGATCAACTTACTGGTTATTCTTGGAATCCTGATCTGTTCGCTACTGGTTCCGTCCCCTCCATCCGTGGTGGCCTTAACTTCAATAATGTAGTCCTCTTTAATGGGCAACAAAAGTTCCGCTGACGTTTTATTTGTGTTCAGCACTTGTACATTATTTTGACTGCTAGTCCTATAGAACACCTAAAACGCATGAACAAATACACTTAATTTCTTACATTAGCTATTCTTATTTCATAGAACTGATTACTCTGTTACCTCACTTATATTGTTTATCTTGTTATATTCACCAGAATATAAGTTTTCATTCATAGTTCTTTTCATAGGTCTTGGACTAAGGGTCAGCACATACTAGAATCATCAAGTCCTGAAAATCAAGGAGGGGAGAAAGAGCAAACTTCTATGGAAAGGTTCAGCTGGCTTGGGCATTTATAAGGCTGGAGAGATGGGGCAAGTCCCAACTGTACTTATCTTGAAAGCCAGACCCACAGATTAGAGCCAAAAATTTCAGTTGTTTTTTAAGTAGTATATGGGTGAACATCAGAATTAGCCAAGTATTAACATCATAAACAATTTATAACTATTTTGTCCCAAATCCCTGCGTGACCAGAATTACTTCTTTTAAATTTATATTTAAGAAATCAGACATTTGGGAGAAAAAATACCCTTTTTACAAGAATTTTGATCTATGTTAAAATCAGATTACGGCAACCACATTACCAGAGTTAGAAAAATCATTCAAACTGAGCTTCCCTTGCCAGGAGTAGGAAAAGAAAGCATTGCAAATATCTTACTTTGTATCCCGTTACTTCTGACTCGTTCTCCATTGCTTTAACTTGTTCCCAATTAAGTAACACTTTAGTGTCTGTAGCATTCCAAACAACATTTCCTGGTGGCTGACTGGGAGCTTGAAATGCAAAATGAGAAAATGAACCAGATTTGAACACGAGTGATAATTTACATAGAGCAGATAAATGATGGTTTAAAGGAAGCTTATAAAAAGACAGCAAAATCTCTTCAGTAATATGCAGCATATAGGTGGAATCAGAAAAAAAAATTGTCACTAAGTTTCCTTTTAAACAGGTTTTTCAATTAAATAATGAGAATTCATTTCATCATATTCATGACATCTTTGAGGACATCTCTCAATGGTGGCTGTGGGGCCACTTCTGGAAACATATTGATACTGGAGATAAGGAAATTCCTTTATCCACCACTAGAGGGACGCTTGTTGATGTGCCAAGAAAGGCAGGCAGCGTGACCCACTTTGACACATCCAGACAGAGGCTGAGAGAAATTGCCAACTGAGGAGATTAAAGACGCACAAAATGTAGTGTGGATGATTTTTAGGCCAGCGTTGTGTGATGAGATAGGCAAAATGGGAGGCAATCAAAGATAAGGGTTACTTATATTTATTCCCATGAAGTAACAGCGATTCCCATGAAAAACTGTACCAGAGAGTCTATATTTCACTCTTCGTTTTCCGAGTTTTAAATCAATTTTTGAGAAAAATAAGGCGAAATCCTAAAACATTAATGAGAATTCCATTCGATAATGAATGAAATTCTCTGAGGTTTAAAGACTTGGATTCAAAGCTTAGTTCCCTCTCACAAGCACTAGACCGCATACTCGTGCTGGGTAAACGGGGCTCGGTGGCAGCACAGACAGGACATTAAAATTCAGTTTCCTGTCAAGCACAAAACAAACACAATATTATCCATTTGGCCACAACCTCACAATTGCCCAAAGCAGTGCTGAAATATGTTGTACTTGTGGATTTAGCCGCAGAATGTGATCTGGTTAACTGAATTTGTAATGGGGAAATGATATAAAATATTGGCCATGCAGGGAAATTTCTAAACATCATTGACTCATGCCACGGGGGAAAGACGGCTGAATTTACAGATGGGAAGAGCTCTCAGATACATTTATGTGACTAATGACACCAAACAAGGCTGTCTTCCCTGCAGATTCTTTTGCTTCGTGTCTGCTCTTTCACACTATTCTATGCTGCCTTTGAAACGGCGCGATCTGGCATTAGCAGAGACTTGAGGTCAGCTCAGAGAGTTGAAGCTGCACTGCTCTGATAACAAAAATGTATATAAAGGCAGTTGCTTTAGGGCTGAAATACTGATGACCATGTTCTGGCGACTCAGTCCAAATGATATGAATGCACAAGCGTTAGAACATTTTCCCAAAGTCTGTGATTTCCTGCGTCCTGACAATAGTGTAATGGGACAGGTTCCGCTGGATGCGGCTCAGGGAGCAAAAGCAGCATGGTCTGTTCAACCGAAAGATGCGTGCTCGGGAGGTTGGATTTTATTAATACCCGGCTTGAGTCATGTTGGCTGAATCATCTCTTCCAGCACTAGTCTTGTAGAAGAGATGACTGAAAGTCTAACACTGAGGCTTATCTTGTATCAGTCCAAAAACAGATGAGTTGAATGAATGCAGCCTCAATTGGATACTTATAAACAGACAGATAAAAACAGGAAAAGGGAAAGGAAGAAAAAAATTAAGGTTTGTTCTGGGTCTGATTACCCTTATTCTGAATCACATCAGTGTTTCCTGAGCCTCAGATAATCATGTACCACTTTTATAATTTTTGCTATCTTTAAATAGAAGACTCGATTCAAAAAAATAAACATCTACCTTAGCTTCCTCCCAAACACTAATACTTAACACAAGCGTGGGCTTGATATGCTAGTTAGGTTCTTACAGTACTCTCTACAATAAATGAAGCATTACTGAATTTTTGAAAACAGTGTTTGGGAAGCACCCCCAAATCATCTCTCTTACCACCACTGATAAGAATAACATTTTCTGGAAAATTCTATACCAAATAAACTTTCCTTCCATGTTCAAAATCCTATTATTGATAGTAACTAAATGCTTATTAAATATTTATCATATGAGCATGGCAAAATGTGCTTTCATATAGTATAATTTACTTAATTCTCATTGTGTTATAATAATGTCCATTTCTGGGTGCCTGGGTGGCTCAGTGGGTTAAGCCACTGCCTTCGGCTCGGGTCATGATCTCAGGGTCCTGGGATCGAGCCCCGCGTCGGGCTCTCTGCTCAGCGGGGAGCCTGCTTCCCTCTCTCTCTGCCTGCCTCTCTGTCTACTTGTGATCTCTCTCTGTAAAATAAATAAATAAAATCTTAAAAAAAAAAATAATGTCCATTTCTGAGGCACCTGCGTGGCTCAACGGGTTAAACCTCTGCCTTTGGCTCAGGTCATGATCTCAGGGTCCTGGGATCGAGCCCTGCATTGGGCTCTCTGCTCAGCGGGGAGCCTGCTTCCCCCTCTCTCTCTGCCTGCCTCTCTGCCTACTTGTGATATCTCTCTCTGTCAAATAAATGAATAAAATATTAAAAAAAATAATAATGTCCATTTCTATACATGGGTAATCTGAAACCAGAGACTTAAAAACAATTGTACACTCATGTTCATAACAGCATTATTCACAGTAGCTGAAAGGAGAAGCACTCTGTCTGTCGACAGATGAATGGATAATCAAAATGTGGTATATATGTAAGAGGAAGCATTATTCCGCCTAAAGAGAAAGGAAATTTGCTGACACATGGATAAACCTTGAGGGTATTATGCAAAGTGAAATAAGCTGGTCAAGAAAAGACAAACTCTGTATGATTCCACTTACATGAAGTACCTAGAGTACTCAAATTTATGAAGACACAAAGGTCTTGCCAGGGACTGGGGGCTGGGAATGGGGATTGGTGTTTAATGGTTACAGAGTTTCAGTTTTATAAGATGAAAGACTTCTAGAATCTGTTACACAACAACCAATCTTAGTGCTACTGAACTATACATTTAAAAATGGGCAAGATGGAAAATTCATGTTCTATTTATTTTTACAATTGAAAAATTAAAAGCAAGAACTTGCTAAACGACACAATGGGTAAAAGATCGTATGTGGGTTCAAGCCAGCTTTGATTAATGCCAAAGTCTAAGCCACCCATATTAGACTGTGCTGAGTACCTGAGTCCTTATTTAACTCCTGAATGACTGATCACAGATTTGTACATGATGTGAAAATAAATACTAAACAAGAATGTCACAAAATATACTCAACTTCCATTGTCACAGGAATGCTTTTCCTGATTTCTCAGACTAAAGTGGGGGCTCTTTTCAGATACCAGGACCTTTCTTCATAATCCTCATTAAAAGTACATTTTACATTTCTTTGTGATTTCATTTTTATTAACATTCAGTTTTATTAAAATCCATTAACCTGTAAGATCTTTGCAAGCAGAGACAATGTCCAGTGAGATATCTGACATAGAGAAGTTTGATATGGTCGATTTTATTCACTAGTCCAATGCCTTGCCAAGGGGTAGACATCAAATTAGATTTTGTAAATGACTGATGTTTTAATGTAAAAAGCACAAACTCAAGGATAAAGAAAACACTTTTACAGTGTTATCGAGAAATAAGTTTGACCCATTTCCTTTGTGTTAATGAGGAATGAACAAGATTTGGCTAGCCACACTTCTCAAAGGCAGCATATCAATATTCAAAATGAACTGTCTAGCTACATGGTTGAAAGTTCTCCAAGACATCCCCACAAATACTACACATTTTATAAAGACCAAAATGGGATAGTCTTGAGATTGAATATGTTCAGTTGTACTGAGGCTAAGATGATAAGGAACATCACACAAAGAAAGAACAGAGTAAGAAAAACAACCCCCAAAACTGGTATATTGATTCAATGACTTATTCAAGAAATAATCTGTATGTTAAGTGTTAAGGCAAAAAGGAATAAGGAGGTGACAAGATCTGGAGTAGATTTGGAAAGGCAAATTATGTTTTTTATGTGTAGAGGCAAGAGAGGGATAAACATATGCCAAGGCACAAAGGCAGGACACAACAAGGTACCGCGGGGAGCTCAGAAGTTTTGACTGATTACAAGGTAGTGAGGAGGAGAAGGGATGGAGCAGATGAAGCTGAAGAAGAAAGTAGGAGCCAGATGCTGAAGGGTCCAGGGGACCAAAGGAACTAGAAAAGGAAATTTTTTTGTAGGCAATTCGGAAGGCCATACACAAGTGAAGGTAGGGAAGTGATACTGCCAGTGTTGTGGTTTCACAGATCTTTGTGGGAGCAGAAGGAAAAGGAGGAAGATCTTGGTGGGCATTCTGTTGGGAGAATGTGGTAGTACTTCATGGAAGAGAGAATAAAGGTCTGTTTGCGTGATGATGATTGCCGTGGAGTTGGAGGGATGCAACAGACACGACATTTGTGTAAACTCAACAAGTCATGATGACTGACATCACATGCGTGCTGGCAATAAAAAGCAAAGCTAATGCTAGCTGATGACACAGACCTGGGGGAACAATATCTCCAGCTGGAATTACCTTTGACTACATATTTAGTAACAACTTCTTATGTGTTAGGGATCCTTCTCAGTACATTAAGCAAAGAGATAGACATGTTCTCTGACTTCTAACCATGGGTCTTATTAGTGGTTCCCAAGGATTAATATTTCTACCACTAGAGATGATTTTAGGTGGATGACA
Source organism: Lutra lutra (assembly GCF_902655055.1). Taxonomy (NCBI): domain Eukaryota; kingdom Metazoa; phylum Chordata; class Mammalia; order Carnivora; family Mustelidae; genus Lutra; species Lutra lutra. The sequence goes on along the minus strand of NC_062278.1, from coordinate 181,790,593 downwards.
TTTTTAATTGGAAATATGTACATATTTTCATGTTAAGTTAAAAAAAAGCCTGTCATATCCAATTCTTGATTCACAGATATAATTATTTTGGATGAAGCCAATATTGATACATCTGTGGTAATCTACTTCACACATAACACACAGATCATTAAAACTAGGTTCTAAATAATGATACAGAACAAAGGCTATTATGCAAACACAAATAACTCAGATGTTTCCAGCTGCACACAGATGTCTGGTAAGCATCCTAAAATACACAGCCACAATTCAAACTAACTCCGACCTAAGGGAATATTTAACACAAATAATTCATCTTAAACCAAGTGATCAAGAAAAGAATATCACCCTACTAATAACTATCACAAAGACCCTGATTAGCTCACTGCAAAACTTACTTTCAGGTATGCTTTTTTTTTTTTTTTGGAAAATCAATTAGGTTTATTTTTCTTTCCATTTCATTGTATTAACTTTTAGAATTCTTCTATTCAAATAATTGCTCTGTTTTCATTTTATTAAAAAAATCTTAGAGCTACTATCTTACAATAAAGAGTATTAGTGATTTTCTGTTTCTAGTAAAGGTACAGTTGTCTTTTAAAATGAATATATTTAACTATTAAATTAAATAAATTAAATATATTGGGAAAATAATAATACAGGTTGTTTGAGTCTGTGGCTAAAATCAAGTGACTGGGGATAGCAAAACAGTGGGCAAATTAGGAACAGGTTGAGTTTGTTCATTGCATGATCCAACCTTCCCTTTAGCATCTTTGTTCCCATTTCTGGTTTCCGTTCTCACCAACATTCAGTTACCCTGTATTGAGCCTTCAGTGCTGCTCTTTTCTATCTTCTCATGGTCAAATCTCAAGCAGGAAACCTTTGGTTCCACAATCTCTATAAAAAGACTGCCTACCCTTGTGTGCCAGATGTTGTAACAGCACAGAAAAGATCTACCTCCTACAGGTTAGACCAAGGACTGGAAGCACTGTGGCCATTTCCAAGGCAAATGTCCTGAGCTACTGTCTTAACCTAACAGAAGCCACAGTATCTCAACTGTAAAACCACAAGAAGACCTTGGAGAGCAGTTGTCAGATTAAAACCTACCAGAGAGGGCACCTGGGTGGTTCAGTCAGTTAAGTGACTGTCTTCAGCTCAGGTCATGAACCCGGAGTTCCAGGATCAAGTCCGGCATTGGGCTCCCAGTTCCGCAGGGAGTCTGTGTCTCCCTCTGACCCTTTCATGCTCTCTCTTACTTGCTCTCTCTCTCAAATAAATAAATAAAATATTTAAAAAATTAAAAAATAAAACCTACAGTAAAGTGAAATTGCTCTAGAACTGGAAAACTTCAGATCAGAAGTTGAGACCTGAAAATGCATCAACCAGCTTACAAATTTTTGGGGGTGGGTGGGAGGGGCTAACTCAATGTACTTTAATTTTGTGTAGTTGCCAACATTTAAAATTCAGGACTTTTTTTTTTTAATATTTTATTTATTTATTTGACAGACAGAGATCACAAGCAGGCTGAGAGGCAGGCAGAGAGAGAGAAGAGAAAGCAGGCTCCCCGAAGAGCAGAGAGTGCGACGCGGGGCTCGATCCCAGCATCCTGGGATCATGACCTGAGCCAAAGGCAGAGGCTTTAACCCACTAAGCCACCCAGGCGCCCCTAAAACTCAGGACTTTTCATTTAAGTTCTGGGTTTCTGATTGCTGATTGCCCATGCAATATCAGATGGGAAAGAATGGGCCTACTCTGATGGACAGAGAGAATGGGCTGGCCCTACGAAAAGACACCCCAGCCATCACCCATCCCTGCCCATTGATACCTGCCTGGCCATTGAAGGTATCTGACTGGACACTTCTCTTTTAAAATAAGTACTAGTTTGAGGTAGTTTTTATACATTTTAAGGACATTGGATTGACATATTTAGAAAAGTAATATACTTTGATGGACTAAATCTGTAAAATGTAACTGTTTAAACTTGTTATTTCCCTCAAGGCTTGATGAGGTGGATGCTGAGGGAAGGACAGGAGGGAGGAAGGGTGCAGACACTAGAAGCAGATGAAGGTGTAGTTCAGGGATCTGAACAACCTGAGCTACATTCTTAGATCCTCTGAAAACATCTTTTTGATGGTCCATATTATTGGCTGGTAGGTCGACTGTGTTATTGTTTAAAGTATTTTGAGGTAGATTGTATTATTATGATCTTTGCAAGTCCTCTCCCCTTTACTCCTTGTGGGGAGAGTATACTCTCTCACTGACATTCAGCTTGGCCATGGGACCTGTGGTTCCCGGGACTGCCTGTAGGAAGACATACTTCTGCTTCTCCCTGGCATCCCGCAGACATCAGGCTCTGTCATGTGACTCCTTTCTACCAACAGAATGTAAGCAAAAGCCAAACAGGACACTCCCCAGTAGCAGCTTTCAAAGCCACAGAAGAATGTGCTCAGCCCTTCTCTTTTCCCTCTGCCATGAGATCTACACAGCCCAGTGAGTGGCTGCGTCTTCAGTCTGGGTCCTGGAGTAAACACGGCATGGATCAGATCTGAATCTTACTTGGGGTGTACGTGTTGGATAAGTGAGAAACAAACACTTGTAGTTTTAAGCCACTTAATTTTGGAGGTTGGATACTGCGGCCTAGATTAGCCTAAGCTGACTGGTACAGTTATTAGCCAATATTCTAAATAGCTTTGATGCAACACAATACATTTTTGTAAAGACAGGGAAATATGGAATACTGTACATTAATATAGCTTATCTGTTTCACTTTCCACATCCTGTCCTATGTGGAATTTCACTTTCTAGATCCTATCCTATGTTGGAAGCCCCCACCCAGAATAGGCTGACTGAGTTCTATACTTTATTAGAACTAACTTGATACATAGTCTACATTTTTAAATTTTTGGTAAATTATGTCTCAACTTTCACATCATACAGATTTTTCAGCTCAATTTCTACTGTTGATAGTATGCTAAAGTAGAAAAAAATGACAAAAACTATTTTAATTTTAGTAGAAAGGCAGCCTATCACTACATAGTACATTAATAATTGGCAGGCTGCAAAATTATTTCCGTAATTTCATATGTTGTAACCAAAACAGTGTTGCCGTTGAAGGTTTTTATAATTATTGATCTTTAAGCACCCATCATAATGTCCTCTGCATATTTGATTAACAGACTCCTCAAAGTCAGCTTTACAGACGTCACTGAGTCCCCAGCCTCTTGCTTACAAGCAAGTGATAAACATAGGTTGTTGACAGAATGGAGCTAGGAATACAAGCCATGCCTATCAATAGGAAAATGGTTAAGTTGTGGTATATTATCACAATGGAATATTATATATACATTGACACATTTATGAATAACTATTAGGGAGACTGGAAATTGCTATGATGTATAGGTAACTAAACATACAACATTCTTCCACTGTATAAGACAAACATTCTACAGAAGATTAAGTCTGAAAAGAAAGCCCAACATTAATGATAGTATTTCTGAGTGATAAAATTATGGGTGGTTTTTATTTTCTTCTCTACAATTTTCTTTTTTCCCAAATTTTCAACAATGAAAATATTTTCTTTTTATATAAAGTAGAAGCCTCTGCCTTCAGATCAGGTCATGATCTCAGGGTCCTGGGATAGAGCCCCGCTTCGGGCTCTCTGCTCAGCAGGGAGCCTGCTTCCTCCCCCGCCTTGCCTCTCTGCCTACTTCTGATCTCTGTCTGCCAAATAAGTAAATTCTTTAAAAATAAACAAAATAAAAAGTAAAAACTAAGAATATTACTGTTTAGAATTTTCAACAGTGGCATTTCCATAGTGGTGATGGTGAAACTGGCATTTACTTTCAAAACATGGAATTTTAAGAACATATGCTTGCTATGATTATTTATGCAAGACCCAAAAGATTTAATTTTTTTCTTGACTCCTTGATGATAATGAGATGATTTAGTGGGAAGTGGTTGTTCTCACCAGTAGCTAGAAACTGTACTTTGTAGTTTGGGTTCAGTTGAGTTGAACATCAGCATGTGTCACTAAAGTGCTTAAAACACAGGACACTGTATGAGAGTCAGGTCACCAAAAGATACTTTCTCCCTAATAATGAGACATATTTGTTTTAGAATCATTAAAATTAAACACATGACTTATAATAGGAAACTGATTCAATGTGCAACTATACAACAAAAATATCTACTTCTTAATTCATCCAAATCTCAGAAAAGACTTTTCTTGGGGTCCAACCTGGAATGTCAGGGAGGAAGATTTTTCTTTTAAATGACTGGATATTTCCAATTTAAAGTTTCTAGAGAATTGTAAGCAAGTTGAAGATTTCCAAAAAAAGTGCGAAAGCACCTACAAAGTTCATAAGATTTACACACATTTGGCCAGAGGAATGACTTGATCTAATATTAGCTGAAACTCCCTGACTGAATTCTGTTCAAGTTCAGTATTACATTATTATCCTGTTTCAGAACTTACAACATCAGAAATCATTTCGTTGAAGTCCACAGATAAAAGAACAAGAACAACAAAAATCACTCTAAAATCTGAGGAATACGCATTAGTGAACAGTGTGTTCTATTGCTGTCTCTGTGATTGGTGGTATATCATATACAGACATGAGTAGTTCACAGACATATCTGGGATGTGATACATAGAGGAGCCGGCAAATAACATTAAGTCACCTAGAGAGAAATACCCTTTGCTTTTCTTATTAACTTGAAGAGAAGGCTGGATTTGGTGATACTAGGTTTTTAATATCTCTTTGATACTAACAGCATAAATAAAGTGGGAGCAGACTTAGAGGTCTGAACAGGTAAGAGCATGTTGCTTGTATTAAAAAATGGAGAGTGGCATATTTGTTTGTTGTATTTATTACTGATTTTATTACCATTTAACGTACTATTTTGTTAACATCTATTTATGGCAATGATATTGATTTCCATACTTGGTTAGTTTCCATTTTAATTTTAAGTTTATGATAGCAAAAATTATAAGCTAATTTTTAAAAAGATTTTATTTATTTATTTGACAGAGAGAGAGAGAGAGAGGCAAAGCACAAGCAGGGGAAGCAGCAGACAGAGACAGAGGGAGAAGCAGGCTCTCTGCTGAGCAGGCAGCACGAGGTGGGGCTCGATCCCAGGACCCTAAGATGATGACCTGAGCCAAAGGCAGATGCTTAACCGACTGAGCCACCCAGGTACCCCTGTAAGTTAATTTTTTAGACAACCAGTGAGGTACATATTAGAGGAGACCCAGAGGAATGGCAAAAATTGAGAAGCAAGATCACATATAAAATTTGGGAAATTTTGCATTGATATAGTTCCCAAGTCATAACTTAGAGTAGATAATGATATAATTAAATTATACATATGAAATTATGTATTTGAAACAGCAATTTTCATTTTATCAAAAACTCATAAAGAAGATGTAGTCCATATACACAATGGAATATTACTCAGCCATCAGAAAGGATGAATACCCAACTTCTGCATCAACATGGATGGGACTGGAGAGATGATGCTGAGTGAAATAGGTCAAGCAGAGAAAGTCAATTATCATATGGTTTCACTTACTTGGGGGAACATAAGGAATAGCATAAAGGACATTAGGAGAAGGAAAAATGAAAGGAAGAAAAGTCAGAGTGGGAGATGAACCATGAGAGACTAGGGACTCTGGGAAACAAATGGAGAGTTTTAGAAAGGAAGGGGGTGAGGGAATGGGTGAGCCTCGAGATGGGTATTAAGGAGGGCACAGATTGCAAGGAGCACTGGGTGTTACACACAAATGATGAATCATGGAACACTACATCAAAACCAATGATGTACCGTATGGTGACGAACACACACACACACACACACAAACAAAAAACTTCTGAAATATTCTGACCCCTATTCCTTTAGTATTTGTTTTACTCACATTACCTTTACAATCCCTTAGGACACACTTGATTAGGTTTCTTAAATTCAGGCAACTGATTTTAGCTCAGCTTACATGGATAAACATTCCGCTCGCAAAAGCAAAAATGCAAGCGCAAAACATCATACCATTTAATATTGTTCTGTTTTTTCAAGTGGACATGCATGTACAGCCATCACTGAAGAAAAAACAAAAGAGTATCCCCTTGTTCCAGGGTAAAGTCTGGGCATGTGATTCAGTCCAGCCCAGGGAAGGTTTCCTATCAACTGGTCATAACAGCTGGTTCTGGGATGAGCCAAGAAGAACCATCCTTGGCTCTGAGTGGAGTTATCAGAAGGGAGAGGTCCATTTTTCCCAGGGTGTTTAGTTGACAGAAATAAGCCTTAAGTGGCAAATAGCAATACTTTCACCCTGAAAAATGGAACATGGTAAGAATGATTCCACCATGGAACAGAGCCAAGAGATGGAGAGCCTTGTTTGTTGAATATCTGTTATTGGGCACCAACTATGGTTACTTCAACACTGGAGACCGAGCTCTGAGGACAGTGTTATTATCAGAGCTATGGTAAAATCTCTGCCCTAAAGGACTTTGTCTTCCAGTCAAAGCAGGCTAGAGAGAACAATCAAATAAATGAGAACAAGTTATAGAATATGTGACAGCTGTTAGTGCTCTACCAAAGAACAAAGCAGGGAAGGAGACTGAGTGTCAGGAGATGAGGGACACACTTTTAAACATGGTGGTTGGGTGGCACTGAACTAATATTTGAGCAAAGATCTCAAAGAGATAAGAGAGAAAGCCACTGGATGCCTGGAGGAGCTTTCTGAGCAGAGGGAACAGCAAATGCAGAGGCCCTGAAGTGAGGGTAGAATGAATGAAGAGGAAAATAATAGGCAATAAGTCAGAGGAGGATTTGGAGGATGGATCATATAAAGCCTTATTGAGCATTATAAGGATTTAGTATTTATCTGAAAGGAGATAAAATGGGGCATCATGAGCATCACTGTGGCTTACAGGAGACAAGGGTGGAAAGAGGCTGACCAGGAAGTGATTGCTGCCCTGATCCATGTGAGGGATGTTCCAGCTTACAACAGGGTGATAGCAACGATAACAATAGATGTGGCAGATTCTTGCAGAAGTCAGTTGTTGAGTATGAGAGAAAGAGAAGAGTTGAGGGTGATTCTAAGATTTTTGGCCTGAGCAACTGAAATATTGGGATTTAAGTTACTGGGATGGAGAATTCTGAAAGGGACAGGTTTGAAATGGGGTGGATGGCATAGTCAAGAACTTAGTTTTAGAAATATTCAGTTTGAGGTCTTATAAGATGAATCTTGAGGATGTTGGCTGAGTGCTAAATCCATCCATACTGAAAACCAGAATTACCACTTGACTTTTAGTTACACAAAGCAGAATATTTGCCCTACAAATTCTTTCTTGCTATCTCTGAACATAAAATTCTCAATATGTTTCCTTTTAGAAGCCAACAAATTTCATCATTTACATGCCATCTGCAATTTTTCCTCATCAGTGCCTTTAGATACAAGATGTTCTTAAGAGTTAGCTCCCCTTGGGCTGCAAGTAACAGAGACCCATTTTAGATTACTTAAAGAGGCTAATTAGAGTTTAACTCAGAAATGCTTCCAAAAAACACAAGTATTTGGATATCAAAAATTAAGTGTTTAACGGAAGCTACAGTATTTAACTTGAGAACCCTTGTATTATTTTACATTAATCAAAAATAATCACCCAGGATCTGTACTGATATAAAGGCTTGCATACTAAATTCCATGAAACTTGCACAGTTTAAGTAAGATGGTAAAAAACTACAGTAAGTGTTTTGAATTCACAATGTTCAGTCAAGAGGAAGTATATTTGATTAATAATAGTCCTTCAGGCTGGCCTGCTTTAGCTTTCATTCATCCATTTAGCTACCCAATCAGTATTTAACCAGTGGTTTGTAGCACCATGCTTGGCACTAAGGCTGGATGAACAAGACACAGGAAGATTCTTTCCCCATAAAGTTTGCAATCCAGAGGGAAAATCAGACAGCAAGCAAATAATCAAAGACGTAATCTTAGTTCTTTATGTCTAAAGCATGATGATAATTCTCTTTATAGAGATAATCACAAAAACGTTACCAAAATTCTTAAATAGGATTTGGAGCTAAATCCAGGACAAAGGTTAGGATGACTATTGAGAGTTGCCAGTAACAGGTAATAAGAACAGCTTTAAAGGATCCTGTTTAACTCGCATTTTTGGCATCTTTAAGGAAAAATTATTAACATAAAAGTGAAAGCTTAACACATGCTTTTTATATATCTAATCTTAGAGTAATTAAGGATTTCAATGATCTCTATGAATTTCCCACCCAACATAGGAAATTTTTCCCTAATAACACCTGCAGATTGACATGCAGATTCTGAATGATTTGCAGAAATACAAATGTATCACCTTCAGAGAGATTTTATTCAATTGTTGGAATTTCCATCAGACTACAGCTGTGTGATCAAAGGAGTACTGTCTATCTTTGATCACCTTACCCACGTCCTAAGCATGGAGCAAAAATCCCAATAAAAACTAGTGTTAAATGGGGCATGGATATTCTGATTATATGGCTGAAAGAGAGGACAGCACAATTAAGACTATGTCTAGCAGTATCCAGCTACTTAGTCTGTAATTGGAGGGAAGTGATATAACCTCTATAAGCCTCAGCATCCTCATCTCTAAGGTGAGGCTACCAGCAGCTTCCAAGTCATGGTATTGTTGTAAGAAGTGAGAATCAGTACAAGAAAACCATACTTAGAACAGTGACTGCAGATTGCTCTAAGTGTCAACCATTAAAATCATCATTGCCATCATTACCGTTGTAAATTTCTACTTTAGATTGGGTGCCTATATGCTACACCTAAATCAAAAATTTCTTTTTAAAATTGTATTTCATTCATTATACATTATCATAACATTCCTATTGTCTTTTCCTCATATCTTACCAATTTGCTAAGTTCTTCACTGATTCCATGATGATGTCACACAGTTTTGTAGAATCATAATTTTCTAGCAAGTAATCACATCAATTATTAAGTCAGAGGAAAGAGCCAATATAAACTTGTTTGCATATATTCTTGTAATCAGAATTTTTGATTGATGCTGTGCTTTGAATATATAAATAATGATGTATATTTAAATCTTACTAATTCAGAATTGTTACTGAGAATACCAAACATATTTAGCGAGAAGTTCTAAACACAGAATATTTTCAGTTTAAGTATTTCCAAGCCCATATACTACTTGGTGTAACCCCTGCCGTGTATTATGAGTAAGAGATTGGGTCAGGCTTCCCCTAATAACTAGTGAAGGACAATACTGAATTATTACATGAGTTGGTTGCTTGTAAAGGTATGCTACTGAAGATTTATAATGGATTGTTGCTAAACTTTTGGTCTGCAATCTCATTATAGTAAATTAGTAATCAAGTTCTCTTTTGTATATAGATCATACAAAGATGAACGTGAACTTTGCTAATCAAATTAACACTGGCTAACTAAAATCTAAAGTAGTAGAATTATGTTTTATATATATGTTAACTTACCCACAAAGCTAGCCAACGATATCCCATTTTATGCTATTAGTATTCTTAGCAATTTTATCTAACAAATGTATGTTCTTATACAAACTTGGGAATTAAATATAGATATAGAAATCAGGCAAAATTGATGTCTCATTCTCATAGGAAGCCAGTTAAGCAAACATTTTTACCGAGTTAATAAATTCTGAAAAGAAGAAAAATAATTTTCTGTAAATAAAAGTAATGAGTTATTATGTTAAAAGTTCTTCATCCTACATTCCCATTTTCCTTACCTATACAATGTTAAAAAGTACTGATAGCTACCCCCTGTGGTAGTTAGGAAGTTTAAATGTGGGAATGCATGTAAAGCACTTGGCAGATAGAACACTCTCAATTGCTATTAGCTGAAATGATGACAATGACAAGGACAATTGAAGTGGTTGCACTCCAAGAAGTTACTAACACAATACAATGATTAAAAATATAACTCTGGGGCGCCTGGGTGGCTCAGTGGATTAAAGCCTCTGCCTTCGGCTCAGGTCATGATCCCAGGGTCCTGGGATCGAGCCCCGAATCGGGCTCTCTGCTCAACGGGAAGCCTGCTTCTCCCTCTCTCTCTCTGCATGCCTCTCTGCCTACTTGTGATTTCTGTCTGTCAAATAAATAAATAAAATCTTTAAAAAAAAATATATATATATATAACTCTGCGGGCGCCTGGGTGGCTCGGTGGGTTAAGCCGCTGCCTTCGGCTCAGGTCATGGTCTCAGGGTCCTGGGATCGAGTCCCGCATCGGGCTCTCTGCTCAGCAGGGAGCCTGCTTCCTCCTCTCTCTCTCTGCTTGCCTCTCTGTCTACTTGTGATCTCTCTCTGTCAAATAAATAAATAAAATCTTAAAAAAAATATATAACTCTGCTATCAGTTTAATTGAAATATATGTGGAAGACTATGGAATTGCAAATCACTGATCTTCCTGTAATGTAATTCAAAGCCAAGTTATGTACAGCTCCTAACTGCTGCTTGTGAATTTACCTGTGAATACATAGCCAACAAAGACTCAGCTTTTAAGGCAACTGACATCTCCAGTTAGATTTTTTAAAATATCAGTATATTCACGTGCACCAACATCTTCTGATGGTGATCTTTTAGTGCACGCTGGCATCTTTTGAATGCCAAAAAGGCATCAAAAGGAAAGAAAAAGAAGAAGAAAACCACTCTTGATTCTCTGGTGTGAAATTTAACTTATTCACGTGTACTGGAAATCCTCAAGCTTTGGGGAACTAAAAAAAAAAAAAAAAACATGAAAATAAACCAGGCTTATCATTTTAAAAGAAAAATGGATAGACTCAACACCCCACACTAAGGTTTTTCAAAAGGTACACATTGATTTTCACATGGGGTTTCTATCTAAAGATTTAGGGATCTCAGGAAGACAAAGATATGTGTGTGTCTGAGTTTACAACGGCCTGGGATTGGATTTGAAGCATTCAGTGGGCTTACTGAGTTGGCTTGTCCAATTTTAAATGAGAAAGAAGGCTACCATAAACTACTTCCTTGCCATTCAAAAAATGGAATCTACGTACGAGTTTTCTTTGTGGTTGCATTCACTGTGGTGCTGAAGGGCCCAGCACCAGCACTGTTGTAAGCCCGCACAGCTGTGTAATAGGCCAGATTACTCTTCAAGCCCCGGAGTCTGGTTGATGTCTCATTTCCTGCAACTTTCACTTTGCTTGATGATTCTTCTTCTCCATTATTCCAGTAGCGCACCTGGTCGACAGAAAAACATAAAAGATGGAAAACGTTGAAACAAACACTACCACACTTCCACGAAGTGGTTTTCATGAAAATGGGTACTATAATGTATTTATATTCATCATTTACACAGCAAATGTTCTTTAAGGACCTACTATGTGCTAGGGGTCCCATTAGATTCTGTGCCAGAGGAGAAAAGGGACTTTGGGAGGAGACAGAAAATAAAGCTGATAAAGTCAAAGACAGTGAGAGCTAAATACCCCTAGACTATAGTTTATTAAAGGAAAATGAGGGTGAAATCTGCAAATTTAATAGAGCAGGCTGTTCCTCCTTCTCGGGCCCTAACCAACCAGGTCCAAGCTCAACTCCGGAATGCTGGCAGCTCTGCTTCACCTCGCCTGGATGGTGGGGTTCCCTCTGGGAAGAAAGCGAACTGTCAGAGAAAAGACTATCAAAAAGCCAGCTGGCCCACTGGTTTGTCCTCCAGAGATGGCCAGGTGTCAACAAGGCCACCTGCGCATGCAGAGCTGCTGATGAGAAGAGGAAAGCAGTTAACACAGTTAAATTTAAGTTATACTAACACGTTTTCTTTGTACTTCATTATTCTGAATTGTGCAAAAACGATCTGAGATGTTATATAAAGATAAATGCATATGGAGTATAACGTATAAAAAAAGCTTAATGAGAATATTTAATAAAAAAAGAAACAAGGGTATGAAAAATCCAATAAAAATACATGTTTCCCGGGCTGCCTGGGTGGCTCAGTGGGTTAAGCCTCTGCCTTCAGCTCAGGTCATGATCTCAGGGTCCTGGGATCAAGTCCCACATCAGGCTCTCTGCTAGATGGGGAGCCTTGCTTTCTCCTCTCTCTCTCTCTCTCTACTCGTGATCTCTCTCTCTGTCAAATAAATAAAATCTTTAAAAAAAAAATACATGTTTCCCATCTCCAATTCATGCTATCAAGTTTTGCTGTGCTGCGCTATAAAGTACGGATTATCCAGAAAGTCAAAGCAAGACCAACACGAATAGCAACAGCAACAAGACCACCAAATTGTTCAGGAAAAGTACAAGCATTCCTCAGGCTGAGACTGGATATCAACATTTAATCATGTAAAGCAGAGCCCAAACACTTAACATAAATATGTAAGGCAGACTGGGTACATATTTTTTTGCTTTCATAAAGAAATGCATATGCTCTCTCCCATATTTCTTGCAACATGTGCTCTTTCTGACTTTCATTTATCTTCTCTTGATAGCAAAATATGAAAACAGAAGACCATTTCTATAATTTGTGGAAGTCAACAGCTGTTTGAGCACAATGAAAATGGCAGTTGATTCTTAGCCATCAGTCATGAAGGCAGTAGACACTTATGGGGACTGTGGCAAAATAGACAGCCAAATTCCATCTTAGGGAGTTACTACTTAGCTCTACCGAGGGAAGGAAGATCCAGTGGTTAGAGGTCTTTTGTTTTTTTAAGATTTATTTATTTATTTGACAGAGAGAGAGAGAGGAAACTGCTGACTATGGAACCCAATGGAGGGCTTGATCCCCTGACCCTGAGTTCATGAATAAGCTGAAATCAAGTTGGAAAATTGACAGGCTGAGCCCCTTTTGTTTGTTTGTTTGTTTTTAGGAAAAGGAGAAACCTTTATTTTAATGTGAAATGGCCCAAATTTAGAGTTGGCTCAATTTTTTTAAAGTCATTGTGTGGTCCAAACAAAGCTTGTTTATGATCTGCTTTAGGGTAACCAGCTTTAGCCCTCTGGGAAAAAGACACTAGAAGTTACAGTGTTTTGGGGAAAAAAAAAAAGGGGGTAACTATGAAATTCTTTAGTTAAAAAAATTAGTAGAAAAATCAGATTTTTCAATAATGATCCTAAATTAGTGTACTAATAATGTACTAGGGCAATATTTTCCATACATATGTGTATGTATGTGTGTGTATATATATGCATGTGTGTATATGTGTATATGTACGTACATGTTTGTGTTTATATTTACATTCATATTTATATTTACATACAGGACCCCTTAAATTCATGTAAAATGCTGTGTCCATGTATATGTATATGTGCATCACTCTTGGAAAAGTTATTAATTTTTATATAAACCTCAAAAGAAGGATATGAACCCAAATGATCAGGACTAAATTGAATATATAATTTCTACACCATTAAAGAACTGAATTAAACACTGAAACTTGATGATATTTTAGAAAAAAAAAATCTACGTATCTTAGGGAACCCAGCATAATAGAAAATTACAAAGAATTTTTTCATTAATTAAGGATAACGTACAAAATTGTCTTTTATAAAGCCACAGCCAAGTAAATTATTTTTTAAAAGATTTTATTTATTTACTTGAGAGACAGAGGGAGAGAGGTAGCAAAAGAAAGCAGGAACTGGGAGGAGAGAAGTACCTGCCCACTGAGCAGGCAGCCAGATGTGGGGCTTGATCCCAGGACTCTGGGATCATGACCAGAGCCGAAGGCAGATGCTTAACCTACTGAGCCACCCAGGCACCCCTAAACTGTTAATGGATACTAAAAACTGGTACACATTCCAAATTCAACAACAGTAAACACTAGGTAATATTAGGTTTAGAGGACTCCAAAATGGTAAGACACATTCCCTGCCCTTGAAAACATTATCTGCTTATTAACAAAGAATGACAAAGAGTCAGCAATTAGAATAACATGTTACAGGCAGCCTGAAACTTGCAGCCTTGGGTATAGCATAGATTGGGGAAAGAAATCACATAATTATGAGCTCTTGAAACCCTCAATTAACAGATGGGACCTCAGAGGCCCCCAGGAGTTAAGTAACTCAATCAGGGTTGTCCTGTCATACACACTGGTCTCTGCTTATAGGCCACTCTTTTTCTGGTACGTCAAATTACCTCAATTTAAGTTGCCTAAGAAAGTGTTCCTCAGGTGACTGATTTAAAGAAGAAATAAAAACAATTTTTAATAGTCATAAGGAATATATCTTATAAATTTATTTATAAAAAGCACTTAAGGTTCTTGATAGCAGTATGCTTTTGAAGTACTCCATGTACCAGAACGAGAGATTTATTTTTGTATCTTAGTTGCTGACATGAATTAGAAATATTTAGACCATAGAGAAAATTTGTACCAAATTGGAATGTGATATTCATTGGAATTGATTATGTAATCTCCTTACATAGCTTTACTTACAAAATTGAATAAATGTGCATACAAATCAAACATAAAGAACCAAAGCAGTACATTAATATTCCCAATTTTCTATGAGTAGTTAATAAAACATGTCCTATAAAATTTTGCTCAAAAATATTTAATAAGGGTAGATAGTTTTTCTTTAAGGAGGGAAAAGTAAACAAATAAATAAATAAGTAAAAGAAGAAAAATAAAGGAGAGAAAAGTCAAGAATGAAATAAAGACAAAGACCAAATTTTCCCCTCAGTTGTGTTTGGATTTAAATGGTAAAAGTCCTATACCTGAGAAAACAGACTGTAAGTCCGTGCTAATTCAGATTTTATAGAAACAACCACAATGCAGGGAAGAAGAAAGGAAACCATCTAGACTGAAGGAAAACTTCTGCAAATATAATTGTGCAGTCTGTTAACTATACTTCAATTTAAAGATTTTTTTTTTTTTATTTGTCAGAGAGAGAGGGAGAGAGAGCAAGCACAGGCAGACAGAATGGCAGGCAGAGGCAGAGGGAGAAGCAGGCTCCCCGCCAAGCAAGGAGCCTGATGTGGGACTCGATCCCAGGACGCTGGGATCATGACCTGAGCCGAAGGCAGCTGCTTAACCAACTGAGCCACCCAGGCGTCCCAACTATACTTCAATTAAAAAAAAAAAAGATATCTATATAGAGATAGAGAAAAAATACATATGTATATATATACATATATATATATGTATTTGTATAACGCTTGATGGAAAAAAAGTTACTATACAATGAAAGAACATGAAAGTTGCATGTACTAAAGACAAGCAGAGAAAAATATTACAAAATACATAAAGAATCCTGCTAATAAGAAAGAAAGTTAGCTGACTAGGCTAGGCTCGTGGGAGTCTAGCTACAAGATACTGATCTGAAGTGGATCTCAAAATAAGTATATTTAAAATGTCCAAATTCGCTAAAGAAGGGACTGAATCTATGTTGCCAAGAATAGAAGATTAAAAAAAAAAAGAAAGACAAGAAAACTGGATGGATTTGAAAAATATCAGAAAAATACAGTATTAACAAAGTTAGTGACAGAATTAAGCTAAAGACTACATGATTGAAAAGAGAATTAATAGTTGGGGTTTGGAGGGGGAGACAAACCATGAAAGACTGTGGACTCTGAGAAACAAACTGAGGGTTTTGGAGGGGAGGGGAGTGGAGGGATGGGTGAGCACGGTGGTGGGTATTAAAGAAGGCCACGTAATGAATGAATGGAGCACTGGGTGTGGTGCATAAACAATGAATGTTGGAACACTGAAAAAAATAAAATTAAATTAAATTTAAAAAAAGAAAAGAGAGTTAATAAATCCACAATATGGAGAAAAAAATAAAAATTATGAAAACAAAGAGATATGGAAGATCAAATGAGAAGTTCCAACCAGAGTTGCAGGAGAGATGGAGGAAAAGGCAAGAATTAAAGAGAACATGTCTGAGAATTTTCCAGAACTGAAGACACATATTTTCAAGCGGTAAAATCTGAGTTGGGCGGGGGCTGCGGGGAGAGCAGTGTGTGGAATAAAAGGTAAATCCACTGCAGAGGAGCAGGTGGTCAGAATAACTGTGGCTCTCAACATTTTTCCATCACCATATACCTGAGTGTAGCTCAACCTCTGGAATATCTGTGTATCACTGTGCCTTGATTTGCTAGTATGGAGTGTGCATCTGTGAAGACAGATAGCTGTACTCCTTGGCATGGCAGACAGCAGGAGGGGCAGATGCCAAGCTCTGGTCACACACCTGAGGCAGTTGTCTGTCTTGGTAATCACCATAGCTCTACCATCCAAAGCAAAGCCTGCACATACTAAGCACTCAGTATTGTTGAGTTCTTAATGACTTAACAAATGTAGTCTAAAATGCCTCCTTCCTTTCCACCACAGAAATTCATAGATCCCCAAACACTAGACATTTCCTTTTAAATGCTAATGAGCTATCTGGTGGCTGCTGGCTCTTGGATATCTTTAAAATGGGGGCTGGTTGCCAGGGGAACCAACCTTATAATAAGTAGAGGGTGGGAATTTCAGCCCCACCTCCTGACCAGGGACTAGAGGTTGGGTCAGTAACCAATGATCATTGATTTACTCCATCACAATTGCAGTGAAGCCTCCTTTAAAAAACCCGAACTGAAGGTTCTGGACTGGTGAACTCACTAAGGTGTTGGGAGGGTAGAGCTCCTGGAGAGGGCATGAAAACTCTGTGTGTGTCCTTCTACAGACCACGTCTTATGTCTCTCTTCCATTTGTCTGTTCCTGAGTTGTATCCTTCATAATAAATATGTAATTGTAAGTAAGACACTTTCCTGAGTTTTGTGAGCTGTACTAGCAAGATCTCAAACTCAAGGAGGAGGTTGTGGGAACTCCAGATTTATAGCCAATCATAAGTATAGGAGGCCTGGCATCTGAAGGGTGTTGAGGGGCAGAGGGGGTAGGTAGGGGACCGGCAGTCTTGTGGACTAGCCCTTAATCTGTGGTATCTGAAGCTAACTCTAGGTTTATGGTGTCAGAATTGAACTCAATTTTAGGATGCCCAATAGGTGTAGGAGAACCAGTCAGTGTAGAGAAAAAAAACCCACATTATTTGGTGTAAGAAGTGTTGGGTGGATACAGTAGAGAGGAATAATTGTTTTCCTTTTATTCACTAAGCTAAGTACTCAAGTCCTAATATTCTATGCATCTATGAAACATTGGAACTCTGAATTTCTTGATGACATAATATAATTAATCTTTCTTCAGAACCATAAAATCATATCACAGGCCAATGTGTTTCTATCTAGATAAGTACAGAGAAACAAACTTGAGGAATGTTAGGATTTAAAATGCTATCTCTGTTTCTGCAAGTAATTTGGTTGTTCCAAAAACTAATGTCCTTGCTCTAAGGAGTCCTTAATATTATTGCACATGAGATGTCACTTAATTAAAACTTAACACAGAATGCAATTTATAAAAGGAATGTATTGAAAAATGGCATTTTCTTTAGCCATTAGAGTACAGGTATTAAGTCAGAAATACTATTTTAGTAGACTAAAATAATTTTGTTTATACTCAAAGATTTTCAGAGAGACAAATATTTCAACTTAGCTTCAAGTGTATTTAGATAAAGACAAGGCAAGAAAAATGAATTCAATAGTGTTTTGGAAGACAAATATGGATCTATCTTCCATTCTTCCTTACATGGTTCTCAGTCATTGGAGGACTGACCGATGTGTTGCATGACCTTGGCCCTCTGGCTTCTCACTGGATTTGGCCAATAGAAGACAGGAGAATAGAAGACAGGAGTGTAGGAGGAGAGAGGCTATGATATTTATTCCCCTGCATCCCTATGCGGGGACACAGTTTGCTAGGGACTACCTTTGCCCTAACAAAGAACACTCACACACATACACACACACACATACACACACACACACACACACAACACAAACTTTCAGTTATAAAATAAAAGTCATGGGAATCTCATGCATAGCAAGGTAATTGTGAGGGGAGATCCTAAAAGTTCTCATCTCACACACATACACACACACAAAATTTGTAACTATGTATGCTGATGGATGTTAACTAGACTGTGATGATCACTTTACAATTTATACAAATATCAACTCATTATGTTGTATACCTGAAACTAAAATAATGTTGTATGTCAGTTATAGCTCAAACACACACACCCTACCACACACACACATGCACCACTACCACCACACATACAGAGCTCCCTTTGAGCAACTCTGGCTCACACACAGTGACTGCTCTCTCTAGCATAACCAATCCTTCCTCTGAGCCTAAAGTCTGCATTTCATTCACTTGAATTCATTTTTGCCTGTTTCCTATTTGTTTAAATGTGTCTTAGTAGTTTCTATCCAATTTTCCCAAGTTACATTTGACTAATTCTAGAATGAATTAATTCTAGAGTCAGTTAATTCTTTGCCTGGTAGTATGGAATTAGACTTAATGTACATTTCTTTTTTTTTTCCAGTAGAATTTTCACACTCTCAAAAAATAAATATTTGACATCTTTTTCCCTTTGTGATTAAAATGTTTGAAACCAACCACATTCTCTACAGCTGTTTAGAACAGGAGTCTGGACAAAGGTATTGATGAGGGAACAGAAAGCAAGCTGAGGACAAAGCAGAGGCCCACATGCCAACACCCCACAACCCCCCCACCATGGGGTATAGGTGACACTCCTCAGGCACTCCTGGCTGCCCTAAAGGAAAAACAAATAGTTAACTTGTAGAGATTACAATCCTGCAAGACCTGAGTCTCCCTCAATTTACAAATGTCCTAGTGATTTACAAGGAAGAAGCTTTCTTATCAATAGCCTAACTTCCAAAGATCCCTAACTCCATTCCTGAAGCCCTAACATCATCTTCCCCTCCATAAAATTGAGGGAGGCTGAGGCAGAGGGAAATGTAAATAAAGTTAAATTTCTTCTAAACCTAAAGTTCATTGATAAGGATGTGTGATAGCAAGAATGTGGCATTCCTCCAGGAATCTCCCAACTATACCTTACTGTTAATGCCTTATTAAAAAAAAAAACAACCTTAACTTGAAATGGCAAGACCTTAGGTATCCTGTGGGTCCTCTTTAGCATATGAAAGTTCTTTCAAACTCTCCCTTTTCCTTACCTCCCCCAACCCCATAGTACATTATAAGCCACCCCTCACATCCCCCGGGGGGGAAGCAGCTCTTTCTGCCAATGGGTCCTGTCCCCCTGCTTTAATAAACTACCATTTTGCACCAAAGATGTCTCAAGAATTCTTTCTTGGTCATCAGCTCCAGCCCTCACCCCACAGAACCTCACTTATATTCTAAAACTTCATCGGTTTCGGTGAGGTTAATAGCCATGCATTTTGCACACATTTTTTTGGTTTTGCTCCCCTCCCACGCATTTAAAAAAAATCACTAAGTATCCCCTCAAAGTGCTAATCTATATTATCTCACAATTGTAGACATTTGTTTCAATCACTTATCAAGGTCATTCTCTCCGGTTTTATTTTTCAAGACACATAATGGCTTTCAGAAACTGATGGGGGAAATCACGCTCTAACTTTGGAGCTTTTGTCCCTCCGGCACCTGCTACCCATGAACTTCAACCCTTTGCATCTTCTTTATCATGTCTGCATCTCGGGTTCCTATCCAAAGGGCACAAGAAAAGATCTGAGCCTGAGTGTTACGGCTTAGCAGATGAAATAAATTGGAGCCCAGGGAAATGAGCTCCTCAACTACTACTTGGTCAAATCAGAAAGAAAATTAGTCTGGATGCTAATGATGATGTGTGCTCAGCATGCCACGTGGCACATGATCAACCCTCGCTGAGATGAGAGAAAAGCAGGAGCTATTAACAATTTTAAAGCCATATTGGGGAAACTGCAACCCAGAAAGTTAGCCACACGACTGGTAATTAACCACTCCGCTAAGTCATTTGTTTTTCCATGTTACTGTGTAAATCATTATTGAACCTAAGAAAATATATATTTTTATCTTCATGTAATTACATAAAATATTTCTTAAGATTCTCCAAATTAGCGTATCTTTCTCTTCCTATTTGACAAGCACTCAGGAAAGAAAAAAAAATTTTTTTTTATTATGTTATGTTCGTCACCATACAGAACAGCATTAGTTTGTGATATAGTGTTCCATGAATCATGGAAATAAATTTTCGCTAGTTGTTTCCCTTCAACACCTTATTCATGCTGCATTTGGATGTTAGGTTTGCGGCTCTATTCAGACAGGCAAGCTGCCATGCACCCCAACCCACAAATAATGTCAAAGTAAGTCCCATTTTCTCTTTGCCTCTCTCATCTTTTTGCCTCCTACCCCGAGGGCAACACACCAGCACCAACAGAAACAACAGCATTGAACCACGCATTTGGATTATACTAGGTCTTTCTATGTTTCTTCACTGCTTTTTCCAATTTTTCCTTCCAAAGAGATATTATCCCAGTGACCAATGCTCAAAACGGAGAAAAGCCCAAGTCTCTTCCAGCCGTTTTGACAGTAGCTGCTTTATCTCATTTTATTCTCCAATGATGCAGTGTGTTATTTATTATTATCATCTTTATTTTAACTGAGCTTTGGAGAGCTTTAATAACTTGCTCAAGGCCACAGCAGCAAGATAGTGGAGTCAAAATTGCATTTATTCAATCAACACATATTTTTTTTGCATGCCTCCTGTGTGCCAGATAGGACTCCTGGCACTTGGCGTACATCACTGAATAAACAAGCAGATTTCCCAGTCCCTGGTGGAGCTCGTCCTCTATCCTACTGGAGCTGGCTGCAAGTCTGTCTAATTCTAAGGCGGTGTGGACTTAATAAGATCCTATGCTGGCTCTCTTTGGATTCTTTGGTTTTCTCTTTCATGACATAAACAAAAGAGGTATAACTCAGCTTTCTTATAGAATATTCTTATCAGCTTACATTTATGTATTGCAAAATTAACATCTATCTGTCCCCATGCTGCCAAAAAATTGCCAGCAACTGCTACCTTGGCTGTGGTGCTTTGAAAACCACAAAGCCCATTTACGTATATTCTCTTGTTTCTCTTAACTATTTCACAAACGACAACTGGCTCTCAAATTATGATCCTGTCTTGTGGTTTGTAAAGGGCAAGGTTATTAACGGGGATGTGCATCTCCGTCCGTTGTCTGAGGCATGCAAAATGTGTTTGTTTATTTTCCTTAAGTTAATTTGATTTACCACCGAGTTTCATATCCTGCTCAGCTAATGGGAAATTCAACCTCAGTCACTGCTGGGGCGCCCATTCCCAAAACCTTGCCAAGAAAACTTAATATTACATTGATTTGATCCCTTTAGTTCCCGGACCATGCTTGGAGAATGGGAAATCATTGATCATTGCTGAAAGTGGGAAATAGATCTGTTCCCTCCTGTGGTCTTACCACCAACATGGAGACTGCCAGGTAGAAAGGTATGGGCCCCCCAAGATTTTGTAAGCATCAGATCTTTGTTTCCACCAAGGTCACCTGAAATTTCACTTCTATTTTTTTCTCAGTGGCATTTGCTTTCTTCTTACCCTCCAGGACACATGGAACTAACTCCTTAAGGGCTTGAGTTTTGCAAACAAACCTAGGGAGAAAGGGCTCTTGCAGGCAACCCCTCTTGACAACTATCATAAACTCTCTTGAGGCAAAGAAGGTTAGAGTGGAAAAATTGCCTGAGGATATTTACTGGGGAGAATTCTATAAATTAATATTTCAGCAATTCTTTTGAGATAGGGCTTGCACTTAGGGATTGTTTACTATTATGAGCCAGAGACGGCAAGAAGCACATAAGTGTCTAATACCATTCAGTACTCCCTAAATCCTAATAAGGTTAGGCCAATTACTGCCCAATTCTGCAGGTGTGGAAAACGAGGCTCACAAAGTTGATGCGACTTTTCCAGCACAACCAGTAAAGTGGCAGTCAAGATGCCACGCACTTTTGAGCTCAGAACTGCTTCCCTTTCCATCTCCCTCCATCCCACTTACCTTTCCCCCACAATTCCATTTCTCTAATCACTGGGCAGAAAGTAGGGGTTGCTTCTTATGTTCACTGTCATGGAATTAAAGGAACTTTCCAACTAAATGTTCTTGGCTTCCTTTCAGATGCTGGTCAAGGCAGTTTGTGGTGTTTGTGTGGTGTTTTACTTCTTTAAGTCTGGGCAGTTCTGTCCCTGGTCAAGTTTCTGTGTTTCCTGTATTGAAGGTGTGGGAAGACATTTCCCTATGGATACCTACTAAAAATCTACATTGACAAGACCCACTTCTAGATGTTTGGGTTCAGTGAGTCCAGGGAGGGCTCTGGGGGTTCATCTTTAGCAACAATTCAGGTAATTCTGGTGAAGGCTGTCCACCATGCCATCGTGGAGCACCGCTGCTCTAGCCTATCTTTTCTCTGCTTTATCACTGATATTTATTCAAGTCAATGTTTGGTTACCAGGAACAAAAACTCAATTCAATTGAAAAGGAGGGCAAGGTGACATTATGAAAAAGAATACAGCGAGTCTACTTGAGAACTGGACAATTATCGAAGAGCTATTCTGTTTTGCTTCCTGTCCCTACAGCTCCATGGGTCCTTGTCTCCTCCATTCATTGGAGTTGCAGCAGAGTCTGTCTGCTTCATCTCACCTGCGACAAGCTTTGTCCCACTTGCCCATGGCCTTAACTTGAGAAGCCTGAACAGAGTCCTAAATTCCACATATCACTGCATTACACTCAGTAATTACAATCTCTATATTGCTTAGTTCAACATATCAAACAAGAATCTGACTCGGTCCGCCTGATTGGATGGATCATGTGGCCACCCCGGTGTCATAGATGGAGGTTATGTGGGCAAGTGGAGGGGTATATGGTCCTGTGTTGCATATATGCCTGTGTGAGCCTGCCCCTGAATCAGGACTGACAAGCATGAGGGAGGGTCCTTAAAAAGATGGCTGTGGGTGGGGATGAAATCAGAACTATGATTCTTACAATATCACTGTCAGAGAAGTTTAAGTTTAAAGTTTAAGACTTTACTTTTGGGGTGCCTGGGTGGCTCAGTGGGTTAAAAGTCAGACTCTTGATTTGGGCTTGGGTGATGATCTCAGGGTCCTATGGGGCTCTGTATTCAGCAGGAGCTGCTAGAGATTCTCTCTTCCTCTCCCTCTGCACCTTCCCCTGCTTGGATCCTCTCTCTCTATAGGGAATAAATACATAAATCTTAAAAAAAATAAAAAAGAAAAAGGACTTAGTTTTTATCTTGCCAGTTCTCAGCTCAACTCCTTCCAGCTCTAACAACTCCCTACTAAACATGGGGCCAAGTCAGAACAGTTCTTCTCAATATTCAAAGCCATATGTGACCTGGCTCTCCTGTGTCTATCTGCAGTCATCCCTCCTATAGGAACCTTCTTCAGCAGGTGGGTCACCACTCCCTCTAGTCCTCCAACATGCCATGCTTAATCTGGAATTTTCCGTCTTCTCTCTTTGCTTATTTTCCTGTAAAGTCCCATTAAACCTATGACAGCTTTCAAGACTACTCATTACTCTTGACCATCCAAACACTTCCTCTGCTACCTATTCTGAGGGTCATTACATTTGGTCTTGTGCCATGCTGTTTCAGATCTCTCATCTTACTTCTCCAAACAGAGTTCATTAAAGGCAAGAATTAGGTTACAGACTGAAGGCAAGAATTAAGTTATAGACAGTTATCTTCTGGAGAGCCTAACAGAGAATCGTACAATGTTTAACAAGGCCACCAAGAAGGTAAGACAAAGAAAGAGCTGGACGAAAATGATTTCCTATTGGCATAAATATCTTTTGAACTTAAATATTATAGTTCAATATCACTCTTATTTTTTAGTCAATCCATCTAAAAGATTTGGCTCATCTGATATTTGATTTCCTTACATATTCTTTTTTTAAATTAAAGATTTATTATTTTTGAGAGAGAGAGAGATTGAGTGAGAGAAAGGGGAGGGGCAGATGAAGAGGGAAAAAGAGAATCTCAAGCAGACTTCATGCCAAAAATGGAGCCCAACTTGTGGCTTGATCTCATCACCCTAAGAACATGACCCAAGCCGAAACCAAGAGTCTGATGCACAACTGATTGTGCGACCCAGCCCACTGGGTGGCTTAACTTCCAAGGAATGGAAAGCTCCACTGTTTTTTCTTTCTATCCCAAGTTATTTTCATTCAGCTTATTAAGTTAAACTCAATAACCACTAATAATTACATGGGACAACATGCTAGTAGAATTTCAACAGAAGTCAGACTTTAAATGTCGTTGTTAAAAAGAATTTTAAATGGAAGGAGACAAGGTACCATGGCAACATACATATATAGTCTACTAGTTTTATTTATTTTTTATTTTTTAAATTTAATTTTATTTTTTTCAGTGTTCCAAAATTCATTGTTTATGCACCACACCCAGTGCTCCATGCAATACGTGCCCTCCATTATACCCACCACCAGGCTCACACAATCTCCCATCCCCCTCCCCTCCAAAACCCTCAGTTTGTTTCTCAGAGTCCACAGTCTCTCATGGTTTGTGTTGGAGAGGATGTGGAGAAAGGGGAACCCTCTCACACTATTGGTGGGAATGAAAGTTGGTGCAGCCACTTTGGAAAACAGTGTGGAGATTCCTTAAGAAATTAAAAATAGAGCTACCCTATGACCCTGCAATTGCACTACTGGGCATTTACCCCAAAAATACAGAGGTAGTGAAAAAAAGGGCCATCTGTACCCCAATGTTCATAGCAGCAATAGCCACAGTCTCTGAACTGTGGAAAGAGCTAAGATGCCCTTCAGCAGACAAATGGATAAAGAAGATGTGGTCCATATACACAATGGAGTATTATGTCTCCATCAGAAAGGATGAATACCCAACTTTTTCATCAACATGGACGGGACTGGAGATTATGCTGAGTGAAATAAGTCAAACAGAGAGAGTCAAGTATCATATGGTTTCATTTACTTGTGGAGCATAAGGAATAACACAGAGGACATGGGGAGATGGAGAAGAGAAGTGAGTGGGTGGAAATCGGAGGGGCAGTCTATTAGTTTTAAAAGAAATTACCTCATAGCCAAGCAAATGTCCATTGCTTAACTTCCAAGGAATGGTATTCCATGAGACTTCAATTTCTGAGGAAGATAGGCTATTTGCAGATACTTGAGACGGAGCTATTGTAGGCTCTGTTTGGCAACAGAAAGTGAAATACAATTATTATTTTGGTAGTTAACTTTAAAATCTATTGAATTTCTTATTTTTGGAAAGGCGCTTTAACATATTCAAAAACCCAATAAAACACTTTATCAAAACATTTGAAAACATAAACCATGTCTTGATCTGTTTCCGCGCTTTGGGAGTAGATAGACTTTTCCTTGCTAAACAGCAGCAGAAAACTCCTCTTTCCTCTGTTGCACTTTTTTCTTGGTATCTTTTCTTCCCTTCTTTCCCTATGTTCTCTCCACCAGCTCCTTATTTCTTTCCCCTCCATCCCACAGCTCTTGCTTGGACATTTCAATGCACACAAATGCTGCCTGTTTGTGTGTTTAATTTTGTCTTGACAAACAAAGTCATGCTCTACAGAGTTCATTTATTCAATAAGCATTTAGTTAGTGCCTTCTGTATCCAAGGCCCACAAGAAGGGCACACTTAAATGAGATACAGCAACTTCCAGACATTTACTGTTTTGAAGGAGTAAGACAGACATGCACAGAACTTATTACACAACAAATATCCCTCCTGTAATAAACAACTCTTAGCTTGAGGGGCTCATAGTCATTCTCTTGTCTCACAGCACAGATCTGAGCAGGGACTTCCCCTCTTCCAATATCCATTTCTGTGTTAAATCATCCTTCTTCTGGGCTGTGCTGATTGATAGTGAGGCAGAATCTTGGTCCAAGGAAGGGCCTATTAGATTTTCTGTCCTGATAATTCGAAACTTGGTTTGGAAAGATGAGGAGTACTTGAGGCCAGTCAATCCAGTCCTGGCACCCTAGAGAGCTAGAGGGTTTCTGAGGCCCCACAGCTTTTCTTATTAATGATCTTTACAAGGTATGCTGTTCAAATCTTCTTTTGATTCAGTAAGTCATAGTATACAACAAATCCTTCACTTTTTCATAGAAAAGTCAAATCTCTATCTGATGTTTGGAACAGAAAGACCTTTATTCAACTCATCAGTGGTGGCAAGAATAATAACAGGAGAAGGAAAGTGCAGGGGGGGGAGGGAGAGGGTAACAGGCTCTGGTTGTCCCTCCCTCCAACCTCCAGCCCTCCCAGTCCAGAATGCACAGGGTAGGCAGTGCTTGAAAACTCCCTGGTTAACTGCCATCCTTCCTCAGACTGCTGCCCTTACAAGGAAAATCCTTGGCTAGCTTGGAAACGGGGTCTGGTTATGAATATAAAGGCTCTTATTTTTTGCGAAGGTTTTAATACTACTTGTTTGTTTTTCTCTCAGAACTCCATAGGAAAAGAGAGGATAAGAACAGGTGGTATTAAAAAACTGAGTCTTCTTATTATTTTAGACATGACAACTGTGGACCACCTTCTGCAATTTACTGCATGGTCTTGGGGTAGAGAAGACACTGCAAAGTCACCTTTCATGAGTTCAGAATGGTTCAGAGCAAAGGTTCTTGATTAAAATACTTGTTTGGTAAGTCTGTATGGAGTATGGCTAGTTTATTCATTTCCTTCATTAAAATTCCATTTTCTTATGTATACATGGGCTATAATGATAGTACCCACATGTAATTCCTTCTTCGAAAATCCAAATTAGGTAAAGTCTGGCAATGGTAAGCATCAATACATGCTAGCTCCTATCATTCTTATTAAGTAGAACCCCTATATGTGATAGCCAATATTCAGCTTTTTTTTTCCCTATAAAATGGCAATTTCATATGATTCTCCTAATAATCATATTTTCTAAGGAGATACAATAGTTGGGGCAAGGTTAAGGAAAGACAGAGAGATAGCGTGAGTCCAGAGTGGAGTATGTATGAATCTACACTAGCTGGAACCAGTGTATCACATCTTTAAGCCTGTACATTACACACCTCTCCATGTCATACTTTAGGCCTCCCTCTCCATTCTGCTACTGTCTCATTCTCAGGTCATAGGAAACACCATAAGAATTGAGACTGGAGCACTTTGAAGAGAGTTTCCTAATCTTATCCCCCAAAGAAGAAGGCTGTGGAAAGCTGCATTGTGCCCTGTTTCACAAGCTGGAGCTCAAAATGTACTCATCATCCACAGATTTTAACCAAGAGTTACATCCTCTGACTAGCTACTGAGCCTCGTACTTCAAGTCGGCCTGGTTGATGTTTATTACCTGGACTGTGAATCTAACTGTGGCTTTAGTCATTATTCTTTGGAAGAAATTTATCTGAAGTCACAAAGCATTTACTAGGTTTACTGATAACACAAACCATACAGTCTCCATACCTTCTTCGGCAGAGAACACGGTTGTCACCGGGCTAAATGGTCCTTCACCTTTGTTATTATAAACACCCACTTTAACTTCATACAGTGAAAATGGCATGATGCTTTCATTCCTAAAGACATATCTTGGGGTATCAGGAGATGTGACCACTGTCTGGATCCAGTTAGTAACTCCAAGAGGGCGGAAGGCAACAACATAACCAAAACCTTCACCATTCTGTAGTTCTTCGGGGACTGGCTACAAAGGAAAGACATATTAAATTCACCCTTACACATGAGGGCCAGGCAAAAATAAATGAGTTCTAATCCTTAGTCTTTTGCAAAACCCATCAAATAATAATTGACATTGTATTAAGAGGTTCTGTAAAAAAAGGAGAAAAACGTCAGTGGCACAGTCAGGTGCTTGAAAGAGACATACGCCACTTTTTCATAGCCATCCAGATAACTAGTTGGAATTTTCTAAAGTTATTCAGATTTTTTTAAGCACCCTGTAGCTCCAATTTGAGTTCTGTATCATAAGATAAACTTTCAGTTGAATATACCTCATCACTTGAGTCAAATAAAAATCATCTAATCCAGAATGTTGACTTTAGGGAAAAAAATTACCTATTGATATGATGATTAAGTACAAAGGACTAAAACTATAAAAAAAAAAGTAAAAATAACGTATTAAGGTCAAAGCTGTATTTAGATCATGTCAACAATTCCTACTGACACTCCTTCATGATCTCTTAACTTTTTATTTTTCCATCAACATCTTCAAATAATACAGCCGATTCTCATGCTTTCTGACTTTAAATGTGCTAATTACATTTTTTCCTAATTACAACATAAAGCAAGAGCTGAGAGCATGTCCAGGAAGCAAGCACCTGCTGGAATCAGTGGGTGAACATCATCAGTGGGGTTACAGCTGCGTGGAAAGCCGTGAGGACAGCTTGAGAGCAAACAGCCAGGACTTGACTCTCAACCCCATGTTTACCAGCCAAATGACCCGGGGCAAATTATTTAATATTCTCTATGCCTTAGTGTTTTCATCTACAAAATGTTGCAAGAGTGAAATGAAAAAAAAAAAACAAACAAACCACAACAAAAAACAAATCGGTTCTAGAAATAGTGATTAGCATAGGGTGAGCTACTAGTACTATGACCCACCACTAGCACCACCAGGGGCTGTGATGGGAAGAGCAAACCCCTGAGGGGTAGGCTGCTCTCCAGACACTTACATCCCAAGTTATCACCAGCTCAGACCGGCTTCCACCACCTCCACTGACTTCTGAAGGAGGCACTTCCGGAACTGTGTAGGTCAGAGAGACAGAGATAAAACCCTATTTGCATTTGATTCAATGTTGCTTATTTCTAATATTTGAAGTAATTGGATCACTGGCACATTATACATATGTGTGTGTGTGTGTGTGTATCTGGATCATGTGAGACATACATGCAATATCCATATATGCATATTTATCTTTGAGGAGATCATCAAATGATTTATATTTGTATGAAATTTTCATAGCTCCGCAACACCTCAAACAATAAGAAAAAAATGACTCAGGATAGAGGTCAATACAACAAGGGAAAGTGATTCCCTGGGGATGATGGGAAATGAACCCAGCATGAACGTTTCCCTTGTGACTCTTTCATATTACAGATATAATTGCTGCATCAACACTGACTTTGCTTAAAAAAAAAAAACCTAGACTCAAATCCTCAAATCTTGTTATGAGGTATTGTTTATACACCTCACATGGGTATCAAATTCCCTGTTTACACTGAGAACTTTATGCTTAGTAATTTCTATGACACAAGTAGAACAGAAGTTCCTGAAGGTGTGTCTTTGTTCAGAGCTGTAGCCACCATATCGAGAAAGTGCTGATCACACAGTAGATACTCCATAAGTATGTGTTGTATGAATAAACAAATGGACTGCAAAGATTGGTGTGGTTCTCCTATTTCTCATAATTCCTGCCATAAATATCACATGCATTGTCCTGAGTGAAAAAGCATCATTAAAATTACTGAAACATGTTCCCTGACTTCTATTTTGGCTCAGTTCCTAAAGTGACATACTAGCTATACTTCAAACATCATTTTAATCAACATTAATTAATATTACAGATTCTGAAAAGGAAAGTCTATAGATCCTCTCAGAGGCCTCAGGAATCTGATACTACGAACATGTCCTAAGTTTCAATGTCAATGTTAGGGCATTTTTAGAGTTATAAAAATAGTCTTAAAGTTAATATTAATAGTCACCCAAAACATAACATTTTAACAATGATTCTCTCTTAATCTAATAGCTGAGGGGTCAAAATATTCCTGATCATTGGTCACTTGAGCTCATTCATGGAGCTTGGTGGTAAAATGAGATTTCCTAAGCAGCAGAACTCCCAAATGTCATTATCCTACCAATTTGTCAATGCTTGTTATAAACGAAAACAGCATTTCCCCTGTTAACAGGGTGACTATGTCAGATAGTAATTATAACCTTAAGTGACAAAAATATATTCACTCAACATGCACTAATGAACGCTGATGATGGACTGAACTTTTGGAAATGTCACATTACATCAGAATCACTTACAAGAGTGTCTTCTGACAAATGCCATATGGCCAATTCTGCTATTAGGTAGGTCAGATAATTGCAACAATGGATTATTGAGGTTAATCCCCTGCTGGCCTGGAGGCCAAGTCCGAGAGAAATGGAAATACACACCCAGGGAAACCTAGTAACCTATTTTACTCAGAAAACAAAAACACTAACCTGCCTCTTCAGTTCTTACTTTTTCTGAGGGTAAACTGGGTTCTCCACCTCCGATTTTGTTACTGGCTACAACCCGAAATTCGTATTCCACCCATGGATTTAACTCGACGACTGTAGCGGTGTGTGTTTTCCCATCAATAACCTCAGGCACTGAAAAGGAATATGTCAGAGAAGTGACATTCTGCAGGTTTTAGCACTGGTTTAAAACCCATTTATAGGTACCAAGGGCATTTGACTCTTTCCCTTTACCTGTTGTGGCAGTTTGCCAACCCACGGAGAAAGGTGTCCTCGCCTGAACAGAATAGGATATAATTGGGCTATGGTTATCTGTACCTTCTTTCCAAGAGAGCTGGGCTGTAGTATCTGTAATTTCATCTACCTTCACATTTTCTGGTGGCCCAGGTGAACCTAAGAAAGGCAAAAATGCAAAAGTGGGCAGCAATTCCATAATATCATCTTCTACCCAAGTGAAGAATGCCACATGATCAATGTAATACCGACAACAGATCCTAATTTCAAAAGTACTTAGCAAAAAAGGGTATTTCCCTAGCAATACAACTACTACATTTTCTTTTGGACATTTCTGTTGTTAGATATTCAATCTGGACGGGAGTCAGTAATATCAAAATCATAGTATTCTAGGGTTGCAAATGATGCCCACGTTTTGAGGATTTCTGTACCCTTCCAAATACAACATCATTTACTTTTGGCATGATGTCTTTTCCTTTAATCTACCGGCGCACCTCTGTAGTTACCAGTTTGCTTTCCAGAGCTGTTTTATTTTATTTTTTTTTAAGATTTTATTTATTTATTTGAGAGAGAGACAGTGAGAGAGAGCATGAGCGAGAAGGTCAGAGGGAGAAGCAGACTCCCCATGGAACTGGGAGCCCGATGCGGGACTCGATCCCGGGTCTCTGGGATCATGACCTGAGCCGAAGGCAGTCATCCAACCAACTGAGCCACCCAGGTGTCCCTCCAGAGCTGTTTTAGTCTATCACGCACTCTGGTCATTTTCAGCCCAGTAGCAAATCAGTACCTTGGACAGTGACTCAGATTGGCAAATTCTCCCATGGCATTCTGGATGATCTCGGGTTTTTGGAAGTTGTCATATACACATTATCACTATTCTCTTTCATATTAAACACTACTGCTGCATTAATGACATGCTCAAAAACACATCAGCTTGGTAGCACCTGTGAAATGCTGATTACAGTGAGAGCTATTCGCAGGGCAGAGTTGAGATATTTATTTCATTGAATTAGCACCCATCCTTATCATCACAGTCTCTGGTCTATTTGGGGGGAGGGAACCAAATCAATAATACAACTCACATGTTCATATGCGGTCTCATGGTTTTTCCTCCAGTAAGGAATGATCAGTTAAGATATGAGATTAAAAAAAAAATTAAACGAAACAAAACAAAACAACAACAACAAAAACCACTGAGGCATTGATGTCTACCTCTTACTATGAGGTCGGCGGCAGATGAAACACTGTCCACCCCCGTCTGCACCATACACACATATTTTCCACTGTGTTTCAGCTGAATGTTTCTGATCATTAAATCACCAGATGAACTCTGTTGGAAAAAAACAGGTAATGAACACACTGTCATTTTGAAAATGGGAAGAATTCTTGAAGGCTGTAGCCAACAACACCATTAGGATAAAACCCATATTTAGAGAGAAGACCAAGGAGGTTCAAGACTGTAGACTGCTATAATGGAATGTATGGAAATAAAAACAAGTTAAAAACCATACGTGGCTGCACACATAGATTCCTGTAGCTAAATAAACGACAAGATTTCCCCTGAGCATTTATGGCTTCAAAAGTAAATAAGGGCAGAGATTATGGTCTCAGAGTCTATTTACTTCCACTAGGGTGACACTTCTTTTTATATCCACTGCTCAGCACCAGCTCAACTCTTTTCTCTGGTTCCAACCTCTATGCAATTATCTGCCTGAGAAGAGGAGGGAAGCATTTAGGTATCTGGTGAGAGATAAATACAGCAGGACAAGAGGATTACCATGGTTGAAACATTTTTCTGATCACATTGGTGCTTAAAAAGCCTAAACGCTATTTAATTTGTTCAATACAGAATTTAGGAATAGTCAGTATTAACCCCTCAAATAGGAAGAAATTACAACACTTTAAACCCTAAAAATAACAGCTGTCCATAAAGACATTTGCTGGCATCCTCTAGCACCAATTAATGGAGCAAATGTATTTCTAAAAGCTCA
Source organism: Lutra lutra (assembly GCF_902655055.1). NCBI lineage: Eukaryota > Metazoa > Chordata > Mammalia > Carnivora > Mustelidae > Lutra > Lutra lutra. The sequence goes on along the minus strand of NC_062278.1, from coordinate 181,758,254 downwards.
ACTTCAAATGGTCTGCATTTTAAAAGAATATAAAATCGTGTTCATAAAATTACTTACTGCAGGCCAGTTCCACGCATTAGTAAAAATAGGAATGAAAATAAAATGATTTGGAAAGCAAAGCTCTTTGAAAATGATCACCAACCGAAACATCTCTAAACTGGTACACAGAGGAAGCAATGGTGTTTATCTTGTTAATTAAAAGGATAGGTTTACTCTTGGGTTTTCCTAGTATTTTTTTTGAAAGATGGATTCCATTCTCCAGCTTTTAGGCAATTTCCTAAGATCTCCTACAGGACAATTCTTTAAATATTATTTCCTAGGCTTTGGATTTTGAATGGGCTATGCATTCTCTGTTGGTCAGGTTGTGTGGCTTTTGCCTGAATGTCTTGGGTACTGGGAGAAAGCAGACGTGAGGTGATTGATGGCTGTAATTAAATGATAATCCAAAAACTGTTAAGTTTGCACATTTTACTTTCATCAAGTTGAACTTTTTTCTTTCCCTCCCTCTCTTTTCTCCTCAGGGTTATTTAGAAATTTATCCCCAGGACAAAACCTTCAATGCTTGCTGACCTTTAGAAACTCTTCCGGTTTTATGAGCTCCATATACTCACAGGAGGTTGATTATCATTTCTATAGAAATCTCTTCTTTTCAGGGAGGTAAGAACTGTTACTATTAAATTCCATCAAGCCATTGGGAGAGTTATTATTCTTCCCTATGTTTATTTGCTTATTTTGAAAGCAGTTCGGTAAAGGAAAATTGGAACTGGACCTTCCTCATGTCCTTAGACACATAAATACATCTAAAAGGCACAATGGCTGGTTATATTTGTTGAAACTATAAGGAAGAGACAGATATTGGATGTGTCACTTCTTTTCACTTATGGTATGGGTGGGTGAAGAGAGAAAAAACTTAGCTCATGTCAAAACCAAACTACCTTCCTGAGAAATGTAGTTAGGCTCACCATCAGGGGAAATGTAATTTTTAATTATCTAATTACAATGTAGAGTGGAGAAAGGAAGCAATTAAATAAGACACGTGAACAGTAGGAACCACTGATTTTTTTTTTAGCACTAACATGAAGATGAATGGATGAATACATAAATAGAAAGTATAATTTATCAAAATTTAGAAAGGATGCCTCTTTAATTTCTGTCTCATTCAACAGAACATATTTGTATTGTTCTTCAACTGCTTCTTTCTTACCGTATCTATTCTTTTAAAGGATCAATATACAGCCTTAAAGATCCACCTTAACAAAAAAGTTCATCGAGTGCTTGCCATGTTAAGTCCACTCCAGGACAGTGAAGTACCTAATACATGGTCTCTGCCCTCTAGAATGTAAACCCAAGTCAGGGTAACAGATATATACATGTGAAGCAAGTTATTTTTATAAGTTTAGAAAGTTTATTTATTATGAAGGTTAAATAAATTTGCATGGCACAGACCATTTATAGATAAATTCAGAAGAAATGAGACAATTTCAAGTCCTACTGAGGATGTGGGACAACTGGAAATCATTATGCTAACAGCACTATAGATTAGTAGGACTATTCTGGGCAACTATTTAGAAGTATCCACTAAGGCAGGACATACGCATAATTTATGACTCAACAATTCCACTCCTAAGTATACACCCTACAGAGATGTATGCATATGCTCAACAAAGACATTTGTAAGAATGTAGCAGTGCTACTCAAAATAAAAACCACCTAATCAGAATCACAATGAAGTAGATGAATTAGCAGGAACTCATTTAAGCAAATATTATTAGACCATGAGAATGAATGAATAATAACTCTAGATCAATGTGGCTGCCTCAACTTCAAAGATAAAAACCGGATAGCAAAGAGCACATTACAGTAATCTATTGTATCACAAGTGTGGATTATGGTTGCCTTTCAAAGGATGACTTCTGAGATGAAGGTCATACTGTTTCCTGATTTTGGTGCTGGATACTTGAGTGTGTTCATTTCGTAAATATTCACGGAGTCATAGACTTCTGATCTGTGCATTTTGGGGGTAGAATATAATAGTTCTTAAAATGCAGTTATTATGACATACAGCCATATGTTTAAATGTTCCACATTAAATAGGACCACAGGCTGAAGTGGCCAAATAACATGATTATAATTCTAAAGTCCAAATTCTTTCACAAGAATGAGAGACATTTACTGCTAATAATTTAAGTACCTATACTATTAATTAGACTATCCTATAATTTCTTACCAAGATGAAACTGAAAATTCTCCAACATTAAAGAAGATAAAAAAGGAAAAGACAAATCCCAAGGAAAGTTTCACTTATATCAAACCAGTTCCTGTCCCCATCAATTTTTCATTGTTAATGGTTACAGTATAGCTAATTGCTGATTAACCGTGATAAAGGTAAGAGAAGTGTGTCCAGAAAAACACAAGTAAAATTAGTAAACTATAACTCAATAAAACTGAAAAAAATTGTCAAAATGTGGTAAATCAGTACTCAATAGATTATTTCTCAACATGTTTATCAATAAAATTGCATCCCTTATTTAGATATATTTAGATTCAAATAAAACATTTTTAGGAACACTATCAATTCTTTGGATAACAAATAGCTTATAGTTTGTTGTCTATTAATTAGTTTGTTAGTATTTCTTTGTGTTGTTTTCCTAAACTCTCCTTTCCCTATACCCCTTTCCTCAAATACAGAGGATAGACAAGAACTGGGCAGAGGCAGAGTCAAATCTTTTTTTTTTTTTGGACATTTCCCATCCTTCTTTCCCTTAAAAGCTCCCTCTCAAAGCACAAGGGTGCAATTTCCACCCTTTCCCTCTTCAATGCTGCTGATCAGAGATTTACTGAGAAATGGAGATTTTAGTAACAGGACAGGCATATTCTGATGGCATACACAGGCATTTAAGAAGCAGGAGACATTTCCCTAAGTTATAAGAATTCCCTAAGTTCCAGAGTAGAGAGCCCAGATATGGACCTGCAACTCTATGGTCAAATAATCTTTGACAAAGCAGGAAAAAACATACGGTGGAAAAAAGACAGTCTTTTTAATAAATGGTGCTGGGAAAATTGGACAGCTATGTGTAGAAGAATTAAACTGGACCATTCTCTCACACCATACACAAAGATAAACTTGAAATGGATAACAGACCTCAATGTGAGGCAGGAATCTATCAAAATCCTAGAGGAGAACATAGGCAGTAACCTCTTCGACATCGGCCACAGCAACCTCTTTCAAGGTATGTCTCCAAAGGCAAAGGAAACAAAAGTGAAAATGAACTTTTGGGACTTCATCAAGATCAAAAGCTTCTGCACAGCAAAGAAAACAGTCAACTCAACAAAGAGGCAACCCATGGAATGGGAGAAGATATTAGCAAATGACATTACAGAAAAAAGGGCTGATATCCAAGATCTATAAAGAACTCCTCAAACTCAACACACACAGAACAGATAATCACGTCAAAAAATGGGCAGAAGACATGAACAGACACTTCTCCAAAGAAGACATACAAATGGCTAACCCACACATGAAAAAATGTTCATCATCATTAGCCATCAGGCAGATTCAAATCAAAAACCACATTGAGATACCACCTTACACCAGTTAGAATGGCCAAAATCAACAAGACAGTAAACAACAAGTATTGAAAAGGATGTGGAGAAAGGAGAACCCTCTTCCACTGTTGGTGGGAATGCAAGTTGGTGCAGCCATTTTGGAAGACAATGTGGAAATTCCTAAGAAATTAAAAATAGAGCTACCCTATGACCCTGCAATTGCACTACTGGGTATTTACCCCAAAGATACAGATGTAGTGAAAAGAAGGGCCATCTATACCCCAATGTTCATAGCAACAATGGCCACAGTCTCCGAACTGTGGAAAGAGCCAAGATACCCTTCAACGGACGAATGGCTAAAGAAGATATGGTCCATATTTTTAATGGAGTATTTTGCCTCCATCAGAAAGGATGAATACCCAACTTTTGTATCAACATGGATGGGACTGGAGGAGATTATGCTGAGTGAAATAAGTCAAGCAGAGAGAGTCAATTATCATATGGTTTCACTTACTTGTAGAGTATAAGGAATAACACGGAGGACATTGTGAGATGGAGAGGAGAAATGAGTTGGGGGAAATTGGAGGGGAAGACAAACCATGAGATACTGTGGACTGTGAGAAACAAACTGAGGGTTTTGGAGGGGAGGGTGTGGGGGTTGGGTGAACCTGGTGGTGGGTATTATGGAGGGCTCGTATTGTATGGAGCACGGGGTGTGGTGCATAAACAATGAATTTTGGAACACTGAAAAAAACCCCTAAAATTAAATTAAGAAAAAAAAAAAAAGAATTCCCTAAGTTCCTTTTGAAATGCCCTATCTTTTATTTTTTTAAATAAAAAGATTTCACTTTTTTATTTGAAAGACAGAGATCACAAGTAGGCTGAGAGGCAGGTAGAGAGAGAGAGGCGGAACCAGGCTCCCTGCTGAGCAGAGCGCCCAATGCGGGGCTCAATCCCAGGACCCTGGGATCATGACCTGAACTGAAGGCAGAGGCTTTAACCCACTGAGCCACCCAGGCACCCCGTGAAATGCCCTATCTTTTAAAAATAAGATAATTCATCCAAAACTATCTATGCTTATCCACCTGTACTTTCGATGCTGAGGATACAATGGTGAAAAAAACAACAGTCCATGTGTTCATGGGTTTTATAGTTGAAAGACAGTCATTAATCATACGCGTATAATAAATCAATGTAAGATTATAATATAATAATGCTAGCTCAAAGCACATAGAGGAGTCTATGATTTTCTGGAGTTTTGGTGAATTAATAGTTGAGCTGAGATTTGCAACATGAGTACAAGCTAGCTAAAAAAAGAGGGTTATAAAAAATGGTTTATACTAGGGCACTTAAACATATACAAAGACCCTAAGGCAGGTGAGAACATAGTCTATTTGGGAGTATGAGGGGAGAGAGGATATCAGGGGTATAGTTAATCCACAAATTGTTCATTTGTCCCCAAAAAACACAAAGTTCACTGTAGATAGTTTCAAGTTCATATTTATACCTTGATGACAATAAAATTTTGAGTTTCTTCTATTTAAAAAAAATTTTAAAGTTTCACTAGATTTACTTAATTATCCAATTATTTGTTCATCTAATGATATAGGTGTCTCCCAGGGAAAAATTCCATTTCCAGAACATGTTACAGGTATAAACAGTAAATGGATGTATAAGCCAAATCATCTTTGAAATAAATGCTAAGGAAAATTCAGTGTGCATGAAATGAAATAGAAGAGGAGCTTATTAACTTTTTCCCTATATTTTCTCAGATGGTGACGCTAATGGAATTTTTTATATAATTTAAAACCTACTCTGCCCTGGGCAGGGGGGTAAATGCTAAATAGTACATGATATGATAAGCCATGCCAGGTGAAAATAAATAAGTAGATCATTAATAATTATGGGTAGGCTGAAAGTACACTGTGATATCTAACATATGCTAAAAATCAAAGAATAAAATAAACCTTAGAACTCAGGAAACCTCTTGAATGGAGCAAATGTAGCATAAACTTGCAGTATAAAAAATTATCAGCAAAAACTAATTCCCTAGTAAGCATTCTCAATGTAAATGCTGCTGCTGGACTGCCAAGAAGCATAATTTTTCAGTTTAAGGGGGGGGAAAAAAGCCTTTGATGACTATTTGGAAGGCAAGGTTGAATAGGTGGTCCTCCTCCCTTTTGTCACTTTCCACAGCCTGTTATTGCACAGATTCCAATATAAATCATTCAACCCATCACTGGGTTGCCTTCCAAATCCTGACACAGCATGCAAATCATATGCAGGTGCCTTGAAAGCAGTCAAACTTGCTGGTGCCTTCTGGAACCTGGGTGGTGTTTTCCTCTGTGAATATTCCTGAAGGAATTGCTGGTAGACCTGTATCTCTGATCAACCAAATCAAAACTTGTCCCCCGGGACGCCTGGGTGGTTCAGTTGGTTAAGCAGCTGCCTTCGGCTCAGGTCATGATCCCAGCGTCCTGGGATCGAGTCCCACATCGGGCTCCTTGCTTGGCGGGGAGCCTGCTTCTCCCTCTGCCTCTGCCTGCCATTCTGTCTGCCTGTGCTCGCTCGCTCTCCCCTCTCTCTGACAAATAAATAAAATCTTTAAAAAAAAAAAAAAACAAAAAAAAAACTTGTCCCCCACTAACCCAAAACAGCGGCAGGAAGGTCAATTCCATTGCAAATATATACTGTTCATACAAGGAAAAGAAATAATTAGAAGTCACTGAAACATGAAAAAAAGGTCCTAATACTAAACAGTCTTAGTTTTGTTGTCTAAGAACTTCATCTGAAACTGTCCAGTGCTTGCTTATCCAAACAGGTGAGACTGAAAGGCAGGTAATAGGAGTCTGCTAATATCAAAATTTGCAGTATATTCCTTGATATCAATAAATTGGAGTAATTGCTCCATTACTGGATTGAGAGTCCCAGCCTGTTCCATCGTAACTATTTTTGGAAGAGTGACACACAAAAAAATGATAAAAACTCAGTCAAAGGCACTTTATGCATATTTTAGGTTGTGTCCGATACACGTTTGCTGTAAAGGAATCAGCTTTTCTATCGCAACATCGAGTTCTTATTAACAGCATGGGACATTTCTTTTCTGGGTGGTGGTATGCTGATGGAGTATCTAACTAAGAATCTGTGGCATCAGGATGCCTCATCTTTGTTCTCATAGCAATTTTAACTCAGTTTCAATAGAGTTGTACCTCCACAGTTGTATGTTGCCATATCCCAGTACAAAGACTTATTTTTTTTCTTAAAATTATAAACTTTTTTAGACTTACATTTATATGGAAAATGTATGTCTTCATCTTAAATGGGAAACTGTTAACCAAAATAATAGTTACCTGCCAAAGTGAATACAACAAGTGGAAAACAGTGCAAAGAACACTGTCCAAAATAATGTAAATGGACATTAGCTGGACACATTCAAGGTTTCTGAGACTGAGACCTTTGCTCTCTCAGTTAAAAGGGGAGATTGGCTACTATTAGAGAACCATTAGTGACAAACTGAATGCCATATTGAAACATTCTCCTTGATTTAACCTATATGATTGAAACAAAATTAAAAATAGAATAGATCTCTCATTCTACCTTATTTAATACTGCCACTTGGTATGTGGTCTGTGCTTTGCAAAACATGGGGCTATACAGTTCACTACACCCAGCAGTTCTCCATGCTGGCTAGACAATAAATTTACCCGAAGCGTCTTTTTTTTTTTTTTTTAAAGATTTTATTTATTTATTTGACAGAGAGAAATCACAAGTAAGCAGAGAGGCAGGCAGAGAGAGAGGAGGAAGCAGGCTCCCTGCTGAGCAGAAAGCCCGATGTGGGGCTCGAACCCAGGACCTGGGATCATGACCTGAGCCGAAGGCAGCGGCTTAACCCACTGAGCCACCCAGGCGCCCCTGCCCGAAGCGTCTTAAAAAAAAAAAAAAAAAAAAAAAAAAAAAAAACAACAACCCAGAAATGCCTAGGTCACATCCCAGAACAATTAAATCAGAATGGACTAGGAAATGTAGACCCTCTACCTGATTCTAATGAGCAGTCAGTGTCAACACTCGTGATACCTCCTGAGATGCTCCATTCTTCATCTTCACTTCTTTTATAAATAATCACATTATTTAGGCTCTAAATAATCACTCACATCTATTCCTAACTCTAAAATTCTGCAACTAGTAAGTGCATGAGAAAATCATTAAGTTAGGCTGTTTACTGATGGGCTCATAAGCTAAGAACAGTAATCTTATACATATTTTAATCATAGAGTACGGGTGAGAAAGCCAGTATTTGAAACAGGTACCGTAGGTCAATCACAAGACACATTTCCTTACAATTAGACTGTCTTGGTATGTTTACCATAATTTAAAAAAAAAATAGACACTGAAATAATTCAACATGCTGATACATTTCTCTAGATTCATACAGAAACTTAATGTTACTCAACATGAATTACTCTAGGATTTCTCTGGATTTATAGAATAATTCTGACACTGAGTGAAAGTATTTTAAGTCATGAGACTACCCTGAGTAGCATTTTAACTCATAGATCAGATCTTTCTCTCTTCCTAAATCCTTATATTATAAGCTTAAAATTTAGTAAGAGACATTTGTCCCTTGTAGAATGAAAGGCTAGTATATAAGAATAAGACTTTCTCATACACAGGAATAAAAAGTCATTTCATGGAAACTTGACTAAGCTGTGCCAAATGTCTTATGTTTGTTTGTAGTTTTAGTTACTATTGCTATGTACCTAAAAGTTAGTGGCTTAAAAGAACAATGATCATTTATTCTACTCTGGATTTGGTGATTTAAAGCAGAGATCACTGGGGGAAGTTCATCTCTGCTCTAAGTCTCATCAGCCAGGGTGGCCCGCAGGGGACTAGAAAGCCCATTTACATGACTGGTAAGTTGAGGTGGGCTGCTGGCTGGGAATTCAGCCATACCTGTGGGCTGGGGACTTTAGTTCCTCTTGAGGTAGACCTCTCCACAGTGTGCTTGGGCTTCCTCATATTATGGTGGCTGGATTCCAAGAGAAATTGTGCTGATGGAACAAGATAGAAATGCATGCATTTTTACGAGCTAGCCTTAGCAATCACATAGCATCACTCCTGCTCTTTTTTAGGGCTCAAGGAGTCATAAAGGACTAGGTTTCAAGGTAGGAGACATAGATTTCATCACTCAGTGGGGAGGAGTGTCAAAGTCATTCTGAAAGAAGAGCAAGTTGATAAGGGATGTTGTTACAGCTATCTTGGAAACATGGTTGGCTATACTCCTCCAGAAATCTCTGTATGTACAATATTACCTCTTTTTTGGGCAGCTGACCTATATGCACTACATATAAAATGGTTCCTTCATACTCTGCCATTTCCTTGGGCTCCCATCAGGAGATCTGAGGGAGAGGGAACAGTGAGTTTGGGGTATTTACTCACCAAAATTTATACTTGTGAGGTTGTTTTGAGCGGCTATACCCAGGACCCAAAATAGGTTAAAAACAACAACAGCAACTACAACAGCCCTTGCTTGGACACCCTTCCTTTCATGTCGTTAGCCTCTGCGAGTCAGAAAAAGGACTCCTAAGCAGTCAGAGAGAATAAAATTATGCCATCTCCCAGGAGAAGTGTTCAAAAAGAAATTTCACTGTGTTTATTACAACAGCAGACCAATGTATTCCAACAGTTATCCCAATACTTTAGAAGTGTAGGTTTTCATCTCAAAGTCTTACTGAAGAAGATTAAGAAAAAAGACAAGGTTTAATGTCAAATATGACTGTCGCTAGCTATTTTTTCTGGTAAGAGTATGATCTAAATTTTAGAGTCAGTATAAGAAAAACTAAAAAACAAGAGTGTTTACTGTAATAAAAAAAACACTAAAATTTCCAATTTGTGTCTAAAAATTTAAACTGTCCCAAAGGAACCATTTATTCTTTACTTTCTTATTTAGGTTCAGATCAATTAAATAGTATAATTAAATATTATGTCTTGCAAAGTAGAATGATTTTCTTTCTGAAATTGGGACATAAAATCTAAGCCAGCATGAACAATTACAATCCAATAATAAAAAGGCAAATAACCCAATTAAAAAATGGACCAGCTACCCTGACTTCTGGTTTTCAGGTCGTGTATAAGGAGCTTAACAACAGTTCGTTTTAAAAGCAAGTAAAAAGTTGAATGAACTGAAAAATCAACACCTCATGTTAGATCTGGTATAGAAATGAAGTCATAGAGAAAATCACTGTCTCCCAAACTGGGAAAAAAACAAAAACAAAAATTAAAAAAACAAAACAAAACAGGTAAATACAGAGAATACTAATTTATAAGCAGAAACTTGCTTAGGAGCCAGTCATGGGGGTAGAGAAACCTGAACTGTAACTGATGAATTGCTGGAGGGTCACTGTGGACAAGCCAGAGAGCTACGGGGAACTCCAGGGAACAATTGTAGTGGGTTTCCCACACTTCTGTGAGCTGTTCTTCCATGAGTTCTTCGAGGTCACCACACTGACTACTGGAGAAAAATCCCCCTGTGTTTCTGGCAGGGGAAGGGAACAAGAATCATTCATTAGGTTGAAATAAGCCAAAGCATTTTGTTCTTAACAAAGCTTGCTTTCAGGAAAATCTATTTTACCAGGGCCTACCCGGCTGGGGTTTTTATCAGAGACAAATACCTCTTCTGGGGGAATACCCAAATCCAGCTCCTTCTCACCTTCAACATGGGGAACAGAAACGGACAACTTCAAGCCCTGCGGACATCCCATCAAATTGGGGAGGGGAAGAAGCAGCACAGGTGAAATTCACAGCCCAGGAGAACAACCTCACCAAAAGAATGAGATTTAATCAGGATTATGGAATGCTTTCCCTTTCCCCACACCTTATACTGCATTAGTAGCAACCAATTTACTGCCCTTCTTTCCTCCTAGTGCACCATCTGCCTTTCAACCAAAATTGACAAGGCACATCAAAAGGCAAAAAAGAGCAGAAAAGGCACCCAAGTATGGCAGAAATGTTGGAATTATCAGACCAAGAATTTAGAAGAACTACAATTAAAATGCTAAGGGATTTAATGGAAAAGCAGGCAGTATGCATAATAGATGGACAATGAAAACAGAGAAAGGGAAATTCTAAGAAACAACAAAAAAGAAATGCTAGAGATCAAAAACACTGACAGAAATGTAAAAAATTAATGGGATCATTAATAGACTAGACATGGCTGAGAACACAATCTCTGAGCTTGAGAATATGACAATCAAATCTTGTAATACTGAAAATAAAAGAGAAAAAGGCTGAGAAAAAATATTCCAGAACTATAGGATAACTACAAAAGTTGTAATATACATTTAATGGGGATAACAGAAGGAGAAAAAAAGAGAAAGAGAAAAGAAGTAATATTTGAAGCATAAATGACTTAGAATTTCCCCAAATTAATGTCAGATACCAAACCACAGATCCGATAAGCTCATAGAAAATCAAGCAGGATAAATGCCATTAAAAACTACACATAGACATATCATATTCAAACCTCAAAAGAAATCAAAGAGAATTTTGAAAGAAGCCCAAGGAAAAAACACTTTACATATAGAGGAATGAAAATAAGTTATATCCAATATCTCCTCAGAAATGAAGCAAGCTAGAAAACATATCGAATGAAATATTTACTGTTGAGAGAAAAAACTCATCACTCTAGAATTCAGTACTGTGAAAAGTGAAAGGAGAAGTATATACTTTTCTCAAGCAATAAAAAATATTAAGGAAATTTGTTCCAGTAACCTGCCTTGCAAGACGACAGAGGTCTTGAACTTAGATTTTCATAACGAAAGAAAGAACATCAGAGAATAAATAAGTAAATGTAAAGTAAAAACTTTTATTCTGCTTTTTCTTGATAGATCTAAGAGTTAACAGTTTGTTCAAAACACTGTTATCAAAGTGAATTTGATTTTATATATAAATATAGATATATGTCTATATGAAATGAAAGAAATGGGGGTGCCTGGATGGCTCAGTGGGTTAAGCCTCTGCCTTCGGCTCAGGTCATGATCTCAGGGTCCTGGGATCGAGCCCCGCATCGGGCTCTCTGCTCGGTGGGGAGCCTGCTTCCCCCCTCTCTCTGCCTGCCTCTCTGCCTATTGTGATCTCTCTCTGTCAAATAAATAAATAAAATGTTAAAAAAAATGAAAGAAATGATAGAAGGGATAGGAGGAAAGAATTAGTAATATTTTGTTATTATAAGGTACCTGCACTACCAGTGAAGCTGTACACAGTTATTTGAAAGTAGAATGCAATTGGTTGTAAATATATATTGCACAGTCTAGGATAGTTACTTAAAAAATAGTATAATTGGATATACTAAGAAGGGAGAGAGAGAGTAGAATCATATAAAATGCTCAGTTAAAACAACAAAAGGCAAGGAAAATATGGAAGATTAAAAACAGAAACAAAGAACAAGGGCAACAAAAAGAAAACAGAAGAAATATGATAGATATTAATCCAACTTTATCAATAATCTCCTTAAATGTCAATGTTCTAAATATACCAAGTAAAAAATGGAGATAGAGTGAATTAAAAACAAGAACCAACATAATATTGTCTATAAGAAACTCACTTAAATATAATGACGCATGTTGCTGGAGGGTGGGAGGGTAGGGATAGGGTGGCTGGGTTATGGACATTGGGGAGGGTATGGGCTATGGTGAATGCTGTGAAATGTGTAAGCCTGATGATTCACAGACCTGTACCCCTTGGGCAAATAATAAACTATATGTTAATAAAAATAATTAAAATATATATAATGACACATAAAGATTAAAATAAGTAGGTGGAAAAAATATGCCATGCTAACACTAATAATAAAAAGACTGGAGCTACCCTCTGACCCTGCAATTGCACTACTGGGTGTTTACTCCAAAGATACAGATGTAGTGAAAAGAAGGGCCATAAGCACCCCATTGTTCATAACAGCAATGGCCACAATCACCAAACTGTGGAAAGAGCCAAGATGCCCTTCTTGGATAAAAGAAGATATGGTCCATATATACAACAGAATATTATGCAGTCATCAGAAAGAATAAATATCCAAGTTCTGTATCAACATGGATGGAACTGGAGGAGATTATGCTGAGTGAAATAAGTCAACAGAGAAAGTCAATTATCACATGGTTTCACTTACATGTAGAGCATAAGGAATAACATGGAGGACATTAAGAGAAGGAAAGGAAAAGTGAATTGGTGTAAATTGGAGGGAGAGATGAAGCATGGGAAACTGTGAACTCTGAGAAACAACCTGAGGGTTTTGGAGGGGTGGGGGGGATGGGTGAGCCTGGTGGTAGGTATTAAGGAGGGCATGTATTTCAGGGAGCACTGAGTGTGGTGCATAGATAATGAATCTTGGAACACTGAAAAAAAAGTGGAAGTAGCTATATATATATATAAATTTTTTAAAAGATTTATTTATTTGAGAGAGAGAAGGAGAGAGCATGAGTGGGGGAAGGAGCAGAGGGAAATGTAGAGAGAGAATCCTCAAACAGACCCCCCGCTGAGTGGAGAGTCCAGAATGGGTGTTGATCCCAGGACCCCAAGACCATGACCTGAGCTGAAATCAAGAGTCAGCTGCTTAGCTGAATGACCTGCCTAAGCACCATGGGAGCAGCTATAATAATTTCAAACAGGGTTGACTTTAAAATAACAAAAGTTACCAAAGACAAAGACAGGTATTACCTAAAGATAAAGTGATCAATATTCAAAGACCTAACAACTATTAATGATTATAAACCTAACAACAAGGAACCAGAATATATAAAAGGAAAAAACTGATAAAATTATAAGGAGAAATAGAGGAATCCGCTATTATAGCTGAAGAATTTAAAACCCATCTATCAAAATGGACATATCCAATAAGTATAAATACAGTAAGAACACAGTTGAACTGAACAGCACTATCAATCAACTGGATACAATTGATATCTATAGACCCCTTCATTCAACTACTGCTGATTATACATTCTATTCAAGCTCACATAGAACATTTACCAAGAAAGACCACATTATGGGCCATAAAAAACACCTTAACAAATAGGAAGGGAAAGATATCCTACAATGTCTGCTCTCAGACCACAATGGAATTAAACTAGAAATTGGTAACAAAAAGATAGGTGAAGATAGCTGGAAAATCCCCAAATACTTGATATTAAACAGCATACTTCTGAATAACATGTAGGTCAAAGAAAACATTTCAAGAGAAATTTAGAAATATTTTGAACTAAATATAAATGAAAATATAATTTATCAAAGTTTGTGGGATTTAGAGACAGCAATGGCTTTGAGGGAAATCTCCAGCATTAAATGCATATATTAGAAAAGAAAAAAAGATATAAAATCAATAATCTAAATTTCAATCTTAAGAAACTAAAAAAGAGATAATTCAAAAGTAAGTAGATGATACAAGATAATAAGATTAGAAAGCAATGAAATTTGAAACATGAAATCAATAAAGAAAAATCAATGAAACCAGAAACTGATTCTTTGAAAAGATCAATAAAATTAATCAACCTCTGGTCACACTAATTAAGAAAAGAAAAAGAAAACACAAATTACCAAATGAAAGAAGAAGTACCACTATGGATTCTATAAACATTAAAGTGCTAGCAAAGGGATACTATGAATTATTCTGTGTCCACCAGTATGATTACCTAGATGAAATGGCCAAATCTCTGAAAGTTACATTCTACCAAAATACATATAAGAACTATGCTATTAAAGAAATTTAATTAATAATTAATTAATAATACTCCCAAACAGAAAGCAAAAGACCCAGATGGTTTCACTGGCAAATTCTACCAAACGTTTAAGGAAGAAATTATACCAAGTCTCTACAATCTCTTACAAGAGATAAAAGCTAAGAGAGCTTGTCCCAACTCATTTCCTGAGGTCAGCATTACCCTAATTAATACTGAAATCAGATGAAGACATTGCAATAAAAGAAAACTACAGGCCAATATCTCTCATGAACATATACATAAAAATCTACAACAAAGTATTAGCAAATCAATTCCGATAATGTATAAAAATTTAGAAAATACAACCAAGTGGGGGTTATTCTACTTATGTAGGGTTGGTTCAATATTTGAAAATCATTTAATGTAATCCACTATGTCAAGATTCTGATTAAGAAAAATCTTTCAAAAAATGTCTATTTCTTTCTTCTGCCCATTTTTTTTTAAAGATTTTATTTATTTATTTATTTGACAGAGAGAGATCACAGTAGACAGAGGCAGGCAGAGAGAGAGAGAGGGAAGCAGGCTCCCCGCTGAGCAGAGAACCCAACATGGGACTCGATCCCAGGATCCTGAGATCATGACCTGAGCCGAAGGCAGCGGCTTAACCCACTGAGCCACCCAGGCGTCCCTCTTCTGCCCATTTTTAATTGGATTATTCACTTTTTGGGTGTGGAGTTTATAAGATTTTATATATTTTGGAATCTAAGCATTTATTGCATATATCTTTTGCAGATATCTTCTCCCATCCCGTAAGTTGCCTTTTAATTTTGCCAACTTTTTTTTTTCCTTCACTATGCAGAAGCTTTTTATATAGAGAACAAATGATGGTTACCAGAAGGGAGGATGATGGGGGGGGTTGGTTTATATTTCAAGGAGGGTACCTGTGATGAGAAAGGGATGATGTATGGAAGTGCTGAATTATTGTATTGTACACCTGAAACTAATATTACACTGTATGTTAACTAACTGGAATTTAAATAAAAACTTAAAAAAAAAAAGACCATAACATCAATTTTGCCATATTCAACTGGTGACACAAACCAGTTTGGTACAGTGGGGGGTGGGGTGGGGGAAAGAAAAATCACATGATCATATCAACAGATGCAGAAAAAGCATTTGATGAACAAGAAAGAGAGAGAAAAAGAGAAAGAAAGAAAGAATGAAAGAAAGAGAGAGAGAAAGGAAGAAGGAAGGAAAGAAAGAAAGAAAGAAAAAGAAAGAAAGGGAGGAAATAAGTTGGGTAGAAGCACTGGGAAGAAAGAAAGAAAGAAAGAAAAGGAAAGAGGAAAAAAGGAAGGAAAAAGGAAGAAAGGAAGGAAGGAAATCCTATTCATGATGAGAACTCTCAGCAAACAAAGAATGGGGGAAATTCCTCATCTTGATAGAGAACATCTACAAAATACCTATAATTAACATAATTAGTGGTGAGAACCTTAAAGCTTTCCTGCTAGCATCAAGAGCAAGACAAGGATGTTCCCCTTCATCACTACTCTTTAACACTACTAGAAATCCTAGTAATTCAATAGACAAAAAAATAAGTAAATAAATAAGTAAATGGTATACAGATTGGAAAGAAAGAAATAAAACCCTCTTTTTTTCTCAGATGATATGATTATCTATGTAGGAAATCTGAAAGAATCAATAAAACACTATGCTTGGAAATAAGCAATTATAGCAATGTTGCACAATACAAGGTTAATATACAAAAGTCAACTTCTCTCCTATATAACAGTAATGAACAAGTGATTTTGAAATTGAAACACATTACCATTTGTACAGCATTCAAAAAAATGAAATATTTAAGTATAAATCTAACAAAATAGATATAAGAACTGTATGAGGAAAACTATAAAATTCTGATGAAAGATATCAAAAAAACTAAATAAATGTATAGATATTCTATGTTCATGGATAGGAACATTCAATATTGTGAATGTCAGTTTTTCCCCTGATTGATGTATAGAACACAATTTCAATTAAAAAATCCCAGCAAATTAGTGTATGAATACTGATAAAGTGAATCTAAAGTTTACATGAAAAGACAGAAGACCCAGAATAACCAATTCAAAATTGAAGGAGAAGCACTAAATTGGAGGACTGACACTACTGAACTCAAGACTTACTAACAGGAGGGGTGGATTCAAGAGTGGAATCCCATTACGCACTAAGACAACAACTGATGCCCTTTCCCCAGGGGAAAAAGTCATCTCCCAAGTGGAGTGATACAATTTTATTTAAAATTGTGGGTGTACAAGATGAAATTCACAGCAAAATCTTTCTAAAGTTTTCTTTAAATATCTGCATCTCCTCCAAAGTTTTACTCCCCATGACACATCCCCATTTTTTTTTTTCTAACATACTATCCAAAGAACAGTCATTCCAAAGTCTTCTCCATATCTCTCCTCAAATTCTCACAGTTTGTGGGAAATCCAGGAAAAGTTTATGAAAACTCATAGGAAAAGAATATTGGTTTTCTGACTATGTGAAACTGAAAACTTTTATGAATGATAAACAGCAGAAAAGTGACATACTGAACGAAGATATTCCCAGTGCATAAACTAAGATATAATCAATAGCTTGAATACATAAGGACCTACTGCAAATCTGTTAGACAAAGTTCTGAATCCCAACAAGAGAAATGAATAAAGGATACAGATTTGCAATTTATGAAATAAACCTATATCATATCCTAAAATAGGAAATGACAGTACATACTGTGAGTTTATGTCTATGGGAACAATTTTCTGCTGTGACCTCAGGAAAACACTGTTTAACGGACACATGACATAGATGAGATGAAAATCTGATACACACAAATGTCAATTTTACTGCTTTGTCTCTGACAAAAATAAAATACATCTTTTTGGCTTAATGGTTGTCTTTGAGCTGCTTGTGTTTTGTTTTTTTAACTTCTGAAAGTCATTCCCTATTGTCAGATAAAAAGAAAAATATTTTGGGGGGCACCTAGGTGGCTCAGTTGGTTAAGCCTCTGCCTTTGGCTCAGGTCATAATCCTAGGGTTCTGGGATTGAGCCCTGGGTAGGGTTCCCTGGTCGGTGGGAAGTTTGCTTCTCTCTCTGCCCCTCCCCCTGCTCATGCTTGCTCTCTCTCTTTCTGAAATCAATAAATAAAATCTTTTAAAAATGTTTTTGAATATTCTCCTACATAATAATCCAAGTAGGTGGATTTTTGTCAATTTTTCTATCTAGAAATAAAAAGGTAATTTTTTCTCCTCTTTTCCTGCAGAGGTAATCTTCCATTTCACAAGAGTAAGTAGTAAACTCCCAAATGTCTTGATCTGGGGGAGTCAGTTATAATTCTAAATATTTCTGTGATATATAAAATGTTAATAAATGAACAGAGAGTTTCTCAAGCTCACTACTGATCTGAGAACTGAGAAGTTGGTGATAATGAGATATCACTTTTCAACCATCTGTTTGGCAAAAAAACTTTTATAAAAATGAAGAGAAATAGGTATGGGAAAGGATCTGGGGTAACAAGCACCCTCATATTCTGCTGATAGGAACATAAATTGCTGTTTCTTTCCTGGAGGACAATTTAGAGACAAAGCTATCATTACTGCTCGTAATAGTAACAATAATAACAAGAACTAACCTGTTGTTCTAAGTGCTTTATACAGATAGACAAACAGCTATAAAAAGGATACATATAGATATATAGATACACACACACATATTTATCAAAATAAGATACTGTTATCACCTCAGTTTTACAGATGAGAAACTCAGGCAAAGAGAGATAAAGGTCAACAGTTCATAAGAGAATGAAATAGGTTTTAAAGTTGTAATTCTGAATTCAGATTTTTTAATGATGAACATAGATAATTCTTATCAAATCCAGCAATTCCTTGCCTGAGCAAACATCCCCAGAAAACTCTGAAATTATCGACAAGGTTTCACTATTCTTCTTTCAAAATACTATTAACTATTCTTTTTCTTACCTATTTCTTACTCTTATACTGTCAGAATTATTTAAACTGGAATCGGATTGTTGGTTATTTTAAAACCATGGAAAAATCTAAGAAAAATTAAAAGCCTCAAAATACACAGCTATTTTATTTCAGCCAGGAGCACCAACATTTTGTGATTCTTTTTCTTTCTTCTCATCCAACCATCTATCCATCTGTCCAACCACCCACCTACTCATTCATATTAACAAAGTATTAAAGCTTTATTTAGGTCTTGCATCCTAATACAAATTAACATACATTTTATCTTTTCAGGGAGTTTTTTGTTCTACTATACTTTCTTTTCTATTACTGTTGGTACATAAAAAAGCTATTTTTTTTTTTTTGTAAATTTATCTTGTATCTAAACAGTTGACTGAACTCTCACTATTTAAAAACTTAGAGTTGATACTATTGGATCTTGAGTAGCTCAAATATCATTCTGTCCTCAAATTATGGTAACTATGCTTCCTTATTTTCAGAGTTAAGTCATTTATTCCTGTTTATACCTCACTGTTTGTCCAAACATTTCCAAATGTTTTTAAAGTAATGGTATTTGTATGTTTCCTTTCTTTTTGCTGATTTAAATATAAGTATTCCTGGCATTTCCCTTTAAAGACATTTTTGGGATGTAGAGGAAGCATTTTCTGTTTCTACAATAGGTCATTAATTTTATTGAATGTCTTTTAAATACCCATTGAGAATACTGTGGTCTATTTTATTAGATCTATTGATATGATGCAGGCACATTGGCCAGAACATCCCCATGTAGTTTTCAAAGGGTCATTATCATTATTTTAATATAATGCTCAATCTCATTTGACAAAGTGTCATTTAGGCTTTCATATTGTATTCATGAGATGAATTTATATCTACCAATTATTTGCTATCTTGCTAGATTTTGTTCTTAGGAGTATGTTAGCTCCAAAAAAATAAATTGAAAAGATTTTTGAACTTTTTATGTTGTCAAATAGTTTATATAACATTTATCTGGTTCCTGAAAACTTGAAAAAAAAAAAAAAACAGTAAAATTATCTGTCCCTAATAACCTTTTTTGGTGGGGGAGGGTGAAGTTGGTGGCTATTGATTTACATGTTTGCATACTTAGTGGATCTGCTTAGGTTTCCTAAATCTTCTTAGTTTTGATTACTTCTATTTTACCAGAAATGTTCCATTTACCTGAATTCCATTAAATATATATGAGTTCAACATGGAATGCCATTTCAAAATATTTCTTTATTATCTGCTATTCTCTTTTTCATTTCTAATTTTAGTTTTATCATTATGCTTCACTGATACATTCCTGAGATTATCCATTGCTTTTTGACATTATCCAGTTTGTACTTCCATCTCCTTTATATATAACAGTTCTGCTATTTTTCTTTTCTAAGTTTTATGAGGGTGTGAAAAGAATGAAAAGGGATGCATTATTTTCTATTTGTATGGAAAATTTTTATATGTATTTGTTTCTCCCATTATAATAGAGCATCAAAATTGTTTTTTTCTAATTTTGGCAAATTGATCTGTTGGCACTTAAAAGAAGAGCTCTTGGAACTATATACCAATTTTGTTTCTCATTTTTCTCTTTGCTTTTGACTTGATATATTTTAATGGTATATTATTTTGAGCATTATAGTTTACGATTATTATAACTTCATGACAGAGCAAACTTTTTTAAAAGGTACTTACCCTTTTTACTCTTGAGATTTGCCTTGAATTATTATGATCTTTTTACAAAATAACACTTGTTATTCTCTCTTTTTTGTTGCATTTGACTGATAAATATTTGCGTATCTTTTCACATACATCCTTTTATTCATAGCCTTGGTTTTAACTCTGATATCTTTATGGTCTTTAGTTCAAGGTACATATTACTTGGTTTGACTTCTACCCGTCTTCTTATAAATTTAAACCTTACCAAGTTTCCACTAAAGGTAGATTTGGACCATTCATCTCAATAAACATTTCACTTCATGAATACAGCCCTGGGGTGCCAATCACACTTTAAGAAGAAACAGAGACTCTGTATGCCTGGTTGAGCAAATGATGAGTTAGGGAAATAAACTCAACTTAAACTGTTTTGTGCACTTCCCTTTTTCCATAAGCATTGTAGAATACTTGTTTTCTCAACCTTAAGCAGCTTTGTGGAAAGAGCTGGACTTCAGGGAAGTCTTCAAGATGAATAATAGTAATTTCTCTGGTTTAATCACCACTTTTATAGACTTCTTCCTGAATATATCCTCTTCGTGATCATTCCAAGTCAGGTAATGTTTTGAATTTGGGCAACATAAAAAATTTATAAGACTCTCCAAGTAGGAGATGCTTAAAAACTCAGAGTATAGCCACAACTAGTGTTTGGAACGAGTGCTTTGTCTCAGATCTGTATATAAAATGCACATATAGGGCACCTGGGTGGCTAAGTTGGTCAAAGATCTGCTGTTGATTTCGGTTCAGGTCACGATCTCTGGGTTGTGGGATCAAGCCCTGAATTGGGCTCCGGACTGGGTGAAGAGCTGGTTGAGATTCTCTCTCTCTCTGCCCCTCCCACTCCTCTAAAATAAATGAATGAATGAATAAATAAAATGCATATATAACCTTTTTAAAAATACCTTTTCTTGTATTCTAAAAGAACTGTTATTTTCAAACTTTTAGTCCTCATACCCTGATAATTCTATGAAACAAGTCAAGTTAAAGTGACCACAACTGTGTTATTACACACAAAGGATTATTTGTAAAGATATTTTTTCCTACCACCACGAGCTGGGAAATGCATCAAGTCCCGAGGCTCACGAGTAGCTGTCGTAACAAGAGTGAGCCTGGGCTGTGGGAGATAAATCATCCTGAAGCCAGCCACTCAAATGAATGGCAGTCAGCGCTGAACCAGTCTTTGCTAAACCTCTTATTGCTTCCAGTGACTGTTATCCACACACATTCTAATTCATCATAGATCCAATTCCACAAAATGTTTGTAAAGCTGTACAGCTTGGCTCTATACATTTTTCATTTCTAAACACCTGCACCACATCAAGTTTATCAAAGCATATCCATTTAAACATCCATTAGCATTATACAGTGACCTCTTCCTAAGTTTCGGTTCGAACATTTCTATTTATAGTGAGCCCCCACCATATGATATGTCTGAGTCCAAAAGGTAGCTTGTTAGGCCAGTCAAAATTGTCCTTGAATGTTCTAAAAATTATATTTAAACTGCTAGACCCCAGCCACGTAGGTCCCAGCTAGTGATGTTCTTTTGTTTCTCTTGAACTGTGGGCTATTATCTCTCTTATCCTGTTATTGGAAGCTAAGGTATACTTAAAAGTAGAGAAAGATGTTTTACTGGGTGACTGATGGAATCTCTCTCCATTCTCTCTCTCTCTCTTATTTTTTTATATTTTCACTGGGTCCATGCAGTGGAATTCTGTTGGTCAAATATATGAGTATAAGAGAATGCAACTGTATGTATATTAATGAGCTTATGTCTCTCTCTCTCTTTTTTTTTTTTCCCTTCAGTGGGGGAGAGAGGCAGAGGGATCAGGAGAGAGGGAATCTCAAGCGGACTCCACACCCAGCACAGAGCCTGACATGGGGCTTGACCTCACAACCCTGAGATCAGGACCTGAGCCAAAATCAAGAGCCGACGCTTCACTGACTGAGCCACTCAGGCACCCAAGCCTATGTCTCTTCTTATAACTGCATTTATGTGAAATAAAAGATTAAAGTGTATACATATGAATATATGCATTCCTACTTACATATATAAATAATATGTATGTGTGTGTGTGTGTGTGTGTGTATACAATATACGTAGACATAGTGAAATGGAGAAATAAAAGTGTTCCAGAAGAGACCAATGTGTGCAAATTCTCATGGTCGGAGGGAACATGCCAAATACTAAAAACTGATGTGAAAAGAGACCAAAAAATGCGGGAAGCAAAGTTAAGTGACTCACCCATGGCACCATCCAGTAGCATCAGAATCTAGAAGTCATATATATCTGAACACAATCCCTGTTTTTCCAGTTACCCTACAACATGCTGCAACTGAGATTTGTGTGGCAAACAGTGGCAAACTGGAGTTCTTTCACTGTTGGTTTCTTTGTACAACTTTGATTTGTCCCATGGCCCCATGCTGAAACTTGACTCTGGACCCATACCTCCCCTGTGATAGGACAATTTGCTTCAGTCACTTGGTTTGACAAGCTTTCTCAATGCATACCTGTGCAGAAACCTGTGACAGGCATATGTTCAAACATACACAGTGGATCTGATCTAAACTGCTGGAGTTTTTTGAGCTTGTAGATTTTTCCCAAAAGTTGTTTTTTTTGTTTGTTTGTTTGTTTGTTTGTTTTTTGTTTTTTGTTTTTTACAATAAATGAATAAGTATTGAATACTCAATGTATGGTCCAATAATACCCTCTTATATAGTCCCCGTGACAATTGGTTGAATCACTTAAATCTCTAAGCCAGATTTCCCAATTCTAAATTACCCCGCCCCCTTTAAAAATAGGGTTCTTGGGGCGCCTGGGTGGCTTAGCCATTAAGCCTCTGCCTTCGGCTCAGGTCATGATCCTGGGGTCCTGGGATTGAGCCCCACATCAGACTCCCTGCTTGGCAGGAAGCTTGCTTCTCCCGCTCCCACTCCCCCCGCTTGTGCTCCCATTCCCTCTCTCACTGTCTCTCTCTCAGTCAAATAAATAAATAAAATCTTAAAAAAAAAATAGGGTTCTTATTATCCACATGTATTGGCAACTTTCTGACTCACATTTTGCTGCTTTTGAAACTAGGGATATATCTAGGAACATAAATATCTAGAAGCAGGCTTTTCTAGGTCTAATGTGAATCCTGCAATGAATATAGAATCAGAGAACAAGACTTGTTGTGTGATTCCCTTCCCATGCAACGGAAAAAGAATTTGCTTAATTGCCCGTGCTTAAGGGAAATGTCATCATGTATGGCTTCCTGTTTTATACTGATGAGAGAATATTGAGTTACTAACGGCACAAGTCAGAAAAAAAAATTCACAGGCCATGAGCTAGCGTGCTAGAGAAAGAACAGGTGATAGAATTAATTTATGAAATGTCATGTTTTAGATGCCTGACTCTGGTGAAAAGATGACTTTCTACTTTATATAGGACCTATACATAAGGCAGGAGCAGGTAAATTACACAAAAAGCTCAAATATTCCTTACTCCAAGCTCCTCTTACAGAAAGAGGTAATCTAGCTCAGGCTAAAGTGAGCCCTTCTTTAAGAAGGTTTCCTGAGCGGCACCTGGCTGGCTCAGTCGGAAGAGGATATGACCTTCAACTTGGGGTTGTGAGTTTGATCCCCACATATAGATGTAGAGATGTAGAGATGATATAAATAAATAAATAAATAAATAAACTTTAAATAAAAAGAATGTTTGATGAATATTTACATCAAACTTCTTTGGGTTTCTAGTCTCTCATTATGTATTTCTTTAGCATTAGTTAAGATGGAGGACACTGCATTGGATAAAACACCATCAACAATTTAAGATCCAGCAGATAAATCATAAGCACAATTATCTCTACTAGACAGCAAAGGTAACCAATGTTCCTTTTTTTAGAAAGAAAAAAGGTTTTATTTATTTATTTGACAGAGATCACAAGTAGGCAGAGAGGCAGGCAGAGAGAGGAGGAAGCAGGCTCCCCACTGAGCAGAGAGCCTGAAGTGGGGATCGATCCCAGGACCTTGGGATCATGACCTGAGCAGAAGGTAGAGGCTTTAACCCACTGGGCCACCCAGGTGCCCCATAACTAATGTTTCAAATAAGATTCTTTATCTAAGAATTAAGGTTATGACAAGAGCTGGGGTACAAGAGAAGCCTTTTCCAGACTTGGTAAGGGGACTTTATGAA
Organism: Lutra lutra; assembly: GCF_902655055.1. Classification (NCBI taxonomy): domain Eukaryota; kingdom Metazoa; phylum Chordata; class Mammalia; order Carnivora; family Mustelidae; genus Lutra; species Lutra lutra. The sequence continues at coordinate 181,734,095 of NC_062278.1, read as the reverse complement.
GGTAACATTCTAGTCTTTTCTCTCTTCTTTTACCTTCCCCCAAGAAAGGCAAATGACAAATCCTGGGTATGGAGTAGAGTTGGCTGAGAATACTGGCATATGCCTTTTCCTACTGCAATAGAATAAATCTGTGACTTTTTTTAAAAAGGGCATTTAAAATAATTGTGAAAGAAATATTAATAGGTTGTAGCAATTGGTGAAGTTCTCGAAAGCCTTGAATCAGAATAATTAGGGAAACTAGAACTTCTAAAATGAAGTAAGCCAGATGATAGAAAAAAGAAATGACAATGAAATTGTACTTTACTGTGCTAGGTATGGAAACATCTCTGCCTTTTTTCTTTTTTTTTTCCCTTTAAGAGAGCATCTGTTTTAGTTACTAGGTCTGCTGTACCAAAGTAACACAAACTGAGTGGCTTTAAACAACAGAATTTCATCCCCTGGTGGTTCTAGAGGCCCGAAGTCTGAAATCAAGCTCCTCTCCAAAATCTCTAGGAGAGGATCCTTCCTTGCCTATTCCAACTTCTGGAAGCTGTAGACATTCCCTGGCCTACAGAAGCATAGCTTTGATTTCTGCCTGCGTCTTCACATTGCCACCTTCCCTCCGTGTCGTGTCTTTTCATAGTGTTCTCTCTGTATGCTTTTGTTAAAATGTCCCTCTTTGAAGCGTTTCTTATTGAGGAATAGTTCATAAGCAGTATTATATTAGTTTCAGGTGTACTGCCTAGTGACCCTCCAATTATATACATTACAAAATGCTCCCTGTGGTAAGTGTAGTTCACTTCTGTCACCATAGCAAGTTATTACAATGTTATCAACCATATTTCCCATGCTGTATTTTTTATCCTATGACTCATTTTACTATTCCAAGCTTGTATTCCTTTATCTCCTTCATCAAATCTCTCTCTCTTATAAGGACATCAGTCTTATTGGATTAGGCCCCATTCTACTCCATTATGATGTCACTGTAACTTAAGTGTATCTTCAATAACCCTGATTTCAAATAAGGTCACCCTGTGAGCTAGTGGTGTAACTAAAAAAATTTCTGTATCTCCTTTCCTGTCAGCTACCATACTTACACTCAGAACACACTACAAGACTTCTGATGTCTTGTGTGTTCTCCACACCAAGGAACCCTCTGACACAAGTTGAATGTCCTATAATTCAGTTCTGAAACTATCTGCCTGAACTCAGATCCCATGAGTGAAGAAGAGCTTAGTCCCAGAGGATCCCCTCCCCCCCTTTAGATACCAATTACAAGGCTCAGACTGTTACCTGCAACTTTGACCAACTGGTTGTAAACCGGGGATCCCATGACCCACTGCTTAGGTTCAATCATTTGCTAGCACGGCTCACAAAATTCAGGGAAACACTTACTTACATGCACCAGTTAACTATAAAGGATATAATAAAGGAGGAAGATTAACACCCAGATGAAGAGGTACTAGGAAGGGGTGTGCCACTCTCCCAGCATGTAGATGTTTGCCAACTTACTAAACCCCATACTTTTAGGATTTTAACGGACGCTTCATCACACAGGTCCAATCAATTATGAATTCAATCTCTAACTCCTCTCCTCTTCTCAGAGAATGAGTGATAGAGCTAAAACTTCCAAGCTTCTACTCATGGTTCTTTTTTGCAGAAGAACCAGCCTTCATCCTCAAGCTGTTTCAAAGCCCACAGAGAGACACCTTATTAGAAGAAAAGCACTCCTATCACCCAGGAAATTCCAAGGGTTTTAGGAGCTCTGTGGCAGGGCCCAGGAGCAGAAATCAACATATTCTATTATTTTACAATTAGGCTTTAGGACTTGAACAAATCTTTTTTCTGGCGGGGCACACAATTGAAGTCATAACATTATCCTTTCAAGTTGCCCATGATCCTAGTAGGTTGATATACCTGTGTGTACATACATTTAACATGAAATCTTTGTCAAATGAATACAACCGAGGTGTCCATCAGGCCATCTTTTGTTGTTTTTATTTTTTTAACTCAAAGGACACACCTTGATCTCTACTCTACACCACTGACATCTTAGCTACACAGAATGAAGCTATTCCGAAGTCAGTGAAAACAGGTTTTCAAGGGCAACTGGCCTCGTGGTTCTGGATTCACAGTTATGTGACCAGCTGGGGGGGGTCTCCTGTCAGGCTGTGTGGCTCACCAACACTGAGTCATTTCTTAATGGTTCTCCTCAAAGTGAAGGTTCTTCCTTGAACTCTGTAATTCTTCCTCACACCGAACCATCACAAATGAGGAGGCTGAATGGGGCATCAGAAAACATTTGTATTTTGAGCAAATAAAGATTTAGGCTTGAATCTAATGTCCACACTAACCAGCTCAGGGACCCTGAGCAAGTCAATACAGTTTTCAAATCCATAGTCTGTGCATCTGTAAAATGAAAACTCTCACTGCTAATGCCCAGAGTGATGCTGAGGATTAACGTGGATAAAGCTCTTGGCTTGACACAAAGGAGTACTTAGCAAATGTCACTTGTTTCAACCTCATAATAAATATGTCATGTTGAAAACCGACACCTATATATGAAAACTTTGCCTCCCATAGAGTAGTAACGACAAAATTATCATGGTCATATGTATAATTATGTATTTGACAGAAATAAAACAAACATCCATTTTAATTAAAATTATAATTTATAGGCTGAAGTAACTGTGCTCACTTTCTGGGAATGCCAGTAATAAAATTAGATCACAACAGAATTGGGAATGCAGATTTACTCATAGAACAAACATTTCTCGAGCATCATATATGGGCCAGATATTTCTTTTAAGGACAATGTGTCAGAGCCACCAGTGATATAAATAGCAGGAGGAAAGTGGCACAACTTACCCCACCGACTTTTTCAAAGTGAGATCCATCTTTCTTGAAATCGGTGAGGGCCCCATTGAAATACCAGGTGAACATGATGTCTAACAGGGGGTCATGCTGCACTTGGCAGGGCAAAATGACACTTTCGCCAACGGAGACATCCATGTTGGATGGTGCCAAAGTGATTCTCGTTGGTTCTATTAAAGAAAGAAGAAAGGTTTAAGTAAAACATTAGCATTTTTATTTTGATGAAATCATTTTCACAAGCTGATGGTTAATCTAACATTTAGGGTACATGAATAAAAGTTTTCAAGATTAATAGAGAATTTTTATGCAGATCTGTAATGTATATCATCGGATCCACAAATTCTTGTTAAAAAGAATTAGGATATTTGAATTTATAGAATTTATCAGTTAAAAATTAAAGTCACCTGTAAACAAGAGTTGGAATATTACTACAAAATCAATATTAATGTAGTTTTATTGCTTTGTGAAATATGAGGTTAAAAATAGAAACCACTGAATTCTCATTGACTTTTAATGACTCAAAAATGCATTGCTACCAAAATTTAAATAGACTCAAACGTTTGAAATACCACACAAAAGACATATAGAACAGGTACTATGAGAGGGATGCTAAGTTAAAATGTTAATTAATGTGTTGCCCCCCTCCCTAGGGTCCCCATGTACATTTTCTTTTCCCTATCCTTGTAACAGTCCTCCCATCTATTGTGAATTAAAATTCCTGTGACCCCATTTTTCCATCGTTGCTCCTCATTTGTTGACTCCATGTTGCAGCAAGAGTCTTTGAAAGAATCATTTATGCATGTTGTCTACAATTCCTCTAGTAAATTCCCTCTTTAATCCACTCCAGTTAGCCTCTGGCTCCTCGCAAGCCATTGGTTTTTGTCAAGGTTCCCAGTAATCACCCCGCTGCAAACCAATGGCACATTTTCCAATCTCATCTTACTTAATTGACCTCTCAGCAGCATTTACTACCCTTGATCATTGTCTTCCTGTCAGTTCACTTTCTTTGCTTGATTTCTGGGACACCAAACTCTCTTTGTTTTCTAGAACCATCCGTGCCAGTCATTCCTTATCTGGTCCCTCTTCTCTAAATCTCATAATGTTAGACTGCCTCAAGCTCAGTCCTTGGTTTTTCCTCATTGTTTATCTTCACTCACTCCCTCAGTGATTTTAGTCATTCTTTGTTTTTCAAGTATATACCTATATGCTAACAACTCCCAAATGTGCATCTTCATCCTTCATCTCTCTCTCCCCAAACCCAGATTCATATAACCAAATTCCTCTCTGGGAAACATACTTGGTTGGGTGTTATAATAGATATTACTGTTCACCACAATTTCCTTAAACACATACAGCAGGATTAAATTATCAACACTTTCGAATTCAGGCATAACCAAATGCTAATGCATGGCTGAAGAAATATAAGATGGAGTTATGGGTGGCACTGACAGGCAGAAGCCTGGAAGAACTAAGAGACCATCTGATGTGTTTCTCCTCTTCTACTGTGATGGACAATGTGCCTGATGGTGGAGGCACTGGAACCCTTTATATCTGAATGAAGACAATATAGCTGACCCACCATGGACTTGCTATATAAGCAAAAAAGTCTTTGCTATTTTAACCCACTGAAAGGTTGGATTTATTGCTAATGCCAGAACACTGTGGTCTGCTTTACATGAATAGAGCCTAATGAACATTTCATACTTAACTCATCCAAACTGAACTTCTGGTCTACCTTTTCCCAAATTTGTGCAACCTTCACATCTCAGTTGTTTTAACTGTCATTCTTTCTGTTATTTGCCAGACGCCCTACAACCATCCTTTTCTCCTTTTTCTTGGGCTTCACATTCAATTCATCATCAACTCTTATTGACTCTATAAGCAGAGCATTTACAGAATCTGATCCTTTCCCATCAATTCCTCTGCTGCTACTTTCCCTTGGGTCATTACCATCTCCAGCTTGGTTTGCAGCCATGGTCTTCTCAGATCTCTTCCATTTCTACTCTTGATTCCCCACAGTGTGTTGTCATCAGAGCAGCAAGACTAAATCTTCACATCATGCCACTCCTCTGTTGATTTGTACCAGCCTCCACTTCTCACTTAACTAAAAGCTAAACTCCTAACAAGGTCTACAAAGCTCCTCCATAACTGTCCCCAAGGAATCTATAAGTTAATTCCTCCATGTCCACAAAAACTTTGTTGAAACCTCTCTTTCTCACCAGGTCCACTCCAGTCATGGTGTTTCTGTCCCAGCTTACCTCTACCATACACTATTCCTTATTTTCTCAATTGTTTGCAATTTTTTCCTTCTAATAATTTCTTGTCTTTTATTCCTACTAAATGTTTTCTTTCTATCTCTGGTAGAAGGTAAGATTCATAAGGGTAGCATCTTTGCCATTTTTTGCCAACATAGGCTAAGCACCTGACACAGAGTAGGTATTCATTTTTTTTTCTTGAATGAATAAATAAACAACATATATCCACAACTCTCTGTGACTCTCACTGATGGCAAAGATTATTCCACGGTCATAAATGTCTCCAGAAAATATCAACGATACTGTGAAAGACTACATTCAAAAGATCTGACATAATAGAATACCATAAAATTTCATCATCAGCATATGCTATTTGTAATTCTTCTGCCCATCATACCAGCATATAACTAATGTGTTCCCTGGTGCACACTGTGGTATGTGAAGAAATATTAAGAGTTGTTCTCTTGACTTCTACCTGTTAAAAATAACAGTGGAAACAGGTTCTATACCTTCAAAGTGCACTGCATATTGTAAAAAATCTGTTCCTTTCCCTTGATCTTTATAACATACCACAGTGTTCATTTCTACATAAGGTAATCTTTAAGAAATGTACCTACCCGTAACAACCAAGTGTGTTGTGCCATTTGCTTTTCCAAATTGGTTTTCTGCTATGCAGGTGTAAGTTCCAACATCAGCTTTAGTCACATTGGCTATTTTAAGTCCTCCATCTTTTAAAAAAGAAATTCTAAAGAAAAAACCAAATTAGACAAATAAATATATAATAGTCATTTTTCCCAAATATTCACAATATTTTCAAATAGAACTATCATCTTAAACTAGGATTTCTATGGCTAGATAAACCAGTCTTTAGCCTCTTTGGGAATAAAGACTGATAAAATAAAATTTACATACATACACACACAGCTGAGTAAGAGAAGATGCTCTACCAATTTGAACTTTTCTTGACATTTTTATGCAGAATTACTTAACCCCATTATTTAACATTATACCTACTTTCAGGGATGTCTTTATCAAATAAGTGTGAAATGCCTTCTAAAAATATATGGTGTGGTAGATTGTTCATGATGGGCTAACCTTATCAGCTTGGAGAAAAAAGAAAATAGACATGTCATGAATTCCCTTAACTTTGAAACAGTATATGAGAATTGAGAAACTCTCTTTCCTTTCATAACGAACTTGGGACAATCACATCTGACCCAATATAAATTCAAATTTTACAAAATAACACCTTTATGGCCACTTGGGAGCTATTGCAAAGAATCGGCAGTACAAATGAACCTTACATTAGAGGTGCTGAGCATATGCTTAAAGTACTTAAAGCTTTTGTACCTAACTAATTAATTAAGGAGATACAAATGAGTGTCTCACATGTGCTAGGCATTATGAGACTCTCTGGGATTATAGTGTTAACAAGATAGAAAATCTCCACCTTCATGGAATTAACAGTCTACTGAGCAACACAGACAATAAATAACCAAGTTCAGATATTTGAGAAGTACTCTGAAGGAAACAAACAGGGTGATATAATAAAGAGTAATAACTATAAGGAGTGTTTCCATGATAGGGTGCCTCAGAAATGCCTCTTAGAAGAGGTATCATTTGAAATGAGAAAGAATGAGAAAGGGTTTGCCTATCATTAGTCAGATCCACAAATCTTAATGGCCCATCTTGTCTACCCGTAACTATTTCCCCTTTTCTTGAATTCCTAAAATCTTTACTACTCATACCATACATTTAACACTTACGATGCCTTTTATCTTGTATGATTCATATCTTTGGTATGTGAGTATCAAATCTATCCAAAGACAAGGTCAACTTCTTTAAAAAGATTTCCAACCCCAGCATCAGCATGACATATGTAAGCCATGATTAATAAGTGTTTCCAACTTTTAGGCTCTAGAACAGACAGGGAGGACACTAAGGGCATCAGACTATAGTGGACGATCTCAACTCAATTTCTAAGTATTATCCTGCTTGATGTAAGATTTGGAGATGAGTATCAGAAGTGTGATTTGTCTGAGTTTATATATCAAAAATGTACAAGATACATATTTTATATTATAATCTGTATTTTTAATGTATTTTATATTACCTATACATATATAGTCCTTTGATGACCTGTAATTCACTTTCACTCAAATCCCACTTCCATTTTCTGGAGTGAGAAAGTGGTGTAATTAGAGCCAACACACAGAGACCTGCTCATCATCCCAGGTAGATTATCCATGAATGTTTGTTGCTCATGTGATTTTTTTTTTTTTGTCTTAATCAAAAGGTGCTTTTATTTTATGTTCCAAGATTCATTGTTTATGTACCACACCCACTGCTCCATGCAATATGTGACAAACAAAATGGTTTGAGAACAATGGCCTAGAAACCTAATCAGGGAACACAGAACATTTTGTTTTAATTTGAGGGGCAAAGTACAAGGGTTACAAATTCCAAGAACTTTCCTAGGTAACTGCGAAAAAGGTGTAATATCTGATTCCCCTCATGGAACCTTGACCACTTCGATGGGTATGAAATACCTGTTGATTGATCTCTTTTCTCAAAGAGGTCATCAAAGAAAAATCTCTATACCTTAGCTTCTCAGAGAACAAAGATTTCCTTAGATAGTGTGTAGTAACAGTGGAAAGAGGAGACGCTGCAGAGGGACACATGCAAACCAAACACTCCACATATGGAGACTATTTTGAGAAACATGGGGAGTAACCTGAAAGAAATGGAAGTCTGATCATATAATTCCGCCATTACCCCAAGCCCAGCTTAGAAGGCTTCTCTGGCATCACACCACCTACAGGAGAAGAATGATTACAGCCTAAGGCTGAGATGTATTTTCTCATTAGGACCCCACCTCTCTCTAATTTCCTGAAGCCTCGTGATTCTACCCCTTATTCGCTTTTCCCCACTCACACATATTTTCTTTCAAATGCTTTTATGCTTCTTCTTGCCCTGGTGCCTTTGTGAACACTGTTTCCTACGTCTGGTTAATGTGCACTTAACCTTCAGATTTTGGCCACTTCCCTGAACCACGGGTCAGATGAGGTGTTCCTGTAAATGATGATACAACTTCTGTGCCTGCTTTATAACATTTGACAACTGGCCCATTACACATTTGTGTGCTTATTTGACTAATTTTCTCCTCTAGTAAGCTCAGAGACTGTAAGCTCTCTGGAGGAAGGGAGGGTGTCTTGAGAGTGTCAGATTTATGCACCACTAGATTTCTAGAGCCTTGAACCATTCCTGACAGAGTAAATATTCAAAATTGATGCTTGCTGAATGAATAAAAGATTGTATGTCTCTAGAGAGTCACTACAGAAGAACAGGGATTAGCACTCAAGACAGGTTGCACGGCACTGAGGATTTTTAAAAAATTTTTTAAATTTATTTTTTATTTTTTTATTTATTTGACAGACAGAGATCACAAGTAGGCAGAGAGGGAGGCAGGGAGAGAGAGAGAGGAAGAAGCAGGCTCCCCGCTGAGCAGAGAGCCCGATGTGGGGCTCGATCCCAGGACCCTGGGATCATGACCTGAGCCGAAGGCAGAGGCTTTAACCCACTGAGCCACTCAGGCACCCCAGGCACTGAGGATTTTAGAAATTATAAGAAAATAAATTCAGAATGTGTGCAGACTATTATGCACATATATGTGTATCTATATATACATATATATATGCCTATTTATGTGCCATATATAAATATATCCATACATACGCACATGTATATGCATAAGGTTGACCCATGAAACAAGGGTTTGAACTGCATGATTTTTTAAATACAGTATTACAAATGTATTTTCTCTTTCTTATGATTTTCTTAACAAAACTTTCTTTTATCTAAAATACTTTATTATAATAATTTGTCTATAATACATACAACATACAAAATATGTATTAATTGACCAAGCTATTGGTAAGGCTTCCAGTCAACAGTAGGCTCTTAGTTAAATTTTTGGAGAATCAAAAGTTACACGGAATTTTCTATTTTGCATGGGGTTGACATGCTTAATCTTCATGTTATTCAAGGATCAACTCTGTAAATACATATGTGGAAAAAAAGGAAGCTGAAGCAACAGAAGTCAGGATGAAGAGAATTTAGAAATTCCTAGGATAAGAGGACTACAAATGTACTTTCACTATGAAGAAAGAAGTTAAGAAACAGGGAGAGACTAAAGATAAAGGCAGGGAGGCCAGGAAGGAGGAAGGAAGAGAGAGAGTGAGAGAAAAGTTACTGAGAAAAGTCTCTGAGTACGAACAAGGGCAATGCTCCTGACCCATTTTGCTTGCTAATCCTATCTGTAAAAATTTGGGGTCATGATCTTCAAAGAGGATAGGACTTGACCCATAGCATTGCTCAATCAATTTTACTTACCTGTGTTAGTTAAAAAAAAAAAAAAATGCAGGTTTACTGGAGTTTTAAATATGTAAAGAAAGCAAGCTAGGAGACGGTTATCAGAAGGTCTTAAAGATACTTAAATAGTGAGGCAACCTCATCTGGTCTGAGATAGAGGCTGGAGGTGGGAACTGACCACTTCCAAGATTAGCAAGCATGAAACCAAAGTAAAAATGTCTCTGGTTGACGGAACAAATAGTCACCCAAAGCTCAGATCTTCTGATTTGGATATCACAGAACAGAGACAGGCAACTGCAGATACCTTCACATCCTATGAATCAGCCTAACAGCTAACCTTCCACAACAAATACAGAACTATTAGGGATATTGGAAGAATGACAAAACCTTTAGGGCAAGAGGTTTAATAGCTGTAAATGAGCAAACCTATCTTTATGATGATGCCAAGACGAGGACAAGCTTCAAAAACAAGGCTAACAACTTAGGAATCACACAGACCTCAAAACAAACATATTGACTCTCAAAGAATGCCAACTCTGTACATTGCAAAATTTTGAGCTAATTGGGTATTTTCTTCCTAAATTGGTTCTTCCAGTAAGATCTAAGAGGCTCACAGGGCATTTCACACAACATAAAAATAAACAATATCCAGTAAATGGATGGAATAATTGTTTCTCAAAAGAAAACCTTCAATAACCCATGCTTCCCTACAGAGATCCAAAGTGAACATTTTATACTACTTCAGTATAAATGAAATTGCTTTCTAAGCTTTCTGGGAACACGTTTTGCTGCAAACGGATAGAGCTGAAAATGTAGATAACAATGAGTGTCCCTAAATCTTGGCACAAAAAGTTAAACAAAGATTTATGAGATTAACATTCAGAAATGTGGGACTCCAGTTTCCTCTGAAAAATGTAGAATTTAAATCACGGTGGCATTTTTGACTCCTTGATTGGGTTTACAATATGCCTTTATATATCTCCTTTTATCAGACTTTCCTTTCATAGTAAAGGAGGTTAATTATTTTACTTAACTCTGTGCAGTCTATGGTTACTTTGGGATAAGTAAACTTAATTGCTCTAAGCTGCTCGAATGGTCCATTCTGTAATGCAGTGATGGCACTGAATTTATGGCTGTTAAGAAAAGCTGTTTGTTCAGAAAGTTGACTGTCATTAAGGCAACACTGACCTGTACCTTATGATGACACATAACCATCCATAATAACAGTATGTTTTAGAATGGGAACAGTGAGGTCTATTGTGCATGCAAGGCAGGATTTCTGAATATATTATTTTACCCTTGCCTATGTTCTGAATATTACGGTAATTTATTCAACTTGAATTTTAACAAACACGCCGCAACTCTACATTTTCTCAGGAAGCACATCTCAGTGGAGATGAAATCACATGAGATCGTAAGATTAAACTGCTGTATAGAAAATAACAAGGCTATTTTGGACTTCACTTTCTGAGTACATATTCGAAGAGATGGATGCTTACAATTAGCCGTAAGAGAAAAGTACTCACAATGCATGTATTACAGGATAAATAATGACAGTTAAGAAAAGCAAATATAAATTGATGAAAATGCATGAGAAAAATATGTGTCAGTGAAAAAGAGCACGGAGTGCCTATTTTCGTTTGCAGCTCCTGCTCAGCCTCAAACGCTTGGTGAAAAGAACTTCTGCCCCTTGAGTTCAATGATAATGTACACACACTCTTTAGGAAAATTATATTCGAATTTTCATTCTTTTAGCTATACCATTTTGGGCTTTTGTCTTATCAATTCAGCAGTGTTAGGTTAGTGATTTATTGGTTGGCAAATCTCCAAGGAAAAGAGAGGCAGAGCAGAGAAGATTCAGCAGTTAATTATCCTATTTTTGAGGAAGCACTAGGCTAATACTATGAGGCATTGTTACTTGGTTGGGACACATAGATTACATGGAACAGGCATCTGAGGTCCTAGAGAGATGTACTTTTTCTGTATCAATTAACATTTCTTCATATTCATAAGAAAAGAATCAACAACAGTAAAGGACATAATCATTACTTTTATAAAAAACCTTTCCAAAAGCATGTTTATCATGACAAATAAATCTGGAGTTCAGTTTCTTTTACAACAGCGATGTGATTGTTTTTTCTTCTAAAATGGACTCAAGCCAATAGAACAAAAGGCCCCTAAGAGGGGATTTCCAATGTGAATTATTATATAAAACTACTCATCTAAGTAATTCATGGGGCCGAGGTAATCCATTTGAAACATTTAAATCCTTATATAATAAAGTATCTGCAAAAAGGATAAATCTTCCTATGAATGAGGGAGTAAACCAAACAAGACAAACAAACAACTCTCTAATGCCTCATGTATTTAAAAGACAACCTCAAAGGGAATAGTTATTAAGGTTCAAAGCGGGGCCATATTTGACACTATTCTTTCCTGCTTGAGAGAGAGAGAGAGAGACTCGCAAGTGAAATCAATGAGCATCACAATGTCAGTTCTACTGCTTATACTATACATAAAGCTGATTTAAAACTGCTTAAGTGAGTAGTATGGTTTTTTGATATTTCATCCCTGAATTAGACAGACTTAAGTACACTGGCTCAAGTGTACAACCAGGCCCTTCCTGTAAGGGCAAGGTCTCTTACTGCTTGGTAAAGAGAACATCGAAATACATTCATTCTCTACAGGAAGGCAGACACCAGAAAGGGAAGAATCCTGATGCGGGGCTCCATCTCAGGACTCTGAGATCCCGACCTGAGCCAAAATCAGAGACCAATGCTTAACCAAGTGAGCCACCAAGGAGCCCCTAGGAACCACACTTTGAGTAACGGTATTCTAGACTTTGCCTATTGGATTCTCCCTCTTTCAACTTTTATTTGTGAAACAAGAACAAAAATGATGCTTAGTTCATTCATTCCAGTACTTGCTCTGAGAATATGGTCCAATCCCTTCTGCCAGGACTTCTGGAGCCACTTAGTTTTCTGTCCATCCCTGAGTCAGTTTTTGCAATTTATCTAATAAATCTGAGTAATACCCTTGAATAAGTCCTTAGCTACAGTTACCAAACCTCTAAAAGATATGAGCAACCACAAATTGGTGGCATGTGCATAGTCTTTTTTTCAATACACATTTGTTATCTTAACAAATATGAAGGGTTCAGAAGCAATCTTCCATATAAGGAGGACAAGGTTTTATCACAAACCAAGAGTGGCCCAAAAAACATCTGTCTGGACACTGTGTTCTTGCATGACAAAATGATTTTGGCTCCATTATCCCAATTCCAACATTATTTTCTATTTTAGATATTCATCCATGTATAAGTGGCCATTTATTTCTGCAGTATACAGAGGGATACAGAGTTCTTTGAATATTTCAGAAGTGTGAGAACTCTGTGCCAAGCAAATACACAGATAGACAAAACAATAGTAACAAATGTGATACAAGTCAAGTTGAATAATCTAAGGTTTTGTGGACTTCAGGTTGGCAACTCCCAATAGCAATTCAACTTGTCCAATGATAATGAAACTGTGTTCGAAAACTTGTTTTGGATATTCCAGTGTTTGCCTTTTTAGATGTACCTTATTAAGATTTTCCCTCATGATGACTGTGTACATTTGGTGACTAGCTCCTTAAAAATTATCTTGTGCAGGGACGCCTGGGAGGCTCAGTTGGTTAAGCAGCTGCCTTCGGATCAGGTCATGATCCCAGCGTCCTGGTATCGAGTCTCACATAGGCTCCTTGCTCGGCAGGGAGCCTGCTTCTCCCTCTGCCTCTGCTGCCACTCGGCCTGCCTGTGCTCGCTCTCTCTCTGGCAAATAAATAGATAAAAAAATCTTTAAAAAGAAAATTATCTTGTGCAAAAATAGAGTGGTAATGTAAATAGTGAAAACAAACTGGTGGTTGCCAGAGGGGAGGGGTATAGAGGGAAGGGCAAAATGGGGGAAGGGGAGTGGGAGGTTCAGGCTTCCAATTATGGAAGGTGTAAGTCACAGGGGTAAAAGGCATGGCATAAAGAATATAGTAAATGGTATTGTTACAGCATTGTATGGTGAATGATGGTAGCTACACTTGTGGCCAGAGTAAGGTAACATACAGAATTGTGGAATTACCATGTTGCACTCCTGAAACTAATGTAACATTGTGTATCAACTATTACCTCACTTAAAAAAAGAAAGAGTAGTCATGTCGCACCCCTCAAGAATGTAGAGTCATGGGCCACGTGTTCATTCATAACCTTGGGTGGGTCCCAAAATGTTTTCTGAGAAAAATCTCAGGCCTAACAATCTGCACTTTTCTTGTCCTCCCCCCATGCAGAGGCATGATCATTGTCTATTCACACAGGTTCTGGTGAGCCACCACACCTTTAATCAGATGATATATTTATTATTCATAATATTATAAATAAATATTATAATTTAATATTATTTATAATAATATAATTAAATTGATTTAAATTGATCTAATTAATAATTTATTATTATGTTAGATATCATTATTTATTTATAATGTTTATCAGATGATAAATATTAGTTCAACTGACTATAAGCACTGACTCTTTATTTTCACAGCAGCCTCTTCTGTGGACTCTACATTCCTGACACCAGACATAACCTTGAGACAATTTCTATTTCAAGCTCACTAAAAACATACATGTGAGAAATAATATGCATGGAAAATTAACTAGAAGAATGTGATCTACCTCTTTCCCAAGACCCTTAAGTCTTAATATTCGAAGTTATGCTTAGATTGCAAAGAATAAGGGAAAAAAAAAACCTTTAATACTCACTGAGAAGTCATTTTATTTTTTAAAAAAATTTTTAGATTATCATTTGAAGGAGAATGAGCATGAATGGTGGGGAGGGTCACAGGGAGAGGGAAAAGCAGACTGCCCGCTGAGCAGGGTGCCCAACTCAGGACTCCATTCCAGGACCCTGAGATCATGACCTGAGCCAAAGGCAGATGCTTAACTGACTGAGCCACCCAAGCACTCCAAGAAGTCATTGTATATATTGTTAGAATGTGGATTGTTAGTACTACATTACTTAATGTTCTCTTCATGACCATCTATTGGATTTGGATACACATATTTGCACTTTTATGCCTAGGGAGAGCTGTATATCTCCTTATCAAATGGTTTCATTTTACCTTATGGGCATCAAGGACTGTGTAGGTGGCAGTATTTTTGTCTGCATATTTTTAGCAGAAAGCTCTGAGCCAAAATTGTGCATCTCAAATACATGAATGGATCCACTGGGTTATGTTTTGCAAACTTCCCTCAGATACTCATCCAACAAGGATTTATTGAACATGTACTATGGATCATGCTCTAAGAGGCATTAAGGATTCCCTGATAAGAATTGAAACTGTCCTAATTAATATACCTTACATTCTAGGCAAATGGAATGCTGGCATCTTTAATTTCTCCAAAATATTTTTCTCCCCAGTGTGTAAATCATGTGTACTTTGATAAACTGTCTCAAGTTCTTTCAGGAATGAAGCATGACATGTGTAAATGAAATAAACTAGGACAAATCAAGTTATTAAAATGAGGCTAGAGTAATAAAGAAATAATAAATAATAAATACAGTGGTGTATCAATATTTTTAAGTACCTAGAAAAACATATAATTTATATCAAGATTTAAAATACTACCATTTTCTCAATTAAGTGAATACTGTGGAAAATAAAGAGCCTAATAAAATCTTAAAGGTAAAGTTAAACATGCCTATTTCCTTAGTACTTGAATGTAAAAGGTCAGGAAATAATTTTTTTCCCAAACAAGATAGATTTTTACATATTCAATCTCAATTACAGATTTCAGGACTTCATACTCATAAAGGTTCAATCATTTACATCTTTTAGAAACTGCTCTAGCAATGAAATCTTCATTTAGAATTTAAAAATATCACAAATAAATCAGGAAGTAGAAAACAGATCAAAGGGCAAAATAATTATTTTTAAGTTTGTTAGGCAGTAAGAAATTTAACTCAGTGTACCAACTCATTAGAACTTACATAACAGATCATAAATTATGAATAACACCTTCCAGCATCAGAATGTGGGAGGCAGCAACCATCATTACTGAAACACATATTTTTTCCCTTTTTTATGGAAGCGCAATGGCTCCCTCCTCACCTAATCATCCATTCACCCATCATCCATCCACCTATCTCTCTACCTCTATTTCTGTTAAAGGTTCAGGGAGGCCAAGAATTAAGGAACTTTTTAAATTTTTAATAAAAAGCCTCAAGTAGAAATTTATTTAGAAAGCCAATTTTTGTATATTTTTAAGAAACTGTTGTGCTGCGGGGTGCCTGGGTGGCTCAGTGGATTAAGCCTCTGCCTTCACCTCAGGTCATGGTCTCAGGGTCCTGAGATCGAGCCCTGCATCAGGCTTTCTGCTCAGCGGGGGCCTGCTTCCTCTTCTCTCTCTGCCTGCTTCTTTGCCTACTTGTGATCTCTCTCTCTGTCAAATAAATAAATAAAATATTAAAAAAAAAAAAAAGAAACTGTTGTGCTAAATTAAATAAGAAAATTATAGGGGCGCCTGGGTGGCTCAGTCAGTTAAGCGCCTGACTGGTGATCTCAGCTCAGGTCTTAATCTCAGGGTTGTGAGTTCTGCCCCACACAGGGCTCCATACTAGGTATGGAGCCTACTTAAAAAAGAAAAAAAAAAAAAAAAGAAAGAAAGAAAGAAAGAAAGAAAAAAAATTAAAAAAATTATAGGTATTTTTAAGAAATGGAAACTGCTCAGAAAAGAATGAAATTCACTTCAATAGGGTATTTTTTGAGGACTTAAATTGCACTACGTGTTTTGGAAAATAAGAGTAAGAACTAGCCCCTTCCCTTTGAAGACCTAATCTAATGGCTGAGGGGCATACCTATAGTTCATGTACAATGAACCATAAAATGTGATCATTTGGTAGGAATTTTTTTTTATATAAGTAAGGTACAAATTTATCCAATCCTATCTTCAAAATACATGGTATCTTTTCTTCTCCATTTCACCCACTGTTAGCCTAAACCAAGCCTCCAGTCAATCTTGTCCTGCCATCTACAAATTGCTTCCTAACTAGATTTCCACTCTCTTCCTTTCTTTCTTCAACCCACTCTCCGTACTTCAGCCAGAGTTCTCTTTTAACCAGGTCATGTTACACATTTGCATTAAGGCCTTCAATGAGTTTTACTCTATCTAAAATAAAATCCAACATTTTTATCATGGTCTTTAAGGATCCTATCTCTGAGACTTCATATTTAATTCACTGTTTTTTTTATTCATTTTTTTTTCCCCTGAGGCTTTATATTTTGTTCCTCTCCTGATCTATACACATGACACCTCAGTGCCACTGGTTTCCTCCTCATTCTCAAACCAATCTCATCCTCATCTCTGGCCTTTGTTCTTGTTGGGGTGTCTTCCTGGAAGGCACGTCTCCCAGTTCCTGCCATTTAGTTTTCTGCCCCAAAGTTACTTCCTTAATGAGGCCTTTTTTAAAAAATTAAATTGTATATGATTATATATATTTTTTTCTTTATGGCTAAAGAAATTATCTTTTTAAAATTATGTACTCTGCCTCTCCCATCTGCAATTTCTACGAAGTTTTTTTCAACTTATCTGTATTCTCTATTTCCCTTCTGCAAGTCCCTTGAAGAAGGGACTGTGGCTGTCCTGTTTGTGTGATTTCCTCAGAGCCCAGGGCAATGCATGGCCTGTGGGAGGTATGCCAGATTGCACTTCCCAAAGGTGGCCGCAGTTCGAATTCCCATCCTACCTGCTCCCCTAGAATCTTGCTCCTCTCTCATCAAGAGGTAGAGTCTAATTTCCTTCCCTGTGAATCTGGTTAGCTTGGGGATTCCTTAATAACCAGTGGAATGCTAGAAAAGTGGGCTGTTGGGTCTTCTGAGCCTAGACAACTCACCTTCCATCTTGCTACCTTGAATATTCATTCACGAACCACATTTGCTGCCTTGTAAACATTTCAAATCCCTAGAGACACCATGCTGTGAGGAAGCATAAATTAGCCCACGTGGAGAAAACACATGGAAAGGGCTTGGGGCTGCCAAAGAGAACATGCAGGGAACAGCCAGCTCCCGGCTGTTCTGGCTCTAGCCACTACCCGACTACAGTCATGGGAGACACGCTAAGCTAATACCTAGTACCAACTCATTAGAACTTATGTAACAGATCATAGATTATGATCTCATGGTTGAGCCTTTTCCCAATTTCTGACCCACAAAACAGTGAAATCTAACGAAGTGACTGTTTTTACACCACTGGCTTTCACAGTGATTTGCTATGCAACAATAGTTAATGGGAAATGTAGATGTTAAATATTTGAGGAATAAATGAATGTTGAAATGAACAAACAAGTATGGAGCAGAGCCTGAGGCGACCAGGATAGATAAGCAAAAGGCTCTCTGAGAACCCAGGGAAGACGGCCTTCTGCACAAACAGTTATAATGCACTGTGTTAGGTGATACAACTGGATAAAGAAACCACAAGGGTAAAGCAGAAGAAAGGGCAATTAATCTCGCTCCACTGGGTTTGGGGGAAGTTCCCACCATGAGTAACAATAAGCCTGACCTTGAGGGACGAGTTCAGGTTTTCTAGGTTGAGGAGAAAAGATAATCCAGCTAGAGGAAATTATAAGAGCAAAAAAGCCAGGATAAAATAAGAATTCTGCCCGTTTCTCCTTTCTCTTAAAATTTATTCAAAAGGCAATGGTACGTACCCCTGTCCTCCAAGTTGATAGTGTTAAAAGAGTCAATATCCTTACTTTGAGAGAAAGCATCTTGCTTTTTCCTATCTTAAACACATTATCAGGAAAAAAAAAGCAAAGGTAGTATGTGATGATAATACAGGTTTCTACAAGAGCATTAATATATTTTTTTTCTTTCAATTTTCAGTAAAAAACAGGGTTACAGAACATTGACTGGGCTGTAGGTAAGCATGTATAGAATTTTGCAGCTTGAGTGAGAAATGCTTTATGACCAAACAGATGTGGTATGGGTAAACACACCCAGGAAGTAAAACATATACTCTGAGTATGGGTATGAATTAATTACCCAGTTCTAACAAGGAATGGGCTTCAAGTCAATTCCAATGTCCAGCACATTGAAATTCATTAACCAGCTATCCCCTACCAAAATCATGACACTGACAAAATATTTTTTAAAGTGGCCTTAACTTTAATAATTCATAAAAATCAAACTTGAAATATGAGTTTAAGAACCACATAGTCATTTGCAAAATTTAGCTGATATGATTTTTGAAAGCAACAATTCTGGGATGCCTGGGTGGCTTGAGTCCTGAACCTGGCTCCTTGTTCAGCGGAGAGGCTACTTCTCCCTCTGCCTCCTGCTTCCCCTGCTTGTGCTCCCTCCTTCTCTCTCTCTCTCTGACAAATAAATAAATCAGATCTTAAAAAAGAAGAAGAAGAAAGCAGCAATTTCTTGGGGTGTCTGGGGGCTCAGTCAGTTAAGCATCTGACTTTGGCTCAGATCATGATCTCAGAGTCCTGGGATTGGCTGCACTGGGCTCCGTGCTCAGCAGGGAGCCTGCTTGTCCCTTTCCTTGCTCTGCCCCTCCCCCACTCATGTTTTCTCTTTCTCTCTCAGATAAAATCTTTCAAAAAAAGAAAGCAGCAATTTCTTTAATAACATTTAGGTAAAATTTATTTATTTCGGGAGGTTGAAATAATGGAAAAATCAGCTGAGAGTTGTAAAAAACAAAAGTCTTTACTCACTTTTAAACCCAGTCTTTTTACTCCTAAAGTATCTGAGCAACATGATGAAAACAGTTAATACTAAAAGCAACATGAGCAGCAATATTCAAATTCAGAAGCCACTATAAGAAATGCTTCACACGGGGCGCCTGGGTGGCTCAGTTGGTTAAGCAACTGCCTTTGGCTCAGGTCATGATCCCGGAGTCTGGGATCGAGTCCCACATCGGGCTCCCAGCTCGATGGGGAGTCTGCTTCTCCCTCTGACCTCCCCTCTCATGCTCTCTCTCTGTCTCTCAAATAAATAAATTAAAAAAAAAAAAAAGCCATTGTGTTAAGAAATGCTTCACACACACACTATCTTATTTTTATCTTCGCAGCTCGAGTCCCCTGAGATAAAAAAAAATAAAAGTGAGAGAAAAGGAGCAGGGACAGAGTTGGACATCATTTTTCCAAAGGAAACTTTGTCCTTTCTTTGCTTGTCAGGGAAGGTTAGTATTTTTGTCCAACTTTTGCTAAGAGTATGTGCCAAGAAAATACCACCTAACAGATTGGTTAACTTTGCAGTAAGACCCCATTTCACAAATAAGAAAATGAGACTCAGAGGTTAAATAATGGGCCTCACTCTACCTCCATGGTAATCAAAGTGTCAAGATCTAACCCACACCTTTCTGATTCTGATGCTTTGTTAAGTCAAGAAGGAAATCAAACCTACGTTTGGCTTCATCTGACACAGCGAACCATGTCCACAGTACCTAGTATGCTGCATGCCAATAGGCATAAATGATTCATGTAAATAATGACACAAATACCTACACAGAAACTTAGATGTCTGTGGTTAATGGGAGAAGCTCCCTAAGCATGTTCTGGTGGTTGAAGGGTGGGGGATGGCAAAGAGGAAGTGGTTAGGATGGCTTCCCAAGAGCCCTATGCCAACCCAAAAGTCTGGATTGCATTGATTCTTCTCTTGATTATCTTCATTGTTAAATACTAGCTTAATCATCTTATAGGCTATGGGATGTAAGAAGCAAATGCACCCTTTCCTCTTTTCTTTACAGCTGGAAGCATGAGAGAAATGGAGGTGTGGGTTAGGGAACCCAGACAGGGAAGGGAGTTGTTCTCTACTCTCTGAGACTGTTGCATACTTACTGAGGTATCTCAATCTCCCCTCTAATAAAAATGATCAGCCGATGTTCATACCCTCTGAGAGAGGGAAATGGTGCTTTCTCTGGAAAAGAACTCAGGTCAGGCCTCCTTATTTTCCTGATCATATAGGGACTTTAGTAAAGACACAGTTAGAATAAATAACCCAATTCATCTCTGTCTATGCCATCCACCACTTTGTTCAGATGGTGTTTTCCCTACTCTTTTGCTCTGTTAGATTTTATAGATCCTTCAGAACACAGCTCCAGGGTTGCATCCTGTAAGATGCCTCTCCTTCTGTGGAGCTGCTTTTCCAGCTCCCAAGGCTGGGACAGCATCTCTTCTCTGTGCTTCTTACTCACTTCTGTATACCCCCATTTTATACAAGGGGGCAGTGTCCAGTTTCCTCAGACCAGCACAGTTTATATATATTGTCTTGAAGGTTAAATGCTAGCAGTGCCCCCTTTCTCTTCAAAATATCTCAATTTATAAAATAAATTATATGATCACCATGATCATATAGTCTATCCCATGGCTAACTTTTCCAAACTGTGAATATACTATGACTGGGCTCCTTAAGTGCTCTTGCTGTTTTGTATTCATCTGTGTATTGCCAGTGCTGGGCACAACTCCCACTGCTGAATAAAGACAAAATAAGTGGATAGGATGAGTACCTTCTCTGTATAGGGAGCAAGGATGTCAATCTCTATTCAACTAATATCCAAGTCCTGAAAGGGGCAATACCACACACATTGAATAAAATTCTCCTTTGATCTTCTAAGTTCCTCAGTTCAAGATTAATTTGGACCTAAAAGTACAGGGGTAAAGAATTACCCAAGATCTTAGCTGTCTGCCCAAGTGTAGATTAACTGAAACGCACTGAGCTTCTATACCTGTTGGGTAGCTGTGAGGTAACAGCTGTTTTGATGGCAGACAGAGGATGACAGAGAAGATAACAGAATCCAGTTCTTTGGGTGAAAGGGGGCAACAGAAGGCAGACAGAGAAGGGAGCAGCATTTTGAACACTATGAAACAACAACAACAACAACAAAGCCAGGCTCGACTGTATTTAGACAGAGAGGGCCAAGAAATGTGGGGGAAATGGGGAAAGAGTAAAGACAGAAACTTTGGCAAAGGAATCCTTGCTCTTCATCTAAGAGCTTGAGACAAGAGGAAGTGCCATCTAACAGATTTGCTGATAGTCACATAGCTCCTAGACACATCTTTACAGAGCAAGACTGTGGTAGCAGTGGTGCAAATACCAAGTGCTTCTTGCTCTGACAGAATTCTTCTGGTTACTGGCAAAAATTTCAATGCTGCTTCTCAGTGCTGCCATGGAATTAGTTGATGTTTCACAGAAGGCAAAAGGGACCTGTTGGGAGCATTTCTTGAGCCTTTCAATTTCTCTATGAAGCTACTCATGAATTCAGGATGAAGCTAATGTAAGATTGAATGTAAACTTTTGCTTAAATAATAAAATATAATTTATTTATGGTGTGATTCACCATTTTGGGTATGCAGTTCTGTTAGTTTTAATAAGTTAGTGTGGTCAGGGAGCCACTGTTACGGTCAAGATCTAGAACAAATCCCTCACGCCTAAAAGTTCCCCATGTCCTTAAATAGTCAACCCCTCCAGCCACTCTGGCAACAGTGACCACTATTTTCGGTCCCAAAGGCTGTGCCTTTTTCAGCAGTCGTATAAATGGATTGATACAGAATATAATTCTTACTGCATTTTCAAAGCCAGTTTCTTAACTATATGTAAAAAGCATGTTAAGAATTGGTTAATACGTTTTAAAAGTATTATGTGGATTATGGGTATTAATATTTGGAAAAAATCTTTACTATTTCTTTCCTTAAAAAGCATTTAAATTTCTATAATATTAAATGTTGCCGAGAACATCTGAAACAATTTTAATGTGTTTAATTAGAAGTAATGGGCCATTCTTTGATTCTCTTTCAAATTGAGGCTATTGCAATAAAATATTTACTATTATAAGTAATAGCATTCAACTGAAAGCCCCATTTTTAAAAATAATTGGCTAATGCATTGTAAGTACCACTAAGTGTGATAGAGAAAAGCTAAACATTCTTTAAAATATGCCAACTGGCTATTTCCTTTTGAATACCATGCCTGCTTGCATTCTCTAGAGTCTTTTCCAATTTTACTTTGCTTAAAGGAGAAAAAACATCCTATTTCAATTCCAGCCTTTTTTGAAAATATGTGGATTATAAGCAAATGAATGAATGAATTAAAAAAAAACACTAAAACACTGACAGCTGGAGTACTACCACTGAACACTCAACGGGGCAGGGCATTTCTGTTTATTTAGAAAACCTGTTTCTTGCAAGGGGGGAAAAACACAACTTTTCTCAGTAGTGGATGATACAAATACAAAACAGAAAGCAAAAGCAAACAATAATAGCAACTTTGCTCCACACTGATGCTAGTAATTTCAAAGATTAGAATATTTGCACACTAGGTGACTTAATATTGACCTTTACTTAGTAAATTGATTACTTACAAATTAGGACTATATGCCATTTATTTGAGACTATAAAAACAGACTTCCTATACCCCATAACTTTAGTTTCCATCAGCTTCAGAGATAAGGTGTTGACCCTCTACCATATTCAGTGCCATGGTTTCAGCTAAGATGTCATGCTCAGAACACCTAAGTGTCTATCTGTTGCTCGAGCCTTTCTCCTGAGTTCCAAAGTCATTTGGTCAACCTCTGTATGCTCATATATTCAACTGGGTTTTCAGTAAACACTTCAAACACCAACAATTCCAAGTAGCACTTATATTTGTGCTTACTTTGTTCTTTCTGTAATGTTGTTTGTCTCACTGAATAGGTCTACGGTGCTCCCTGATATCTAAGCTGGAAATTTAGGATTTAGCCTTGACTCTTTCTGTTTCTTCAGATCATTAATCTAATCAACTCCTAGGTCCTGTGAACTTAACCCCTTCTCTAATTCCTAAGTACTTCTCTCCCTTCTCATTGCCTTTTCTTTACTTCAGCCTATCATACTCTCTTGTTCGGATCAGTGAATTTTTACTGATTGAGATTTTTGCCTCAAGTCTTTCTGCCACTCCAATCCATGTTCCCCACTGCCACCATTGCGATTTTCTTTAAAGAACATATCAAAATTAAATTTGATCTTCTAATTCTGCCACTTTGATTTCACTCTGTTGCTCCTCAGTGCCTGTAGAATAAAGCCCAGACTTCTTGATTTGGATTCCATGTCCTTCCCAGTAAGATTCCTGCTCACATCTGCAGCCCTGCTGTCTGCATCCACCCTCACAAGGCACCTTGTACTTGAAGTAACCTGAAGCTACTCAAGTTCATAAGCCACCCTTTGCCCCGTGCCTTTCCACATCCTTTTCCTCTCCTGAAGCATTCTTCTTCAGTAAACTCTAGTCACCTTTCAACTCTTTCTGTACAGATTACATTCCCCATAAAGCCTGCCCAGATCCCTAATCTGTAGATGGGAACTTCTCTGGTAATCACTGAACATAATGTAGTTTCCCATTGAGTGTTACTGTAACTGCTCTGTGTTGCTTATCTTTATACCCAGGAACTTGTCTGATATAAAATTAAATATCTGGTGCCTAGCAGAGTAGGTACTCAAAAATTTTTCCAATGAATGAATGAGCACTTGCTTTTGAGACCTCAGGAATCATTACTGCCATTGTAAGATCTTATCTATTCAGAGCAGCTTTTCTAAAACCTCTGCTGGGAAGTAATTCCCCTATTACCTTAGCTTGAAATGCTCTCTGGACTTCAAGCAGGAACACTGATTTCTTCAAAACTATTCTGTAATTTCGGTGACTCACTGACTTAGATCCCCACTACTATCGCTGATGCATTAATTCAAAGCTGGTATGGAGCTGATATAAAAACTTACAAACCAGGTTGATTATAATTGTTCAAATGTATTGTGTAATTTACATAGTAGACTTATTTCTCAGCTTATACATTTTTAGGACATCTTAAATACTTAGACTTTCCCCCCCCCAATTTAACATTACTTTTTTCATGATTCAGGCTTTACATAATAAAGTACATGTATGTGTTGGCTTAATCAAGTTTATTTGCCACCAGCATTCCCTACACTAGGGTGGAGAAAGCTTTCCTCCTTACAAGTTTCTCATTCATGGACAAACCCAAGTTCATATAAAAAACAAAAACAAACCTAAAAAGCTAACATATTTAAAATCTTGCCATAAATACCCTCCCCAAATTTTGTCTTCTCTTACAGTTTCAGTTGGCCAATAAATTCATCTGTTCCCCAAATTTGATTTGAATCTACATGTTTTAAGTTGCAACAACCAATGATTGAACCATCACAATAAATCTATCATTTAAAGTGCTTCCCCAGTTTGGCGTAAGACTGCAGACCAAGTTAAGAGGGACAGACATGGGGCTTTCGCTGCCAAATGATGGCCAAGGCCCACTCTGATTTCACATGAACTTGGAGAAGATTCAAAAGTACAACTTGTTCAATAATTGCCTCTAACAGCCTTTTCCCTAAGCTTCCAGCCTCTGGCTCATCAGTGCTTTTGCTGTCCAAAGAGATAAAAGCAAAATCCAAACCACCAGACTTTGTGCTACGTACTGAATGTTTGGGTCTCCTCAAAATTCACAAGTAAAACCGTAATCCCCAGTGTGATGCTATTAGGAAGCTGGGCCTTTGGGAGGTGATTAGGTCATGAGCAGAGGCAGGAGGGGGGGGATTGGTGCCTCATGAATGGGATTAGTGCCTTTTTGAGACCCCTGAGCGCTCTCTTGCTCTCTATCTGCCATGTGAGCATATAAGAAGATTGCCACCTGAAACCCAGAAGAAGTCCTTTCTCAGAGCTTGACCAAGCTGGAACCCTGATCTCAGACTACCATGCCCAGAACTGAGAGAAAAAAATTTCTGTTGTTCATAAACCATCTGGTATACGGTACTGTGCTATAAAAGCCCAGACTAAGATACTTGGAAGGGACTAAAACACTATGACCCTCTTCTTAAACATGTTTCCTCTTTTTAACCCTATTTTGTACCTAAACGTTTCCTCATTCATAGAGGAGATGTTGGAAATATTTAAAATGAAATGGAGGTCAGTAGTCCTCAAATGAACAGAAGTAACATTTATAACAGGATACATTGCAAGAGTAAACCATCTTCCTCTTTCCACTTAAAACGTATTCCCAATTAAAAAAAAAATAATCCCAATTTCTCACTGGATACCTATGTGCCCACAAAAACAAAAACAAAACAAAACAAAAAAACAAAAAACATCCCATATTCCTCAGCCTCCCTTGCATTTAAGTTTGGCCTGGGAACTAATTTCTGTCCAGTAGGGCATAAAAGAAATTATTGTATGGAACTTCTGGGAAGTTCCTAAAAAGGGAAAGAAGTATATCCTGATTTCTATCTTCCTCCTTCCTGTTACTGGGAGATGACACTGAGAAGCTAAAGCCCAGGGAGCCATCTTGATTCAGGATATGAAGATAGTGGAACAGCATGATAGAAGGAGTCTGTGTCCCTGAAAATTGTGGATTCCAGGCAGTCCTAACAGTCTACCTTTACAGACATGAATCAGTTAATGAGCCATCCAACTAAAAAGCAAAAAACTTCTATCTTTCTCAGCCACTGTTATTTTCAACATTTTATTAGTAATATATCTTTATACTTACTCATCAGTGTATCTGCAAATATCAGACATTAGGCTAAATGCTCGCTTTAGAGCAACTATGTAAGGTAGGAATTATGATCTCTTTCATTAGTGAGGAAAATAAGACTCAAACGTGTTACATAAGGGATCTAATGGCACCAAGGTAGAAGGTGGCTAAGTCAGAAACCCCAGATGAGATTCCAGAATTTATACTTCTTTTTCCTGCATTACCCCATTACTCTATAATGTGGGAGTAAATCCCTCCTTGTGTGCCTGTAGCTAAAACTCTTAATCTTCTTATCCACTTTTGAAATTAAGATTAAAAACCTCTGCCTCCTATAGGCACTACTGTGAGGACAAGTAGGTTTATTATTGTGGAAAGCACTGAAGTCCTTGGGATTTAACCACTATTTAATTTATGTAAACAGTTAAAACTATTTAAAACTTTTTGAACACAAAAAGTCAGCAGTTATACAAGAAGACTTCACTTCCAATAGAGCCACAATTAACTAATTTGTGCCACAAGCCTACATTTGTTTCAACTGGTTTACAAAATTAAACTCCAAATCACTAATTAACTTCCTGTTCCAGAAATCCATTCTGTGAGGCCCAACATTTAGCTGGATTGTGTTTAACCACTCAGTTCACAACTCTGCCTTGTCATCCTGCTGTGTCTGTCTTTTAATGGAAGTGTCTCCCATTAAATACAGGAGGAACAGCAAGTGGTGCTGTCATACCAACCCACAAAAATACCTTGGTAGAGGCTCAACCCACTGAGCTACCCAGGTGCCCCAGGTTGTGTTCTCGGGGTCCTGGGATCACGTCGGGCTCTCTGCTTGGCAGGGAGCCTGCTTCCCCCACTCCTTCTCTGCCTGCCTCTCTGCCTACTTGTGATCTCTGTCAAATAAATAAATAAAATCTTTTAAAAAAAATACCTTGGTGTCTTGGTAATATACGAGCAGTTCAACTTGGTTATCTGCGATAAGACGCATAATTTTGAAAAAGGAAATCCACGTTTCTTGGCCTAGGGTTTTATTGTTTGTGCTCCCTCATCTCCAGAAAGAGTAATTTGGATTCCATGACTGCAAAGGCTAAGACCACCTCAAAAATTCTGGACTCCCTATATAAAATGTGACAGGGAAAATGCTTAGCTGTTATGTCTAGAGTTAGACTCGGATTAAAAGCCTGGCTATGTGAGGCACCTGGGTGGCTCAGTGGGTTAAAGCCTCTGCCTTTGGCTCAGGTCATGATCTCAGGGTCCTGGGATTGAGCCCTACATCGGGCTCTCTGCTCAGCGGCGAGCCTGCTTCCTCTTCTCTCTCTGCCTGCCTCTTTGACTACTTGTGATCTCTCTGTCTCTGTCAAATAAATAAATAAAATCTTTAAAAAAAAAAAAAAAAGCCTGGCTATGTGACTTGAGACAAATTATATAATCAAAGTTTTGTTTTTCTTATTAGTAAAATGGAGAGGGTTATATGATCTCCAACACATCATAGAGTTCCAGGGATGTTTAAAAGAGATAATGACAATGTAGATAATGTAGACTTCTGCATCAGTTTCCTCCTGCTTCTATAATAAATTACTGTAAATTTAGTAAGTTGGCCTAAAATAACACAAATTTATTATTATATAGTTATGGAAATCAGATGTCCAGTACAGGTATCAATGGACCAAAATCAAGGTACTGCCTGGGCTATGTTCTTTGGGAAGGTTCAGAATTAGTAAATGTTCCTTGAGGTTGTTGAAAGAATTCAGTTCACTGTGACTATGGGGCTAAGATCCTGCTTTCCTTACTGGCTGTCAACTAAGGGCTGTTACCACCTTAAAAATCATCCAAAATTCTTTGCTCATGGCTCCCTTCCATGGGCTGAAGGGATATTTATATAGTTCATCTGGCTAACAGTCCCCTTAACACACTCCTATCTTCATACACATCAAAAATGAGAAAACGACACGGCGCCTAGGTGGCACGGTCAGTTAAGGGGTCAGCTCTTGATTTCTGCTCAGGTGGTGATCTCAGGGTCCTGGGATGCAGCCCCGAGTCAGGCTCCATGGTCAGTGGGGAGTCTGCTTGAGGATTCTCTCTCCCTATCTCCTGCTGCCCCTCCCCCCACTTGTGCTCTTTCTCTCTAGAACAAATAAATAAATTTTAAAAAAATAAGAAAAGGAGTCAAGGAAATAAAACTTTTCATTGTATAAGTAAAAGGCAGAATGAATTGAACCCAGGCAGTCTGAGTCTACAGGCGGTACCTGTAAGCCTCATTCTTCCTCCTCATTTTAAATGTTATTATAACAATCAGGAAACCAAGAAAGCCTTTGCTTAAACTAATACCAGGAATGCTAAATTATTTCAGTATAAAGCTACAGCAACATTGGTAGTTATTTGGCATATGCTCTCATTCTATCTTCTCTTCTTTGTCCTAGGATATGGGCTCACCTGGGTCTAGGACTGACATTTCATCATTCTATTTTGAGTCTAACCAGGTGGCTAAGAAGGGAAATCCTTGCTAAACTAAGGTATTCTGTATGGGAAGAAGACAGATGATATATCTACCTCTTTTTAGATTTCAAAAATTGGGGTGCCCTGGTGGCAGAGTCAGTTAAGCACCTGCCTTCAGCTCGGGTCACGATCTCAGGGTCCTGGGATGGAGCCCTGCGTGGGCTCCCTGCTCAGCGGGGAGTCTGCTTCTCCCTCTCCTTCTGCCCCTCTCTTCACTCAGGCTCTTTCTCTATCTTGCTGTCTCTCTCAAATAAATAAATAAAATCTTTAAAAATATAGGTTTCAAAAATTGCTTACTATCTTCATGAGAGTATTACAGAACCAAAAATACTACCGTCTTCGTTCGTCAACTTGTATTCTACTTGTTTCATATTGAAAACCTACTTTGACACACCAGGGAAAGAAAGAAGAAAGCAAATCACCATTACTTTGGACAACAAAATACCTTTCATTCTCCTGCACGATCACGTCTCCTTTCTTCCATGAACAGAGTGGTTTGGGGGAGGCTCTAGGTTTACAGTCTAAGCTGACCACGCTGCCCACTTGTACCTGAATCAGCTTTTTCATTGGAGTCTTTGAAAAATCTGGAGCAGAAGCTGAAAGGCAAGAAAGATGAGAGAATGATAATTTATTATTTATTAAATAAATTAGAATTTAGTATTTTAAAATTCCTGGAAGTTCCAAGGTTGACTTTATAACCACTTTGAAAGTTTCCCAACACACAGATGTCAGTACTTGATTTACTTAATTGACTGGGCACCACTCACAGGATTTGGGGGCTTAAAAACTAACTCCTACTACTGTGTTTTCTAGAAGTTCTAAATCTTGGGATGATTACCTTACATAGGAATTTTTGAACTTTATTGTGAAGTTGTTTTTTTTTTAAGATTTTTTTTTTTCTTAATTCATGAGAGACAGAGTGAGAGAGAAAGAGAGAGGCAGAGAGAGAAGCAGACTTCCCATAGAGCAGGGAGCTCGACATGGGACTCAATCCCAGGACCCTGGGGTCATGACCTGAGCTAAAGGCAGACATTTAACTGACTGAGCCACCCAAGCCCCCGGTTTACTGTGAAGTTTTAAAATAGCTCAATCAGGAGCTATTAGAATGAAAGACATTTATCACAGAAAGTTCTTGAAAGTTAGTTTTATCAGGCAACAATAGAGTCAGTCTATCCTGTGATTTCTGAGACTCAGCACGTGGCACAGTGTCTGGCACTCAGTAGGTGCTCAGTAAATGTTTGTAGAATGAAGGCTGAATACTGAATTATTATTCTCTTGCATAAAAATTATCAAGATCTATTATAAAATTTTTACATGGTTAGGTTTAACTTCTTTGTTGGAGAAATATATAATAGGAATTACTACATTAATGTTACAGTATCCCATTAAACATAATAATATGTAGAGAACCTTATATGTGCTAATAATGCACACAGTGCTGATCCTGAAACAACACCTGAACATTCAAGATACATAATAATGTATCATTTGAATGAAATGATACTTTTTCCAGAAAATCAGCCTTCCTTTTATTGCAAATGTGAAAAAAGTGCATTTCTCCTAATGTCTAATGCTCTGTTTGAAGGAAAATTCCAGTGAATACAATGTATTATTATTTTTTTTTTTGGTAAGTGGAGATCATATAGCAAATTACATTATGTAGTTATATATTAGATTGTGGATAAAGAAGATATGTTACCCAGAGGTTGTTGGCCTTAAAACTTAAGATCTTAAAATAGTACCTTCGACTAAAAAAAGTCCTTTATATTGAATGAATTATAATACATTTTTTAAACTTTTTAAAAAGATTTTATGCATTTACTTGAGAGGGAGAGAACAAGCAGGGGGAAATTCAGAGCAAAGCCGTGCTTCTTTCATTAGACTGATTATAGTCATGAAAACTGAATGTGTTGGGGAGCACCATGTAGAACCTGATGATGGTGATGATGCTTGAGCCCAGGATCATATTCTGCTCCAATCCAAATCTGTGGATTTGGAGCAATAAATGGAGCAATAAATTTCACTTCTTTCTTATGTGTTTCATGCTATGCTATGCTCTCATTATTCTGGTTGATTTGGGGCATTTACCACTTACAAAGTGTTTTTCTGGATAATCGCCCTAAACATAATATAATATTTTCTATCCTTTCATATACTTAAAGTGCAAGAAGAAGAAAATAATTCAGAACTTCAAATATCAGAGCCTTGTTAACTAAAACTTCAGTATGCCCAATGCTGGATGCTTTGAGCAGGGTCTCTAAAAACAAAAGCAACTCCTTGTGGATCAATAAAATATTGTTTTGAATTCTGCTTATTTTTCTGGCCTGGCAACAGAAAACACCAAGTTCACTTACTCTCTTAAAAGGTTAGTTTATAATATCAGAGTTGGATAAGGATGTTTGAGGTCAACACTGTTTCATTACCATTGCATTATTTCAACCTTTGAGGCTTATTCAGGCCACAATTGCTGCTTTTCCTTAGAAATCATAAAAAAAATTCCCTGATTAAAAATCTTGAATGATATTACTACAAGACTGTAGATGCTATAGGAATATAATAGGAGAAGTAAATATTTCTGGTTTTAACGAAAATGGAAGATTTAAGAAAAAAAATATGACAAGAGAAGCTTAGTCTTACCTACAACCTTAAGTTCAGCACTGGAATAGACGAGACCATGTTTGTTTTCTGCGATGCACTGGAACATGCCAGAATCAGTCACATTTAGGTTCGATATTGTAAGGGCACCATTTTCTATCTGTATTCTCTCCTAGATGATAACAAAAATCTCTTGCATATAAATGTATATATCATTTTAAAGGAAAAATGAAAACCACTATTCTTTCAACCATATACAAATCTCCCTCATTTCCTTCAGAGTATTAGGCAATCTGACCTGAAATGGTAACATTTCCTTATTTGAAAATCTTAGACTGATTTAACATAACAGCCACACATTAGAAATATTAATAAACACCCTTCAGTCCAGATGTCTATCAGTAAAATAAATAACAAAGCAAGAGGTAAAATACTGTGGTCATTTAATTTTCCCTATGGTTAAAGTTGCAGACTTTAAAAAACATATCAATGCTTCTCTCCCCTCAACTGGAAAGTTTTTTACCATTTTTGTAATCATGCAAATTAAAGACATTATAAATTCTGAACATTAGAAAAGGTTCCAGAAAATACATTTATTAAGGGTGTGTAGGTACTACGACAGGTTATATATAGAAATTTGAAGGAATCTAATTGACTTAGTACACAATTTTTTTTTAAAGATTTTATTTAGTTATTTGACAGACAGAGATCACAAGTAGGCAGAGAGGCAGGCAGAGAGAGAGAGGAAGGGAAGCCGGCTCCCTGCCGAGCAGAGAGCCCGATGTGGGGCTCGAGCCCAGGACCCTGAGACCATGACCCAAGCCGAAGGCAGAGGCTTAACCCACTGAGCCACCCAGGCGCCCCAGTACACAATTTTTTAAAAGAACAGAAATTACATGGCTTAAGAAAGAAATTGATTGAGAAAATAAGTACTCATGTAAGAAGGTAACACGTAATAACACATTTTGTCTCCAGAAGCCATACCAAGTTGTCATACATGGAAAAAGAAATTATATTCCACATTTGATTACAGTCAGGTCTTCTCCAGTTTCAAAAGCAAAAAAAAAAAAGAAAAAAAGTAATCAGTTTTAGACAAAAATAATAAAATCAACTTTTCCCAATGAAATTCATTTGTTGAAAACATTTCCTTCTTGGCAGACTGGGTACTTGATTTTACAGATTTCCCCCCCTTTAACTCCTTTTTAGGTGCAAATGAATGTGTGCAAACTCAAGAATTGACTTTGGCACTAGGTATGAGGAAGGCAATTTTTCAAGACAAAATGAAGGGAGGAAGGATTAACCAGCCTCATTACCTTACCTCGAGCACAAGGGCTTCTCCATTTTTCAACCATCGGTAAGAGGGTTTGGGCTTACCACTTGCCCGGCATTCCCAAAAAAGATTGTCTTCCACTGCTATTTCTACATCTTTTATGAGCTGAACCCAATGAGGCTTTGCTGCAAGGAAAAAAAAAAAAAAATCAAACCACCCAGCAAATAAAAAGTAAATACTTTCTACAAATGGATATAAACACTGTGAACAATGGATTAATATGAGCATAGTGGCTAAAATGATATTTAATACCCTATTTACTAAGTGGATATGGGAAACATTTCTAGATTTGAGAATGAATGTTGCAATCTGTCACTTCCTAAGCCAAGCTCATTATGCCTTCTCTGTTTTCAAAATTCTGGGCACTGTGTTATGTTCTTTTCATTCATTCATTCATTCTTTCTTTCTTTTTTAAAGAGGGAGAGAGCGGCGGGTTTGGGGTGGGGGCAGGAGAGGGAGAGAGAGAGAATCTCAGAATCTTAAGCAGGCTCCATGCCCAGCACAGAGCCTGAGATTGGTCTTGATCTAATGACCTTGAGATATGACCTGAGCCAAAATCAAGAGTCAGAGGATTAATGGGCTGAGCCACCCAGGTGCCCCAGCACTGTATTATATAATTCAGATGTGTATTAGTAGTTGGTAATACAGGTACACAAAACAGACTCCTTTCCAAGCACATTTGTGAATCATAAGGTCACAACTGATGACAACTTAATACATGAATGACAGCAGATACTAGTCTTAATTATGCACTAAAAATTAACATCCGTAGAAGGGAAACTTTGAGAGCTGAGGAAAAAAACATTTCCCTCAAGTTAGAAATAACTTTTAATTAAATACAAGGCAATGAGCATCTTATGAACCTCTGTGTGAATTAAAATGAAGGCAGAGAAAGATGGATAAATTGGTTCAATTTGAATCATATGACTTTTTATGAAAAAGAAGTTGCTCATGCAACCTTAAATTATGTATGCAAATCAGCAGCATCAAGTGGATTTACCATTTTCTCTTACATTTTAGAAGATATTTGGAAAATTCTTTTTACAGATGAAAGCAACATACCACTTACAACTAAAGCCACTCAATAGACACAGTATATTCAGCCAAGTCTCAGCTTGCATTTTAAATCCAAAACTGGGAGGTGAGATGTCTTACTGGTTTCACATTGCATTATGCATGTGATGTCTACTGTGGGATTCACATTTGCATCCTCCATAGGGAGAAACAGTTTATCTATTTCTATTTAATTGCAACCATGGGAAGATTTGTCTTTCCATTCCTATCTCGTAAAATTGCTTTTTTTTTTCATCATAAAGGAAATAGACATGAAAATGTAGCTATTGAGCTTTTAGAGAAAATGTACTGGTCTAAATTTTACCTTATTATTATTTTTTATATAAATGACGTGCCCAGTCTGAAGTGTAGTTCAGTCCAAAATCACTTCACTCTACTTACATTAAAGCACATTTTCTTCTTTTGGGAAATATCAGCCTTCGTGGAGTAAGACTGAAAAGAGACTCACACATGAGTCCTTGACCTAAGACTCAAGTTTCTAGCAAAAAATTCCACTGGCTTCTTAATACTACTGTTCTCCTCCTCCAAATGGGAGGATAATTTGCCGGACTGAAGCCAATCCTGAGATCACGACTGCCATGTTAATTGTGATTTCCTGTCTTATTCTATCATATGAGATCCAAATATTCTATCAGACCATTTCTTACAAGAAATATTAGAATGGATAACCAGAGAAATGCCATGCACTGGTAGAATATACTAGGCAAGCCAGAAATGTAGAGTAACTTTCATGAAACACCCTATCTCATTAATTTCTGATTTCTTGGGTATAGAGCATATCACCTACCTAATGGAATAAAGCAGTAGTGTATCTTATCTAGTCAGTATACTGGATGATGTTAGTTATCCATTGTGTATCCAGTTTCTCCTTTCTTTATTTGTAAAATAATCCCCATTTCTCTTTGAACTATCCTTTCTTCCATCACCTCACACTGTCCATAAAATTTAGG
Source organism: Lutra lutra (assembly GCF_902655055.1). Taxonomy (NCBI): domain Eukaryota; kingdom Metazoa; phylum Chordata; class Mammalia; order Carnivora; family Mustelidae; genus Lutra; species Lutra lutra. Next base: position 181,699,640 of record NC_062278.1, on the reverse strand, counting down.
GGAACCTGACGATATTCCCTATTCCAAACAGAGGCTCTGAAGTTGTTTAAGCCAATTCTCCTTGCTAGTGATTGTTTTAGGACTCACCTGTGGGCAATGAGATTTGAGAAAGGAATTTCAAGATGTTTTGGAGACAGGAAGAATGAACAAGGATTGATATTCTGGTTACTGTGCCTGGCAGCCACTTTGTGACTCTACCAGAGACTATCATGCAGAGGAAGGGAAAAGAGAGATAAGGGTAGAATCAAAATGAAAGAGAAACTGAGCAGGGCCCTTATTATAAGGTACTTGAACACCAGCTTAGCTTTGAATTTCTTGTCCTAGGAGGCATGTAATTGTTTATTATTTGCTGTTCCACAGAGCTAAAACACTCCTGCTGAAACATTCAGGCACTTGGAATATCTTCTGTTTCCTTATAATGGTCACTTCTTACCCTGGGTCAAGTAATGGATTCTCAGAAAGGCTCCTTTGGAGCTTTCTCCTATGAGAAAAAGGCACTTGCTCTGGGTGGTTTTGGAGCTGAACATACACATGACTTATGTGCTCACCAACCCACCTCTTCATCATCCCATCAGCATGTAGACTTTGACCCCAGGTAACCTCACCTTGGTGCTATGTATTCTAATGCAATAATGTAACAAGAGGGCTAAAAAACACAGAATGACTCATGATACTAAACCAGGCCTCCCTTTTGTCTCTGACAAATCCTTAAATCTTACAATAGTTGAACAGGTGTCAATCTCATCATAACTATTGTAAATTTTTTGAGGCCGGTCGTAAAATGCCCTATAATTTTAATATTTGTCTTTACAAATGTTTTCCTCCCTGAAACATTTATGTATGCAAACTGTTTCTATCTCCACTTTTTTTTTTCTTTTTAAGATTTTATTTATTTATTTGACACAGAGATAGAGATCACAAGTAGGTAGAGCAGCAGGCAGAGAGAGAGGAGAAGCAGGCTCCCTGCTGAGCAGAGAGCCCGATGTGGGGTTCGATCCCAGGACCCTGAGATCATGACCCAAGCCGAAGGCAGAGGCTTTAACCCACTGAGCCACCCAGGTGGCCCCTATCTCCACTTTCTAAGATAAACGGAATGCAGTGCAACTTGCCTTTCACAAAAGTGGTCAATTTCCACTAGTTTTACAATGTTTCTAACGATTACACTGAAAGTATATATTCATTGAGCATATATCTTTATGTATATTATATTTTAAAAAACTGACTTGAAAAAAAATTTTGAAAAAAAAAAGGTAATTTAATTTTCCTCTACCAATAGACTATAAATAAAGGTAGCATTATTATCTTTTCTTTATCCAAACAGAACAGTACATCAAATAAATGTGATTATAAATTAAAGGAAGCAAACACAGCAGAGTTACATTATTGGAAGGGAGAGAATTAACACTGAAGAACTCAAAAGCCTAAGTTGATGTGGTTTGTCTAATGCAGTAATTAACGAGTTCTCTAGTCAACAGTCTCTGTCTGCCTTAGTAAAGATCACAAAGGAAGATACAAAGTCACATTTTCCAGGGGAGAGGACAGATGCAAAGGAGATCTCTCTGATATGATCAAGTGTGTAAGACATTACTTGTAGGAAAAAAGTGAAATATTCATTTTCATATGAATCATTTTAAAATGCAAATAGAATATGTCATGCCTCCGACCTCATTGCAAAATGTTACTGCTTTTTAATTCCTCCTAAATATTCATCATTTTAAAAATGCGAACAGAACAAGTTGCACATTGGCATTCTGCCATAAATTCCCACCACCCAACATTTTATTGAGAGAGCACAATCTAAAAATCCAATTTGCCCAAAATAGATGCTCACCGTAGTAAGTGAGACGTCCCCTGGCGACATTTCTTCCACGTGAATTCTCAGCAATGCATTCATAGGAACCTGTATCTTCCTGTTGGAAGTTTGGAATTTCAAGCACACCATTGAACTTCCTCAGTTTAATCTTACTGGGAAAGGGGAGTCCATCACTTCTTCTCCAATTAATCTGAGGTACAGGACTAAGAAGAAGATTGTCAGGTTATTGCTATTTTAAACAAAATCTTGGATGCATTTTAGGCTTGACAAATTAAACCTTTTGGAGCAAAAAGGCACCAGGTTTCAAATGCAGAACATTTCCAGTTGTCACTTACATAAAATTGATACAAGGATTTACCTCCGTTGATATTTCAAGAAAATAAGTTGTGCATTTTCCTGAGCTAATTAACGATTTAGAGAAAAAAGTTGAACACATATCCACTGTATTTTATAATATGACAAACAAACAAGCAAAAGAAAAATAACACCAATCTAGCTCATGACATTAGGCAGTTACAGTCATTTTCTGCAAACTGTCTTATATTTTATTTTTCCTTTGGTTCCTAAATGAAAGAAGATTTTAGAAAATAAGGATGAGTCAGTCAAAAACTATCTTGATCTTTTACAGCAAACTATTTCAGCACACTGGAGTAAATGTTATAAAACTTACTTTCCAAGAGCAAAACATTCCAATTTCACAGTTGCACCTTTAGCTGCTGGAAGAGTTTCTGGAAACTGCACTTCTATTTTTGGTTCATATTCACCCATTACACCTGTAAACCCACAATTCAAGGTTAATAGTTTCAACATTTCCTTTAGAATTGTTCCCCCCCCCCCTTTTAAACATAAAACTTCCTTTTGCTCCATTTTGAACTAGTTGCTCTAATCATTTAAATTACTCACTAGCCATCCGTTGGGCACCTTTCAAAGCAGAGATGACTGGACCAAACATGCAACATTACTAAACATCAGGACCTTGAATTCCATGATTCTTAAATTACCGTCTGTAGAGCAGTTCCCAGAAAACCATTATACCTTTTACATTGTATAAAATGGGAGGCTTTTTCATTCTGCATTTAATCTGGACATTTCTAGTCAAAGTGAAATATACAATGTATTAATGATTTCCTGAAATATCCTAAAGAACAAAAATTATGGGAGGGAATTTACTTAATGGTGCCCTGGTAGCAGAGAAACCAATCTTAAACTTATTAAATGGCACCCCGGAGACAAGAAACAGTAACTTAATAAATGAGAAAGGTCAAATTCAATTATAACTGACTGGAAAGAAATGCTTAGATAATATGTGGTCATGGCATTGTGCTGTATCAGATATGGTTTTGTGTAAGTAGGGCAGTTATACAGGCTTACAAATCTACTTCCTCTGAAGTTCATGTGCTTCCTTGAAATAGCCATGAAGGGGTTGAGGAAACACATTCTTTTTTCTTTTTAGCTTTATTGAGGTATGATTAACAAATAAAGATTACATATATTTAGACTGTACAAGCTCTTTTCTTTTTACTGTGTACAGCATGATTTAATATATGTATATGCTGTTAAATGATTATGTCAATCCAATTAACACATCTAGCACCTCACATAGATACCATCTTAATTTCTAAATATTCTGTGGTAAGAACACTTCAGGTTGACTCTCTTAGCAAATTTCAAGTACATAATATAGGATTATTAACTATGATCACGATGCTGCTGAGAGTGGGGGAAATGGGGAGGGGGTGGTCAAAGAGTATAAACTTTAAGTTATAAAATGAATAAGCTTTGGGAATCTAGTGTATATATATTTTTTAAATTTTTTAAAATTTAAATTCAATTAATTAACATACAATGTATTACTGGTTTCTGAGGTAGAGGTCAGTGAATCATCAGTCTTACATAATACCCAGAGCTTATTAAACTCATGGCCTCCTTAATGTCTATCACCCAGTTATCCCATCCCCCACCTCCCTCTGTCTAGTGCACATTTAGAAAATTTTTAAGAGATGCTTTATATCCTATAACAAGATAACCAGAGCTTTAAGAACCTCAAGGTGGCTGAAATCAGGACAGGTGACTACATGACAATGTAATTTGAGCCCCAGACTCAGAAGAACCTCAACCTTGGTTCAGTGATCTCCTATCACCCTCTTGAAATTCTTAATAATTTCTGAACAATGGAGCCACCATTTTTATTTTGCAATCATCCTGAAAACCATATAAAGCTGGTCCTGGGTAAGGATTAGGTACAGGGACCTGTGGTTAATGAAATAATCTTCATCACTGTACTCATAAATATTTTTTGTACCCCCCAAAATGAAATAATTCTTCATGATACGCTTTTCACTTTTCCCCCTTTGTTTTTGCTAGTATCTACAACATTTACATTGAAAAATTTCCTACCATCAGAACGTAGCACCAGAGGAGTTGGGGAGCCCAGCACTCTGGCATTCATCACCATACTGGTCACCACACAGGTGTAATTACCCACATCAGATGGCTCAACCTTGGCTATGTAGAGATGGCCTGTCTCTTGAGAGACAAATCTCCGACTATCTTCTTCAACAAATGATGGATATTCATTGAAGATCCAAGCATATGATAGTTCTAGTAAAATTTGGGGGGAAAAGAAATTCCATTAAAGAAAGCTTTCCATATTATACTAAAAAATACACAAAACCATCTTTACCACAAAGTACTGCTGAAAGCTTTTACTGCAGGTCATGAGAGAAAGAGTTCTGTGAACTGATTCTGCAGTCATTCTGCATTATGGTGGAGGACACTGCTGATTAGCATTCTTGTGGGAGCAATATTGTTACCATCATCATTATCACTATTCCAGACATCTCCTGACAAGTCTCTCTGGACTGGGTTCAGTCTTTCTCCCTTTTAATTTGGATCTCTACACCACACATTCTGTGATCTTTCAAATTTACCAATCTTATCATGTCAATTTCTGATAGAACAGCTTTCTGCAGTTCCTTGGTGTTCTTGGGAATAATGCAAAATTTCTTAACCTGAATAGGAGACTCTGCAGGGTTGAGCCCCTGCTGAAAGCCTTAGCACCTGGGTGTTTCTGCACATGCTGCTTAGAAGCCTACAGTGTCCTTCTTCTCTGTCCACTCTTCTGCTTCCCTCACCCCGTTTCAACATGAAACCCCATTCTGTCACAGTTAACTTTCAGATGGTTTTCAAAGCATGGTTCCAACTATAAGAAGTCTTCGGAGAAGTCTTCCTTCATCCTTGTCCTCAGGGCAGATTCTCCTATCCAGAACAACTCTAAGCTCACATCATTCAAGCACTTACTGCTTTGTATGTAATGGTCTGTTTAGTTATCTGTCCTCCCACCACTTGGTAAACACTGATGTCAACTTTTATCCTGACTGCCCTCCTTTGCCCAATTAGCAAAATGAAATATCCAAAGGCACTTAATAGTCCTCAATAAACATTTATTGAGTTAATTAGGTATACAATTATGCTACCATCTCCTATGTAAAGTCCAATATGAGATTTCTTGACTTTCAAGGTCAAGGTAAACCAACTTTCTCCAAAGGAACTAATGTTCTTCTGCTCTGTGACAATGAGGGTAAACAATACCATCCTGCATTGTTCTAGATGCCCGCATTTTTCAGAGGCAAGATGTTATTTAAGCACAGTTACCATGGTTGGCTCATTTGAGTCCTTCTTTCCATGGCCCTATTGTCTTTTACGATTTCATCAGCCTTATTCTATTGGTTCATCACAGTAATGCTTTTTTAATAGAATTTTCAGAAAATGTATGTAATGAAAATAAACTCAGTGAGTAACAAATTCAAAATACATTGAAGGCATAATTCCAGGGGTGACAGGTCTTTGCATTTGGTAAAGTGGGACAGTAAGTCCGTATACAAAGAACAATGAGACAATGTAAAAGGGCTGGGGGAGAGTTACTCTGGATTTCAGAGGAAGGAGAGGTGACATTCTCTCATGGCCAAAGAACAGGTTTTAAAGAACAGAAGAACATTCTGAGAAGCAGGGATAAAAGCACTCCAGATGAAGTGAGGGGCATGTGTAAAGCAAGCAGGGGAGAGAACGTGGTAAGGACCTAGTGGCAAGGAGACAGCACTGACTCCCTTCTGCCTTTAATGCAAATGTGAATGTCTGATGATTCCAAAGGTTAGTAAGTCAATGTCAAACTGTGAGCACATTGAGAGACATGGATTTTTAACCTTGAACTGCTCTCCACATCATTCTATCCTATCAGCAGAGTGTTTCATAACATTCAGTCAGTCACCTGACAGGTTGTGAAATCTAAAGTTGTTTACTGGACTGTATGAAATAAAAAAGAAGTGTCTTAAACGTTCACTCCATAGTTTTCCTCATGCCAATCTGATGGTGCTTTTCTCTTACAATAGTACTAAATAAACCAGAATTAGAGAATGCTGGTCAGGGAGGCTAAGTTAGCTCTGCATTTATTGAAATTGACAGCAGTGGAAATCATAGCTTCTTAGGCTCTTCCTGTTGCACTAAGAATCTGGTCCCCATGCCAACATTCCCTAACCCCTGTCACCTTACCTTGCTTTGAAGAAGGCAAAGCCATCTCATTCTGCTTTTTAAATTGTTCTACCCATGAAGCTAATACAATTTCCCCTCTCCTTTTCATTTTTTATTTAAAAAAGCCCCTTTTGGGGCGCCGGGTGGCTCAGTGGGTTAAGCCTCTGCCTTTGGCTCAGGTCATGATCTCAGGGTCCTGGGATCAAGCCCCGAATCGGGCTCCCTGCTCAGCGGAGAGCCTGCTACCCCGCCCCTGCCTGCCTCTCTGCCTACTTGTGATCTCTCTCTCTCTCTCTCTGTCAAATAAATAAATAAATAAATAAAATCTTAAAAAAAAAAGTCCCTTTTGTCCAGTGAGTGTTAAACTTCCACTGCCTCCCAACATGTATGTTACAGACCTCAGCTGGGTGTTAAGAACAAGAAGTCAACCTTATTAAACCAGTTTATACTAAAATGAGAATGGCTGGTGGAAAGAACTCAGATTCAGAAAAACCTAAAATCGAATAAATTACATGTAAAGAATACTATATAGCAAGGAGAATGCATGATCAGTAAGTACATGAAACACTTTGGAACAAATATTACATATGTAATTTTGACTGAAATTTGATAAGGCTCCACTTGTAGTTTTTTTAATCCCAAATTAATATTGTTAAGATTTAAATACTGTACAATCATGATATTGTCGTACAGATATTATGGTGGCTTTGCCTACATGACTCTAGTAATGAAGGATTGTTAGGAGAGAAGAAGGTTAAAATTATAATCATTTTAAAGCTGCTCCCAAAATGAGCATGGAGAAGTGAACATTGATGAATTGTGGCATGGGTTATGGTCGACATGGAAGTGTCCCACTGAGGTCTCATTCAGAACTTCCTGCCCAAAACACAGTTAGCTGGGAGCCTCCACCTGCTAGCCCATGGAGTGCTGTGGCTGCACTTTTCCTGGGGCTGCTTCTAGTTAATGGATGAAGCCCACTGGGGTGTTCATGCTGGCCCATTCCCCCTGGTGCAGGATTTCCCCCATGGGCAACTCTGGTTGAAGACATCCTCCTATCAGATAATGCCTATTCTCAGAACTTCCTGGTGATCTGGCATTCTTCCTATCCAAGTTTTCCTTTCCTCTCTTTGGTCACAGATTTCAGACTTGAATCTCAGACTGAGGTTCCCTCTACCACTTTCTGTTCCCTCCCCGTTTATCTTTCATAGGCATTTTCTCCAGGAATTCTTTTTTTTTTTTTTAGTAACAAGTCTGATCCTCTTATCCTATCTTGAGGTCTGTTTCTCAGAAGACTTGCACTGACGGAGTGTGGCTGAAACTGAGTAACAGACTCTCCTCTGTATTGGAAATGGCCCCTTCCCTTACACCTGAGCCAGTAAGAGGAAAGAGCCTCTTACTGACCTCTTTTTCAGGATCTGTGTAATCCCCTTACCTTACCCTCAGGCTCTTCAAATTTACAAACTCATTCCTAATTGATTTTTTTTTTTAAAGATTTTATTTATTTATTTGACAGAGAGAGATCACAAGTAGACGGAGAGGCAGGCAGAGAGAGAGAGAGAGAGGGAAGCAGGCCTCTCGCTGAGCAGAGAGCCCGATGTGGGACTCGATCCCAGGACCCTGAGATCATGACCTGAGCCGAAGGCTGCGGCTTAACCCACTGAGCCATCCAGGCACCCCCCCAATTGATTCTTAGTACCTACCCTCCAGACAAGCCCAGAGGAAAACACTGCAAGCCCATCAAGAGACCCCCACCAAAGAAGAAACAAGAAGACCTTCATCCCCCCGGGCTATATTGCCTAGCAGAAGTCCTAAAACCATCACTCATAAATTGACAATCCAGTGGAGAAAAGCTACTGTTTTGTAGGAATTAGTATTCCTACATTCTTCTTTGAGAATCTATATAATCAAGCAGATTTGGAGGTCTATCGTGGAACTGAATACAGGCATCCCTTGAATTACAAAGGGCTTATACTTGTCAACCAACCCCCAAAGCATATTGCAAATGTGATCATCACACAACCAGGAGGACTGTATATTCCCTGTGTTATTATATGGTGTAGAAAGATGTTTTAAAGCGTTTTCAACAACGCTCCCTCTCTCTTTATATCCTAATTGCATGGTGGGTATACTTTTGAACTAAAAGTGCAATTACATGGCCTAACATTGAAATACAGAGTAACCAGAAGACCATAATAGTCTTCCTCCACTATTTCTCTCAAATAGTATAACTCCACAAATATAGGAGAAAAAAAAAAGATCTTTGATGGACAGCACAAAAATCGAACTCTAAGGTTTTAAGCTGGGATAAACAGGAAAAACAGGAAAGAGAGAGGAAAAGCCACTTTAGGGAAGGAAGAGGTCGTATTGTAAATTAATTCTGAGACTCAGGTAGGTGATCTAAAAGGAAATGCCCAATGGGCAGGTGAGACTTTTAAATATAAGCCGAGGAGAGAGGCTGGGCCTAATAATGGTATGGCAGGGAGAATCATGACCCCCAAAATATGCCAACACCCCGACCCCTGAAATCTTGAACATGTTACCTGATACGGCAAGAGAGGGTTCACAGATGTGATTAAATTAAGGATATGGAGATGGGAGGATTATCTTAGATTATCAGGGCTGGGGGGAATGTCGTCATTAGAGTCCTTGTAAGAGGGAAGCAGGGGGCTCGGAGAAGCAGGGGTGTCTTTGAAGTTGCTATGCTTTTGGTCTGAAGATGGAAGAAGGGGCACAAGTCAAGGAAAACAGGGGGCTTCTAGAAGCGGGGAAAAGGAGGAAATGGATTCTCCCCCAGAGACTTCAGAGCCTTCAGCAGCCCTGTCAACATCTGGCACCTTGATTTTAGGTCAGGGACACCTGTATTGGACTTCCGGCACACAGAATTGTAAAATAATAAATCCATGGTGTTTTAAGCCACTAAGCTTGTGGTAATTTGTCATATCAGCAAGGGGAAACCAACAGAAACAATGATAATGTGTAACAATCAGGAGCTGTTATTAAGTCCAAGTGCAGTGCTAAGTGATAGAGATAAAACTTTCAGAGAAAAACAAATGACCAGAAACAAAAAAATGGAGAAAGCCTACACTTAGAAGGCTTAAGAATCATATTTCATACAAAATGACTCTAGGATCAATACAGTGTTAGAGGGTGGGGTATTCCAAAAGAGATGGCAAATCACAGCAACCCCAAAGCAAATGAATTAGTGTTCTACTGTTTTATACAAAGATTCAGATCTTTGAGATGCATCGGTAGCTGTGTCTGTTAAGCTTCTGACTCTTGGTTTCAGCTCAGGGCATGATCTCAGGGTGGTGAGATCGAGCCCCACCTCGGGCTCCACTCGGCCCATGGAGTCTTCTTGAGATTCTCTCTCCCTTTCCCCACCCCCCACTAAAAAAAAAACAAAACAGAAAACACACAAAGATTCAGACCCTTAACGACTTATGAAAAGAAATCAAATCTGTATTTAATATGGTATATACAGTTATGCCAGTTAAAACAGAAATTTGTAGCACCTACCTACCCCTTCTTTACAGACTTTCTTATTGAGATGGAAAGAGATATAACTTTTATGTCTTAGAGAGGAGATCTGCACTATTTCATTTACTGCCTGTATGACCGTGTTAAAATATATGGAATCACTCTGATAGAAAACATTAGAGAATTATGTGATTTACTGCATTCTGAATAAAGTAAAAAAAATCTGCTGTAGTACTATCAGAGTTTACTTATCATAAAAATCTGCATTTGCAATAAACATTAATTGTACACTGCAAAGTAAAATATATATCAAATCAGCATTCTTTGGAGATTTTTCAACATCATTTTATGTATGATGATAAATACAAAGCTATAATAAAAATGATAATTTTATATACTCAAATGAGCTAGACTTTACAAAACCTTTCATAACCTGTGGTGTAAATCACAAACACATTATGCCAAAACTACTTGGCCACTGGGCTTTCTATTAACAACTCTACGTTAATATTAGGTATGTGAAATATGTTTTATTAGAGAACAAAGAGGCTTTAGCAATCAGAGTCATAAATTAAGATAATGAAGTGCTGAAACTGCTTTCTAAAAAAGTAGTATGTGATGAATGACATCGCTCCTCCAGCCACATTCTTTCCCAGGTCACTTAAGTATGAGGCCAGTCAATTTCACAGGAAATATGTCACTCTAGTATTTACCTGGAGATACATTAATATACAGACTACTGACATTTAAGGGTTTATTCCTAGTTTCATTATAAAATTCTACTTTGAGGGAGATTTAATCCTTTATAAAGGCATTTTCCAGAAGAAGCTGTCAAACAAAACTGGTTGAACAAAACTGTAAAAGTAACTTTGGCCATTTTCTCCAGTGCCGCCTGGGCAGTTTGACCTATCTTAAAAGCAGGCATAGTCTAAGATTGCGGGAACTTGCTGGATGGCATTCATGATTTGTACCGATGATTTAGACAACTAGGAAGGACATTTGGCCATGGGGCTTGGAGGGTCTGTGACAGTTTATATTCCAAACTCTAGAGACATGTAGAAAACTGAAGATAATTTAAGGTTCAAAGAACCAAAGATCAATGGCTAGGACTGAAAAGTCTGTACCCTCAAAGCAGAAAGCATCTATGAACCTTTCCAACATTTCAGCATGCTGTCTTTCAAAAGCTGTTTTGTAAGATGTTGCGTTGAGGGCTACATTACATTATGTTGCAGGTTTCCTTGTTTAGCCTATAAATGTCTGCCTGATCTATTTTTACTTAGAGTACTCACAAGTGTGACTTTTGAGGGGAGGGGGAAAAAAAAACCTATCTTAAAAATGACATTCCTTCATCCTTTCATACTTCCCCGCTGATTCTAGGTCAGGAGCTGGCAAAGTATAGCCAGGGGGTCAAGTTACAAAGCAGCCCGCTTTGTAAACTAAGTATTTTGGAACATAGTCACACCTCTCCCTTTGTTATTGTCCATCGCTGCTTTTATGCTGCAAAAGCAGAGCCCAGGAGCCGCAACAGAGACTATATGGCCCATAAAGGCTAACATATTTTATCTGACTAAACTTGTAAGAAGAAAGTTCGATGACTCGTGTTCTAGGTTAGTGTTAGCCCTGGACCAAGTTAGGAGTTTGGCGTTCTTTATTGGCCTTACTTTACTTCAACAGCTCTCTTCCTCACAAGGCTGTCATAGTGTCCTAACTACCATGTTAAGCTTCACAGAGCTTAGGCTAGTCCCCTAAATCTTCTGTATTCCCCTCTCTTGCTCTAGTCCTGCCACCATTCTGGAACACATAGGAGCCATTTCCATTGCATAACAGATGCTTCCAAGAGAGAATGCAGTTTCCTAATACGCTCTGTGACCACCATTTTTGGTACTATCATTTTCTTTCAGAAACAGGAATATTTCCAGTAGAGTACCTGCATCTGGCAGGTGGGTACAATAAATTAGTCCTCAGGAAGCTGGAGACATTAATGTTTCTCTGTCTCTCTCTCTCTCTCACACACACCCATACACAAACAATATACCCTCCACAAGGCTCTGTCCTTATTTTTAAAGAAAGATTTATTTATTTACTTATTTATTTTAGAAAGAGAGAGAGAGAAAGAGGAGACCATGAGCATGGGGAGGGGCAGAGGGAGAGAGAGACTCTCAAACAAACTTCCCACTGAGCATGGAGCCCAACGGAGGACTTGATCTCAGGACCCTGAGATCATGCCCTGAGCCGAAACCAAGAGTTGGAAGCTCAAGTGACTGGGCCACCCAGGCACCCTTGTCTTCATTTTTAATGCCAGTAAAGCTCTTCTAACAAACACCTTCATCTTTTTTCTGGTACCATGGCTGCTAAAACGGAAGTAGGTGCCAAAGTAAAGTTCTTTCCTCCTTATTTGTTGATGCAGAAATGTGACCACCCTCACCATTCTTTATTTTTGCTTGGATACATACATCCCCTTTTCTCACAAAGAACTTTTTAATTTCCCCCCAAAAAACCAACCATCTCCCGTCCTTAATTCACCTTGTTTCAGTGAACTGACCCCACCCTTGTCTCCTTGTTCCAAGGAGATCTCAAGATGAGGACGTCCACGTGGGGGCCAACTTCGATGACACTCAAACTCTGCTGTTCAGCAACGACTTAGGGTAACTGAGAAGGGGAAGGAGCAAAAACATTCAAGACATTTACTGACTTACTTCCTTTGGCCACAGTATTAAGGAAGCATGATATTCTTAAAGAAAGCAGTTTAAATTTTCCGAAGAGAAAAAGAGACCTAATCAGGATGGGCCAGTTATCGTGATGTTTCATGAAGACAGGAATCCTGTCTTGTCACAGACCCAACGTGCAGTTACTACGAACCCTTTGGTTGTAGGTGGACCTCCTGCTACAGTGATGAAACTCAGGTAGAAACCCCCAAAATGATAAGAGTCAGATCTTAAGGTAAGAGAGACTTGGGGAATATAATGCATTTGTTTTCTGCTTCCTCATTTTTATTATAAAAATATGGCTTTCAAAGGAGTTCGAGGCTCTGAAAATGTTAGAAAGCAATTTTAAGATTAGCTCAAAACCCAAATGCTGCGGATGACTACAAGTTTCATTGCCAAGACCTGCTTGTGCAGCTAAAAGAAAGTGCTTTGTAATAGCACATTTTGCACAATGCCATGCTTGATGCAACGTATATGCCGGTGCACAGATCTTAAATGTATGCCAAATCCCTCTTGCCAGGTTTGTACTTTCCTCACCACTTATACTGAATAATGGACATTTTTTATGACTTCAGTGACAGTAAATAACACCTTGTTTTAAGTGCAGTCCAGGAGAAGTTAAAGAATCCTATAGCTCATGGGAGTGCTAATTGGAGCCAATTATAATTTGATTGACCTGCCTTGCTATTAAAATGATATGCAAAATTTATACTGTCCTTGCAAAATGGAAATTTTCTAGTACAAGCTAACTACAGGAAGCCCACCCTTTAATGAATCCAAGGGTAGTGCTTTGGGGCTACAATTTCCACACCAACTATCGGAAGCTAATTCCAGACAGGGGCTTCACTGGGTTGCAAATGATACAAAAGAACTATAGACGGGGAAAATGTGCAGTAAAAACAACTGAAATAAGGGGTGCCTGGGTGGCTCAGTGGGTTAAGCCTCTGCCCTTGGCTGGGGTCATGATCTCAGAGTCCTGGGATCGAGCCCCGCATCAGGCTCTCTGCTAAGCAGGGAGCCTGCTTTCTCTCTCTCTCTCTGCCTGCCTCTCTGCCTACGTGTGATCTCTGTCTGTCAAATAAATAAATAAAATCTTTAAAACAAAAACCCTGAAATAACTAAGGCCTAGTGGATAAAGGAGCGGCATCACATTAACTGTCCATTCCTCGTTAGGTTTACTATTCTTGTATTCTTTCGTTAAGGAATATCACGGGGAGTGGATATTTCTCTTCTTGCCATGTGGGAAGTTTTTTGTTTGTTTGTTTGTTTGATAGCAGAATAAAATGTCCACTATCACTGGTAAATAGAATGTGTTTATTAGTAGAAAATGAAGTTATCCTACCAAATCACAGGGGTCTTCTTACTTGGTACAATAAATTAGTCCCCAGGAAGCAGGAGAAATTAATGTTTCTCTCTCTCTCACAAACACACCCACACAAAGTACTACTATTTGCCACTAGTAGCACATCAAACTGTTCCTCAAAATAGTTTAATATTATTTATTTTTTAAATGACTTTTTTTTTTTTTTAATTTGACAGAGACATAGAGAGAGAGCACAAGAGTGGAACACAGAGGGAGAGGGAGAAGCAGGCTCTCCGCTGAGCAGGGAGCCCGATGTGGGGCTCAATCCCAGGATGCTGGGATCATGACCTGAGCCGAAGGCAGATACTTAACTGACTGAGCCAAGTTTAATACTACTTAAAAACTTATCTTTAAATGGATCTTTACACTCTGTGGCCTATAACTCCTCTGAATAATAGATTTTAAATAGTAGCAGTTTCATTACAAATTATACTTTTAAAATTGTGCAAAGTCACCTGATTTTTAAAAAGACCATATAAATATCTTAATAAATAACATCATTTTGCTTATATCTTATGACAATATATAGATATAACAGATAAATAAAATTTACTATAAAAAATTTTTAAAAAGACTATGTAAATGTTGGATTATGGTAGGATATGCAATTATGCCTGACTATCCCAAATAAACATGGTAACAAAAACAATGCCCTCCAAAATCTATCATTAAAAGCAATTCCCATCCTTCACATCCAGAGGGCTTTATAAATGCCAACCTCTTTAGGCTCTAAAGGATGTGCTCAGGAGATCTCACAGAAGTCACAGGTTCAAGTCAAATGTAGGTAATAGCTTGTAGGCTTTGAAAAAAGTTTGAAAAATAGCATTTGCATTATGTCATGGTCCCTTGCTTTTTATGCTAAATTATAAACACACATGTTTATACATACATTTCTTCTCTGCCTGCAGTGTGTCTAGTCCTTGTCTACTTGGCTATGAAGGTAAGTTCATGAAAAAAATCTATCACCATCACTCTATAGAAATGTCTTTCAAAGCCTGAAAAAATTGACATACTTTTTCTGTGATTTTAATAATCTACCTAAATAAAACCCTGTTGATGCTAGAGAGACATATACATAAGGAAATAAAAGCCTATTGTCCAAATGCAGGTTTTAGTTAAAATTCTCAATGCTTAGTGTTTGAGTTTTTTAGATATCATCTTTCTGATCTTTGTTTTGAAAGATTTACTATGTTGCCCAACTGGCTTATTTATCAGGCTTCAATATTGTTGTTACTTTGTATTTGATCCCTCTCTATTACTTGCTTTCTCCTTATAGTATATCCCAGTCAGTGCAAGAATGATTTTTGGTCAATGAAAGATCAATGCTTAAAGAAGTGTCTGAATGGGGGTGCCTGGGTGGTCAGTGGGTTAAGCCTCTGCCTTCTGTTCAGGTCATGATCTCAGGGTCCTGGAATCGAGGCCCACATCGGGCTCTCTGCTGAGCAGGGAGCCTGCTTTCCCCCTCTCTCTGCCTGCCTCTCTGCCTACTTGTGATCTCTCTCACTCTCTGTTAAATAAATAAATAAAATCCTTAAAAAAAAAAAAAAGTATCTGAATGCCCCTCATTGAGGGACTCTTTCAGAATTTATACCACCCAGGATACAAGGAAGAGTAAGAGGTAAAAGTTAAGAAGAAAAGAATATATTGTTCTTATTCTGTCCATACTCTGCCATTATGAGCTCCTCAAAATGATGGAAATTTATGTCATGTGAGATTCTCTATATTTTACAAAGAACTTTTGATCTAATATTAATTTCTAGTAGTAAACATAACCATCGCTGCTTTAGCAGGTTTTCCTTATCCCCATTTTTTTTTCAACATCCCAGCTACCTATTTACAAACATTATATTTAACTAATAGATGTACATTATATAAGTCAATTAAGTGCAGAGGTGTAAGAGTAAGTGAATAGCAAGTGATGGAGAGTATGTCAAAGGCAGCATTTCAGTTATGAATAACACCATATTCCAGTGCTATGCAGTGCTTACTTTTCTATGTCTGGCTAATGGACCAATGACCCTTCTAGTCATTCTTAACAGCACCACTAGGATTCTAATCTGAATCTTGTTCTAGTATAAAAATATCGAATGGATATTGGCTTCACTGTGATTTTTAAAATTGTAGAACAGGAGTCCATTGAGCCAGATAGAGTTTAAAAAAATGCATCCTAATTATACTTCAAGTTGGTAACTGAGCTCATTTGTGGCTTATAGGAAAGGATGCAAAGCTCATGCCATAATCTTCAGATGGTAAAAAAGGACAATGACCTTTCAAGCCAGCTCAAGTATTTAATATAATCTAAGTATGTTGTTCTATTTACAGTTGTCCCTAAAATGCAGTCAAGTTTATGTTGACTTACAACTTCAGTTAATTTCTTCCCTTTCACATTTTTTCAAACAAGAAACAAATTATATTAGAAGTTGTAAGAGCACCGGCTCTTTCTTTTTTTTTCTTCTTTCTTTTCTTTTTTTGGGGGGACGGGAGATCCAAATGTATTTACCTACAACAATACAAAGAAATGCAAAGCAACCACCTGCTCCCTCTTTCAAACATTTTTGCTGCAAAGCACTGCTGTTCAAGCATACAGGTTTCCTTGTGAAAAGAAAAAAAAAACAACAATCATGTGAGTATTCTTCAGCCAATATGATGAAAAGAAAAAAGAAGTAAATATGCAGACTTACAGTCTATGAACATTAGATTCTGCCTTGATCAGAATCATGAATAAATTTACAAAGGAATGTTAATCTGTTTGACATAAATGTTCATTTGTCCTTTTTTTTTTTTTTTTAAAGAGCTTATTTATTTATTTGATAGACACAGATCACAAGTAGGCAGATAGGCAGGCGGGGCGGGAGGGGAAGCAGGCTCCCCGCTGAGCAGAGAGCCTGATGTGGGGCTTGATCCCAGGACCCTGAGATCATGACCTGAGTTGAAGGCAGAGGCTTAACCCACTGAGCCACTCAGGCACCCAGGCACCCCTCATTGGTCCTCTTTATTTTTTTAAAGATTTTATTTTTTTATTTGACAGACAGAGATCACAAGTAGGCAGAGAGGCAGGCAGAGAGAGAGGAGGAAGCAGGCTCCCTGCCAAGCAGAGAGCCTGATGTGGGGCTCAATCCCAGGACACTGGGATCACGACCCGAGCCGAAGGCAGAGGTTAACCCACTGAGCCACCCAGGCGCCCCATCATTGGTCCTCTTTAAACTGGAAGTATCCTCAACTTCATTCCTTCCTAATCCCATATTACCTCTTCTATTTATTCTCCCAAACAATACTACATTTTTATTTTCTAATTAAATTACTGTTGAACAAGTTGTCTTCCCAATTTACCCTGCTTATTTTGATTCATTTCCCTTAATATTACCTGAGGTGATATAAATATCTTTCTCTCAGTTATGTTTTAGCCGTTGATATTCTAGGTGAAAGCAGTGCATTTGTTTTAGTTATCCCCATTGAACTCTAGATGCTTTCTCTGCTTCTAGATGCTTTTTCTCTCTTTTCTCTTTTTTTGAGACCATATGTTGTAGAATGCTCTGGGAATTACTGAAAGCGCTCATGAAAGTTTTATACCACATTTTATTTCAACAACATACCTTCTGGAAAATTTATGAGCACGTTCATTTCTTTGATCTATTTTATTAATTCAATTAGTTGACCCTCCACTGGCATGACATGAAGGGATTCCCCATCTTCCAATCTGAATGTCTTACATCAAAGACTATTTAGCGTACCATTTTTTGGATCAAGCAACCTTGTAGCTATCTTTTATTTCTGTTACTCATAGATAACTTATCACACTTAGGCTCTGGTAAAAATAATCAATTGTATCATTTCTCTTTAGAGAAAGATTTTCAAATTCCAGTTAGAGAATCTGTTTTTGTACCATTTGTTCACCAGAGAAAATATACAAAGGTAATGAGAACAGTCTTTGTAATAAGGATTTGATTATCAACCTTGTATCGTGCCTGATGACTTGTAATGAGGGCAGGTAGACAGAACATGGGAAATGTCCTGTTGTAGCTCCAAATTTCCTTTCGGCCTCTGATAAGTAAAGGAACACTTCTCTGTTGCTTAACAAGGAGAAACAGCAAAGATAATGGGGATAACATAAACTCAGAGAGCATAAAATACTGTTTAAAGACACAACGGTGCTCAACCCAGCTATCTTTCTGATTATAAAAACAACCTGAAATAAGATTTTTGGGACATCTTTGGAAGTGTGGATTTCCGTGTTGGAGTCATGAGATTTGAGGTTTTGACATTACTTTGTCCCATTCTAGGCATGTGCCTTTGATAAATTATCTTAAACTCTCTGTTCTCAGATTCTCTTTCCTGAAAAAGGAGAGGGTTGCATGAGATTACTTTGGTTGCCAAATATGGATTCTCTGGGAACCGTGGAATTGCTGTAAGGTTAGAGAATCCACATGCATGTTGTACTTGATGGAGAGACTGGACAAATTATATGTTTTATAGAATATAGACAGGTCCTATTACTTAAAATGTGTAGGCTATTCTGTGACTGACAAGAATGTATATCAGTTAAAAAGTGCTACTGAATTCATTAGGGCTTTTGGGTATCCTGTATTTTCCCTCCCCAAAACACAAAAAGCAATAAAAATAGCTAAGTTAAATACTTAGATACTGACAGTGATTTTAGCACCAGATACTGATAACACCTTTACATACTGGCTTATTTAATCCTTGCAAAATCTATGAGGTGAACACTGTTATCATCCTGTTCTACACTGATGAGGCAACTAAAACAATTAGGGAAGTCCCAAGTAATAAATAAAGTTAGAAGGATTTGAACACCCAGGCAATGTGGAATGGATCCCAAACCACTACACGGCACTGTCTTCTCATTGCATCTTTTCAATCACGTGAGTGGTATTAAGATTTTGACTGTTAAGGGGCACTTGGGTGGCTCAGTGGGTTAAAGCCTCTGCCTTCAGCTCAGGTCGTGATCCCAGGGTCCTGGGATCGAGCCCCACATGGGGCTCTCTGCTCAGCGGGGAGCAGTCCCCTGCCTGCGTCTCTGCCTACTTGTGATCTCTCTCTGTAAAATAAATAAACAAAGTCTTAAAAAAAAAAAAAGAAAAGAAAATTTTGACTGTTAAAACAACCCATTAATTCAATAGGGTTGGGAAACACTAGTGTTTATGATCCCCTCTATCCCTTCAAATACTGAATCTCCTTCACAAATTTCACTTCTACAAAAGATGGCTAGGGTACTTGTTAAAAACAAGAGTCAATGGCAAACAAACCAAAACCAAACAACAACTACAAAACAAACAAACAAAGAAACAAAAACCCCCAAAACAAAAAAGCCCCCAAAACCATGACTGGGATCCATCCCTGGTTCTGGTACTTTCAGCTATGTAACCTAGGGAAAATTTCCTTTTCTCCCTATCCCTCAGTTCCTCCCCCCACCCCCAAAATAAAGATAAGAATAGCACCTACTTCATAGGTTTGGTGTGGTGATTAAATAAGAGAATAGAAGCATATGACAAATAGTGAGTGATCAATAAATATCTGTGGTTGTTGTCATTGTTTTTGGTGTTGTCTTGGTCTTGTTGGATTGTCTTCTGTGGGGACCCTACAAAAAAGTCAACTATGCAAAATGCAGGCAGTGTGAAGAAAACAGAGAGGCAAGGTTGAATAACTTGGGATCTGAAGTGAACTAGCCCACCTAGATTTAAGGAATGAAGATTGCATTTTCCCTGGCAGAACTAGGGAGCAGAACAAACCATCCCAGAGGAGCTTAAGATGCTGGTCGGGAAGGCAAGGCAAACAGGTGTCAAACAAGTTCTTTATGCTTTGTTGATGGTGAGAAGCTCTAAAATCCTGATGTGCATAGAGACTTGATTCCTTTAACTAGCTAGGTTGAGTGATGGGAATTGTTTTTTAAGTGTTTTAATGTACTTTTAGGAGATCCTGAGGTATACACTACTAGATATTTAGAAACCATTATACATAAAAAGAGAAGGGAACACGGCCAGAATAAACGTTCATCAAAACAACTGGCAGAATAAGACAGAGAAGAATAAAATAATTAAACAGAATAACTAGGATTAAAATTTTGTTCTCAAGAGAAGATGTAAGCCAGTGTAAGCATTCTGAAAAAGTTATCTGGTCTCATTTGAATAAAAAGCTAACAGGACCAAACTTGGAATCTGAAAATATTCAAAATGCAAGCATGACAAACCCTGCATCTTTCCTGCTAAATTCATTAGATGAATTAAGTTTGCAGTAAAAGCCGGGTTCTCAGTACACGTGGTGCTTAGTGAGCTCAGGAGTCAGTAAGTTGCTCTACATGGCACTGGAAGCAATCAATGATTTGGAGTTCTATTTCTAACTTGCTTCTGGAAATATTTCCAAATGGGAACAATCATTTCTAAATGTCAGTTCACTGTCCCTAATCTTAAGTAATGGAAATATCTCATCACATCCCTATGAGGATATTGAGAGCTTGTTCGCCTTTAAAATCAGAAGAGCTGTTAATTAAACGCTCATCTCCATGCCATTGTTTTGGGTGATATGCAGATATTAAATGAATATGAGAAAAGGTCCCCATTCTACTTCATTCTTGAACCCTAATGAAAACATAATGGTGCAGGTAGGAAAAGAACAACGTTTTAATGCCGTACATAGAAAATGGAATCTTGGTAATTAAAAATGTTCTCTCCCAGGGTCACCTGGGTGGCTCAGTGGGTTAAGCCTCTGCCTTTGGTGTGGGTCATGATCTCAGGGTCCTAGGATCGAGCCCCGCATCAGGCTATCTGCTGAGTGGGGAGCCTTCTTCCCCCTCCCCCTCTGCCCACCTCTCTGCCTACTTGTTGATCTCTCTTTCTCTGTCAAATAAATAATAAATAAAATCTTTTAAAAAATGTTCTCTCCTTTTCTTAATGACTTCTCATTCTTGGGTGAAAGGGAGAAAGTTCAAAGGTGGATGATGAGCTCCTTGCACCTCTGATGACCAGGGGCAGTGTCAGCATGGCCTCCCTTCAGGCTCTCTGAGCAGCCCGAGATTCGCCTATCTCCATGCCATGACGATTTCTGATAAAAACTAATTCACTGACTTAAAATTACCACAGTATATCTCAAAAGGTAGGTAAGAGATAGTAAAACCAAATAAGCTAATACTGACAAATTTAAAAGGGACATGAATTTAAGTAGCAGTCTACACTGTAAATATTTATTGAGAGCCCGATATATGAGAAGCTTATTGGGTAGACGAACATCTTTTGAACAATATTAATTACATAATTCTTACAGGAAGAATACACTTCAACTGAGTGGCTATCACATCACTGACTTTAGAATTTCAAGTATTTTATTTTTTTAAATATTTTATTTATTTATTTGACAGAGATCACAAGTAAGCAAAGAGGCAGACAGAGAGAGAGAGGGAAGCAGACTCCCCGCGGAGCAGAGAGCCTGATGCAGGAATCAATCCCAGGACCCTGAGATCATGACCTGAGCCGAAGGCAGTGGCTCAATCCACTGAGCCACCCAGGTGCCCCAGAATTTCAAGTATTTTAAACATGACTGAAAAAGTCAGTGCAAGAGAAATCATAGCTTAAAGATTTTCATACCTGTTTAAAAAAACAAAAGATACAAAGATACATAGAAAACAGATTTTGAAATCCAATAATATATTTATTTTAACTAAAAACTTTCTTACCAAAAAAAGGTATAAAATCAATGCTAGGAATTGTATTTATTGTAATAAGTATTTCCCGGTAAGTTCTGTTCTAAGGGGCAGCTGAAACAGTCTTTGGATACAAAATACATTCTATCCATTTGTCTTCACAGGACATTTCACAAAATTGCCTACAGGCACACAGGCAAGAGAAATTCGTTCGATTGGCTTTTACAACCTCAACAAAGAAAGCACTCTTGTTGTCCACATGGCAGGAAGTCCTGGACAAAATCAGGGAAATGAGATTCTTGAAGGACTCAGCTATCACTGAAATGTATTTAGAAAAGGACAGCTACTCCACCAGATTTTCTCATCTTCAGCTCTTATGCTAGTTACCAAGTTTTAATAACATTATTGACGCTAATTCCCGCTGCTTTCCATAGTAGAGATCAGTATGTATGCTCTTGGCATTTATCCCATATTACAGATTAATTTTTCAGTTTGTATTCATATTGTCAGCATGCAGCTTCAACCGACTTCCCAAACAAGTCAGGGACAGAAGAAATGAAGGTATTAAAAATATAATTTTAATTACTAAAATTGTTGACCTTTACCTCTCAAATATTGTATCCTAGATATTGATAGGCAAACTTTGTGAAATTACACGGGCTTCTATATTTGTAGAAGACTAAATGAAATTAAAATCACCCTGCTAGTGTCACTGAATTAACGAGTTTGGATTAATTTTGTAAATTATTTTGCCATACTGCTCAGTTAAGTATGAGCATTTCTACTTACATGAGAGAAAGCAGAAGGGGAAGAATATGCCTGACTCGAAAAGTCTACTTCGAAAAACATTTTCCATCAACAAACGTGGTACCTAAAAATGACTCACAGAATGGTCACAGCCAATTTTTCATGCTTTAGGCTATGCTTTGAAAAATGTGACAAAGGGGTGCCTGGGTGGCTCAGTGGGTTAAGCCTCTGCCTTCAGCTCAGGTTATGATCTCAAGGTCTTGGGATCAAGCCCCGAAATGGGCTCTTTGCTCAGCAGGGAGCCTGCTTCCCCTCTTCCCTCTGCCTGCCTCTCTGCCTACTTGTGATCTCTTTATCTCTGTCAAATAAATAAATAAAATCTTAAAAAGGGGCACCTGGGTGGCTCAGAGGGTTAACCCTCTGCTTTCAGCTCAGGTCATGGTCCCAGGGTCCTGGGATCGAGTCCCACATCGGCTCTCTGCTCAGCGGGAGCCTGCTTCTCTCTCTCCCTCTGCCTGTCATTTCCTCTGTTTGTGCTCTGTCTCTGGCAAATCAATAAAATCTTTAATAAAAAAAAGTGTGACACATATTGAGTAGTATTCTAGAATATAACAGCCAAAACAGCCACTGAAATAATAATAAGTTATTACTTAATGAGAAACGACTTTGTGCCAGGCATTTTTGTCACTTCATATCCATAGCTCCTTTAATGTTCATACCACCCCATGAGGTAGGAGTTATTATTCCCATTCTACAGAGGAGAATATCGAGGCCCATGATGGTAACATGAGATCTCACAGAGGGTAATCCAGGGAAGCAAGGTTGGAACTCAGCCGATTCCCAAGCCCCAGCTCGTGAAATGTAAGTCGTTGTGTACCCACTAACTTAGACCTGCCATCAATCTTTCCTCTCTCTTTAATCCAAGCCTATTCCATGTGCCAAGATAAAAGAGAGAAATTGAAGGTCTAAAATTTAGATCCCAAGCCTAACGACTTGGAAGAAAGCCTTATTATTCTCTCTGCAATAAATAATGAGCCCTGAAAAATGTAATTAAGATTCTCGGGAACCAGCACGACAATAACTTGAAGGAATCAACACCACACCTTTGCCTTTTTTTCCCCTTTCTTCTTTCAAAATCATTCCCTAGTCACCTATCAACCTTACCCCTCACTGCAGTTAAACAATACAGGGAATTGTAGGCAACAGACTTCAAAAAAGGATTCTGTGAACTCTTAAGAACAAAAATGTCATTTGTTAGCCAAGCGAGCTCATGAAGGGGCATTACCCAACAGTTGAGTCAGAGCTCTAATAGAGCTGGATTCCAAATCCTGCAGTATTTGACCTGGGTGGGACCCAGGCCCTAAACAATGGCTTTTGTTAAAGGGTATGACTAAATAGAAGGAAAATGTGAAACAGCCCTAACGGCCTGCCATTTTAGACTTTATCTGGCTGCTGAGAGTCTGCTCTTTTTGAAGAAGAGGCTATTTCGTGGCAGCATAATTGGTTCTGATTCCACAGTTCTCCGTGTCAATGTTCTTCCCTTCCATGAGGCCCTAGAAAGCTTTGAGCTGCAGAAGGAATATACAAAATCAAAAGCAGACTCAATGCCTGTGGAAGCTCCCAACACGGTCCCAAAGTCAGGTGTTGTAAGCAAAGCAAGAATGGCTGCGGGGAAGGAGAGCTCCATGGGGACCTGCACGGGGTCCACAGGAACAGCATGCCAGCCACAGTCCGCCAGGCAAGCTGGGTCAGCCCCAGACCTTGCCCAGTCAACAGTATGGACCTTGCCCAGTCACCAGTGCCCTCCCACCCACATGTCCCACATCTGGAAGGCTTAGCAGGTGCCTTGCCCAGTGCAAAGCACACCAATATAAAGATGGTAATGGAGTCACCATCAAAGTCAGATTTAGCAGTGTTCATACAAATGGGTAACTGTAAGTGATGATACAAAGATAAATTTAGGGGGGAAAGGTAGAATTATAAAGGCACTAGGCACTCTGAAAGTATTTTCTTTTGCCTTTATTAGCTTCCCTGCCAGTGCTCTATTTATCGAAGTATAATAAGAACCCATTCCTGGTCATGAGTTACTGCGTATGTGTCTTACTGGAGGAATTAAACACATAACCGCCTCTAATATGAATGGAGGTGTTTTAATAACGTTGAGTTTGGCAGCCCGATAAAACATTATGATCATCCGGGGATTTACGCTGAAGTAAGCAGCCCTGCTTCACGGAAACGGGCCCCACCTGGATAATCTATGCTTTGCTTCACCACATGCTTCCTCCTTACACGGTGCTGTCTCGGATGACAGAGAGGATGACTTGCCAAGACACTGGACGTTCTGTAAATATGTGTTTCCTGGGTAAGGAGACCGGAGGGCTGAAAAGCATAAACTGATCTGACTTTACTGCCCATCAACCATGTGGTTCCGTGAGCTTCAGTGTTCTCTTCGGCTACATGGGGAAAATAATCTGACTTTTACGGACTTGGGAAAATTAAATAGCAAAATATATGTCAGTGGCATAGGCTGAGCACTCAATAAATGTCAGCTATTATTATATTTATTTATTTTAAAGATTTATTTATATATTTGTTTGAAAGAGAGAGAGAGAGAGCAGGGGGAGGGACAGGAAGAGGGAGAGTGAAACTGAAGCAGACTCCCCACTGAGCACAGAGCCCAGCGGGATCTCAGGATCATGAGATCATGCCCTGAGCTGAAACCCACAGTCAGAGGCTTAACCCACTGAGGCACCCAGGTGCTCCAGCTCTTTTATCATATGTACTATGCTTGTTTTACTATTATTGTACTTAGATTCTCAACACACTGCCTTTTAATTTCGATGAACACTGTCATGTGACTTTCCTCATGTAAGAAGTAGAGACAGGGGGGCGCCTGGGTGGCTCAGTGGGTTAAGCCTCTGCCTTCGGCTCAGGTCATGATCTCAAGGTCCTGGGATCGAGCCCCACATTGGGCTCTCTGCTCAGCGGGGAGCCTGCTTCCTCTGTCTCTCTGCCTGCCTCTCTGCCTACTCTGTCAAATAAATAAATAAAATCTTAAAAAAAAAAAAAAAAAGTAGAGACAGGCCCTGGAATGGCAAAGAAGGTACGAGATGGAATGGGAAAAGAGACGAAGAAGGAATAAGAGGGAAGGTGGGGAAAGATAGAGAATCTAAACCAGGGGCTGGTAATGTTGAGTATTTAATTGAGGACAGGGGACATCAAGAGGCATGACTCCAACAAACAGAGGCCATGGTTAGTCAACTGAGGGTTACTGATGTTGTAAAAAGGAGGTAACAAGGCAAGGGGAGAATGCCCTTAGCTCTTGCTTGCTCCACTTATACTTCCTTCTCCTTCCACCCTTTTTCCTTCCTTTTCCTTCCTTCCTTGCACGCTTAATCAGCAATGACTAAACCCCCAGAATAGCACAAAAGCACAGTCTGTAAAAACCTCAAAAAGCCTGGAGATTAGATGTTCGGTAGAGAGGACACTGCATACCAGAACGAGACAGACACAATTCGGGGCCCTTACATATATGAGTTACGTCGTAACAGACAAGTTAGAGGAATTCTCTGTTCTCGGGGAGCTCACGTTCTAAGAGAGAGAGTGCTGTCTGGAACAAACAAAAATAGGCCCTGGAAAAGTATCAAATGATGAGAGTGGCTTTGTAAACAACGTGAGAAGGTTCATGTAATAAAAATCAACTCGGGAGAACTACTTTGAGCAGGTAGACAAGAATAGGGTTCATGTCTCTGAGTCGCGGTTTAACATTCATATGGAGAGTGCACTATTTTAAGTGTACAGCTTGGTGGGCTTTTACATATGTGTATATCTGTGCAATTATCACCCAGATCAAAGTCTGGAACATTCTCAGAAACTTGGTTTATGCTTTTCATAAATGATACTGTATTATATAACTTAATTCTAGATTTTTTTTTTTTAAGCAGGCACTATTCTAAGGTCTCTCTGTATTATGCCTTTCACTTGTGGCTTATAACCTCCGTGCCTATTTCCTGATGTGCATCAACCTCATTTTTACTATATTTACTTATCCTCTAATCCATTAATGGACTCCAAGTTTGCTCCCAACCTTCCAGTGGTTTAAATAATATTGAAAGGAACATCCTCAAACATGAAACCTCCCTGAGCTACGTGAGAATTTTTTTAAATATGTGAAAAAGAGCAGAATGTCGGTGTCTGAGTCTATGAGAATAGCAATCCGACTTACAAATGCCAGACTGCCTTTCAGAACATGCACCAGGCTGCTCTCCCACCAGCCGTGTGCCTTTGATCATTGTTGCTGGTGTCTGCAAGGTCTGATGTCTCATCCTTTTGAAAATCTTTTAACGCCATACTAAAACTTCTGATTTTTCTTCTCTTTAATTCGCTGTTCCTTCCCTTGGTGCATTTCTCAAAGTGTGTGGCCATCCCTTTCTGGGTGATTTGCAAGACGAATGTTATTAAGGACATAACACTCTAGCTGAGGTGTACTTAACAGGGAGGAGTGGACCTTGAAAAGATCAGTGAGTTCCAGGCAGAAGGAACACCCAGAACAATGGCGCTCAGGCAGGACTGAACCTGCCACGTGGAGACAAGAAGCAAGAGCTCCAGTGTGGCTGGAGCACAGTGGGAAAGGGGAGAAGGAGTACGGATGAGGTGAGACAGCGAGAAGGACCACAAACAGCCCTATGACTCAAAATCTGTCAGACAGTGCCGAGTTTTTCCTGTTCCATTTGCAGAATTTTTAATGTTGAACCTGACCTTTTACCAGCCATCAATGAATGGACAATGACAAGCACAATTGTAGCTGATGTACTCTGAGAGTTTAATAGTAATAAAAGTAGATCAACAATTGTGAGTCAAAGCACTCAGAGCACCATAAAAGTACATTCTATAAAAATCTCAATAACAAAAAGCTGAAAGATAACATATTAGGTAGAGGGGATATTGTGTAGCAGAATAAGACACATCACTGAGAGAACCCAGAAAATTGCTTTCTCCTCATGGGAAAAGCCAAAAAGAAGAATAATAATACGCTTATTTCATTAGACCAGTCTGTGGAGATGTTCATCTCAAATTAATATAGAAATGAGTCTACATAAGGTAGGGGAGTTTGAGATTTAAATTTAAGGACAAACTGTTTTTCTCATTTATTAAGTCATAAACTCACAGGGTAGTAAGTTAATAGCTAGAACATAGGAAAGGGAAAAAAAAAAAAAGCCTGAATCTGATTAGGGGGAACATGATTGAGTCTCAATAAAATATATATACTCTCCAGATGTTAATTAAGCATCTAGCATTAGAAAAATAGTGTTATTTTGAAGCAATGTATGATGAAGCTCTTCGAGAACAGAAACGGAAGAATTATTTATTTTTTAAACCGGTGTAGAGCAAAATGGCAAAGGAGCTATCGTTTGAATGACTTCGAGAGTGCACATTTTATTGGGACACACGACATCCAATCTGAGCTTGTCCAGCCCATGGTAAAAGCCATTATGAAGACGACGGTGCTCACGGTTATCTGAACTGTCCACGGTAAGAAAGGACACAAAGAACAACAAACACTGAGGAAACTGTACTAATGTCTATCCAGAGATCAATGAAGATTCTGAAATGTTAAAAGGCAAGCTAATCTCTTCTTTTAGTCATTTGATTTGAAAATATGGTGAGGAACTAGCAAAGCTAGACGGAAGCAAGTTTTTTTAAGCATGTGTGATAACTGTTAAAATAACCATCACAAATGAGAAAACCTCTGCTTTCTTCCCATTCTTGATCAGTGGCTTCTGATTTCAAATAAAGATATGATTTTTAATCCCTTTGTGTTACTGTGCTGTGATGATAAGTAATTTGATGTGCATGAAAGTGCTTTGAACTCACAGAAGAGCCTATAAATATAGGATTCTCATTATTTCAAATAAATAAATCCATGAAAAATGTTTAATGTGCAATGAAAAGGAACTATATGTTAATAGAGTAATAAGATAAAATATAAGTAATATAAATTGACACAATGATCAAAAAAAAATGAAATTAACTGAGTAGCCTGAGAAGTCTATATTAGAAACTTGTTTGCACATGCCTCTAGTATTCATTCTGTTTCCCTACAAACTGTTCATGTCTTTTTCTGTTTCTCCTACTAGTCTCTAAACATCTCAGGGCCAGAATGTCACCCTCATCTCTATAGCACCAGAGTATGGGATGGTGTCACAGGTTAAATAATGTGAGAATTCACATAACTATACCCAATCAGCATATGAGCACAACACAGAGGTTTTGGAGAACAAAATCAAGTTTTGTCTGGTTCAACAAATTTGTCATCAGTATGCTAAGACTTCATCATTGCCTGCCATATGCTTATATAGACATACACACATAGCTGGTTTCAGCCTACCAGGGGACATATTCTCATCCCAATCTGCCCACCTATCAATTCTCATTGCTGGCCTCATGTTCCTCCCAGAACTCCGAAGGGCCAGCACTTAGGGCCCTTGCAATGGCTTTCCCTCTGCCTCCAATGTTCACCCCATCCCCAGTCTTTCCCTGGCTGATTTCTTCTGCCACTGAGGGGGCTCTGCTGAGCTGGCCTCTTTCCTCAGCCTGGCATCTACAGCAGCCTCCCCTGCCTGTCATGGTGCTGTCACCTAGGTTTTGGTTGTCACCATTTTCTCCCATTTTATTGCTTTTAATCAAGAGCAATAAATTCATTTTAAAAATTGTTGATTTTTAAAATTGTTGCCCCTTTGCCAATGTAATTAGAGTCTACTTACAGGGGAGTGAGGACTTTGCTTAATTTTTTTAGCCCTAAGATTGGAACAATACAGACTTGACTCTGACTTCCTATGAGTACATATTTATATAGCATTTATTTATTTATTTATTTACCTACTTATTTGTTTGTTTATAAAAGATCTTACTTATTTATCTGCCAGAGAGAGAGAGAGAACCTGCACACAGGATCACTTCCGGTAAAGTAAACTGCAGTGATGAGAAAGTATTACATGACAGGAAAGATATTAAGGATTGTTAGCTAAGGGTGAAACATGCGTAGTTTAACCTGAGGTCTCACTTGTTTCCTCCTGTGTAATTTGTATGAGCCTCAATTTCTTCTCATACAGCTTCTAAGTGTCTTTATCATATGTCTCTCTACCCCTAGACTACTAGAAGCATGCAGGCAGTAGTGGTGTTTATGTTTTTTTTTTTTTTTCTTTAAGCCCAGCAACAGAGTGAGTCTAAAATCAATGCTTCGTGAATTAAGTGAACTACTTATATAGCGGAGGAATCTCAAATAATTGTGACTCGTCTGTGTATGGCTGGTTGTACCATATAAATAAAAATGTTAGGCTGCTTTGGATGAAGATTTACAACTGGGTCTTAAAATAGTTAAAAATAAATTCCTGACTGATGTCTCTAATTAAAATTTGTCAGCGCATTTTATACAAAGAAATGATTCTCCAAATTAACATAAGGCTCTTCTTTTCTCCTTCAAAGATCCCATTACTTTTCCTTTTAACTTTCCCATTTGTTTATCTTCAAACAGAAGGTGTTCCTAATAATCTCCATTTAACAGATGGGAACACTGAAGTTCAGAGCTGCTGTTAAATTGTTTTCTCAAGCAAGAGCACCATCCCAGTTGGGGTCATGATAGAAGTCTTATATCTTCCATTACTCTTTCAATTAGAATCTGCTTCCTAGTAATTAACACATTCTCTTTAGCCTGCAAAATAATCATCCTTTGTAGAGCTCCGGTGTGGAAAATTCCTATTTGAGAAAGACTTATTTTGGAAAGTTTTATAAGGAATTGCAATTGCAGACCATTGTGAAAATCACTGGGCCATTTTACGTTTTAAAAGTGTAATTGTGATCAACAATTTGCTGCAACCATGGCAACACAACGTGCCCCTTTCTGCTTGCTTACTTTTAAGGAATTAGAGCACTATTTAAGGATTAAGATTACCATGCATGCTATACCAGCTGACCTTTACAAAGGATAAAATAAAAGCTCTGAGTACTCAGCCTTATAAATCAGTGTTGGTGATTACCTTGGGTTACATAGGTATATATGAACATTTCCGTTCTTAGGATCTATTTATAAAAATCCAGCAGTAACTATTATATTTTAAGGAATGATTTGCACACCAAAGGATACTTTAATATAGTATTTACATTTGCATACGTTTTGGGATCAGTGTTTAATATCAGCTATGATATCAAAGCAAAGAAGAATTCCCTTTATCTTGGATTTCCAAATAAGAACACATTCATAATTTTTCCTACTTCTATTAAAGATACATTAATATTTGTATAAGAAGAGCGGGAAGAAAAACTCAGGAGGGATAATCTTGTG
Organism: Lutra lutra; assembly: GCF_902655055.1. NCBI lineage: Eukaryota > Metazoa > Chordata > Mammalia > Carnivora > Mustelidae > Lutra > Lutra lutra. The sequence continues at coordinate 181,669,016 of NC_062278.1, read as the reverse complement.
ACCTTGTTGAATAAAAATTCTTCATAACTGACAGGTTATATGTGGCTGGAGACTATGAGACCGGCTCTGTTATTAATGAAAATTAAAAAAAAAAAAAAAGTAATGCATTCTAGTTCCGCTCCTTTGTAAGATCCAATTTAATTTACTCTTGAAGCTCAATCACTACAAGATGAGTTTTTCTTTAATGACAATTTTTTAACTGTTGATACTAAAAAAGAGATTCAAACTATACTTATAACCAAATTAGTTTTCGTAAAAGCGTGTACTCAAGATAAAAAAGAGACTAGGAAAACAGTATTTACAGAAACACTTTTCACCAGCTCAGCTCTCAGACGGTCTTTAATCCCGCCTTTTGAATGTGAACACACTGTTCATACTCTCATTCTTTCTCTCTCTCACACAGTTATGTGAAACAAGCTGATTCGGGGCCTAGTTAAACATTAAAGAACAGTATTTGTTAGAACCATTCTATTTTTGCCTTAAAGATTAATTTATTCATTTGAGAGAGAGAGAGAGAGGAAGAGCATGAGCGGGGGTGGGGGAGGGCAAAGGAAAAGGAGAGGGACAAGAGAATCTCAAGCAAACTCCTCGCCTAGCACCAGGCCTAATAGGGGCTCAATCCTAGGACGCTGACATTATGATCTGGTCGAAATCAAGAGTCTGATGCTCAAGTGACTGAGCCACCTAGGGATCCCAGGACGATTCTGAAAGTTCTCCATTCAGACCCCACATCGATGACCCGGTCACCTACAACAAGGCCACATTCTGGACAGATCATATCACCAGCTCTGTAATCCTCCACTAAAATCGCATCTGGATGGTTTGGACACGTGACTCTTGGAAGAGCATCCAAGTGGCTGGTAGACGCCATCTTCACGGCCACTGCAGTCCCAGCTAGAAGCCACAACAGACGCACCGAGAACAGGAAGAGATTGTGAGAGAGTTCCACGCCTCTTTCTCTTAGCAAATTGTGCCTGAGGAACATAATCCAACAGCATAAAAGCCTTAGGCAACATAATGTCATGTGTTGTAATAAAGTGAGGCTCAGAGATGTTCACAGACGCCCCAGACTTGGGAGCTGAAAAGGCTACAGTGTCTGTTCCCTTTTCCTCTCGTTTCTCTCACTTTCAGCTACTCGGTGAGTCATTTTTCCAGAATAGCTCATTCTTCTAACCACTCTTCAATACGCAAGATTTTCTAACAACAAGCATTTTAGATCTAGTTTTCAGCACAGGCTTGGCTGGGAAGCACTTATGAATGAAGCCCATCTTCGTCTAAGAATAAACTTTGCCAAAGATACAAGGCCTTTTATGTTTCTTAGGCTGGAGGGTAAGCTGCCCAGGAGCAGAAGCCTAGATGCTGGGGATATGTAAGGCCCTGGGGTTCCCAGGGCACATCTTCTGGGGGCATCAATTTTACCATGTGGATATATTATTGGGTAGAAGGCAAAAACCACATGATTCTTCAAAGTGAGGTATGAGACTTCAAAGGAGTCTTGGATTTATGGTTGCTCTCCCGCCGCTATGTCCCAGAACCCCTAAGGTCTGTGTTTTTCCTCCCCGCCAAAGGAAGCCTTATCTAAGCTCATAAAACTTTAAATCTTTGGAATTCACCACTTTCTACCTTGTCTTACTTGGAGCCATGCCTTTTTCTCCTTCCGTAACACAAACGTCTTCTCCCTCTACATAGCAAACACAGAAACTTGCTGTAGCACATTACCTTAAGTAAGTGGGTAGTGAATAACATTTTAAGTGTGCCAGCAGGTACCTGTCACCTGTTTATTGAGTACATGTTATATACTGAGTATTATCCTTGGCTCTAAGGGTACAGAGCTAAAAAATTAAGCAAAGTCTTAACTCATCTGGAAGTAGACTAATTGCATTGGCAAAGGGGCAACAGTTTTTAAAATAAACGAGATCGATAAGTAATAAAACAGGAGAAAATGGGAAAAGCTATGAAGGAAATAAACGTAACAGCATGGTGACAGGGAGGGGAGGCTGCTTTAGAGGCAAGGCTCAGAAAAGAAGCTGACTCAGAAAAGCCCCCTCAATGGCAGGGAAAGACTGGGGATAGGGTGAGTGCTGGCGGCAGAGGGAAAGCCAGCACAAGGGCCCTAAGTACTGGTCTGTAGGAGTGCTGGGAGAAGCCTAAGAAGAGGTGTCTTGGGCCTTGTGAGCAGGATAAAGAATTTGAACTTGACTTCATCTGTGATAAGTAGTTGCTGAGGTGCTTTAAAGAAGGGAGTGACAGGATTAGACTCACATTTTTAAAATTTATTTTTTATTAACATATATAATTTGTTTCAGGGGTACAGGTCTCTAAATCATCAGTCTTACACAATTCACAGCACTTAGCAAATACCCTCTCCAGTGTCCATCATCCAGCCACCCTATCCCTCCACCCACCAAACAACCTGCAGTTAGTTTCCTGAGATTAAGAGTCTCTTACATGGTTTGTTTCCCTCCCCCATCCCATCTTGTTTCATTTCTTTCCCTCCCTTCCCCCACAACCCTCTACTCTGCCTCATAAAAGCTATGAAAACCCACAGCGAATATTATTCTCAATGGGGAAAAACAGAGATTTCCCCCTAAGGTCAGGAACACGGCACGGATGTCCAGTATCACCACTGCTATTCAACATAGTACTAGAAGTCCTAGCCTCAGCAATCAGACAACAAAAAGAAATAAAGGCATCCAAATCGGCAAAGAAAAAGTCAAACTCTCTTTGCCCATGATAAGATACTTTATGTGGAAACACAAAGGACTCCACTCCAAAACTGCTAGAACTCATACAAGAATTCAGTACAGTGTCAGGATATAAAATCAATGCACAGAAATCAGTTGCATTTCTACACACCAACAACAAAACAGAAGAAAGAGAAATTAAGGAGTTGATCTCATTTACGATTGCACCCCAAATCCTAAGATACCTAGGAATAAATCTAACCAAAAAGGCAAAGAATCTGTATTCAGAAAGCAATAATGTACTCATGAAAGAAATTGAGGAAGACACAAAGAGGTGGAAAAACATTCCATGCTCAAGGATTGGAAAAACAAATATTGTGAAAATATCTATGCTACCTAGAGCAATCTACACATTTAACACAGTCCCTATAAAACAACCATCAAGTTTTTTTAAAGAAATGGAAGAAAAATCCTAAAATTTATATGGAACCAGAAAGACCCCAAATAGCTAGATGAATGTTGAAAAAGAAAATCAAAGTTGGCGGCATCACAATTCCAGACTTCAAGCTCTATTACAAAGCTGTCATCATCAAGACAGTATGGACACTGGCACAGAAACAGACACATAGATCAACGGGACAGAATAGACAGCCAAGAAATAGACCCTCAATTCTATGGTCAACTCATCTTTGACAAAGCAGGAAAGAATGTCCAATGGGGAAAAAAAAAAACCCCAAAACAAAACAGTCTCTTCAATTAATGGTGTTGGGAAAACTGGACAGCCACATGCAGAAGAATGAATTCACATTTTAAAGTGGTAACTGGCTATTGTGTGCACAGTGAGAACACAGAGTAGAAACAAGTTATTAGGACACTCCTACAGTGACCGAGGTTGCCACTTTCAACCAGACTTGGTGAACTGCAAACATGTGTATGATCTCATTGAGCGGAATTGCTGAAACAGCACGAAGTGTGAAGGAAAGAGAAGCACATGGCATGCGTCACAGGGGTTCTCTCAGGGACCCTCCTAACAATTGTGAAATTAGAAGGACAATTACTGTCCCTTGTGGAATGTCACAAGGTGCTGGGGGAGTGAGTCAGGACTGAAATCAGAATTTAGGACTCCACCCACTTTATGACAGAAACTGATCTGTCCAAAAATTCCAGTTCTTCAGCAAGATGGTGACAATAGGCAGGTCTAATCCACTCATGGCCTGACCTGGTGTTTGACTTTCCTCTACAACACCCCATACTGCAAAGCAGTTTGTGCTCCATATTTAATTTTTTTTCTTTTTAAAAGTATAGACCCATAAAATTGTTACAGGACACAGAAGACTGTCTGAGGTGATAAGGCAACCAAACAGAACTTCCTGAGCTCTGAGAAATATTCTGAACTCCTTATTCTTCTTGTTTGTCATTAAGCTCATTAATGAAGGGAGCTGATGTGCTTCTAGTTCATTTTTCTCTCTTCCTTCTTGTCTTGAGGTTTATTGATATTCCATGCTTTGCTTCCTCAAGGCTCACTTAACCAGGAAACTTCTCTTTATCATGAAAAACAATCTTTTACAAGACACCTCCACCTTGATAATCTTCCCTCTTCCAAGCTCATAACAGTTTCATCCATTTGGCTTTTATGGAATTTACCATTTCCTGTATTTCCTCCCTCTTACATATTACGAACTTTCTGAGAGTACACTGTGAGAACAGCAGGCACAAAATAAATGTATACAAAACAAACCATTACCTAAATTACTAGACTAAATTTTACCTCTATAATGAGTCCATTCCATTTTAGGGAAGATGCCAAGGGGTCAGGAATTTCTTTCTTAATTCAGTTTGGGTGGAAGTGAATGGATAAAATTTGGACTTGTTAAAACTTGTTTGCAAGCCTGCTAACATGCTAGGGATGTTGTACACCTTGGACATGTAAAAGGAACTTGACTAAGTCTTCTCAATGGCTATTACTCTGGTTTATCATACTAACTGGGGGAACTTGAACATAATTAAGTCCTTTCCATGGCTATCTCTCTTTGATTACAACTCTACCTTTTCCTCCCAATGAATCTTAAGTCTGTTTCCTCTTGAGAAAAGCTTAAAAAAGAATCTTCTTAAAAAACTCAACATGGTCTTAAAATAACCCAGGACATTGCTGGCTATCATGAAAAGGATTAGTCATCAGGAAACCTGAGTTTTCAGATGGTCCAGCCAGTACACCATGTAATGTTGCTCAAATCAGCTGACCTACAATGGTCTTAGTTTCCCATTCTGTAAAATACATAAATCAGATTCTTCTGCAGTATGTTTAATGGCTAGCACACTAATAGAAAATACTGACATGGTCATAAAACAATGCAGTTTTCTCTAGAGTTTTTGTTTTGTTGTCTTTTCTTTATTGTTTGTAGGGACATTTTTAGAGTAAGAAAACAACTGAAAAAAAAAGATGGACTAGATAAGAATGGTTCATATTCTAAGCACATAAATTATATTAGCAGTCCTCTCTACTTGTGCTTTTCAAACACAAAAACTTTCACAATAACCCAAACTGCAGAGTGAACTTGAAAACCAAAAATACTGATAATAGCATTAAAATAACAAAAGTCCAGACAATCTTAACAACTATCAGATAATGAGAAATTACCTTAATATGGTAGAGAATCTACCAGAACATCAAAAAGAAGTACCCTCAGTGATACACAATCAGTGGGATTCTCTTCAGATATATTTAAAAAATGACTTCTGTCATGGTATCTTCTGGGAACACATGAGCATGACCTAAGAATCCTAATATAGTGTCCAGAAATTTGGACATATTAAATATGAAAAAACAAGGCAGTCTTCTTGTATATTAGCCACAATCTTTTTTTTTAAGATTTTATTTATTTATTTGACAGACAGAGATCACAAGTAGGCAGAGAGGCAGGCAGAGAGAGACTAGGAAGCAGGCTCCCTGCTGAGCAGAGAGCCTGATGCGGGGCTCGATCCCAGGACCCTGAGATCATGACCTGAGCCGAAGGCAGAGGCTTTAACCCACTGAGCCACCCAGGCACCCCAGCCACAATCTTTTTAAAAGACGTGTAGTTTATGCAGAAGGAGACTGATTTACTGAAAAAATATTGTGATTTTAATGCTGAAGATGTATGCCATATTCATGAATGTAAAATCTTAATAGTATAGATACCGATTTTCCCAAAAGAATATACAATTATCAGATAACGCCAATTAAAATCTTAAAAAGTTCTTTGAATGTGAGGATTCTGATGTGCATTTAGAAGAATGAATATATTTGAAAGAGAATATTTTTTATTTGGCAAAATAAGTTGTATAACAGGGAACTTCCCTACAAATTATTAAAACATTACGAAATGTAGCAGGCGTAGCATTTAAAATAATGTAGTGGTGCTGTAGGAAGTGAACAATAACAGAGTAAAGAATTTAAAAATTGATCCATGTATGTATATACATACGTATGTATGTATGCAGCTATCTATATGATATTTTTAAGTGACTGGAATGGCATTTCAAAGAAGTTGGTGAAAGAGTGGGTTATCCACTGAAGAGCATTGGGATAACTGAGTATCCATATAGCAAAAATGACACTGAGTCCCGATCTCAGAAATTATACCAAATTCCAGGTGGATTGAAATGAAAATTTTAAAACATACAAAGATACTAAAAGAAAAATAAATGAACATATACGTAATGTGGGGACTTTATTAAGAATGATATCTTATGCTGAAAATCATATACAAATCAAAGAGATTTAACTATAAAAAGTTTTAATACAGTAATAAAGCAAAATAAGCCGACAAATATGAAGTCCACTAAAGTAAGAAGAGGTGACAAACTAGAAGAAAAATTTGCCAAATACGAGAAACAAAATACTCTTTATCTTAAAATATTAAGATTAAAGGCATTATTTTTATAGTTACAGTTATTTCTTTTTATAAAAAAAGATTATTTCTAATGTGTTTACACTAACATAGCAAAGTATTTAAGCTATAACATTAATAGAAAAAAGTACAAATTTGTTTGTATAGTAGTTCTCAATTATGGAAAAAATATGTTTAAGAAAAAAATAGGACTGAGTAAATAGACGAAAATGATGGCTATTTTGGCATTGAGGCAATATGGGTAATTTTACTTTTGTGATTTAAAACTACTAAATTTTCTAAATGTTCTATAATAAGCATCATTGCTTTTACCATCTGAAAAAAACCAGTATGAATTATTTTTTTAAAAGTATCTTCAAGGGAAAGGCTTGAGTTCATTTTCAAATCTTACTTTTTACATATTCCTTAATTTAACTATATGCAGTGTATACCAATAAACACCTCCTTTCTCCATGTGTACAATTTTCCTTCATCCAGTTTTCTTTCTTAGCAAATCTATAATTTGGCCAAAAGGAAAGAAATCATGTGGGTACCCCTGTGTATGAGTAAAGGAAATAAATAGCTAAAATAAAGTGGCTCCATTATGTCTCATTGTTAGTAATTATTTTGTTTCTGCCAGAGGAAGAGAACAATAAGGAAAAGATATATAGGAGAATTTTAGCAGTGAACATGTACTTATTAATTTTTTCAGGGCTAAAATGACAACTCCACTTTGTTACAGTGTATCTTGAAAACTATCCAAAGACATGAAAGAAAAATAAAGGTTCTTGTGCTAAGCAGTATGTTCTCAGACCTGAAGATTTCCAGAACCATGTGGCAGAACAGAAAGGGTCCTTCATTTCTCCCTTGCAAACGAACACTGAACTCTGCTTTAAGTTATAATATTACACTGGAATTTGTTATATTTTTCCACGTACTGTTCAAGATAAAGCAACGTGAAACTTTAGAGAAACAATCAACCGAAGAAGGCATCTACTCTGTGGGTAGTAGAAGAATCTTGACTAAGAAAACAGAAAGGTGTGGGTAAAATAGAAGCATGCAAAATGTTTTAAGTAGAGGACCCAGAATTTTCTGCACCTACAAAAGCTTCTTAAATAACAAGTCCAGAATATACTGGTAAAATAAATACTTGATGGCAAAATAAAACACTGTGTCCATCTGAAGGTATTTCAATTTGATAAATTCTATCTCACTGATATTTAAAGCAGTCATAGTGCCATTCTTATTAGACTAGGAAATGTGTGACAGAGGCCATCTACATACACAGTAGGTTCTCCAGAGGTGGTAGCTGTGAGCAACACAAGGAGTCTCCAGTTAACCTTTCTTTGACCTGATATTTTCCAATTTAGCTAGAATGGCCCAGGCAATCACTGGCTTCCTGCAGTTGGCTTATAACTTGGAGGAGGAACAACAATGATGTTTGAACAATTTCTGCTCCACTGTGGGAGGCAGGAAACTTCAAGCTAATGTGCTTCAAAGGAAATTAATTTCCCACTGGTCTTGCAACTTTGTGTTCTATAAATCCCTGGATTTAAGACTAGGAATATTTCTGATGTGCTTTTGAAAATCTGATCTAACTAGTGTTAAAGAAAAGGAAAACAAAATGCTCCAGAACATAATGTTGTCGGCCTTTAATAAAAGGTTTGCACTCAGCAAATCTTATCCCTGGATTATCTCCCTAGTATAGTCACCGTGGTTGGTTTTTAAAAGGTATCACAGAAATAAGAAAGACAAAAAAAGGGTATGCTCAGGAGGCAGTGCATGTTTTAATTCTTTTAGCTGCACTTGGATTTGGAAGTTGTTCCTGTCCTTCGAAGGGACATGACTGAGGCATGAAACCAGCTTGCCATTTAAATCTCTCTCAATGCATTTCCAAACTGGGCCAGATTGCTGGAGCATTCTCAAACATACATACCCATCCTGCATTTCCTGGTAGACAGCATGCTGAACCTTTGTAAATCTACTTGGAATTGTTTGGAAAATATCTGCTATTTAAAAAAAAAAAAAAAAAAGATTTATTTATTTATTTTGAGAAAGAGAGAGAGGAGAGAGAGAGAGAGACCAAGCAGGAGTGGAAGAGGGAGAGGGAAAGAGAGAATCTCAAAGCAGACTCCACGCTGAGCTTGGAGCCCAAAGTGGGGCTCTATCTCATGACCTTGAGATCTTAATCTGATTCAAAATCAAGAGTCAGACGACTGACCAACTGAGCCACCCAGGTGCACTGTCCTCCATTTTTCCATGTGGAAACTTGTATACAGCTTTGCTAAATGGTTCGATTCCTTTCTTCAGTGCACTTACCCTGCAATGGGGTCTCCTGTATCCTGATTCCAACAATTTTCATACAATTCAGCTCTCCTTTTGTCATTTAGTGAGCCCCCTCATTGTTACACAGAGACCATTTGAAGGTTGTTTCTGTAAGTTTTACTAGGCTTGTACTAGGACTAAGATAGAGCATGGCTATCTATACAATTACCAACTCTAATTTTTTCAATTCCAAGTATAAAAGTTCTCAAGTCCTTTCACCAACACACTACACAAAGCTTAAGAAGCAGTTCTCTATGCCACAAATTGTTCAAGAACTTTGCAGATAGATGAGGGTGGTACATTATGTCCCCTATCAGGATGTCTTATCACAATACTAATAATCTAACTGCTAGTTGTGACAATTCCTATTAAAATTGACTCAAGGCATCTATCCCTAATCATGTACCTAAGACACTGGAGTTCACAAAATATACATAGGTACTCTTTTGGGGCGGAGAACGTTCCTACATTTTGGTTCTATATTTTCTCTACATAATGCTTTCCAACTGAAATTCCCAGGCTATCTGTTTAATGTATGCTTCCTTTGACTAGGAAGTAAATTCTTGGCTTGTTTTAAAGTTCTTCCAACTTGGAGATACCTGGAGATCCACTGAGTTTTGGATTTCGTCTAAATCCTTTTACTTTCTGATTAATTCCTTCATTGCATTATGATGTTTTGACCATAATGACTTGGTTTTAGCAAACCAGCATTTCTTCCAATTCAATTGAAGATCCTTATGGATGCCTTGTAGCTTGGAATACATACCCGTGATATACTTCACCAAGAATCAGAAAGAAGTCGTACATGCTGTAATACCCCCACTGCTTATAAGAGATAGGGAATTTTGCCTTGGGTCTAGTTCATTAAGAGAAATATTAATAATGTCTTTAATAATAACACTCTTTGGGGGTTGCAATTGTGGTAATGTGTCTGTGTTTTGCTCTAACACTCTTTTAACTCCCCTTTTTCTTTACTGTAGAGAACAAAATCCTGTCACTATAGGGCCAAGGACTGCTGAACCCTTAACTTCTGCCTAACCTATGGTGATGAATTCGAGATAGAACCACAGCTATGGAAAACTAGAATATAAATAACTTCTACCACTTTCTACCACTGTATTAAGAAAACTCATAGAGATTTCTTATGTTTTATGTAAGCTTTCCCATGGCTTATGTTATAGCCATGGGAAAAACAAAATCCATCATATGAGTGTCTTGTAAGTGGTTGGCAATATTAAGTATGTGTCAAGAATTAACATTTCATGCTTATTCCAGATGTGAGGTATAGTGCTTGTCTCTCAGAGCTGTCAAAAAGCATAACACAGAGAGAAAAGGTCAAAGAATCCTGAGGGATGCTAGTGGTGCTTAAAGGTTATAATGATTGAAAAAGATTGCTTTAAGCCCACATATATCACCACTTCAGATGTCATTTTATATCTCAAGTGGAGACAGAATAGGCCTTTTTAAGAGATTTGTGGAATACAGTATGTTTCGGCAGTAACGTTGAAAACACACTTTGGTTACTGTAAGCCAGTCGGAATGGGTCCCCTTATCTGAAGATCAAGGATTATGGATGATTGATGGACTAGTTTCTCCACCAGAAAACATGGGCCTGTTGTTATTACTGTAACAGATGTAATGTGATCCACACATAATTAATTGAATTTACAGAACACCAGAAGTACGTTAACTACTCAAAGCATCCCTTAATTTTCTCCCCCAATTTTCATAATGATATAATGAACAAACCACCCCCTAACATGTCAAGAATTCTACAGCCAAAATAAAAATGAGTAAATTCAGGCAACCGACTCTACTCGTTCACTGATAAAAGATATCTCTCTCTATCCCTCTCTCCCTCCCTGTTATCTCCTCCCCAGCCTTACTCTCTTACTCTTTTCCTCCCTTTTCTTTATAATTTGTCAATTCAGAATCCTGCCTTTGAAGAATATTCATATGGAACTACAAATTTAAAATAAGTAAAAACAGAAATGCTCTATATGAAGAGGAAATGAGAGGTACACTAAGCCATCCCCTTAAGGACTTTCACAGACCCTCAGAGGCTCGGCAAAGGACATTTTGAAAATTACTGGTGTGTGCAATCTTCAAGCTGGGTGAGCGTCTCCTGAAGTGTGCTCCTCAGAACATCTGGTCCTACAAGATGCTGCATACACGCAGGGCTCTCTTGTCAGGTAAATTTGGGAAAACCTACATGTGAGAGTCTTCTTCTTGGATATGTGAACTCAATACTGTACTCATAAAAGCCCTGAGAAAGAAAAGAACGATGTTTTCTTTTGCTTCTCCCAGTACTTTTGAAAAAGTGTTTTTGCTTTTTTTTAAACTGCCTTACATTTATACATGGTACTTACTACTGTTCCATAAGAACATAGTGTAAAAAATGCTGCTCAATGTCATACAAATGGTCTTTGAGTATAACATATGCTGATAAAATATAAAACCACTAGAGGAGGGGCACCGGGGTGGCTCAGTCAGTGAAGCACCTGCCTTTGGCTCAGGTCATGATCCCACTGTCCTGGGATCGACCCCCACATCGGGCTCCCTACTCCACAGAAGTATGCTTCTCCCTCTCCCACTCCTCCTGTTTGTGTTCCCTCTCTTGCTGTCTCTCTCTCTGTCAAATAAATAAATAAAATCTTAAAAAAAAAAAAAACCCACTAGAGAAAATAAGAAGTCTCTGGTGGGAACACAGAATTTACTGTTATTTAATTGACTTAAAGTATCAACCCATTAATCAGATGGTCATGTCAGGGAGGCAGTGCAGAATCAAATTTCTTATCTGTGGAAGGTGATCATTACAAGGCAATACAGGTAATATAAGACACGATGTATAAAAATCAAATGGGAGGGGTGCCTGGATGGCTCAGTGAGTTAAAGCCTCTGCCTTCAGCTCGGGTCATGACTTCGGGGTCCTGGGATCAAGGCCCGCATCGGGCTCTCTGCTCAGCGGGAAGCATGCTTCCCTCTCTCTCTCTCTCTCAGCCTGCGGCTCTGCCTACTTGTGTTTTCTCTCTCTCTCTCTCTGTGTCAAATAAATAAAAATCTTTAAAAAAAATCAAATGGGAAATTAAAAGAAGTAATAGGAGTGAGCTGCAAAATGCATAATACTTCCAAATATAATAATATTACGGACAACATGTTAGAAAAAAACTGGAAAAATTTTAAGTTTCTAGATTTATGTAAAAATTTACATTAGGAACAACAAACAATGTACTTATAGCTACAACGGAAGAAGTAATGATGTTTTTGCTGAGTGATTGTATTTACTTTTGGGAACATGATGCTTCTTCATGGGAACTTGTCTTTGCTGACATCTATCATTGATCTTCCAAAACCACCTTTTTCCAGATAAAATCAGTTTCAGTCTCAAGAATTACAGAGTTTATACTTATAATAATAAGTACTTAAACATCACATATTAGATCCCTAGCAGTCTATTGTGTTTCACTGACTGGGTTAGCCCCACTTTGGCAGCATAAAACATTTGCTAAGTAAAGTAATGTTGTAAAATAGAAGGGGAGAGCACTTAACTACTTCAGTAGAAGTATGTAAAAATAATTTGGAAAGCTATTTCCAGAAGGAGTGAGATGTGACTTCTAAACACCACAGGTCTCCAGGAACCCATAATTAGCTGTTTTAATTAGCCTTGTTTGGAACTATTTTATGTACTCCTGAATCCCATAAAAGTGAATTTTTAAAGGCTATACGCCATAACTTTAAGTGTCTCTCAGACTCATATTCTCTCAGATTGTTGAGACAATGAGGTCTATTTCTTTTTAATTAGCATTAATTCTATGTCTCTGAGGAAGAGACCTTCATCTGTGATCTATAGGATGAAAGCAGCCTTGAACCTTGTATTATTTAACCCACACTATTAAAACATTTTCGGGAAATTTTGCCAACATATAGTTTCTAGCTTTATGTGAAACATCCAAAGAGGTACTTTCTCCATGGCAATAACCAGCTGGAGTTGAGTAGCATTTGAAACCTTTGGGTGGTCTGAACCTTTTGGGTCCCATTTTTCATCAAGATATATTATTCTTATGTTTTCTTATTGGTACAGTTAGGATAACATCAACTATTATATCCAGATCCAATCAAATGTAGGGAAATTGAAAGGACAACTCCAAAAGCCAAATAGCTAAAAAGAGAAATAACATATGATTGATTATGTTTTTATTAAAATTATTTGTGCTTGTCCCTGTAATAGGATCTTCCGGCCCATTTGATCAGCACTGGTCATAATACTTGATTTGCAAAAGAGAGTGAGTGTGGAAATGACTGGACTTATAGATAGACTGAATGGTTCTGATAATTTTCTTTTCTTCCCATCATGAAAATGGCTTATCCCAGATAGGGACTACTTTTTCTTAAAGTGAAAAAGTGACATTCAACATAGCTGCAGCCAATCCGCCCCTAAAAGCCTATGAATTAGCAAATGAACATTACTGTAAACCTGTAAGACTTTGGAGTCATTTGTTACTGCAACAAAACATAGTAAAAGCTGACCGATACAAAGCAAATTTTGTACATAAGTAGTGAAAATGCTCTCTATGTGTTTCATAAGCAAGATGTGCCTGCGTCTAAAGAATTTAAGAAGACATAAAAAAAACACCATAGCGACAACTATAATCAGCAAATGGAAAATACATGTGACAAAAACTAAATGAACTAAAAAAAAAAGAAGTAAAACAAAAAACCCTCCATATTTTTTATAGTTAAAAAATGCAAATAAAATAAATGTTGTTAAAAGATTTAACTTGTAAGTGGAAAAAAATCATCTAAGTCTCAAAATTTGTCCATGTGTATTCACTTGCCATCACTTGGCCAGCCCCTGCAGAATATGGAAAGGTGAGTACTGTGGCATTTCTTTGAATCTAAGAGCTGATTCTTGTCATCTTACTGAAAACTTTGCACATGGCTCATTTCACAATTTCTTAGAGTTAAATTCTGGTATCATTTTAAAGTCTAACATACTATATTTAATAGGGAAAAATAGTTTCTAAGTGAGAGTGAGGCCAAAAAGAGAAAGTGGTCAATTTTAAAATTCCCTCCCTACAAGATCAATCTGGGTTTTACACTAGACAGATATACCCCCTTGAGATGAAACACACACACACACACACAATGAACTGATTCAAACTACTCAGTGGTGAGATGCCAAGCAGTGCCTATGAGGACCGAAGGCCAAGCAACCTTCACCACTACCAGTAGTGGTGCTTAGTTCATGTGCAAGAAGAAGCACAGGTGACTGCGGTTGCCTCCTAATAGCTCCACACCTGGGAAGGTGGGTGAAAGCCAGAGAATACTGTTACACATGGCATACCAACAACCATACTCTCTAAGGCAGCTAACGTTATGGAAAAAACAAACAAACAAACAAACAAACACCTCAGCTGAGATAGTTACTGCCTAGCTTATAAATAAATGAACATCAGTGTTTTATATAAGCCAAGAATTCCATTTCCCTTTCAGAGTCTAAATTGTCCTTATTAATAAAATCAACCACTGAAATATTCAAGGCTTACACTTTCTTCATCATAAATGGCATTCCTCCATCCCTTGAAATATTTCTTTAAATCATTTAAATTTTTATGACTTGATGATAGTGTGTCTTAAAGTGTTACTCAAACACCATCTGAATCAAAAATCCCCCTGAGTCATTTATCAAGAGTGCAGATTCCCAAGAAAGACCCCACAGTATTGAGTCAAAATCTCATTGTGAGATCATGGAATGGACATTTTAAACAAGTTCTCCAAATAAAACTTCTCACATGGCTACTAGAGTTCACGAACAAGCCCTTATGACATGTGACTGTATCTTATGTCTCAGGTCTTCCTGTGCTCATTTTTAAAGGCACGGATCTAATGAAGCACAGCAGAGACAGGCTAGCCATACTTCCAGCCTGTTCTCACTTCTCCCTTGGCACAGACTGGACCACATATTCCTACCTCCTTTGCTCTCAGTGGGACCATGTGACTGGAGACCAGTCAACAGAAAGTGCACATTGGCGGGGCGCATGGGTGGCTCAGTCGGTTGAGCATCCAACTCTTGATTTTGGCTCAGGTCATGATCTTGGGTCGTGGGATTGAGCCCCACGTCATGCTCTTCTGTGCTAAGCATAGAGTTTGTTTCTGATTTCTCTCTCCTTCTCCTTCTGCCCTTCCCCCCATGAGCACTCTCTAAATAACTAACTAAATAAATAAAATCTTAAACAAGCAAACAAAAAAGAATGGGCACATAAGTATGATATCTACACCTATTTCATAAAAACCACCCATGTGGCTTCTTTCACCCTTTTCTTTCTGCCAGCTTGAGGGAGACAGAGACAATGACCATGGATTTTAGATGCAATGAAGGGGCATAAATGGTTGGAGCCAGAGAGCTTGACTTGGACCTTAACTGAACAAGAAACACAGTTGGGTTTGAGCTCATCTATTTTCAGGTTTGTTACTGCAGCTCTGATAATCTTATTTAAAACACGAGGTCCATATAAGTACATTTTCGTGGCAAAGCAACCAATGTGTCGCCCTCACTCTTATCAGTGCACAGATTCCTTCTTAGGACTTGCCTAGTACTACTGCGGTGTTTGTATTGTTTTGTTTGTTTTTAATGACAAAAAGCACCAACTAATGATCATTCTCAGTTTCTGCTTAGAATGTTAGGAAACAAAGCCTTTACCAGCCGTGATTTGCACTAAATTAACAACCTTATTTTTACTTAAAGCAGAAACCATTTGTCAGAGCTCTGCAATTTTTAAGTAAGTTCTTGTTGAAGCACTTATCACTGTAACAGTGGATTTAAATTTCCAGCTTACACAGGTAATTTTCTTGGTGGGCTTAAGTCTCCTTCTGACTTTTGTCTGTGGGTGGATAGAATCAGAGTGAGGAAAACTCTGCAGTCGTTAGAGTGGGAGAAAATGGTTTTCTCATTGTACTATGGAAGGACACTTAGGGAATCTGAGAATGAAGTAGAAGGGGAAGGCATGAAGCCTGCTGCTGTGTATATATGGGATGGGGCACCTGGGTGACTCAGTTGGTTGAGCGTCTGGCTCTTGATTTCAGCTCAGGTCATGACCTCAGTGTCCTGGGATTGAGAGCCTCATGTGAGTCCGTGCTCACTGGGGAGTCTGCTTGAGAGTCTCTCTCCTTCTCCCTCTGCCCCTTGCCCCGCTTGCCCACGCTCATGCTAAGCCATCCTTAGCCTTTATTCTCTGTCCCTGGTTTCTCTTTTTTTTTTTTCCCCTTTATTAAGGTTTTTATTTATTTATTTAAGAGAGAGCAAGTGAGAGAGAGAGAGAGTACAGAGGGAGAATGATAGTGAGAAGCAGGCTCCCAGCTGAGCAGAGAGCCTCATGCAGGGCTCTATTCCAAGACCCCAAGATCATGACTTGAGCTGAAGGCAGACACTTAACTAACTGGGCCATCCAGGCGCCACACCCCCCAATCCCACTTGGGCTTTCTTAATCCCTGGCAGGGCTATGTCTCTGCTCCAGGTGTATCAGCTTTCTTAGCTGTCTAGTCTACATAATAGAAATAAGTTTGCCTCAAACTCCAAAATTCAGAATTTGGGTCAAATACCAAATTTCCAGAAGAGAGCATTTGATTGGCCTAGCCTGTGTCAGGTGTCCTTCTCTGGGCCAATCAGCCAAGGCCAGCTGGAACTGCTCCACAGTAGGGGCAACCTCTGGGCTGGGACGTCCCTGGAGAGAGGCAGTCACTGATGCTTGTACAGGATAAGCATCTCAAAGGCATCCCCATTCCTCTACTTCTAAGTGTCACTGTGTTGTTAAACAAAAAAAATCATCAAGTCTTCCATCCCCAACCACAGATTAACCAATAAGGAAGGAGGAAATCCCAATATTTTCTAGAACCATGTTTTCCAAAGTGGGGCACAAATATTCCAGGCAAATAAATCCTCTGGAGTAAAAGAAAAAATACAATATATTTTTATATATTTATACATAAATATATATTTATTTTTAATAAATATATTATATTTATTAAGTATATATGAAATATATAAATATAAATTAAATATAAAATAAATATAAAATTAAATATATATAAATATATATTAAATAAATTATTATTTAAATATTTTATTTTTAAAGATTTTATTTATTCATCTGAGAGAGAGAATGTGAGCAAGTAGGAGGAGAAGCAGAGGGAGAGGGAGAAGCATCTCTCCCCTGAAAAGGTAGCTAGCTCACTGCGGGGCTTGATCCCAGGACCCTGGGATCATGACCCGAGCTGAAGGCAGACGTTCAACTGATTGAGCCACCCAGGTGCCCCATTTGGATATTTTTCCATATACTAAAATACTAGGACTATAGCATATTTTTTGTCTAATAAATAAATCAGACATTTCAAACAAATCACATGTATTACCTTTGTAAACCCTCACAACCATTCTGTAAGGATAAGTGCTATGATTATTCCTTGTTTACAGATATGAAACAGATTCAGAGGTTAAGCAATTTGTCCAAAGTTTGTAGTACTGTCAGAGTTAGAACTGGAACTCAAGCAAGCTAACTCTTAGAAGCCTGGCTTGTACCCACTATGCCTCGTAAGTATGTTTGGAAAAAGAGAGCTAGGAAGAGAGAGACAGAGAGAGTAGGACAGGGTAGAGGTGCTTATAAACATTTTAATTATGTATTTGCATGTATCAAAAGGTTCGGTAAAACACCACGCAAGAAAGCAGATAATATGTAAATCAAAAAACTGAAGCCTGTAATTTTTGTCAACATAGAAAAATTTTCCTTCAAAAAGCAACAGATCTAGGTCTGAAGCCCAAATCTTCTATTGTGAGGCTTTCAACAAATCACCTAACTGCTCTGAGGTTCAGTTTGTCAATGCAGAATAAGAATAATACACATTTCCTTGATGTTGTGAACAATAAAACCTATGTCTGATTGAATAATGATATTATTACTGTTATTTCAGGGCTAACTAGTCATCAGCAAATCCGCTTTTGCACTTCTTGTGGGGCCAGAAGCCTCCGAGGACAAGGGGATTCTTATTTATCTTCCTATTTCTTACATACTTACAGGATTTTTCACTTGGGAGAGGTTTGGGGTGAGCTTCAACAAATACTGAGGTGAATACCTTCCTATGTATTTATCAACAATGCTCTTGGTTTTTTCTCTACTTAATAGTAAGATTATTTAGGTAAAGAGTTATATTTATTATAGTAAAATAGTATTATAAAACATAAAACATCTACACATCAACATATGTTTATGGATGCATGAGTAAATCAATGAATGAATAAAATGGTTGGATGGATGGATGGATGGATGGAAGGAAGGAAGGAAAGGAAGGAAGGAAGGATAAAAGAATAGAAGCAAAGACAACAGGCAGACTCAGTGAATATTTCTCATTCACGGATTCCCCATTTAAGTACTTCAGAGAAACAGGATTTCTCATCTCCACTTCCAACCACAAAATGGATGTTCAGCCATTAAGACGAGTCACTACAACAGATATTTCCTCTAGAGATCAAAATATTTTGCTTTATCCATATAATAGCAGCTGAGGTTTGTGCATCAATTGACTCAGAACATACTTGTCTGAATGCTACTATGAATTTGTTAATATTTTGGACTCGTGTAAATGTCAACAGTCACATTAGAATTAAATGGATTCAAAAATAGTTTTACAGTAGTGATACACTATTCATTCCGTCTACAGACAGCTTCTCTAACATTTGGCATGACACGTTAACCTGACCTTGTCCATTCCCCTTTCCCCGTTAGGAGCGATACATTCAGAGCGATCTGCTCTCCCGGCGCAGATGCTCATTCCTCAGGAATCCACCAGTCATCTGGTTTATCTTGATCTCACAACTTGTGAGGGCATAAATGCCTGTTAAGATACGGCTCTTTCAGCTCTAAGGAAAGAGAAACCACTGGGTTCTCAGAGAAACATTTCACACAGTGACTGGTGCAAATGTGATGGAAGCCCAAAAGCCCGAGAACGTCATAGTATTCTTTACTTCAGAGTGTTTTAAGAAACTATTGTTCTAAGTTTGATGAGATTACAAGCATGAATGGTAGAGAAGGGGAGTTTAAGGAAAAAAGAGCATCTAAGAGAAAATGGTGTTAAATTCACATTTTATTTGTGGAAGTTGTTGTTTTGGGTTAATCCCATCAAAAAGCCATCAAAAAGCACATCAAGTTGTCTTGTCATGTTAATGACAGGTCTAGCAACTGGACACAACCAGAGAATTCCTACGTGGCACCTTTTCCTCAGGCTTGTCTTGTCTACGCTACAAGAGAGGACTTTTGCTTTACAGTCTTGAGGAAGGAAAGAAAGAGAAAAAAAACACAAACAAACCTCACCAAAGATGTTGATACAGCAGGTGTAAATCCCATGCCATCTGGTTATCTTGCTAACGGTTCTCACCTCTGTCACACCAGGATTTACAAAGCAATTTTTAGCATAAAGTCACTTCAGCCTTCACTACCCGCTGTTTGGCATCTCACATGGTCCTTTAACATCCCAAAGGCCATGTTGTTGTGAGTGGATGGCAGTATCCAGGGCTGTCATGTCAGGAAGAAGATACACACAGCACAGACAGGAAGCTAGATCGGAGACTAAACATGGCGAGAGCTTACCACCTCTTCCTTACTCAGAATTAATATCATCAGCCATCTTTGAACACAAATCAACTCTTTCTTAACATGTGTATATGCAATAAACCTGATCAGCTTATGAATTCCTGTCTAATTAATATTTATCATGAAGTGTCCATGAACTAGTCTTCTAACCTTATTTATAATAGGGTAATTTCTCCAGTGCATTTGAATTTCTAATGATTTTATAGTGATACCAGCAACTGCATGGTAATTACACTAATTCCCAGCTTTTCACGCTGTTGGTAACTAGATTAATAATTAAAGCTACAGATAATTCATGTCCAGTCTCTTATTTCTAACTTGTCAATTCCTAGTTTTCCAACTACTTTCTAAGAGGATTCTAATTCCTCTTGCCTCAGAGAGATACTGAGTTGTTCTGTAGAGAAGCCAACGGACAGGAAATGGCAAAAAAATGTCACAGAATGCGCGGACGATAAGTCCCCTTTCAAATGACGGTGACCTGTGTTGCTTAGGAGTTGTAGGGATTCCTAAGAGAAATTCCTAATTGTCATCTACCATGAAACAATTTTTCCTTCTTATTGGCATGAAATAAATAGTGACTGCTCTTAAGCAAAGCAGCCCCAGGTTGCTGCCACTTTCTTATAAATTATCTGCATAAGTGAATTACAGGAGTATAAATAATAAATGCAGTTTCTATACTTCAGTACCCTTATTTAGGCTTTGAACATGTAGAATTCCCTTGTCTATTCTGGGAGAATATTTCTGATTTTTATCCCAAATGAACAATAGAAAGTAAACAATTTATTTATAAGAGAAGAGATTTTAATGCAATTTTACTATGGGTCAATAATTTAAAAAGTCACGAAAAAAAAGAAAAGCCTTACATTGGGGAAGGTATGTGTTATGGCAAGTGCTGTGAAGTGTAAACCTGGCGACTCATAGACCTGTACCCCTAGGGCTAATAATACAATATATGTTAATAAGAACATCAAAAAAATATTTTAAAAAACCTTGAAATTTTAAAAAAAAAGGTAACATCAGCTATTGTGACCTTCAGTAAATAGCTGTGAAGTAGCTCTTACAGATCACGTTGCTGGCTACAGGAGAAACACGACCCAAAGCCAAAGAGAACATATTTGGTGTGAGTCCCAACTCCATGACCTCCACATCACCAAATGAGGAATGTCTTTCTAGCCCAGGACTCTTTAGAGACTCCTGAAGTGTCCCCTCACAAGAAGACGGCAGAAAGCAGTGTGGGAAAGATAAAACTGGGGGCACACTATATCTCTTGATGATTAAAAAAATGCATGGCACACTATAACTGCTGTGTCTTTGTACCTTGATATCTTCTTTTTATTGTGACTTAAAAGATAAAAGCATCATCTCACTCAGAAATCTGAGACATACTCAAACGAGTTTTGCAGAAACTAATATATGCAACTAATGGTTTCCATCGGCACCTAATTCATGTCATATAATCTAATTTCAAAATCTGAAGAGTCTGTTTTTGGTGAGGTTCTTTATGAATTCCTAGATCTAAACTAACGTCAAGTTCAAGGTTACATTTGCCTTTCATGTCATACCTGGGAGGTTAGAAGTCATGAGATAAAACAATGATTGCTGCTATGCTTGGGACTCTAGCCCCTTTATTTCAAGGGCAACACTGAAAGGGCAACCCTCTTACATCCAGGACTTAGAAAAAAAGGAAAGATAAGAGTTTTAGGAGACATTAAATATATAAAAATCTGTTCAAGACCAGGAAGGCCACCAAACAAGGGCATCAATCTGAGTGAAGATCATCTTGAGAAGGACTCTTTAGTCGTGAATGGAAGAAAAATAAAGTGATGTCCTCAGTGGAGAGGTAATATTTTGGTTCTCACACTACAAAACATATTCTAATGTTTAGGACAAGAAACTGGCTAGGAGAAAGGAAGAGTGAGGGCAGAAATAGGTAACAGGGAAATCATTAGGGACTCCACAAAATGGAAGAGAGAGGCTAGGATTTTGCTATTCAGAGTGTGGTCCATGGGCCAGCAGCATCAGCTTCATGAGAGAGATTATTGAAAATGCCGAGTCCCAGGCTCCAACCGAAACCCACTGATTCAGAATCTGAATTTTAGCAGTCCCCAGTTGATTCACTTGCCATCAAACTCTCAGAAGCCCTGGACTAGCAAATACCTGATTTGGGCATTTAGTTGAACTCTGGGGGGATTTCTGCTCACAAGGACTTTAGGCATTGCTGCTCTGTTGTCTGTTGTGTTTCCATAAACAATGGCCTTGGATATTAAAACTAAACCACGGGGCACCTGGGTGGCTCAGAGGGTTAAGCCTCTGCCTTTGGCTCAGGTCATGATCCCGGGGTCCTGGGATCGAACCCCACATCGGGCTCTCTGCTCAACGGGGGAGTCTGCTTCCCCCTCTCTCTCTGCCTGCCTCTCTGCTTGTGATTTCTCTGTCAAATAAATAAATAAAATCTTAAAAGAAAAAAAAAGACAAAAAAACAAAAAACTAAACCACTAACTCTGCTGCATCTGATCTGAAATGTCAGAAGCCCTTGGCTTAGATAGTGACCTTTCACTAAGGACTCTGTCCCTTTGTACTACAACCATTTAGAGAACGGCACCTGGGGGCTGGTTCAGGCTGCACCATAACAGAAGGAGCCATGGCCCAGGACTCAGGCATTGAGGATCTAATTCTACTTCTTCAGAGTTCTATGATTTTAAGAAGACTACTTTCTCTCCAAGCCACACTTTGTGAACTCTCAAACTGTAGCGCTGAGTAACAGCTGGGTGGCTCAGGGCTGAAGTTTCCTTTCCAGCCTCCTGCTTCACCCATCATTTATAAGCAAGGAGTGTGGACTCAAGGCATTCAGGTACTGGCTGGGTGAGAGCTGAGCTCCTTGGCATCTCCAGAATGGAAGCTTCCTGACCCTTAAATTGTCACTCAACCAGTTCCTCTCCATACTTTTAACCAAAAGAATCTTCTAGCAGATGATTTCTAAGAAGAGCCATCACACTGTTTAGCATCTAAGGAGAACTCCATAAATACAGGCTCTTAGGACTAGGAATATTATTTTTACTATTACTATGATTATGATTATTTTGCCATTATGTGCCTTCTCTGTTAGAGTATGGCTCTGGTAAGGAATATGGTGGATGAACAGACTATGAAGGTGTCTTCAGTAATCAGCATAAACATTTCCAGTCCCTGAGGAGAGACCAAGAAGAAATGGGAAGAAGTGAATGAAGATAATGCAGAATGGTGAAGACAGAGAAAGGCAAGTGCATGTCTCCTAGGGACACAGGGTGGGCCATGGGCACCACAAACCACGTGACTGATAAGCCCTGGTGTCACAGCTTCAGCTGTTTTGTGACCTACTTCACACTGTTCATCAAATTACAACTCCCTAAGTCAGTAAGGGCTGGGAAGCACGGCTGATATCAGCTGCTGTGGTTGGAGTTCGCTCTCATTTGTCAGTGCCTACACCTCTCTGGTTGGCACCCAGGGCATACTGGTTTTTAGATGCTTAGACCTCTAGAATCAAAGTTTCTAGTGATTTCTCAAAATGCCTTTATAAGTGACCAACTCTAAAAAAAAGGATTCTTTTAGTCATCTCATGAATGTGTGCATACATTCAACTAATATTCACTGACTACTTGTTACACCAACCAGCCTTGTGCTGCTTGTTAAATGCTTATTAAATTATTTTCATATGTGTGGACATTCACTTTCCCTTGAGCACTCAGGTGCAGAGCCAACAGTGATTTGGGCTCTGTCTTCAAGGAGTTCACAGGCCAATGTGTCAGGGCAGTGGATGTAAATTGTGAATATCTTAGCATTAGGTAAATTTGAATCAATGAGAATCCTGTTTTCAGCATCTAAATCTGACACACGAGCCCTGACCATTTTCTTGCACGATCTAGCATGAAGGAAGGCATGCTTTGTTCACTTCTTCATAACCGTGTGCATGGTATGGCTTCTTCAGTGCTAACGTGTCACATCCGGGGCAGTTTCTTTCCGTTTTCATCTACAGTCCTACTTGATTTCCACAGTCGCCCCAACCTATGTGCTCTAAAAAAAATCAGAAGAGAAATACAGGAAGTCATCAACAGTTCTCCAGTTGCATGATATTAGAAAAGATTCATCTTTGGAACATGTTTCATCCAACAGCTTAGTCAATGGAGAGGTCCTGCCTTTGTTATCAGCAAATATCTAAGTGTAAAAACACTTAGCGATCACTCAGTCAGGATCTTAAATCAGGCCAACATTTCTAAAACTCATCATAAACAAGATGTTCCAACTGTTATTTTACATTTGTTTTAAAAATAAACTTATTTTTATACTTCCTTACTATGTGTAGTTCTAACCATTGATTCTTTCTGATACATTGCCTCCTTTTTTTTCTCATAGCAAAACCCTCTTTTCTTGTAGAAAATATGTTTCTCATCCCAGTGCTTATCAGTAGACAGCTGACCCCGACCTCCTACTGCAGGAACCATCCCCTAAATGAGGATGATTCAGTTAAAACCAACAGCCATTAAGCAACAGGTGTCTGGTTCATTAGCATCTCTAGCATTAGGGACTACAAGAGCTTGGAGTTGTTGAAGGCCACCTTTGACACCACAAGGATTCTACGTTACATGGGATCAACACTGAAGGAAGTAGACCCAAGAGATACAAGGAAAGGACAACTGTTCATGAAATTAATTGAACCTGTGGCTCCAGCAGAATGCCAGACTGGGTTCTCAGAGAGTAGACAATGAGATAGAGTTTGGGATAAAATATTTTTATCAATTATCAAACCTTATAAAAGGAAAGAAGCAGGAGGACGACTGGGAAGCAAAAGAAGTCCAACTGTGATATGATCCAAAAATGCCCTGGATATTCTGGTGGGAAGCTCTAGAAGGACTGCCCACCCGAACTCTCTAGTGTTGAGCAGAAAGGGCTGACCTTTTATTCCTACCTGATGAGTCACCAGATGTGGGCTGCTGCAGACAGGGTGAGACTATGTGCAACTGGCTTTCTATAGTTGAGGAGACTGTAAGGGAGCTAAGACCTGGAGGCTCACTGACCCCATACCCTCAGTGAGGCCACAGGTCTTTCTGGGTGGTGCATCTCCCTGACAACCATACAGCTCAACCAGAGGTCAACTAATCATCCCAGTGATGTGGGGCCAGTAATCTCCCTATTTTCTTCAAACCAGTTTGAGCTCAGTTATTTAACCTGCATTCACGAGACTCTGTTTCCCTTCAAAGTTAACATTTCTTTGGGAAGTCAGGACTCCAGAAAATATACATTACTGAAGTAGATTGAGGAGCCCGAAATAAACCTATACCTCCAATACCATGGCAATCATGTCTGCTAGTCAAGCCCCGCACTTGCAATATTCTCTTGGCTCATACACTTCAAGTGCCCAGATAGCCAAGATGGGATATGTTTGTTTTATTGGACTGAGGGTTTTGTGATTAAAACTGACTGGGGAGAAAAGACCTGTATGTCACAAAACAAATAAATCCATCATATTTTCATTTGAATAAACTTCACTGTGATGGGAAGACTTCTCAGTTTTGCCTCTGGTCAGAAAGATCCTCTCTAACACATTTATCTCTCAGTAATTCCCATCCTCTCAAGAAAAGAATAGTTTGTTTCTCCAAGAACAGTGATTTATATATTAATAATGCCCTCTTTGTTCCCGCAAATGACCAAGTTTGCAGGAGTAAGCATGAGAGCAAAATCAAACCTACACTCCAGGCTCTTACTGGGGAGCAGTGCTTATTAAATTATTTTCATACATGCTGAAGTTCATTTTCACTCGGGTAGTCTGTTAAGCTTCTGAACTTACAGCAGTATTTCAATTTATACCAATGTAGCATAAAATTTGTAATTCCAACACCCCGATGACAATGATGCGAGTACACATACACACATCATTTTCATGTGTGTATCATACATAAAAAGATCAAATAGCATATGTTAATCATCATGTTTAAGTGTGTATATGAGAGATACAGAGAGGGAGGGAGAGAGAAAAAGAGAGGGAAAGGGAGAGAGACAGAGAAAGAAGGAAACCACAAAGATTCCACAAAGACTCTAATGTATGTCATGGTCTAAAATTAAGTAACAAATGAAACAGGGCATAAGAAGCCCTGTTCAGCACCATTAGGTACCTGAAACAAACTTGATCTCACTTGCCTTTACAACACTTCTTGCTGTAATAAATTATGTTTATAAACTTCTCTGGATGGACTCTTTTGTAGAGTTTCTTACATTCCAACTCAGCTGACAGAATCCAATACTTGGGTTATCAATTTTCTAAGGGTAATTTAAGGGAGCAATAACATTACATATGCTGTAGGTCTTGCACTGAAACTTACTCAATAAGTATAAAAAACACAAACAGACCACTTCTCACCTCCGGAGTGTGGCGGTGGGCCACAGAGCAGGACGACTCCCTGGCCTTCACGCACAGACACCGTACTCCTCATTTTGGTTTTAAAATTTTCAAGATCTGATTTGAAAACAAAACAAAGTGGAATTTCAGAAAGGACAATACAAATTCAAATCTTCACACAAAGACAATCCATTCTTTTGCAGGATAATTTTTATAACCCTTTCTCAGGAATCTCAAGAGGAGAACATTTGCTTGGAGAAGGAAAATTAGGATTTTGATTTCATTATTAAGGCTTCTTAGTAATTTAGCAATATGATAAAACGATATACCCATTAATCCTGTGGTGCTGGAACAGTGTCAGAAATGGCCTGGGCTATCCCAAAGGATGAAGCATAGTGGAAAGAAATAACCACACAGTAAGACTCAAAGAAGGACATGAAATATCTTGAACCAAAAATATACATAAAACTATATCCACATTTGCCACAGTGATTCATCACCCCTTGGAGATGTGTAACTTTACCTTTTAACGAAAGCCAGCGATTCATGAATTTCTCTCACCCAATTTTTTTTATCATAAGTAGCCTAAATAAATTTTATTATACCTAGAAATATTGTTGTTATTCACAAAAAGAAGTGAAAACATTCAGATTCTGGTTACAAGTCCTATCTGTCCCATGTCTGGAAGGGTTCCATACAGGACGTGTATCACTGAAAATCACCACCCCGGTAGACTTCAAAGGATCACAGTAAATTAGATCCTCCTATTCCTTTACGTATGCAGCTGTGAAAAAATGAAAATCATTTTTACAATTGTCCAAAGACTTTTTTCCCCCATGTTTTTAAAAAAGCAATCAAAGCAAATGCTATTTTGATCAGCAGTGATTATTTTTTCAAATTGTTAAATTTCTTCCAGCCACAGTCCAGGACAACAAATTCTGATTCTCATTCTCCAGCATAAATTACAGAAGGGAGAAAATTATGTTGGTTCATTCGGTACAAAGCTTAAGCCTTTGGGGAAAGAGGAAGAAAAAAAAAATCTGTTTCTTTGAACCCAAAACTTGTGAATTCTGCCGTTAATATACTCAGTGGTGTCACTTTCTGTATCAGAACGATTGCACTGTCAATTCATGAAAGAATACACTCATTTCATAGCTCTTAAGGGTTCATATTAATTGACTGTGTGGTAAGGCAATGTGTCTACTTCAGAACACAACTAGGAAAATTTCAACCCTGCCTTGAAAATGTAAAAAGTCAAATAATTATCTTCAAACTGATAAAACTACAGACTGTAGACAGCTATGAATATTCTAAGCACCTTAAATCAGCCTATCAGAGGGAAATAAGAAGGTCTACTTGTTTCACTTTAATGTTACTGAAAAGCAGCATTAAATTACTAGGTTATAAGCGCGGAATAAAGCTATTCAGCAAAACTCGCTATATGTGCCCATAAAAGAAGAAAAAAAAATGTGTTTCTGCACTTTCTTAACAAAAAGTTTCCCTACAAAAACGATAGGGTAACACGGTATTATATTATCTTAAATGTGTAACTAAAATGCAACATAGTGAAAATATTAAGGTTCCTGATATGTGCCTGAGCTGGAACTGCAAAACTTGACCATCCAAATGTTTTCCATTATCTAAATGGGGAAGTGCATCATATCAGAACATAGTCTGTACATGGAAAAATAATATCAAATGACAATTTTTGGCAACCAAGTATGTGTCATCATTGCTGATTTCTTACCCAATTCTTGTTTTATTCTGTTACATAAATTCACACCATGGAAGTGATTCATCACTGATTTTAGCTCGAATATGCAAAAAAAGGATAAAAGAGTTCTATGGAAACTAATAATGTCTCTTCTCCCCTAGAGGTAAAAAAAAATCCCTTTTGTTTAAAGCACTAATGGGGCCTAGAACAGACCTGCTAATTGAGCTAGACACTTGCATTGATACTGCCTCTAATGCTATACATGGGCAAAGAATTTTATTTTTTGGATACCTGTAGCCAGTTTGTGGAGCAGACATGAGGGAAAGCACAGCAAAATACCTATACTGGCTTCAACATGTTTTCCAGGGCTTTCTTGCTAGCAAATCACGGTGACTACCATGAATTTTTGTTTTCTTTAATACCCAATCCCCTGAATTCTTAGTTCATGTTACTCCAAGCATTGTATAGGACCAACTGTGCCATTATTACCTAGATTCCTATTACGAAAGCAGATACTTGGGAAATCACTTAAAACTAGTAAGTTAGAATGGGATCTGCATTTTTTTTTTTAAGATTTTTATTTATTTGACAGACAGATCACAAGTAGGCAGAGAGGCAGGCAGAGAGAGAGAGGAGGAGGAGGAGGCAGGCTCCCTGCTGAGCAGAGAGCCCGATGTGAGGCTCGATCCCAGGACCCTGGGATCATGACCTGAGCCGAAGGCAGAGGCTTTAACCACTGAGCCACCCAGGCACCCCTGGGATCTGCATTTTTAAGAAGCTCACTAGCTAAAGTCTAAGCACACAAAATAGAACTTTGTGGCTTCCTACTAAGATATATCAAGTTCAACCCAGATTAAGTATCTTAAAACATTTCATTGTGGAACGTATGAAAATGCCCATGAGGTAAAGAATCTTTGGAACATCCATTTAGCAGCAAGGATGAGAAGTGAAGTAGTCATTTATTGAACAACTATCCACTGAAGACTTCAGCCCGCTGCATGCATGTTCTGAAATATAAGTCACTGGAGCGTCCTTTCAAGGAGAGCCCTGTCTGGTTAGAGATGGACTTGATACCAACAGTGAGAACCTGCTCTTTGCAGAGGTAAGTACACAGAGGAACAAACACTCAACCTAGAGATGGACGAGATGTGTTGAAAGAGCAGCAGTTGGCCAGTCAGATAGAGGGTGGGGCGGGGGATGGAGAGGGAGATTCTGTTCAGACACAGGGATCAACCAAGGAAAAAACTGATGCATAAGAACATCTACTTCAAAACATAGCAAGATTTCCTCCCTTTTGGGGGAAAACTGAAGACCACAGAGATAAAGGTAGCCTAAGTGTGTAAAAAGTTTTAGGTAACTGAATGACCTACTTGAAGGTTATATGTGTCACCCAAACTCAAGTGAAGGCTGTGTAGAATCCATGCTTGGCAAGAACTATATTAGAACAACCTCTCCTTGTGAGTCAAAATAAGTAAAAATTAAATCCAGGAATTACTAGATAGAAACTTCTCAGAAATCTAGTTTTGTCTCCTTTTCAATTCTTGTAAACTCTGAAATTATTCTGGAACTTCTACTTAGCTTGACTTGAAACACAAACCAAAATGATAAAAAAGCATGTATAAAGAAGTACAGTTACAGGGGTGCCTGGGTGGCTCAGAGGGTTAAGCCTCTGCCTTCGGCTAAGGTCATGATCCCAGGGTCCTGGGATAGAGCCCCACATGGGGCTCTCTGCTCAGTGGGGAGCCTGCTTCCTCCTCTCTCTCTGCCTGTCTCTTTGCCTACTTGTGATCTTTGTCTGTCAAATAAATAAATAAAATATTAAAACAACAACAACAACAAAAGTACAGTTACCATCATATCTGATGGTATAGGACTGAAGGCTTTTCCCTAATGTCAGGAATATGACAAGGATATCCATTCTTACCTAACAGTCTTAGTATTGTACTAAAATGTACTGCAATAATGAAAGAACAAGAAATAAAAAGGATACAGTTTGGAGAGGAAGAAACAAACTACCCCTATTTGCAGATGACACGTCTAAATGGAAAATGAGAAGGAAACTATCAAAAACAAAACAAAATGAAACCACAACTTCTCAGTATAAGTAAGTGAGTTAAATAACATAGAAGATACAATTTCTAGACACTAACACTGAACATGTAGAAACCAAAATTAGAAATGCAGAACTGCTTACAATCATTAAAAAAAAAAAGAAATATTTAGGTATACAGAGAATAAAACATATGCCAAGAGTGACAAGATACTGACAGAAAACAATCAAATTTAAGCAAATGGAGAGCCATACTGTGTTTGTGGACCGGAAGACTCAACATAGTAGGAACTCTCTGCAGACTGATATCTAGGTTTAATGCAACTACTAACCAAAATTCTAGAACATTAAAAAAATTTGTTCTACCTTTATTTTTTGTATGTAAAAGCGCAGACCTTTAGAATAGCTAAGACCATCTTTACTAAGAAGACTAAAGTGGAAATAATCACTCTACTTAATACTAAAGCTTATTTTATAGATACAATGATCAAGCCAGTGTGGTATTGGTGAAGGGCTAGATACATAGATCCATGGAAGAAAATAGCCTAGAAATAAACTCATGTAAATATGCTCAACTTAGGGGCACCTGGGTGGCTCAGTGGGTTAAGCCGCTGCCTTCGGCTCAGGTCATGATCTCAGAGTCCTGGGATCGAGCCCCGCATCGGGCTCTCTGCTCGGCAGGGAGCCTGCTTCCTCCTCTCTCTGCCTGCCTCTCTGCCTGCTTGTGATCTCTCTGTCAAATAAATAAATACAATCTTTAAAAAAAAAAATATGCTCAACTTAAATTTTTAAATTTAATTAAATTTTTATTTAAATTCAATTAACATATAATGTATTATTAGTTGTAGAGGTGGAGTTTAGTGATTCATCAGTTGCATATAAGACCCAGAGCTCATTATATCATGTGCCCTCCTTAATACCCATCACCCAGTTACCCCATGCCCCCAACCGCTCCTCCAGCAAAGAAAAGAGAGAAAAAGACCTAAACCTCACTCATATATAGAAATGAACTCAAAATGAATCAGAACCTTAAATATAAAAGAAAAAAAACTATAGAACTTTCAGAGAAATATAAAGGAGAGCATCTTTGGGATCTAGGGCGAAGCAAAGAGTGTTTGATAACAAAAGATTGGACAACAAGTACCTGAATCATTAAGAGAAGACTAATAAACTGGACTTGATCAGAATTAAAAACTTTTGCCTTATGAAAGCTCATGTGAAGAGAATGAAAAGACCAGCTGCACATTGGGAAAAAAAAAATGTTTGCAAACCACTTACCGAGTAAATGAACAGTATCTAGAATATGTTGAGTCCCCTCAAAACTCAATAATAAAAAATAAAACTATTCAGTTAGAAAATGGGCAAGCAACCTGAACAGACACTTCCCTGGAGAGGATATACAGATGGCAAATAACAATGTGAAATTTCAGCATCATTAGCCATCAGGGAAATATAAAGTAAATCTCTAATGAGATAGCACAGCATGCATATCTGAATGGCTAAGAATAATAGATGGTGACAACACTAGACCTTGCAAGGATGTGGGGAAACTGGATCATTCCTACTTTGCTGGTAGGAATGCAAAAGTGTACAGCCCCTCTAGAAAACAGCTGTGTGACGACTGTGTCACTCATTTATCCCAGAAAAAATGAAAACATACCTTCATGTAAAATTCTGTGCATGAAAGTTCACACAGCTTTATTTGCAATAACCCTGGACTGGAAATAACCCAGATGTCCTGCAATAGGTCAACGGTTAAGCTAACAGTGGGATGTAGGCATTATGGACTACTATGCAGCAATAAAAAGCAATGAACTACTGATATACCTCTCAACTTGGATGGATCTTCAGAGAATTATGCTGCATGAAAAAATAAAAAATCCTGATTGGTTACCAGCTGTATGATTCCCTTTATATAATCGTTTTTAAATTAAAAATAATTAGAAATAGAGAACACAGTGCCAGTGTTTAGAGAGGTGGGAGCAGAGGTATGGGTGGGGTTATAAAAGGGTACTGTCGGCGATATTGATGGTAGTAGTGGATACACAAACTACATATGTGATAAAACTGTATAGAGTACATGCACACGTGCACACGTGCGTGCACACATGCACACACACATGAGTACAGGTAAAACTGGGGAAATGGAATGAAAAACAAAGGAAAACTCCAGATCTCCATACTTCCTTTTCTTTTGTTTACTCTTCCTCAATTCCATCCACAGTCTAGAATGCTGTACTATGATATCCCAAAGCTTCAAGCTACACGATGGGGCCAGTATCTCCAAGGGTGGCATCAAAGGGAAGTGTGTAGAGCCAGGAAAGAAGTACACTCCTCATTCAGACCGCTTTCCCTAGGAAAATGCACATGGATCATTCCTAGCATATAAAATAGTCTGCCTTGATGGCTGTCTGTTGGTTTTCTGGATTGAGCTGGTTTTCCATGGACTTCTCACGGATGTTCTTTTTAGGCTCATCTCCCTAGGCTGTGCAGAGGTAGCCAAGACCATAAGAAATTAGTGATGGATACAAAGAAAGGACTGGGGTGACTCTGGTTTCCTGATACTCGTGTGCCCAATTTGGAATCTGATTCCACTAGCTACTGATAGCTGGTGTTGGTTTCTCCATGTAGATTAATTCAGGTAATCACCTAGCAAGCAGAATATGTGAAATGTTACTGAGTATAACTGAGGGCTAGAATAAAAGTCTACCTCTGCAGGAACTTAAAATTAGCCAAAGAAGGTCTATCATTTCCCAAATGTCAGTTTGGGACACTGTGTAAAGCCAAATTAAATGAGTTTTCTTTATACACAGTAAGTCAGAGACCTTAACATAAAGTAGGCACTGATGAGGTCTCATAAATTGGATGGGTATTACGAGTATCCTGAACATATCTGATCAAAGAATTCTGTGTAGAACATTTTATGGGAAATGCTGGCAAAGGCCATATGTTGAATTAGGTACACATATGTGCAATTGCGTAGGTCATAAATACAAAAAAGGATGACAATAAAAGACTGCAAAATAAAACAAACCATTTTTTCCCTAAGAGGATTAAAATGAAGCATAAAAGTGGCAATATGTTGGAAATTTTGACCAGCTGACTGAATGGTCCTAAAGCTTAAAAATTTAGAGCTCTGCCTCCAAATTCCTTGTTATCATTTGCAATTAGAGCATGAGGAACTATTAAAATTATTATCGCTGAAAATTGCATGTGAACTTTACTACTTGTGTAACACAATTCTACATGATGCTATGAGGTGAAGTGTTACCTTCTCAATTAAAATGCAAAATATTACCTGGTAGTGATAGTTAAATAAACGGTTAAAAGAACACAGATATAGGCAGTGTGACAGTCTTCCATGTGTCATGCTTTAAATGTCCTTAATGTTTAATGTTGAAATACTTAGTGGTTTTTAGTTACCAAATTCAATCATCACCTGAACAGTGTAAATGACAAGACTGATTTTGATAGCTTTTAGTAAAAGAAAGCTGTGCACTCCTATACAAAAGCTAAGAGAAAACTCAATGAACACATCCAGAAAGGCAATAAAAATCAAGATCGCAGTTCCATTACAGTTTTCATCCTCATCTCCACGGTACCAGGTGTTATAAATAAAAGAATCCCACACAATGATTCAGCTTCTACTACAAGTGGTAGAACTTCAATTAGCTGAAAAATCTCATTACAGCATGCACCACTATAAAAAGAAAACAAACCAACAAACTGTGTTACCATGGATGACCATGAGTTTTCTTCCGTTTTCCTGACACGCACAGAAGCCTCTGGAAGATCTCCCAAATCTGAATATTAAGACATCACTAATTGACTCTCCATCATCTTCAGTATCAGCAAGTCCAAAACATAACCATTATTTTCTGCTCTGTAGCCCAACCCCCCAATTCAGTGTCTCCTCTTATTCTGTTCCCTTTCTTATTTAAAATATCAGCCTAGTTCTCAAAACACTTAATCAACTCTGAAGTCCCTAAGGGAAAATTCTACCGTGGCAACAGGTGTGTCTTTGGGGGAAAAAAAAATGTTGCCTTATGTAAAAACAAAGGCTTGTTCAACAAAGTTCAACAGTGTTTTAGTTTTGTTTCTGCAAAAGCAGAGCCTCAGGTGATCATGTGTGGGAGATGGTCTCAGGAGGTGGGAGGGAAGGGGTGAGGAGAGTAAGAAGCTGCTACTGGAGTCCAGGAGGGCTTGACTGTACCGAAACTTCCAAGCTTACAAATGCTGTGCAGAACTGTCATTTTCCAAGATGGGAGTCTGGGGCATTTATACACAGGCTTCCAGCCGCAACAGTGGAGGGTTTTTGCTGAGGGCAGTAATTCCTCCCTACTCGTCAGACCTTTCACTGTGAACTTGCAAGACACGGTCTACCCTCCTGCAAATACCCTGCAAATAAATTAAAGTGGGCAAAGGGGATGTCACACTGGGTCCCCAAAATGTCTATTGCAAATAGATTTCTTATTTTAAACCTGGCCTTTCAAGAGGTTTTAAAACAGGTGTACTCTTAGTTTCTGAGCAGACTTATGTATTCCGTTTTTTTTTTTTTTTTTTTTAAGATTTATTTATTTATTTGAGAGAGAGAGTGAGCATGAGCAGGAGGGGCAGAGGAAGAATCAGACTCCCTGCTCAGCGGGGAGCCCAATGCCAGGTTCCATCTGGCACTCCAGGGTCATGACCTGAGCTCAAGGCAGATGTTTAACCACTGAGTCACCCAGGCCCCCCAAGTATTCAGTATTTTCTAAGCCTACTTAGCATATAGGGAAGCACCTAATAAGATCTTAACATCTTCAGGAAAGGCTTCGTGTTGTTTTTTTTTTTTTTTAAGATTTTATTTATTTATTTGACAGACAAAGATCACAAGTAGGCAGAGAGGCAGGCAGAGAGAGAGGAGGAAGCCGGCTTCCTGCTGAGCAGAGAGCCCCATGCGAGGCTCCATCCCAGGACCCTGGGATCATGACCTGAGCCGAAGGCAGAGGCTTAACCCACTGAGCCACCCACACGCTTTTTTTTTTTTTTTTAATATTTTATTTATTCATTTGACAGAGAGCGATCACAAGTAGGCAGAGAGGCAGACAGAGAGAGAGAGAGAGAGGAGAAAGCAGGCTCCCTGCCAAGCAGAGAGCCCGATGCGGGACTCGATCCCAGGACCCTAGGATCATGACCTGAGCTGAAGGCAGAGGCTTAACCCACTGAGCCACCCACACGCTTTTTTTTTTTTTTTAATATTTTATTTATTCATTTGACAGAGAGAGATCACAAGTAGGCAGAGAGGCAGACAGAGAGAGAGAGAGAGAGGAGAAAGCAGGCTCCCTGCCAAGCAGAGAGCCCGATGCGGGACTCGATCCCAGGACCCTGAGATCATGACCTGAGCCGAAGGCAGAGGCTTATTAACCCACTGAGCCACCCAGGTGCCCCCCACACACACTTTTTTAATAGAACTTGGGAATTCTGGCATAGAGGGTGAGTGCCCAGCCCATAAACATAGTCTATAAGACCCTTCCACACAGGTATCCTACAGTTCAGCTTCCCCCTGTCTCCCATCATTGCATCGCTCTGGCACCCCCAACTGTCAACCACATACCCTGTAAGAGTAACAGACTATCTGGATTTCCCTGAGCACAAAATGCTGGTGTAGACATGCAAAGTGTGTTCCCATTTCTTCATGGGTATAGCATACTTTTATTCATCTTCAAAACCAGCTTCAGGCACATAATTCTTTCTTGAAACCCCTGAAATTGCCTCCAGCCTTTCACCCCTGAAGCTCCCATACTTCTGTATTTGTTCATTTTGTTCTCCAGTTTTGGGGGCTGCACTAAGATTAGAGCAATATCATTTTCACCTTTAATATCTCTAGATAACAGCGTATTTCATGGCATTGTGTGGGTCATTGATAGAAGTTTAAACTGAATTAGACCATCTTTTAATCATGGCATTTTCTGGAATTTCCATGGCGATTCTCCCTACCCAGTCAAACCCTCTGTGTGTGCCTGTGTTGCAGATTTCTGAACTTTCTATCATGGTGGCCTAGGAAAAGAACACAGGAGTAAGAACACCAGAAATCTCGCCTTTGCTTTATCACAATCAACACCACCGGACTAAAGGAGTATCACTTGATAGCTCTGTGTCTCTCAGCTTTCCACCTGAAAATTGGGGACAACACCTGCCCTTTGAAATTCACAGGGTTTTTTAAGAAAAGGATCTCTAGCATCATACATGTGCAAGTCCTGTGAAAAAAGGAAAAAAAATGGGGCACGTGGGTAGCTCAGTTGGTTAAGCATCTGCCTTTGGCTTAGGTCATGATCCCAGGGTGCTGGGATTGAACCAGGGAGTCTGCTTCTCCCTCTCCCTCTGTGGCTCCCCCTGCTTGTGGCACTCTCTCTGTGTCAAATAAATAAAATCTTTAAAAAATGCAAAAATTCATAAAAGTGCACACTAGTTGTTATTCCTTCTGAGTGTTTGCCTTTCACCTGTCCCTACTTAAGTCTCTCTCATCGGTCCTCTACGCTTTCAAACATGCACAGATTACCCCACAAAAACATCATCCAATGACCCTCATACTTGACTCCTGAACATCTCCCCACCCCCCATCCTAACCATCTCTCTTTCCTCCAAGTTTTACTTGGGTGGAACTCAGGTCTTTGTTCTCTGGAATTAGACAAACCCAGGTACAAATCCCTCCTTTGAGACTCTGGTTGCGGTACAGTACTTCACTTGCTGATTCACACTTTCATCATCTGTACATTGAGGGTAATAACAGCAATTATTTCTGCTATATTTCTGCAATATATTTCTGCTATATAATGAATCTACATTCATTCCTTTGTGAGCAAGAAATAAGAGCACTCATGCCAATTGCTTAACAAACTAATTTAGAGGTGTTCAATAAATAAAAGAAGCTATCATTTCTTTACATTTTTTTCAGGAACCTCTACCCTTCTGTCTGTACCGGTGACATGTCTACCAAAATATTGTTTCAAAATGGGCATTTTCTGCTTGCCTTCCAGACATTTTTTGGCTGTCCAATTGCCACCTCATATTTGACATTTCATTTTCTGATGCTCATAATGCCCCTTACAAAAGCCAGTTCCTCTTCCAACTTCCATCTTCCTATCATTGTTCTCTATGACTTCCATATGCAATCTGTCACTTCTCTTTCCTATGTCTTTTCAATTCATTCTATTCAATCATGCTCATTGTTCTACAAAGCCTAACCCTCTCTCTTGCCATTTCTATTTTTTCACTGGCACCATTTGAATTTTGCCGGAATTATGAATGTTCAATTATCTATAGTAGTAAGCATATGGACTCCAGTAGCTTGTCTGTGTTTTATACCTCAGCATCCCCAATACTATAAGAATATAATTTATCAACATTGACTAAATGGATATAGGAAGAAATTAAGGGATGAAGAGATTTGCTAGGCTCTCTGATAGAAATTTTCTGAAATTTATCTCACTTAATTTTCAAAAGAGCTCTATTATAAAGACATTATTTTTCCATTTTCCAAAAAGCTGTGGCTCAAATCTATTATGGACTTTGACAAAGGTTTTGTCATTATTGATGAGGAAAGTTCCATTGACTTTGGTCCAGTTCTTTTTAACTTCATGTGTGCAGTAAGCCCAGCCAACTTTCAGGCATTTCTTCTCAGCTGTGGTGTCTTCCCTCCCACCCAAACGACCTGTCCTGTACCCAGGACAGGTTTTCTTCATAAAACACACCCCCAATTTTCAATACCTGCTCAAAAATCTACATTCATTCCTTATTGTCTAGATGATAAAGTCTACATTCCTTATCCTAATATTCAGTTATTGATTCAAAAGACATGTATGTATATGGATGTGAAGTATGTGTCTATGTCTCAGGTACTGGGATAATCGAGCACAGACTATCACTTGGGCCATTTCTGCTTCTCAAACTTGAGCCCCATCCTCTACTTTCAACTTATAGTATGTTTATGTATCTCAAGGTCTACTTAGAAATGTTCAATCCTATGTGAAGGAAGCATAGTCTAAGAATTCTGAACTATTATGGTAATTGTGTTGTAGATCTGTCTGTCCAAGAGGCCTAGGGCAGAGGGCTGGGACCTCCTCCATCTCTTCTTGTGGCTTTCCACAGACCTCATAGTGCACCTATCCAGGACAAATGGCTTCAATTTAGGCGACATGATCCCTCTATAAAAGGTACTGTCAGCTGTCCAGAGCAAATGGAATGCTTATGCCTAGTATCTATTTTCCACCATGTCCTTCTGCTTCCTTTTATTGTATTTCTTAACAAAACCAATTGCTTGGCTTAGACATTTTGTTGCTGTTGAAATTAAGTTAATAGAGAAATACCAAAGAAAGTTGATGAAATAGGTATATGGAAAGAAGAAAGGAGCTAATGTTTATATACAAATAAAACTTAAAGACTTTTGGAAGACTCGATGAAGAAAATTTACCTTTTTCCAAAAAACTGACACCAAAATAGATGGAATAGATGGAGTGAGAAAACTATAAAATCTTGAAAATACAAAATAAAAATCTTTAGGCTATTTCTGTACCCAGGATGCTTCAGAAGTATTTTTTTTCAGAAATATTTTTAAAAAAATTATTACTCAAATTAAAAAAAAAACTATAACTGGAAGTCTCAAAAGATTCATATGGGGGTGATTTATCAATAATAAGGTGAACTACTAACATTCAACTTTTAATCAAAGAAGAGTTTTTGACACTGCATTAAAAATTAGAAAATAAAAACAGAAAGCAAAAAAACCATATACTATCACATATTCAAAGCAAAAATAAAATTTTCATGATCTATACATACCCTTTTTAAAATAATTACCTGTTTTAAAAATGAATCTTTCAAACAACCCTGCAACTACTTATCCTGACTGTATCAAGTGAGAAAGCCCCTTATGTATTTAGAAAAAGTAAATGGTGGGTTGTTAAATCAAACAGGAAAATTAAGAATACTTTAATATTTATGCTATTGACAGTTTTGTTCTTCTAGTATATTAGATCTAGAAAAAAACAAACAAAAAAACACAACTCTCTCTACTTGATTATGGATGCTAATTTCTCCTATAATACTCAAATTTAAAAACACACGAACAGTTAATGTAAACTGAAAAATAAAGTAAATCTTTACTTCTTAAAAGTGTTTTTCTTCTTATTCTTCATGAATTAAAAAAGTGCTCAGCTTTACCATCAAAATCATAATTTTAAAAACCTGTCTGGCAATACTATAAATCATTTTACTTTTCTTTGAAACAAAGATCTTCAGGTATATCAGAGATTTGAGATAATTCAGAAAATCTGTATAAAAACCATATTTTAAAAGTTAATTTGATTTTACTAGGACCCTAAAAAAGCCAGTGCTCTTACACAAAACATTACTACATGAAGAAAGCTGAGTTTTCAAGATTATTACAATGTTATAATTCAAAATTAACCATCATGTTGGAAGTACCATCAAGGAATTTTAATAATTAGTAATATGAAGATATACTGGGTCCCCTCATTTAGGAACACATACTTGCCCATTTGAAGATTTAAAAAAAAAAATCACATAAGCTGACAATATTCTGAATATGGGACCCGTGTAATACCTCAATGTAGTTACCTTAATTATGTTCTCAAACATTTTTAAAAAGCTTTTTAACAGTCTAAATTAAAATGTGTCCGTGGCTTCTTCAGCAAAGAATTTGAACTTATATTTCAGTTGGAGTATCTGCTACTAAAACTAGGTCTATGATTTCATACAAATTCTCAACCTCTTTGAAGCACTGATTCTTCTGAAAAATTAAGATTATCTGAAAAGTGCAGGTATGAGAAAATATGTATGAGAAAATAAATGCAAAATTCTTGGAATATATGAGGTGATCAGCGAGTTTTAGCACACTGCTTTCTGTCCCCAGGCAAGGACACAC
Organism: Lutra lutra; assembly: GCF_902655055.1. NCBI lineage: Eukaryota > Metazoa > Chordata > Mammalia > Carnivora > Mustelidae > Lutra > Lutra lutra. Next base: position 181,629,442 of record NC_062278.1, on the reverse strand, counting down.
CCTACGTATCTTCTCCTCATCTTTCCAAACATACATTATTCAAAGCCCGCCAACATTCTTCCTTCTCTTTTGAAGCCTTCAACTATTACTCCATTTTGTCTATACTTAGCCTTTGCTTTTTATAGGTCTGACTCTCTCCCCGGGATCATCATAATTTCTATTGTTTCCCCCTCACAACTAATGGAGTAGTTGCTAAGTAATATTTGTTAAATTCAACACATGAAATGAGTTTCAAAATCTCCTAATCTTTGGTACCTGTAGCTGGCTGAGTAGGTCACTGAGACTGTTTATAAATGTCACAGAACAGTTGCCTTTAACGTACATATGATTTTAGCAATGAATATATGGTGTTACATTATATATTATATTATATTATATTATTGACAATATATTGCACCATCATAGGAATACTAAAAATAAAAACAAACTAGCATAATGCAGTAACTCTCTGAACACTAACAGGAAAAAATGTCAAATATGGAATCCTTACACTTCTTTACAAATAGTTATTTTTTTAATGATTCACTCAGCAGCACATTTCCACACTAATAGCAAGGCTCATAGGTGAGAGAACTCCTAGAGTCTGGCATTCAAAGATCACCCTTGCTACATAGAAGCTAATTAGGTTTATTTTTTCTTTAATTATATGATCACTTCATACTGAAAATTCTCATTAAAATAAGAGTAAGAGACATCAAAGATTACTTATGGATTGCCTGAAAAAAATATTTACCCAGTTCAGTTTAAAGGACTGAAATGACTTTAGAAGCGCATGAACCTCTAGAGACTCATGTATTTTATCTTACATGATTCTCAAAAAGAAAAAAAAAAAATCTGTGAGATAGGCAATATATATCATTATTCCCAATTATAACAGCAAATCAAGGCAGTGAGAGGTTAGATTTTGCCCAAAGTCACACTGCTAATTAACTGTCAGAGGTAGGCTGATGGTGCACCCTCTGATTTCTAATACAGAGAAGGAAAAAAAAAAAAAGGGGAGGAACATCACATCCAAATTAAAGTTTAAGCTTCTAACTCTTTTTCTGTGAAACCCTACCTTAGGAAATTGGCATGAATAATACTTGTGCAATCTGAAAGTCACATTTAAGGTATGTTCATTCTTTCAAACATTCACTCAATTATTCCACCAAATTTATTAAGTGCCTACAGACTGTGGATGAAAAGATGTGGTCCCCCTCTGGAAACTTGCCAGCTGGCTCCTTGACCACATGGTGGCTTGGTTTCCTCTTTCTCAGAGAAGGGATACCACCTGTCCAGGAATCCCTTGGGGGTCTGATATAGTGATCAAAGGCACTGATCACTGAAACAGGGTTTTTAAAAATGTAAACAACAACACTGTATTTAGATGTAAATTCTCCCCCCCCTCGCATCACTCTCTATAATCTTATGTAACTTCATATTTTTTCAGTCATTATACACTGTTGTATGTAAGGTGTATTCACTGTTTACTTTAGTACAGACCTCCTTCCCCCATCCTGTCTAGAAAGCTTCACAGGACTACACTTTTTTTCCTGCTTTATTTTTATATCTCTGGCACACATAAGGTGTTTTGCATATATTATGTATTAAGTATATAAATGGATGTTATCCTAGGATTTCAGTAAGAGATCTCACTCTCATATACCTGCACATTAACCTAAACAAAACAGCAATAGAAGACTGGTATTATCTTAGAGCACTAGCTTGCATAGCTGATTTCTCCTGTTCTGCAACAGATCTCTTGAATTATTAACTTAAAGCTTACAAAGCAAATAGCTAGGAAAAGAAAAATCTCCCACAAAACATAATTGTGAAATTTGAAGAAATGTATACTTTTCCCTAACTTTAACACTGCGTCTGACTTACTGTGTCATGTACAGCAATTTTAAAACTTTTATAAACAACAAAAAAATGTAGTAATTGACAATAATGGGGAATAATAAAAAGTTACATTTTTAATAATGACTTCTTACTAATTTTATGAGGTCTTGGAAATTCTTAACCCAGGAAAAAAAACAAGCTATTATAAAGTTATTTAAGAAAATAAGGTCTGTATTATTTTGTCATTTTAACACCATACTCTAAAATAAACTAAAGAGTAATAGATGGATCTAAATATTATGATAGCCTGCTTTGTTGCCATGGAAACATCACTATCAGTATCTCTCTGAATATGCATTTCCCTGTGTCTCTGGCTAAGCAAACAAACACGGATTCATACTACTTGTTTTCTTTATAAGTTATTTGAGATCCAGAATAAGCAAAAAAACAAGAAGGCAATTTTGTGCTTCAGAAATGCATTACACATGACACTAGGTGACACATGGATCCATTAGTCTAGTAGACTCCCCACCCTTTAGTACTTAAAGAGCCCCTGAAAAAGGTTTCTTGGTTTAAATTTTTAAAGCACAAAAATGTATGCAAATTAGAAAGCAATTAGGGCAAATGTACTGATGTGCAGGGTAAAACAAAGTGAAAATGGGAAAAATGTAAATATAGTATTGTCAGAATAAATGTGCCAACTTATTAAACAAGTGACATATTGTCCTTTGGACCCATTTGTTTATTAACAATGCCAGAAATCATGATGCTCGCAGGAGAAATGCACTCATCAATGCTATGTATGTTTCTCTCCTTAAATACTCTTCTGCATTTAGCTGATGTGATCAATTAGGCTACCATTGTCATAGAAAATACTGCCCTACAAGTATATATTCCATAAATCTGATTTTTTAAACACTGATGTCTCCATATTCCTGTTTTTTTTGTTGTTGTTTTTTTTGTTTGTTTGTTTTTTTTGCTTAATTAGTAAAATTAGATGGGAAATGGATCTGAATCCTGATTGTGGAAATAGAAAGGACTACTTCTAAGGTATAAAATTATGTGATTGATAATGTGTGGCAATTCCGATAAGGAAGAAAAGAAAGCACTAAAGGAAAGTCCCAAGTTCCTTTAGATGGCTGATGTGGTCCCTTGGGATGTGAACCCTAGCTCTCCGGCAGGATCCCACCATTGCCCATGGCTCTCCTCCACTTCAGTCATATGGAATCCTTTCTCTAGGCTGCCTACAGCATGGCTATGTCCTGTTTCCAGGCCTACCTCCCCTGCTCCTCCACTTAGCTAACTGCCATTACCCCCTCCAATCCAGCTTAGGGACTATTTCTCACCGGAGGTCTTATTGCTAGGTTCCTTATCACGGTAGAGTGGTTTTACCTACTATGTGAGCTTCATGAGGGCAGGGAATTCTTGAGTAAGACTTGGCACTTAGTAGATGCTGTATTAGTTTCCTAGGGCTGCTGGGTGGCTTAAACCAACAGACATTTACTGTCTCACCATTCTGGAGGCTAAGTCTAAAATCAAAATGTTGGCAGTGCTCTCGGTAATACTGATCAGGGAATCCTTCTTTCCTCCCTCTAGCTCTAGTGGATCTCAGGTGATCTTTGGCCTTCCTTGGCTTGTAGAGGCCATCACCCCAATCTCTGCCTCCATAGTCACATGCACCCTCCTCACATGTCTCTCTTTTCATGGGCGTCTTCTCTGAAGAACACCAGTCACATTAGATTAGGGACTCACTCCTTCTAGAATGACTCATCTTAGCCACTGACATCTACAATGACCCTATTTCCAAATAAGGGCATACTATGATCCTGGATTAGGACTTTAACATCTCTGTTTTGGAGGTGGGGGAAGGAGACACAATTTAACCCAGAATAGGTGGTGAGCAATATTATGACTAAAGTACTAATGTTAACGTTGAGGGCAGAAGGGGCGTTCAAGAACAGACATGAGCACTTCCCACACTACCCATGCATGTTTCAGAAGGCTGAGCAGCAGATCTCACTGAAATCCAGCCTTCCTGTGTCTTGTCCCAGAACTTTTTACTTACCAGACACTGGACACTGTTTAATGACAAGCTTTGAGATCATGACATATTTCTTTTTTTTTTTTTTAAAGATTTTATTTATTTATTTGACAGAGAGAAATCACAAGTAGGCAGAGAGGCAGGCAGAGAGAGAGGAGGAAGCAGGCTCCCTGCTGAGCAGAAAGCCCAACGTGGGGCTCGAACCCAGGACCTGGGATTATGACCTGAGCCGAAGGCAGCGGCCTAACCCACTGAGCCACCCAGGCGCCCCCATGACATATTTCTTTAGACTCTTCGTATACCCAACAATGCTACCTTTCTAGTTTTCAGCAAATATTCTTTTTTCTTGGTGTCCCAACTGGAACTTTAAAACTAAACGTGGCATGGCTTCCATAAAAAAATTTTTCTTAAATTACCACTTTACCTAAATTTTGATATACTTCTAAGAAAACCATTTTAATTGAGGCACTTATAGCAAAAATTTAAATTTTCTCAATTATAAACCTGTCAGAAACTAGCTGAATATGGCCTGCTCTTTTACTGCTCAATGAAAGGACATTATCAACCATAAAATAATTTCATTAAAAGCTACAAATGGCTAAAATTAGGCAATGTTGAGCATAAATGATTCTGAGCATTTTTATATACCACCAAAATATCTTACTCACGATGCCACATAGGCTAATATGGAAAGACGATTTTGAAAAACACAACTGCACACTGGAAGGGATTAAATACAGCAATCTTTCCTGAAGTCAGCAAACAGAACAGCTTCAATAAAGCATGCAGTGCAGTGTCTAGATGGCTATTTCATTATTACTCTCTGATGAATATTGCCTTTCGGTATGCTTGATGCTACTAACGGCATTCATAATATTTAATGCACTAATGATATATTTTAGTTAGAAGGTTAACTGATGTTTGTGGTGCAACACTTTCCAGAACATCACAGTCCTCTGACAATAACATATGGAAACATTAAAAACTACTCTTGTTTTATGAATGCCTTCTACTAGAATCAATGAAATTAAAGAGAAATGCTATAATAAGATATGTATTTAACTATGACAGGAAGCAAAAGGAGTACTGCTAGTGCATGAATGTGAAAAGCAATATATTTTATGTAGTTTCTTAATGCGTATTGCCAAAGCAAGGATAACCACGGCGAGGAATGCTGGTGTAATGCTCTTGGAGAAAGATGTGCTCCATCCCTATGGCTCACAGGACAAGGCAGAACTTCTGCAGTGGCATCAACAAATAGTCTCCATTTGTGTTTGAAAAAAACAGATGGGATAATTTAGTTATTTGCTTAGACTTAGGAGTTTGGGGCACAAATGGGCCTAAAACCAGGGTGGCCCCTTCCAGCTGCACAGGTGCACACTGCGTAACTCAAGTTGCAGAACTCCTTCATAGGGACTATGATGTGAATGGTGCCCTGAGGACACAAACAGGGTCAATGTCACAACCACACAAAAGAAGATCTGCTTCAATTCCAAGTCTTCATGATCCTGATTTTTATCCCAAAACCACATGAGCACACAATGTTGCTCCCCAGAGCAAAGGAGGGGGCGGGGGGGAAAGCCAGATCTGAATTTCTTTTACTTTTCTGCTACCAGTCAAACCGCTACTAGTCCAACCTACCTACCCCCGGTTCAACCCACAGGACTCATACATCTGACTTCCAGGGCATTGGTCTTAGAGTTAGAAGAACTTGTCAGTCAGAACTTAATAGCTCTGTACCACTAGGCTAGCTACTGCTTCCTTCTGTGACTCAGTTTCCTCATCCATAAAATGAGAGCAATCCTTACCCGGACAGGTTTTACTAAGATTTTGAAGATAGGCCTTTAGGGTTTATTTAGAATGGCAGGGGAATACCTTACTGTTGTAGAAGGATTCTGTAAGCATTCCTGCATATATATATATATATATATATATATATATATATATATATATGCATATAAAGATACATTTAAAATATTTAGATGTAAATGTAAATGCATTATATTTGTAATAAAATATAAATGTATGTATGTATGTGTATATATATATATATATAGAGAGAGAGAGAGAGAGACAGAAACAGAGATAGAGTGAGAGACAAAGACAGACTCTATACTAAATGGCATCCTAAGCTCTAGAGCTACACTCTTGAATTCAGTACCACTATTCACATGTGGCTACTAAGTCCTTGGATTGAAATGTGCTATAATTGGATATCAAAGCCTTGGTATAAAAATGTAAAGTGTCTCCTTCAAACTTTTTATACTGAAATAATATACATGTTGAAATAAAATTTAGGATATGTTAAACAAAATGTATTACTTAAATTAACTTCCCTTATTTATTTTTGCTTTTTTTTGAAATGTGACTACTAGAAAATTTTAAATCATATATGTGATTCACATTATTTTTTCATTAGACAGGGATGCCTCAGAGTATTTTGCTTTAGAAAGCGAAAATCCCCACATACATTTCCAGAGATCAGGGTCAGAGGGTAGGGCTTTGACTTTCAGACAGACAGACAGACTTCCATTGGAGGGCATATCAACAAATTTCACTCTAGTTGCTTCTACACAAATGTTCCACACTAGGTGTTACTATACATGACTAAATACCAAGTTGCTTGAAAATTCCAAAGACATTTTCCTTCATTTGTTCCATTTATAGTTATTTCATTAGACGTACATTCATCAGACTTTTAGCAGTGGACAGACAGCGTGCGTCAGTAGGGTAAATGGAGGACAGTTTGATGAAGAGCAGGGTATGAAGAAGAAAACAGTAACTACTGTCCTATTTTCAAGTTCAAGATTTACCATATGCTTTCTCTCCTAGGATGAATGATCTAGGGTGCACATGTTATCCTCCCTTAGCTGGAGAGTTCAGAAGGAGTTTCACAGCTCCAAGATACTAATAGCAGGAACAGGAATCTTCTGGACCCCAAATTAAATTGCTCTATTTGAAAAACACAAACCATTTTAAAATGAAGAGATAAAAACAATTTCAGAAGTTCATTTTTTTTTTCAAGCTACTTGAGTAATAACTCATTCTGGCACACCCATCAGGACGCAGCCCAGCTTAAAATTACATGATCCATGTAGCCCATTGCCTGATGTCATTTTATGGATGGGACACTCAGCTGTGAACATCTGCTTTAAAATTTTCCAGGTTAGATTATCCAAGCAAAAGATCAACAAGGAAATCAAGGCCTTAAATGACACACTGGACCAGATGGACATCACAGATATATTCAGAACACTTCATCCCAAAGCAACTGAATAAACATTCTTCTCTAGTGCACATGGAACATTCTCCAGAATAGATCACATTCTTGGTCCTAAATCAAGTCTCAACCGGTATCAAAAGATTGGGATCATTCCCTGCATATTTTCAGACCACAATGCTCTAAAGCTAGAACTCAATCACAAGAGGAAATTTGGAAAGAACCCAAATACATGGAGACTAAACAGCATCCTTCTAAAGAATGAATGGGTCAACCAGGAAATTAAAGAAGAATTGAAAAAATTTATGGAAACAAATGATAATGAAAACACAACGGTTCAGAATCTGTGGGACACAACAAAGGCAGTCCTGAGAGGAAAATATATAGCGGTACAAGCCTTTCTCAAGAAACAAGAAAGGTCTCAGGTACACAACCTAACCCTACACCTAAAGGAGCTGGAGAAAGAACAAGAAAGAAACCCTAAACCCAGCAGGAGAAGAGAAATCATAAAGATTAGAGCAGAAATCAATGAAATAGAAACCAAAAAAGCAATAGAACAAATCAACAACACTAGGAGCTGGTTCTTTGAAAGAATTAATAAGATTGATAAACCCCTGGCCAGACTTATCAAAAAGAAAAGAGAAAGGACCCAAATAAATAAAATCATGAATGAAAGAGGAGAGATCACAACGAACACCAAAGAAATACAGACAATTCTAAGAACATACTATGAGCAACTCTACGCCAACAAATTTGACAATCTGGAAGAAATGGATGCATTCCTAGAGACATATAAACTACCACAACTGAACCAGGAAGAAATAGAAAGCCTCAACACACCCATAAGCAGTAAGGAGATTGAAACAGTCATCAAAAATCTCCAAACAAACAAAAGCCCAGGGCCAGACGGCTTCCCGGGGGAATTCTACCAAACATTTAAAGAAGAACTAATTCCTATTCTCCTGAAACTGTTCCAAAAAATAGAAATGGAAGGAAAACTTCCAAACTCATTTTATGAGGCCAGCATCACCTTGATCCCAAAACCAGACAAGGATCCCAACAAAAAAGAGAACTACAGACCAATATCCTTGATGAACACAGATGCAAAAATTCTCACCAAAATACTAGCCAATAGGATTCAACGGTACATTAAAAGGATTATTCACCACGACCAAGTGGGATTTATTCCAGGGCTGCAAGGTTGGTTCAACATCCGCAAATCAATCAATGTGATACAACACATTAATAAAAGAAAGAACAAGAACCATATGATACTCTCCATAGATGCTGAAAAAGCATTTGACAAAGTACAGCATCCCTTCCTGATCAAAACTCTTCAAAGTGTAGGGATAGACGGCACATACCTCAATATTATCAAAGCCATCTATGAAAAACCCACCACAAATATCATTCTCAATGGAGAAAAACTGAAAGCTTTTCCGCTAAGGTCAGGAACACGGCAGGGATGTCCGTTATCACCACTGCTATTCAACATCGTACTAGAAGTCCTAGCCTCAGCAGTCAGACAACAAAAGGAAATTAAAGGCATCCAAATCGGCAAAGAAGAAGTCAAACTATCACTCTTCGCAGATGATATGATACTATATGTGGAAAACCCAAAAGACTCCACTCCAAAACTGCTAGAACTTGTACAAGAATTCAGTAAAGTGTCAGGATATAAAATCAATGCACAGAAATCAGTTGCATTTCTCTACACCAACAACAAGACAGAAGAAAGAGAAATTAAGGAGTCCATCCCATTTACAATTGCACCCAAAACTATCAGATACCTAGGAATAAACCTAACCAAAGAGACTAAGAACCTATACACAGAAAACTATAAAGTACTCATGAAAGAAATTGAGGAAGACACAAAGAAATGGAAAAATGTTCCATGCTCCTGGATTGGAAGAATAAATATTGTGAAAATGTCTATGCTACCTAAAGCAATCTACACATTTAATGCAATTCCTATTAAAGTACCATCCATTTTTTTCAAAGAAATGGAACAAATAATCCTAAAATGTATATGGAACCAGAAAAGACCTCGAATAGCCAAAGGAATATTGAAAAAGAAAGCCAAAGTTGGTGGCATCACAATTCCGGACTTCAAGCTCTATTACAAAGCTGTCATCATCAAGACAGCATGGTACTGGCACAAAAACAGACACATAGATCAATGGAACAGAATAGAGAGCCCAGAAATGGACCCTCAACTCTATGGTCAACTCATCTTCGACAAAGCAGGAAAGAATGTCCAATGGAAAAAAGACAGCCTCTTCAATAAATGGTGTTGGGAAAATTGGACAGCCACATGCAGAAAAATGAAAGTGGATCATTTCCTTACACCACACACGAAAATAGACTCAAAATGGATGAAGGATCTCAATGTGAGAAAGGAATCCATCAAAATCCTCGAGGAGAACACAGGCAGCAACCTCTTCGACTTCAGCCGCAGCAACATCTTCCTAGGAACATCACCAAAGGCAAGGGAAGCAAGGGCAAAAATGAACTTTTGGGATTTTATCAAGATCAAAAGCTTTTGCACAGCAAAGGAAACAGTGAACAAAACCAAAAGACAACTGACAGAATGGGAGAAGATATTTGCAAATGACATATCAGATCAAGGGCCAGTGTCCAAAATCTATAAAGAACTTAGCAAACTCAACACCCAAAGAACAAATAATCCAATCAAGAAATGGGCAGAGGACATGAACAGACATTTCTGCAAAGAAGACATCCAGATGGCCAACAGACACATGAAAAAGTGCTCCATATCACTCGGCATCAGGGAAATACAAATCAAAACCACCATGAGATATCACCTCACAGCAGTCAGAATGGCTAAAATTAACAAGTCAGGAAATGACAGATGCTGGCGAGGATGCGGAGAAAGGGGAACCCTCCTACACTGTTGGTGGGAATGCAAGCTGGTGCAACCACTCTGGAAAACAGCATGGAGGTTCCTCAAAATGTTGAAAATAGAACTACCCTATGACCCTGCAATTGCACTGCTGGGTATTTACCCTAAAGATACAAACGTAGTGATCCGAAGGGGCACGTGCACCCGAATGTTTATAGCAGCAATGTCTACAATAGCCAAACTATGGAAAGAACCTAGATGTCCATCTACAGACGAATGGATAAAGAAGATGTGGTATATATACACAATGGAATACTATGCAGCCATCAAAAGAAATGAAATCTTGCCATTTGCGACGACGTGGATGGAACTAGAGGGTATCATGCTTAGCGAAATAAGTCAATCGGAGAAAGACAACTATCATATGATCTCCCTGATATGAGGGAGAGGAGATGCAACATGGGGGGTTGAGGGGGTAGGAGAAGAATAAATGAAACAAGATGGGATTGGGAGGGAGACAAACCATAAGTGACTCTTAATCTCACAAAACAAACTGAGGGTTGATGGGGGGAGGGGGTTGGGAGAGGGGGGTGGGGTTATGGATATTGGGGAGGGTATGTGCTATGGTGAGTGCTGTGAAGTGTGTAAACCTGGCGATTCGCAGACCTGTACCCCTGGGGATAAAAATATATGTTTATAAAGGTGTAAAAAAAAAAAAAAAGAAAGGATGAATACCCAAGTTTTGTAGCAACATGGACGGGACTGGAAGAGATGATGCTGAGTGAAATAAGTCAAGCAGAGAGAGTCAATTATCATATGGTTTCACTTATTTGTGGAGCATAACAAATAGCATGGAGGACAAGGGGAGATGGAGAGGAGAAGGGAGTTGAGGGAAACTGGAAGGGGAGGTGAACCATGAGAGACTATGGACTCTGAAAAACGATCTGAGAATTTTGAAGGGGTGGGGGGTGGGAGGTTGGGGGCACCAGGTGGTGGGTATTGTAGAGGGCACGGATTGCATGGAGCACTGGGTGTGGTGCAAAAATAATGAATACTGTTATGCTGAAAAAAATTAAAAAACTAAAATTTTCCAGGTTAGAGCTTTGTCATCTATGCTACATGGGCAGAACTCTAGAGTTTTTGACCAATCACTGATGCACATACTCAATATGATTCATGGATCTTCTCTGGGCCGAGCACTTACTTATTCCACCTTCAAGAATTCCAGGATGCACACTGACACTTAAGTGGGTAAGCCCTGTATCTAGGTGAGAACCTAAGGGCAACTTCACAAAGCAAACGCTTGGGTGAATCTGACATGTACATAAAGTGTGGAGCATAATAACAGGTTCTGAAGTCAGGATGCCATTTGCTAACCTGAGCAACTCCACTTATTTAGCCTCCCTACCAACAATGAAGTTTCTCTAGCTGTAAAGCAAGAACAGTATTATATACATACCAGGAGCTGTTGAGATGATTAAATGAGATATCACATATGGAGGCAATGTGAACGCTTAAATATCAGGCATTCTTACAGTGTATCAGCCCAAACAGAGATGTCTACCATGGCTATCTTTACAAAAAGTCCCTTGTGTTCTACTAGAAGGGTGCATTCCACTATTTTCCTGTTTTGCAAAATATTCCTTGTTTTCGGTGTTATACAACAGCCATCACTATCCATCCCACATTCACCTCTGCTTGGTTCTAGGAAAAAGTTAGCCTCTTCTGATCAGAAATGCTTTCTATAGCCAAGATTAAAAATTTATAAACCAGCATGTTTCATTTTGGTTGCTGCTATCAGGATACTTCCCAGCTGTTAGAATTAACATCTCCCAGGTGCTTCTAATCCTTTTAAATGCTCTCTATTTTTATCTGGGCTTGTCCCGTCTTACATTAATTTCTTTCTGTAAGCTTACTCAAGTCTTTCAGAAGCCTTTGAGTATAAATCATAAAGAAATATCCATGTATTATATAATAAAAAATAATGTAGATTTTTTTTTTTTTTTTTTTTTTGTGGCTTCTTATTGTGCCTGCTCTGGGGCCATTTCATTGCCAACCAACATCTGGCCACAAGAAAGACAGAGTAAAAGAAAAAGTCCAAAATTAAATTAATCATTTTTAGATGAGGTTATGAGTCTTAATGTAAGTCACACTGTTGTAGTAAGTTGTTTTAATCTGAATTATTTATATACTCTTTTAGAACACTAATCTCTTTTGTCATCTTTGCTTAATTAAAAGAAAACCAGCCATTATTCTTAATAGAGAGAAGCATAAATTCCAGTTTGGCTTATAATAATCAGCCAGGGAGCATGTTTAAAGTGAATATTCCCAGGGTCTGCCCCTAAAGATTCAGACTATGCATGTGGTGGAGAGCCTTTGGATCTATTAAAAATGCATAGTAATATAAATATAGAATTGGTAAGTCCAAGTAGTGAGCTGAGGGTGAAATATTTTGCAATTCTGCATAAATGGATAGTCTACTTGATAGGCAGAAAACCCTCTGACATACTGTATCCTTCATGAAACGGTAGGCCTGGGTGGACCGAAGCAATTTCAGTTCTGACATTAACCAAAAGCCATTTAGTATTAATTGGTCTTCTTCCAAATATTCAGGAGAATAGCTGAATACTCTATAACAGAGTAAGCCAAAAATATTTACCCAGAACCTTAACATTCAGAGAGATATTCTTAGAACATTATCATTAAGCAAGAGAATTGTTTGAAAACTCTGGACAATAAGGCAATGTAATTACACATTTATCAAAAGAGCATGTTAAAGTACATCTCTTATTTTTATAATAATTTGTTATCATCATATGTAGTTACACAATCATTTAATAGCAAGCGAATGAATCATGCAGAGTCTTTCCTTCTCACCTCTTATCTAAAAAATGAAAACAGTCCTTTGCTTGAAGGCTTATGAAAATTAAGTGAACACATAGTAGGCTTTCAGTGAATGGGAGTTGTAAGTTTCTATTATTGTGGTAAGGTAGATTTTATATTCTCCTTTTAGCTATCCGAAATATAAACATATACCATTTTTTGAGATACAATAAAAAAAAGTCCTCTAATATTTCAGTTTTAAGACTATAGAAGAGAGGAGAAGGAAGTTGAGGGAAATTGGAAGGGGAGATGAACCACGAGAGAGTATGGACTCTGAAAAACAATCTGAGGGTTTTGAAGGGGCAAGGGATGGGAGGTCAGGGGAGCCAGGTGGTGGGTATTACAGAGGGCACGTATTGCATAGAGCACTGGGTGTGGTGCATAAACAATGAATTCTGTTACACTGAAAAGAAAAAAAAAAGACTATAGAAGAAAATCTCAAGAAAGATCACTTCATAAGTGACGTAGATTTGGGATATAAGTGAGGTTCGGTGGGGTGGGGTACAGAGTTGACGACCAAGAGAGAACTCTTGAGATGTCTTTGGAGCAAAATGGTGGCTTTATTAAAGCACAGGGACAGGACTTATGGGCAGAAAGACCTGCTGCATCAGGGTTGTGAGGGGTGGCTGATTTTATACTTGGGAACTGGGGGTAGGAAAAAAGAGAGGTCTTCAAAAAAAAAAAAAAAAAAACCAAAAAAAAACCCTTTCTATGCCAAAGAGGACCTATAAAATACTGGAGGCCTTGTCATTGTCAAGTTAAGGTTGTTTTTCCCTCTAGTAAGTCTTTAACTTTAAGACAGTTGGTAGCTTCCTGGAGGAATGTCACACTAATCCCATCCAGGAGTTGGGGGGTTCCGAGGGGAGGTTACATTGTCCTAAGCTAGCCTTCTGCTCCCTCATTAAGAAATACTAAGAAAAATCTCATACATTATTAGTGGAAATGTAAATTGGTATAACTTTGGAAAGGTATTTGACAAATTTCTACCAATCTCCATCAAAGGTCTATACTCATATTCATTGTAGCACTATTTACCAAAGAAAAAGTCTAGAAAAAATCTAAATGGTTTTTTAATAGAAACCAGTATAAAGAACATGGTTCAGCTTAAGCCCTAGTTCTCAAGCTTTACTGGGCATCAGAATCATATGGGGTCTTGTTAAAACTACAATGGACCCTAAGTCCCACCCAAATAGTGTATGATGCACTGAATAGGATGTGGGGTCCCAGAATCTGCATTTAAAGTAAGTTCCCAGCTGAAGCTGATACCTTTGATCTAGGGAACCACACTTTGAATCTACTGGTCTATGCCATGAATTATTACACAGCTGTGCGAGGAAAAAATCAGAACCATATGTTCTGATATGGAGCACTCTCCAAAATATGTTGAATGGGAATTGTAAGCTGCTGAACAATCTGTTGGCTTTAATATTTAAAGGCTATATGTCTATATATGCTTGAACAGGCACTGAACCATGGCCTGGCAACCACGGATATACAGGTGGGAAGAGGGCATACCCCTCACTCCAGGATTTTATCATTTCACATGAGCATATGTTAGTTTTTAAATGAAGACCTATCCACAACAAAATAATAATAATAATAATAAAATAAAATTAAAAAGTAATTCTAGAGTATTCAGGTTTAATTACTTTTCTGCTGATTTACAAAACCATCTTTCTTGCCCATGAACATCTTATTTCAAAGGTACCACGATAGTTTAGCCTTGAAATCTGGAGAATCCTAAAGCCAGCTCCATCTATAGTTTCTTGGCAATGTATTTGGATTATATTGCATTAATGGGCTCAAAATGAGGGGGATAAATATGAAAAATGACATGTTTCTTTTTTTTTTAAGATTTTATTTATTCATTTGACAGAGAGACACAGTGAGAGAAGGAACACAAGCAGGGGGAGTGGGAGAGGGAGAGGGAGAAGCAGGCTTCTCGCTGAGCAGGGAGCCCAATGTGGGGCTTGATCTCAGGACCCTGGGATCATGACCTGAGTCGAAGGCTTAACTTAACGACTGAGCCACCCAGGCACCCCGACATGTTTCTTTTAGAACAGTAAAGTACAATACTAAAATAGTAACTTAATGTCAGTACATAAGAACGGAGAAAAACACAGAAAGAGATAATCTGCTCATTTCCCATTAGGTGGTATGTTCTAGCAAAAACACCTGATATTCATATAGGTTTCAGGGGTAGAAAGTGAACTGTCTAAAACAGTTGACTTGTTCAGCATTTCTTTAAATAGGAAGCCAATGACTGGTAGGAAGTTTCATGGTAACTAATTCACATTTTCAATAAAAAACACAAAACTTGGGGAGGAGTCAAGATGGCGGAGAAGTAGCAGGCTGAGACTACTTCGGGTTGCAGGAGATCAGCTAAATAGCTTATCTAAAGATTGCAAACACCTACAAATCCAATGGGAGATCAAAGAGAAGAAGAACAGGAATTCTAGAAACAGAAAATCAACCACTATCTGAAAGGTAGGACTGGCGGAGAAGTGAATCCAAAGCGACGGGAAGATAGACCGCGGGGGGAGGGGGCGGCTCCCGGCGAGCGGCGGAGCAACGGAGCAAAAACAGGACTTTTAAAAGTCTGTTCCACTGAGGGACATCGCTCCAGAGGCTTAACTGGGGTGAAGCCCAGGCGGGGTCAGCGCGGCCTCAGGTCCCGCAGGGTCGCAGAAGGATCGGGGGTATCTGCGTGTCGCAGAGCTTACCGGTATTAGAACGGGGAAGCCGGTTACAGAGACAGAGCCGAGGAGTGACTCTCAGCTCGGGGTTGCCTTGAACCGGTCGCAGGCTCGGTCAGCTCGGAGCGCGGCCGGAGGCCAGGGTGACGGGAGTCATTGGGCACTGTTCTCTGAGGGCGCACTGAGGAGTGGGGCCCCAGGCTCTCGGCTCCTCCGGGCCGGAGACCGGGAGGCCGCCATCTTCACTCCCGTCCTCCGGAACTCTACGGAAAGCGCTCAGGGAACAAAAGCTCCCGAAAGCAAACCCGAGCAGATTACTCAGCTACTCAGCGCGGCCCCGGGTAAGGGCGGTGCAACTCCGCCTGGGGCAAAGACGCTTGAGAATCACTACAACAGGCCCCTCCCCCAGAAGATCAACGGGAAACCCAGCCAGGACCAAGTTCACTAACCAAGGAGTACAGTTTCAATACCAAGGAGAGCGGCGGAATTCCAGAGGTGAAGAAAGCAAAGCACGGAACTCATGGCTTTCTCCCCATGATTTTTTAGCCTTGCAGTTAATTTAATTTCTTTTTCTTTTTCAATTTTTTTTCTTTTTCTCTTTTTCTGCTAAATTTTTTAACTTTTACCGTTTTCTTTTTTAACGTTTTTTAAATAGTTTATCTAATATATATATATTTTTTTTTCCTCTTTTTATATTTTTTCTTTATCGGCTTTCTTCTTTTTAATAGTTTTTTTTTTTTCTTTCTGAACCCCTTTTTATCCCCTTTCTCCCCCCTCACGATTCGGGATCTCTTCTGATTTGGCTAAAGCATATTTTCCTGGGGTTGTTGCCACCCTTTTAGTATTTTACTTGCACCTTCATAAACTCTTATCTGGACAAAATGACAAGGCGGAAAAATTCACAACAAAAAAAGGAACAAGAGGCAGTACCAAAGGCTAGGGACCTAATCAATACAGACATTGGTAATATGTCAGATCCAGAGTTCAGAATGACGATTCTCAAGGTTCTAGCCGGGCTTGAAAAAGGCATGGAAGATATTAAAGCAACCCTCTTGGGAGATATAAAAGCCCTTTCTGGAGAAATAAGAGAACTAAAATCTAACCAAGTTGAAATCAAAAAAGCTATTAATGAGGTGCAATCAAAAATGGAGGCTCTCACTGCTAGGATAAATGAGGCAGAAGAAAGAATTAGCGATATAGAAGACCAAATGACAGAGAATAAAGAAGCTGAGCAAAAGAGGGACAAACAGCTACTGGACCACGAGGGGAGAATTCGAGAGATAAGTGACACCATAAGACGAAACAACATTAGAATAATTGGGATTCCAGAAGAAGAGGAAACAGAGAGGGGAGCAGAAGGTATATTGGAGAGAATTATTGGAGAGAATTTCCCCAATATGGCAAAGGGAACAAGCATCAAAATTCAGGAGGTTCAGAGAACCCCCCTCAAAATCAATAAGAATAGGTCCACACCCCGTCACCTAATAGTAAAATTAACAAGTCTTAGTGACAAAGAAAAGATCCTGAAAGCAGCCCGGGAAAAGAAGTCTGTAACGTACAATGGTAAAAATATTAGATTGGCAGCAGACTTATCCACAGAGACCTGGCAGGCCAGAAAGAGCTGGCATGATATATTCAGAGTACTAAATGAGAAAAACATGCAGCCAAGAATACTATATCCAGCTAGGCTATCATTGAAAATAGACGGAGAGATTAAAAGCTTCCAGGACAAACAAAAACTGAAAGAATTTGCAAATACCAAACCAGCTCTACAGGAAATATTGAAAGGGGTCCTCTAAGCAAAGAGAGACCCTAAAAGAAGTAGATCAGAAAGAAACAGAGACAATATACAATAACAGTCACCTTACAGGCAATACAATGGCACTAAATTCATATCTCTCAATAGTTACCCTGAATGTTAATGGGCTAAATGTCCCAATCAAAAGACACAGGGTATCAGAATGGATAAAAAAACAAAACCCATCTATATGTTGCCTACAAGAAACTCATCTTAAACCCAAAGACACCTCCAGGTTTAAAGTGAGGGGGTGGAAAAGAATTTACCATGCTAATGGACATCAGAAGAAAGCAGGAGTGGCAATCCTTATATCAGATCAATTAGATTTTAAGCCAAAGACTATAATAAGAGATGAGGAAGGACACTATATCATACTCAAAGGAACTGTCCAACAAGAAGATCTAACGATTTTAAATATCTATGCCCCTAACGTGGGAGCAGCCAACTATATAAACCAATTAATAACAAAATCAAAGAAACACATCGACAAGAATACAATAATAGTAGGGGATTTTAACACTCCCCTCACTGAAATGGACAGATCATCCAAGCAAAAGATCAACAAGGAAATCAAGCCCTTAAATGACACACTGGACCAGATGGACATCACAGATATATTCAGAACACTTCATCCCAAAGCAACTGAATACACATTCTTCTCTAGTGCACATGGAACATTCTCCAGAATAGATCACATTCTTGGTCCTAAATCAAGTCTCAACCGGTATCAAAAGATTGGGATCATTCCCTGCATATTTTCAGACCACAATGCTCTAAAGCTAGAACTCAATCACAAGAGGAAATTTGGAAAGAACCCAAATACATGGAGACTAAACAGCATCCTTCTAAAGAATGAATGGGTCAACCAGGAAATTAAAGAAGAATTGAAAAAATTTATGGAAACAAATGATAATGAAAACACAACGGTTCAGAATCTGTGGGACACAACAAAGGCAGTCCTGAGAGGAAAATATATAGCGGTACAAGCCTTTCTCAAGAAACAAGAAAGGTCTCAGGTACACAACCTAACCCTACACCTAAAGGAGCTGGAGAAAGAACAAGAAAGAAACCCTAAACCCAGCAGGAGAAGAGAAATCATAAAGATTAGAGCAGAAATCAATGAAATAGAAACCAAAAAAGCAATAGAACAAATCAACGACACTAGGAGCTGGTTCTTTGAAAGAATTAATAAGATTGATAAACCCCTGGCCAGACTTATCAAAAAGAAAAGAGAAAGGACCCAAATAAATAAAATCATAAATGAAAGAGGAGAGATCACAACGAACACCAAAGAAATACAGACAATTCTAAGAACATACTATGAGCAACTCTACGCCAACAAATTTGACAATCTGGAAGAAATGGATGCATTCCTAGAGACATATAAACTACCACAACTGAACGAGGAAGAAATAGAAAGCCTCAACAGACCCATAACCATTAAGGAGATTGAAACAGTCATCAAAAATCTCCATACAAACAAAAGCCCAGGGCCAGACGGCTTCCCGGGGGAATTCTACCAAACATTTAAAGAAGAACTAATTCCTATTCTCCTGAAACTGTTCCAAAAAATAGAAATAGAAGGAAAACTTCCAAACTCATTTTATGAGGCCAGCATCACCTTGATCCCAAAACCAGACAAGGATCCCAACAAAAAAGAGAACTACAGACCAATATCCTTGATGAACACAGATGCAAAAATTCTCACCAAAATACTAGCCAATAGGATTCAACGGTACATTAAAAGGATTATTCACCACGACCAAGTGGGATTTATTCCAGGGCTGCAAGGCTGGTTCAACATCCGCAAATCAATCAATGTGATACAACACATTAATAAAAGAAAGAACAAGAACCATATGATACTCTCCATAGATGCTGAAAAAGCATTTGACAAAGTACAGCATCCCTTCCTGATCAAAACTCTTCAAAGTGTAGGGATAGACGGCACATACCTCAATATTATCAAAGCCATCTATGAAAAACCCACCACAAATATCATTCTCAATGGAGAAAAACTGAAAGCTTTTCCGCTAAGGTCAGGAACACGGCAGGGATGTCCGTTATCACCACTGCTATTCAACATCGTACTAGAAGTCCTAGCCTCAGCAGTCAGACAACAAAAGGAAATTAAAGGCATCCAAATCGGCAAAGAAGAAGTCAAACTATCACTCTTCGCAGATGATATGATACTATATGTGGAAAACCCAAAAGACTCCACTCCAAAACTGCTAGAACTTGTACAGGAATTCAGTAAAGTGTCAGGATATAAAATCAATGCACAGAAATCAGTTGCATTTCTCTACACCAACAACAAGACAGAAGAAAGAGAAATTAAGGAGTCCATCCCATTTACAATTGCACCCAAAACTATCAGATACCTAGGAATAAACCTAACCAAAGAGACTAAGAATCTATACACAGAAAACTATAAAGTACTCATGAAAGAAATTGAGGAAGACACAAAGAAATGGAAAAATGTTCCATGCTCCTGGATTGGAAGAATAAATATTGTGAAAATGTCTATGCTACCTAAAGCAATCTACACATTTAATGCAATTCCTATCAAAGTACCATCCATTTTTTTCAAAGAAATGGAACAAATAATCCTAAAATGTATATGGAACCAGAAAAGACCTCGAATAGCCAAAGGAATATTGAAAAAGAAAGCCAAAGTTGGTGGCATCACAATTCCGGACTGCAAGCTCTATTACAAAGCTGTCATCATCAAGACAGCATGGTACTGGCACAAAAACAGACACATAGATCAATGGAACAGAATAGAGAGCCCAGAAATGGACCCTCAACTCTATGGTCAACTCATCTTCGACAAAGTAGGAAAGAATGTCCAATGGAAAAAAGACAGCCTCTTCAATAAGTGGTATTGGGAAAATTGGACAGCCACATGCAGAAAAATGAAAGTGGATCATTTCCTTACACCACACACGAAAATAGACTCAAAATGGATGAAGGATCTCAATGTGAGAAAGGAATCCATCAAAATCCTCGAGGAGAACACAGGCAGCAACCTCTTCGACGTCAGCCGCAGCAACATCTTCCTAGGAACATCACCAAAGGCAAGGGAAGCAAGGGCAAAAATGAACTTTTGGGATTTTATCAAGATCAAAAGCTTTTGCACAGCAAAGGAAACAGTGAACAAAACCAAAAGACAACTGACAGAATGGGAGAAGATATTTGCAAATGACATATCAGATCAAGGGCTAGTGTCCAAAATCTATAAAGAACTTAGCAAACTCAACACCCAAAGAACAAATAATCCAATCAAGAAATGGGCAGAGGACATGAACAGACATTTCTGCAAAGAAGACATCCAGATGGCCAACAGACACATGAAAAAGTGCTCCATATCACTCGGCATCAGGGAAATACAAATCAAAACCACCATGAGATATCACCTCACAGCAGTCAGAATGGCTAAAATTAACAAGTCAGGAAATGACAGATGCTGGCGAGGATGCGGAGAAAGGGGAACCCTCCTACACTGTTGGTGGGAATGCAAGCTGGTGCAACCACTCTGGAAAACAGCATGGAGGTTCCTCAAAATGTTGAAAATAGAACTACCCTATGACCCAGCAATTGCACTGCTGGGTATTTACCCTAAAGATACAAACGTAGTGATCCGAAGGGGCACGTGCACCCGAATGTTTATAGCAGCAATGTCTACAATAGCCAAACTATGGAAAGAACCTAGATGTCCATCTACAGACGAATGGATAAAGAAGATGTGGTATATATACACAATGGAATACTATGCAGCCATCAAAAGAAATGAAATCTTGCCATTTGCGACGACGTGGATGGAACTAGAGGGTATCATGCTTAGCGAAATAAGTCAATCGGAGAAAGACAACTATCATATGATCTCCCTGATATGAGGGAGAGGAGATGCAACATGGGGGGTTAAGGGGGTAGGAGAAGAATAAATGAAACAAGATGGGATTGGGAGGGAGACAAACCATAAGTGACTCTTAATCTCACAAAACAAACTGAGGGTTGATGGGGGGAGGGGGTTGGGAGAGGGGGGTGGGGTTATGGATATTGGGGAGGGTATGTGCTATGGTGAGTGTTGTGAAGTGTGTAAACCTGGCGATTCGCAGACCTGTACCCCTGGGGATAAAAATATATGTTTATAAAGGTGTTTAAAAAAAAAAAAAAAAAAAAAGAAAGGATGAATACCCAAGTTTTGTAGCAACATGGACGGGACTGGAAGAGATGATGCTGAGTGAAATAAGTCAAGCAGAGAGAGTCAATTATCATATGGTTTCACTTATTTGTGGAGCATAACAAATAGCATGGAGGACAAGGGGAGATGGAGAGGAGAAGGGAGTTGAGGGAAATTGGAAGGGGAGGTGAACCATGAGAGACTATGGACTCTGAAAAACGATCTGAGAATTTTGAAGGGGTGGGGGGTGGGAGGTTGTGGGCACCAGGTGGTGGGTATTGTAGAGGGCACGGATTGCATGGAGCACTGGGTGTGGTGCAAAAATAATGAATACTGTTATCCTGAAAAAAATAAAAAAAAAAAACTAAAAAAAAAAAAAACACAAAACTTTCTCAATTTTCTTTGTTATGACTTAGGTTAAACTTTTTTTGGCAGAAGAAAATGTAGTGTTCTTCTCATCCAGCTGAGAATCTGAAATATTTCTTTTATGCTGAAATAGCAAAAGACTAAGAGAACACTAAAAAATTTTTTTTACTTACCAAGAAGTTTTTTTTCTATATACTCTATATGCCATAAAAATAAAGCAAATAAAATAATTCTAAAGGCCAATAATTAAGTTATAAAACATCTTTCACAAACATGCTATAATGTGTTAATGGTAGATTTTACTTTTAACATTAAAATACTACATTTTATAATGTTCTATGATAAAATTAATGTTCCAGAATTTAGTGGCCTTTTAAAATATTATTAAAATCTGGGGCGCCTGGTTGGCTCAGTGGGTTAAAGCCTCTGCCTTTGATTCAGGTCATGATCCCAGGGTCCTGGGATCGAGCCCCACATCGGGCTCTCTACTCAGCAGGGAGCCTGTTTCCACTTCTCTCTCTCTCTGCCTGCCTCTCTGCCTACTTGTGATCTTGGTTTGTCAAATAAATGAAATCTTTAAAAAAATAAAATAAAATAAAATAAAATAAAATATTATTAAAATCTGATATTTTATAGACAGATGACAAACAAGATTATATAACTGGCTTTAGAGGAAAAAGTCACCATTTAGTGTGGAGAGAAAAAAATTTAAAAGTGTTTTGATTGTTTGCAGAAGTTTAATGTACTCGACATGGGTAATGGTTTTTAGGAAATAACTTTCCACTAAGATATGATTTTAGAAGTCTGACATGTATAGGTGTTAACAGCCTCTGACTTATAGTTAAGTGGCCATGATTTGCATTTATACTTTGTCATCAACAACGTGGCTAAAGCAAATTACTTTCTGAAACTCAGTGTTTTCATAAGTAAAATAGGAATATAGAATAGTATAATTCACCTCAACAGGTTAATAAACAAGGCTCTCTTGCCCCTTTACACTTCTTACCAAAAGAAAAAAAAATGCTATTTAAATTTAAAATATTTTTGTAACATTAGAGAAAAGAGATGTTATGGAAATATTCTGTCTGCTCTTCTAAAATAATCCAATAAAAAATGCTTACTTCGACTTCTTATGTGTGTGCCATATACACAGTGTAAAAATAGGAAATTTTTCACAGTTAACATTTATCAAGTAGAAGATAAAATTATCTACTAGATCAAAATATTGGGTACAATGATTCCTTATACTTTATTCTCCTACATCAAGATTCCTTTAACTATTCAGGGTCTGTACCTTCCCACTAAATTTTAAAATAAGCTTTTCTCTATATAAAAACAAAACAAAACAAAATAAACCTTACTGGGATTTTGTTAGAAATTATGTTAAACCTATAGATTCGACTGGGGAGAACTGACATCTTTATTATGTTGAGTTTTCCAATTTAGGAACATGGTGTGTCCCTAATATATTTAGGTATACTTAGATTTCTTTCAAGAGAAATGTGCAACTTGAACATAAAGATACTGAATATGTTCTGCAAAGTGTATACCTAAGCTTTTCATCTTCTGTGGGGTAACTGTCTGTGATTTGGGTTTTAATCAGTTCATTTGTTATCATATAAAAATGTGTCTGTTCGCATGGAGGTTCCTCAAAATGTTGAAAATAGAACTACCCTATGACCCAGCAATTGCACTGCTGGGTATTTACCCTAAAGATACAAACGTAGTGATCCGAAGGGGCACGTGCACCCGAATGTTTATAGCAGCAATGTCTACAATAGCCAAACTATGGAAAGAACCTAGATGTCCATCTACAGACGAATGGATAAAGAAGATGTGGTATATATACACAATGGAATACTATGCAGCCATCAAAAGAAATGAAATCTTGCCATTTGCGACGACGTGGATGGAACTAGAGGGTATCATGCTTAGCGAAATAAGTCAATCGGAGAAAGACAACTATCATATGATCTCCCTGATATGAGGGAGAGGAGATGCAACATGGGGGGTTGAGGGGGTAGGAGAAGAGTAAATGAAACAAGATGGGATTGGGAGGGAGACAAACCATAAGTGACTCTTAATCTCACAAAACAAACTGAGGGTTGATGGGGGGAGGGGGTTGGGAGAGGGGGGTTGGGTTATGGATATTGGGGAGGGTATGTGCTATGGTGAGTGCTGTGAAGTGTGTAAACCTGGCGATTCACAGACCTGTACCCCTGGGGATAAAAATATATGTTTATTAAAAATAAAAAAAAATTAAAAAAAAAAAGCAATAGGAAAAGAAAAACAAAAAAAACAAAAAAAAAATGTGTCTGTTTTTGGTGTGTTGAACTTGTTTTCTCTGACCCTGCTGAACTTCCTTCAAAAAGAATTTCGTAGGTTTCCTGAGATTTTAGACATATGATCTGCAAATAGAATTTTTTTTTTTTACCATTTCAATATGTATACATTTTAGTTGTTTTCCTTACCTTACTAAAATGGCTAGAATTTCTAGTACTATGTTGAAGAGGAGAAGAAAGAACAGGCATCCTTGTCTTATTGCTGATCTAATGGGAAAACCATTTAGTCTTTCATCATTGCACATGTTAGTTGTGGGCTGAAGATGTACTTCATCAAATGGAGGCCATTGCCTTGGATTCCTAATTTGGTGAGAGACTTTTACCATGTATGGATGCTGTTAAATATTTTTTTCTATGTCTACTGACATATTATATGATCTCCTACTGTACCCGGTGAAATGATTCACTGATTTTTACCCCTTCCATCATATGTGGATATGATGGCAAGTCTGTGACCCAGAAAATGGCCCTCAGCTGACCATGCAGGTGCTCTGCTCTCAAGACTTCCAGCCTTAAGAACTGTGAGAAATATGTTTCTGTCATTTTAAGTTATCTAGTCTGTGGTATTTTCTATAGCAGACCAAATGGGATGAAGACAACAAGTTTTTTGTTACACTGATTTTTTTTCTCCCTCCTTCTCCTCTTCTTCCTCTTTTTTCCCTCTTTGTTCATGTCATTTATTTGTTGAAGAAAATCAGACATTTTTGCTACTGACTTGATCACAATATGGGTTAGGTTAATTGCATCTGTGTGTTTTGTTCTAACTTGAACTTCTATCCCCAGAACTGCTCGTTCGAGCTACAGGCTTAATTAGAGTCAAGCTACTATCCATTTTATTTATTTATTTAGTTAGTTAGCTAGTTAGTTAGTTTTT
The DNA here is from genome assembly GCF_902655055.1 of Lutra lutra. Classification (NCBI taxonomy): domain Eukaryota; kingdom Metazoa; phylum Chordata; class Mammalia; order Carnivora; family Mustelidae; genus Lutra; species Lutra lutra. The sequence goes on along the minus strand of NC_062278.1, from coordinate 181,604,355 downwards.
AGAGTGGGGAGGAACAGAGGGAGAGGGAGAGGGAGAGAATTTCAAACAGACTCCCTGCTGAGTGCAGAGCCCAGTGGGGGACCTCAATGCCAGGACCACAGATCATGACCTGAGCCAAAACCAAGAGTCAGACGCTTAATCACCTGAATCACCCAGGTGTTCTGCTTTATTTATTTAATTTGTTGGTAACCATTCATAGGTGGCACTGTGTACTTTCTATGGCTTCAAATCAAGAGGCACTTAATCCTAAATGTCCCCTTTTTGGTGATGTTAAATTGGTCAACAGGTTCAGATATTATCTATTTCCCAACGTGGATGCATTAATCTCCACTAATTTGGAATTTCAGTAAAATTGCAATCTCACTTTTTAAACTGTTTGCATCTAATTTGCATTATATTGTTGGATATCACTGAGAAGGTCTGTTAAAAAAAAAAGTCGAGGAGTAAGTACAGTTGATGTTAGGAATATTACTAGGGAGGGTTATTAAAATGTGGAGCAATTTTATAAGCAAATTCATTAATGAATATTTTCTTGTTCAAATCACTTTTGCTACTCAATTATACTTCATAACTATAAGGAATCAATCAGATAATGGTTACAAGAAGGCATCCTATCACTCAATGACCTATCTCCAAAGCCCTTCCATTATGATTTATTCTTCTAAGTTAGACCAACCTGGAGTGCGGGAGAGCAACAATAACAATGTGACTTTCCCTTATATTAAGTGCAAACTTTTAAGTCTTTCCACTGAGTACCTATAACAACCGAAATACTGGCTGTTGGATGATTTAATAAATTTCTAAAAGAACAAAACCCTATTTCACCCATTTTTCTCCAACTATCACAGCACACTTTAATCTTCCTTTTACATTCACTAAAAACCTAAGAATCAACTTAGAGTCATCTTGCTTCTTTGTTCCTTCACCCAAGTCCAGTCAAGTCTGTCTTGGACATGTTTATCACAGAAATCAACTTAAGCCCTTTTCCTTCTGCTTCTCTCTGTTTTCTCGTAATTAGCCCTTTTTTCTAAACTCCTTACCCCCAAACCATCATATTATCCTGTCAGATTAAATGTCTTGGAGCACAAATCTGGTCATCCTTCTAATTCTGATATTTAATGGCCCTTCATTTCCAAAATATTAAGTTTTAAATCCCATATAACGGCATGCAAGACTTTTTTACTTAATTTTTCTTAACATTCTCCTTCTTACATAATTTATTTTTAAAAATTCCCTTGTATTCATATGTCTATACTTAAAAAACCTACTGCCTAGAATATTATTTCCAAAAATTTATAGCCATGTCAATATCCAAAGTATCCGATGACTTATGTGACATGGGCACCAACCAATTAGATTGAATGTCAGCCAACTTCAAGGTCCAGAACTCTCTGATTCATCTCTGACGCCCTTCCTATCCCTAGTGATAAAGCCTATCTTTTATTTGTTTAATACACACCTACAAGCTTCTGAAGTCCAAAAACAAACAGCATCTCCCAAGCGCAAACTTTTATACTCTTCCAGGCCTTGTCAATCTCTCACTAAGTGCTTCAATAATTTCTTTCAACTGTTACCTTTAGAGCAGTCTGCCTTTCCTCTTAAACTGTGGGTCAGTTAAGGGCATGGGAGCCTATCTTTAGAGCCCCTATATTTATCACTGTGAGTGGTATACAGAACTTGCTCATAAAAGGCTAGTTAAATGAATGATCAAATATACTCAGTAATGATTTGTTTGGTGAAAGGCTCTAACAACTCTGACCCATTAATGGTTTGATTGCTATAATGTATAGACAGCTAATTTGCATTTTGTGTATGTTTCTCTTCTGCAATAAGACTGAAACCTCATGTGTCTGTGCCATGTCCCTTTTGTCTCCCACATCATGTTTAATATCTCTGAATATCTGCAAATAGTGATAGATAACATCAATACCAATAGACATGAATTTTGGTGAGTAAGCAAAAGTGTAAGATTAAAAGCTAACTATGTAGGAGTCCTGGCAGCTGGGAGAGGAAGTGAGGCATACCTACCCCTAGTCTCCTGCTGTTAGAATCCATGGTTCTCTCTCTCATTATAAGGCCGACTCCTTTTGTGAATGCCACTATGAGCAACTAATTGGTTTTCTGGATTCCAGATTTCCTACACAAGATGTCAAATGAGTTTGCACCTCATGCAGACATATCTCACAGCAGGGACAAAGACTATCTTAAAAATGTTACATGTTTCCAGTTTAACACTGTTCTGGCTGGTTTCCTGGTCAGTTACTTAAGGAAACCTGAAAAACATGTCCTACTTTGTTGTTGTTTTGTTCTCAGGTCAACATCTCCTGGAGAGCCAGCATGTCTTACTCACACCCTTCACTTTCTCTCTAATGAAATGATGCTGTGGTCTAAATAATCTTCTGTCTTGTCTACCAGCATTTTAAAATCAATCCATATTACAAATCTGTTGAATGTGAGAGAAGCCCAGAGGGACAAGAAATCATGGTACCTAGCCAAAAATACATGTACCTGGTTTTAGGGGTTTTATTATATTTGATCCAGTTAAAATTTGTAAGCAGGCATTCTATAAGAATCACTTCACAATGTCAGTTTCCTAGTAAACCGACCTGGAACTTCAATGCTTTGCATGGCTCTTTTTTTTTTTTTTTTCCTTTCTTTCTTTCTTTCTTTCTTTCTTTTTTTTTTTTTTTTAAGTAGGCTCCACACCCAACATGGGGCTTGAACTCATGACCTCGAAATCAAGAGACATATGCTCTACCCACTGAGCCAGCCAGGAACCCCAATGCTTTGAATAGTTCTTTTTATCCAGAGTCAAAATTTGTATAGTAGTTAAAGCGTAGATTTTGGACGAAAAATGTTAGGCTTCAGAATCTGCCTCTCCTCTTGACAGCTGTGTGAACCTCACACAGTTGTTACAAAGATTAAATGTGATGACTATGTAAATGATTTTATTAGCAATGTGCATGGTCTATAATAAATGCTCAACAGATATTATTTACCATTATTCTATCTAAATACACATATGACAAAAAAAAAAATCGGTGCTTTTATTAAGCAGCACTTAAAATTCTCAACCGAATAGGTTATTTGTTGTTCCCCAAATGAACTTCGTTATGGGACCCAACCTACTACATTCTGATTTCTTCTTTGCTGCGATACTTGATGGTATATATAGTTATAAGGGCAAGAGTATAGAAAAATACTGCTAAGGCATGATAGGAAGACAGTAGTTTACATGAAAGAGTGGTAGTAGAACATGCTGACAGCTTAAAATCCAGCTGCCAAAGCCACAGTACTTAGACCCCAGCAGGCCAATCAAAAATATTTACTGAACAGCTACTAGACCCAGAGGACAGTCTGTGCGAAGAACCTATTTAGGGGGGTAAAATCCATTTTATACAGTAATTTCATATTGCACAACTGATGAATTTAAAAACAAAAATCCACAGGGACAAGAAATGGTATTTTCTATCCAAAAGTATATGTACCACATTTTACTATTTCTGTTACATGTGATCCTGTTGAAATTTGTAAATAGACATTCCCTAAGAACACTGTGATAATCTCAGTTTCTTATTAAACCTAGCTGGGTCTTAAATGTTTCCCATAGCACTTAGGAAAGTAGTGGGTACATAGTAGGCCCTCAGTAATTGTCAGCCAGCTTGCAAAATTATTTTCTCTCAGGTACTGTGTGCCATCCCAGGGATAAAATATATATATATATATATTATATATATATATAAAATATATAATGATCCCACATACAGTACTAAGTATTGTGTAGATAGACAAGAGAAAACAAAAAATAAGTAAAGGTCCTTTAACATTGCTATTACATGCACAAGTCAGTTAAGGAATATAGGGATTTGTACATTATTTAAGGAAAAAGAACACTAGATGATAAAGTTTATAACAGAAAAAAAGCAAACAGTGGGACGAGAGCCTCAATTAACCCACCACATCTGAAATAGATTTTCCGTGCTATTCCTCCAAAAGGAAGACTCCAGAAAGCCCAGTAAAGTGGTAATTGTTTCCAAGGTAATTAAATACTATCTTATTCTTGACCAGGAGTCATCTTTGCATACAAAAAAAAATATGTGTTTCTCCATCTGAGAGAAAGTTATAGTGGAAACCTCACTTTTCTTTTGCAGCATCCAACTCTCTTTTTGGTGAAGAACCTTTCTTTGATTTCTTTTCAGGGAACTTTCCCTACCATCCACTTCAGTGTCTAAGGATGAAATGAGGCTCAGTCAACTGGTAGATCCTAGCCACATGGTCAGAGAACAGATTCAGGATGAGCAGGTCTCCTGGTCCAGGTGGGTAAGGCCTACTCCTGGGATTCAGGGATTCAGGTGTGGACCCCGAAAGAGAAGCAAGTCTTTGTCCTGGGATATCAGGCAGTGATCATAATGGAAAGCAGATGGACATAAGCCACTCTAGAGTGGGGCCAGCAGAAGGGAGGCCAACAGAGAGGAAAGTAGGAAATAGAGGGACTGAGGCCTCAGGGCATTATCTGAACTTCTAAATCCAACCTTGGTTAACAGCTAATTTACCCAGGGCTTTTCAGCTGCAGGAGCCAAAAAATCCCTTTGGAGTTCTAGCCGATTCTGATTTGAGTTTCTATCACTGTCTCTGAAAGCATCCAAAAGAAAACAAGTAGAGACTGAAAAGACACCGAAAGTAGTGTCAGAAGAGAAAGATGGAGAGAACCAGGGAGCTTGGTGGAAGTGCAAGTTACTTCGGCAGGAACAGAGGATAGTCAGGAGGCAGTAAGTGACAAAGGAAGAAGATAAACGTGGTAAGTGGCATAATATTAGTCATTCTGGACACTGAATTCCTTACAAAGGAACCAACCCAGGGCCTCATCAGGAAAAAAATGTTTTGAATTGGAGACACCATTGAGACATGGCATTTGAAAAGGCATAATTAAGATATTAATAACAACATTCGTAGTCAAAAAAGAAAGAAAAAGAGAATCATGAAATTGAGACCAATTCCTAAAATATTATGTGAAACTATTATTGTACGTTAGGAGACATACGATTCTGATAGTGGGAAAAAACTAGGACATATATAATTATATGTCATATTATTAATACGTGTTCTAAATGGGATCTTGAAAGTGAGATGAGTTGTCATGGAAGAAAATGTATCTAACGACTATGTGTTGAGTGAGACCTTTCATCATCAAGCTGTCTACTACACAAACTAAAATATAGATCTTTAGGAAAATTTTTCAGCATATGCATTAAAATAAATTTAATATTTTAAGAAGGCAGTTATAAAAATGCAAACTTGAAAATCAAGAAGTCACAATACATATATTAGGAATGCAAAATGAAAAAATAGATTTATTCACCTTATATCATTATATATTAATGTTTTTGAGTGGAAAGGAATAAAAGATTACTGGGAAAGTGATAGACAGCATTGTTAATCATAGCTGGCACATATAAAGAAGAAAAATTGATTAGTGTTCACTGTAGGAAATTGTCATCAATAACTTTACCAAATCAAATAACTGCAGTGATGAAATATTCTATTTTATAAAAGAGACTGTTGTTTGAAATGTTGAAATTGAAGTTTTGAAGTATCATTTATAGCCAACGGAACTTTTTTGAAAAGACAGACTATACTCTTGAGTAGCATATGCTTTGCTTTAAGACAGAAGGTCTAGGGCAGACAATTCACAAAATAAAAAAGGGTCATTAGTATGTCTTTGGCAAATCAAATCATTCTAAAACTAATAAACAAGAGCAGCCTTATCAAGTATGGAATTATGAGAAGATACATAGCAAAATATATGTATTATAAAAGGTATTTTGATTTTTAAAGCTATAACTTCAGAATGAAGAAAAATAAGAAAAAGAGGGAAGAGGGAAAGGAGGAAAAAAAAAAGCACCAAAAGAGATCATTTGTTTGAAAATTACAGGATTCCAGGTATGATGTTAAACACACTTTCCAACATTTGCAAAATAGAATCATAGCAGTATAATGGATGCTCATTAAACCAGGACTCAATTAAATAGATGCTCCTGTAGAAGAAAAAAATTACAAAATAGTTTTAGCATGGTATAGCAGGATAGCACAACAGCCTCAAAATTATGGTACACAATGCACTACAAAACACCACACATCTATAATAGTGCTTTATGTGAAATTAAAGGGTTGAATTCAATCTAGCCTTTTCACAAGCCATTTGGTTTTAGCTTTAAATATACCACCCAAGCAGCTGCTACCTTTACCAGGCAACACACTCTCTCTCACCGACAAGCCGTAACAGTTCTGCTATAGACAAGAAATTGCTTTTAGAGTTAAGACAAAGCAATTAAAAAAAAAAAAAAAACCCACCCAAAAACCAACAGAACAGCAGTGAAAGAATATTCCAACAGTGACCGAAGAGGGAAAGTAAAACAAAGCAACAGCAAGATGATTTCTAAGCAAGAACTTTTCTGAGGTTCAGGGAAATAAAACTGATCTATCCAGAGAAGCATTCAATCTACTTCTACTGTAATGGCATTATATTGGAACAGAAGAAAACCTATATGGAAGAATGCCAGTTAATCAAAGAGCCAAATGTCCTGGTGATTTTGCCAGCCTTGAGAAATTTCCAAGTCTCTGGGATACTGGACTCTGATAAGACAGGATTTCACAGGACTTATTTTTTATACAATTGCACTCAATTTGAAAGGAATCAGAATCAGAGACGTATAAAGTGAAGCAGCATTTTTTTCTCTGATCCCCATAATGATACATAAAACATGCTTTGTATTCCCAAATATGTATAAGAAGTTAAAATAAAATATTATTGCTATCTCAAGGAAAACCTTGAGTCTAGAAGTTTATCATGATTGGTAACTGACAGAAAAGGGAAGAGAGCTGAAAACCTGCCAAGGCTTAACATCAAAGAAGATTTATTATTATTTTTTTTAATGAAATGGAGTAAAATCTAAAATGTCCATGTAATTCAGGGATCAGAAATTTTTCACATTCTCAGACTTGAGATATACTGTCATCACTAACAAAGAATCTAAAGTAATGAATTTCATAGAATGGCCAGTGACTGGCCCACATTGATGGAGATGACTCTATTCTAATACCACTACCCCTGTAGGAAATGCCCTATTTGACTTCTTAGAATTAATTGATCACATTTTTAATGATGGAATTAGCTAGAAACATTGAATAAGATAAAACCACAGCTGGAGGAAAAGCAAAAAACTATATACTAAACAGTTAACTTAATTTCCATGAATGCTAACATATTTCAACATGCAACAGGAAAGTTCCAAGATTCTCCACAGTAACAACCCTGTGGTTATAGCAAACAAGGGCCACGTCCAATAATCAACATCCACAGGCACATAACAGATTCTGAAGTTTAAACATTACTTTTCAAACTGCGAAATTACATCATCCTTCAGAAACAGAGTTTATAGGTTTGTTATTTAGTTGTTAGTGTCAACAAGCACTCCCTGGAAGGGAAAAAGGCAAAAGGATTCTAAAGGCTGTTATTATACCCTGGCATTTGGGTATTCTCGATAAAAAAGAAGGAAAAAAAGTCTATGCAAAACTCTCAGATGTATCAAAATCAAGAAGTTAATATTTTTGCTTTGAAAATAATACTAGATTAATTCTGTTCAGCTTAACTTCTAACCTTAGAATCATACAAGGTAGAACAGGAAACTGCTTTAGGAGACCAATTCTTCCTTACAAAAAAAAAAAAAAAAAAAAAAAAAAAAAGGCGGGGCACCTGGGTGGCTCAGGGGGTTAAAGCCTCTGCCTTCGGCTCAGGTCATGATCCCAGGGTCCTGGGATCGAGCCCCGCATCGGGCTCTCTGCTTGGCGGGGAGCCTGCTTCCCTTTCTCTCTCTCTGCCTGCTTGTGATCTCTGTCAAATAAATAAATAAAATCTTAAAAAAAAAAAAAAGGCAAAACAAACTGAGGCTCAGAGAAGCTAAGTGATTCTCATTCATTAACTGAGCCAAGACTAGAACAAGGTCTTCAACTTCTAACCTTGAATTCATTCCATGCTAGCACATTGGTGTGATTAGCATAGTATTTATAGTATATCATTTTAACTTTATTGAATCACTCCCAGATTGAAGGTACCCCCTTTTCAGCCAAGTAATCACGGAAGATTTCTACAAATGACCTCAGAGTTTTAAAGAGGTGACTCAAAAATTCATCTGACACAAAGATGGTAGGAAACATTTACATATATCTGAGAAAGGACTAGTATATAGAATGTATAAAGAAATCTTACAACTCAATAATATAAAGCAACTCAATTAAAAGACGGGCAATATCTATGAATAGACATTATCCAAAGCAGATACACAAATGGCCAATAAATCCATGAAAACATACTCCACAACATCAGTCACAAGAGAGAAGCAAATCAAAACCACAGGAAGATCACACTTCATACCCACTGGGATGGTTACAATAAAAACATATAAAAACAAATGTTACCTGAGATGGGAGAAATCAGAACCCTCATATATTGCTGGTGCAATGACTTTGTAATTGGTGCAATGACTCTGAAAAATGGTATGACACTTCCTCAAAAAAAGTTCAACACAAAATTATCATATACATCAGCAATTCCAGTCTTCAGTATAAACTCGAGAAATAAAAACCTATGTCTAAAAAACAAACAAAAACCTATGTCTATATAAATGCTTACCCTTACATATTTATAGCAGCATTATTCCTAACAGTTGAAAAGAGAAAACAACTCTAATAACCATCACTTAATGAACAGATACACAGCATGTGCAATGGAAGATCATTCAGCAATAAAAAGGGATGGAGGACTAATATATGTACAATATAGGCAAATCTCCAAAACATCATGCTAAGTGGAAGAAACTAATAAAAAAAATCACATATTGTATACCATTTACATGAAATGTCAAAAACAGGATAATCCATAAAGATAGAAAGTAGATGAGGGATTGCTGGGAGCTGAGGTGGGGAGGCCCTTGGGGGGAAATGGAAACTGACTGTTAATGGGCACAGAGTTTTTTTGGGGAATGATGAAAATATTCTAAAATTGATTGTGGCAACGGTGAACTAGGAACATTGTACACAAAATACAAGTGAAGTTGTGTCTTCACAGCTCTGTGAATCCCCTAGAAACCACTGAATCACACACTTTAAAAGAGGGAATTATAGGATATATGAATTGTATCTCAACAAAGCTGTTTTTTAAAAATATCTGAACCTGTCGCCTGTTCCAACTCACCAAGTCCGCAGTTATTGACAGGACCATGTCAGCACACACAGTGCCTGTAAGAATTATAAAAAGCTGCCTTCTCCGGGCCAGACAGAAAGCCACCCCTTCTTCCATGCTGACACGGCCAGACCTGGAGCAGGCTGCACTGCTGGAAAAGGAAGCCTTGGGGGGATTTCATCCAGGAACCCTCAGGCAGGGCATGGCCTGCATAAATATGTGTAACACAGTGGTGACATATTGCTTATAGATCACTCTATTATTACCAAAACAGATGGAAAAGATTATCTTTCAGGTGTCATAGATATGCTGTCAAATTTTCTGCTTAAAATTACAAACACATGACTTTCCCACCTCCTCCTCCTACCATCCAACCCATGAAATATGCTACTCCTCTAATGTTGCTTATCCTGGGGACGTGTACCACCATCGAATCAAGCCTATGAGAAAAATATTCCATTGCCCTCACATCCAATCCCTTATCAAGTGATACCATTTTTGCCACAGGCTCCCCCTCAACAATCATCAGCTGTGTAAACACCAGGAATAATTTCATATTGGTCTCGTTGTTGGCATTTTTAATGCCCTTCAATCTAATTGCTACAGAGAAATCAGCCATTTGATCTTTATAAATCAAAAACATGTCACCTTGCTTATTGGCTGCTTGGAATAAGATAGCTTATGTAAACGTGAATGATTTATCCCTGTGAATACTTCTGTCAACTCACCTCATGCCATTCTTCCTTCACCGGCTACAGTGTGCTGACCTTCATTCCTGTCTAGGTCATAACGAGCTCTTTTTCACTTCGTTTTCTTTAAGGCTTAAAAGAGTAAAGATGGAACTGTAGAATTTCAAGCACCAAAGATCATGGTGAAAAGGGAAGGCAACTGGTTTTCTTTACAATACTGTCAGAGTTAGTATATAATTTTGTACTAACTTGATGAAATTCTATTCTCCACTAGACCCTCAGTTCCATGAAAATAAGATCCTTCCAGAATGCCCAGCCTCCCGTAAAATGTCTAACAATTGCAAATACTCAATGAATGCTCATTGAATAAATGGATGCACTCTGGTCATGGAGTTTCAGTAACCTCTTTTGATGGCTCACCCTTACCATTATAAAATCGAGAGAATGCTTCCTTTCAATGAGAATGCTTCCTTTCCATTTATAAGGTTTCTATCATGATTGGGCCAGTTGATTAAATCACAGATCCGTACCAGCCTCATGTTTTCAAGATCTCAATGATAAAGATTCCAACTCCAGCTCAAACTCGATAGTTCAGATCAAGATATAAAATCCAATATTTCAACATAAAAGTAGGTCCTAGGAAAGATTCATATCAATATGCTTTTAGAAGAAAATTAATTGGACAATATTCTGATTAATTCAGACATGTTGGTCATATGTGCTTCAACCTTGGCATCCTTGTCATTCATAGATAAGCATCTCAAAGACATGAGAATTAGTGGGTAGACACAGCAAACTCAGTAGAAAGTTAGATGACGATACCTGTCTATGGAATCTTCTCAACCAAGGTTTCCCCCAAAACACAGGACCTGAAAAAATACTGTCATATAATAAATACCCTTACATATGCACAGTTATTTTATAATCTAAAACTTCTTTATGATTCAAAAGGCAAAGAAGAAATACATCCCAATTATATGGAAAAGCATAAAAGACTGAGAAGTTACTGAAAAATTGTTGACTTCTATAGAATCTTGTTTTTAAAACTCGTAACTTTCCTATGTGACTGAGTTGAAGAATACTGTGTCTGACTAAGAAGTTTTGCTTTGCTTTTTAAATTAATAAAGCGTGAATAGTGTACTGATAAAGTTACACCATTTTGTTTTAAGTTTAACTTGTTTTTAGACCATCAGAGCAAAGGAGCTTTGAACTTCATCAAAGTCATTATGTTCAAAGATGAAATTTATGTTTCTAGCTGCACTATTTAGTTATGAGAAATAGCACTGCCTATAACTCACAGCAAACTAAGCTCCAACTAATTATAGCACAACAGTTTAAGCTAATTAGTCTTTAGTGATTTTTCTTTTCAGATACAGCCAGCAACTCTGAGTTTCATCCTTAAAATTTTCTACATTTGTTTAATCTTTCTTTAAATTTATTTTCCCAAGCCTCAATGTGCTTTTAAATATTATAATCTAAGAAAAGTGAAAAATGTGCTACCTCTTCTGCTGATAGAGGAAGGAGTAATCCTTTGTAGGCCCAATATGGCCAATTTCCCATTTTATAGAAAAATTGGATGACAGCGGTGTAAGAAGAGAAAGTAAAGGAAAAAAGGGGGCTGGGCTCAGGAGACATTCTCTCTTGTTTCTTTTTAAGAGACTGAGGTAGGAGCATTTACAATCCAGTGCAATCCTTTGAATTTCAGGGTATCTGCCCTGAGCATCTAGGTTAGAAGTCACTAACTGGTGACACCAGAGCTCTATCTGGCCTTTAGACTTGTTTTGCTCGATGCAGACAGAATTGGCCCATGCAGTGTTTTCATTAAAAAATTGCATTTAGTCTCTCACATTACAGGATACTTCATGTAAAGAATGATGGATTTTAGTTTATCTTGAAAAGTGATTAGCTTTGCTAACAGTGTTCTCGCATTTTCTCATCTGTTTTTTCACTCATTAAACAAATTCTGGGTGAGTATCTAGTAAATTCCGGGCACTCTGTCAGGCTCTAGATAGAACAGAGAAAAACGCAGTCTTTCAATATAGTAAGGGAGATAAAAATAAAAAGATGTTTAATGTCATATAAGGATCAAGGAGATGGTGAACATACAGAGGACTGAAAGGATTTGCTTCTCCCTTGACTTTTTAGGAATTCACATTAAAACAGTGACCTGGATGAAGTGAGCAAGTGAGCAAGCTGTACAGATCTGACAGAAGCCCTGAGGTGAGGATGTTCTTCACATAGTAGGGAAGGACAAGGTTAGTGGGGCTGGATTCAAGGACACAATAAGAAGTGGTAGGGAATTACATATGGGAAGCAGGATCGGGCTTTGGGAGCCAACGTAATCGGTGAGATTTATTCTAATGGAAACCCTCTGGAGGTTTCAGCAGAAGAGAGTGATTTGACAAGTGTGGAATCACTCTGCTTCTTGGGTGGAAAAAAGAACATTGTGGGCAGTGGGAGGGGTTGAGGTGGGGGTGGGTGGGTGGCAGGAGGAAGAGATAGGAAGTAGAAGGCTATGTGATAAGGCTAATGCAGTATGCAAGGTGGGAGGCAGATAAGACTCACATTGGAATGGTAGCAGTGCAGGGAAGGACGATTGGTCAACTTCTGGGTATACTTTGAAGGAAAACTAATAGAATGGATTGACGAACAGATGCGGAATGTGAGAAATGGAAAAAGAGCTCAAGGATGACTCAGCTTTTGGGCCTGAACAATGCAACAAACATGTCTTGGGGGGGCATCAAATGAATTACTATTTTTTTTTAATCCAAGCATAATTAACATACAGTCATATTAGTTTCAGGCATACAATATAGCGATTCAACAATTCTAAACATTATTCAATGCTCACCACAATGGCAGGGAAGGAAAACCCTAAACTCACCTTGTCTCACCAATACACCTAGGTAACAGCCACATCAGTGCAACCAGAAAATAAATGTGTTTTTTATCAAAATGGTGAACACTGGGGAGGAGCAAGGTTACCAGGAAAATCAAGATTATGGTTTGGAAATGTAACTGTGAGATGTCTACTGATATCCAGAGTAGAACTGGCAGGTGGTTATTTGAGCCACAAGTTTGGAGGAGAGGTCAAAGTTGGAAGTATGAATTCAGGAGTAAATAAATGACAAAAGCTGGGGAACTGAGCAGTTAGTACCCCCTTTCGAAAAAGCATTCCATCATCTCTGGTCCATTCTAGACCTTACTACCCCTTGCTGCTTACATAACCAAGCTTGTTCACTCATTTACGTTACCTTCCAAAGTAACCAAATTGAATAGAAATATTAAAAAGCATAAGAAATGGGAGAGACATCTAGTTCTACCAATTGTGTAGCAGTGTTGGTGAAAATACAACCCAAATTAAATCAAATGCAGAGGAGGGCAAAAAAAGGAAACTGAAAGCAGAGTAATTCATTCTGGAACTTATGCCAGGTTTGCCAGGACACTGGAATGAAGAGCATTAGGCTTGAGAGCATTAGGCTTGGCAATCTGGGAGCTAAGGTTGAACTGCCCAGGTGGAAAGAGGAAATAAGGTTTGGGGCCTAGGAAGTGGCCATTTGGAAATAAGCCCTTTTGCTTATAGCTGCACACCTGCTGGGCTGCACTCAGGGATAAACCCTTGGTGGGTGCAGGGAAAGGACTAGATAGTTCACTTGTCCTTCTCTCTCTCTGTGGGTAAGGCCATGGCAGGAGTGAGGGGTTTGAAGGGCACAGACACTTCAACGAAGAATTCAGGACATGGGACCTACACCTAACACAATGTGGGATTTCTCATATGAGGTTAACATATATTCGGCCCTCATCATCTGTCAATTTCATATTTGTAAACTGATCGACTCCTTAAGATTTATTTGTAAACCCCAAATCAGTGTTTGTGGCACTTTTGCCATCATGTGAAGACATGCGTGAAGTGGTGAAAAATTTGAGTCACACGGTGTGCACATTCCCAGCTGAGGTTGAATAAGCAATGTTCTGCCTCCTTGTTTCAGCTTTCCTACTGAAAACAAGCATCCTTTTTTCCTGTATATTTAATGCCATGGTTTTTGCATTCGTGCGCTTTTTGTTGACCTCCCTGCTTCAAATGGACCCCAAGCATAGTGCTGAAATCTATCTCGTGTTCTCATGCATAACGAAACTGTGGTTGCCTTATGGAAAAAACTGGTTAGAAAAGCTTTGTTCAAGCATGAGTAATAGAGTTCTTGACCATGAGCTTAATGTTAATAAATCAACAATGTACATTACATAAGATTCCTTTAAACAGAAACATACATAAAACAAGGTTATGTATTGACTGGCTGATGATAATGTTATGACCAGGAACCTAACCCTGTATTTCCCTGAGGAGCTGTGGTTCAATATACGTTAATTCAGTGTTAACAGTGACTTCATAGAACAGAACTACCATAAATACTGAAAATTGACTGTTTGTGTTGGGTTACACAGAACCAATATATTAAAATAAAATTGTTCCCAGTTTGGTTATATCCCTGAGGTTCCTGACAAAAGCAATAAAAGCTCTTTAAACCAAGGCTAAGGAGAGTCTCATGCTGGCCTGGGTAAGTAGAAATTCTGCTAAAGACCATATTCACATCGTGAAACATCTTGGTGACTCATTGGGTCAAGGAGGTGCCTCCAGCTCAGGTCATGATCCCAAGATCCTGGGCTGGAGTCCTGTGTGGGGCTCCCTGCTTGGAGGGAAGCTTGCTTCTCTCTTTCCTGCTGCAATTCCCCCACTCACCTGGTGGGGCTCTCTTTCTCTCTCAAATAAATAAATAAGTGATTATGCTGAGTGAAATAAGTCAAGCAGAGACAGTCAACTACCATATGGTTTCACTTATTTGTGGAGCATAACAAATAGCATGGAGGACAAGGGGAGTTAGAGAGGAGAAGGGAGTTGAGGGAAATTGGAAGGGGAGGTGAACCATGAGAGACTATGGACTCAAAAAAACAATTTGAGGGGTTTGAAGGGGCGAGGTGTGGGAGGTTGGGGGAACCAGGTGGTGGGTATTAGAGAGAGCACGGATTGCATGGAGCACTGGGTGTGGTGCAAAAACAATGAATACTGTTATGCTGAAAATTAAAAAAAAAAAACTTTTTTTTTTTTTAAAAACCATATTCACATCAAAAAAATAGATGAGAGAATATTTCTTATATTCTCAACAGGCCAACAAATCACAGGTTAACACTGGCAATATCCTGAGCTAATACAACATTATAAAAGAATACCTAAATACTTAAGACTTTAAAGAAGTAAGGTAATAAAGAAAAAATGGGGTGGCCTATCAAACCATCAGGAAAAACAAGATGCTCTGAATAAAGAACAGGAACACAGAAAAAAGAACCAGATAGAATGTCCAGACAGGGAAAATACAATCACTAGAATTAAAAACCCAAAGGATAATTTAATAGAAAATTAGGCAGAGGGGGATGTGTAGGCTAGAACTAAGTAACTCTGAGCACTGCAGAGATGTGGAGAGAGAAAACATGACAGGCAACTCAACAGGTATGCAGGAGAGAATGAGAAATTTCAAAATATATTTGAAAGGAAACCAGAAGGAGTAGAGTTGCCATGGGGATAAACAAATCTGGAAGATACCTGCTGAAAAATTTCCAGTTGCCATTAAGACATGCCTCCCAAGATTCAGGAATCATACCCTAGAACTGTATAAAAATGACAACAGCTGATCCCCGTATAGTACGCATTTCCTGCTGGGCACTGCTCCAGGTGCTTGACATACTGGAGCTCATGGAAACCTCACACCTGATGAAGTAATTCCAGAGCTCATCTTTGCTTTACAGATGAAGAACCAGAAACACAAATGAGCTCAGGATTTGTCCAATGTCACACAGCTGGTAAGTGGTGGAGGTGGGATTTGAACCTCCACAGTCTGGCTCCAGTCTCTGTAGCAGTGCATTTTGCAGTGAAATTATTTTTTGAAGAACAAAGGGCAAATAGACACACTTTCAGGCCGATGGGAAAAGAGAAGACAAAAGAGTTCTGACCACCAAGAGAAACATACTAAATAGATTTCTAAAAGATACAGATCTCAAAGAAGAAAAATGAGCCAAGATACAAGAAAGAGGGTGCACAGGGGCACCTGGGTGTCTCAGTTGGTTAAGCGACTGCCTTTAGCTCAGGTCATGATCCTAGAGTCCCGGGATCAAGGCCCGCATCGGGCTTCCTGCTCAGCGAGGAGTCTGCTTCTCCCTCTGATCCTCTCCCCTCTTGTGCTTGCACCCTCTCCCTCTCTCTAAGTAAATAAATAAGATCTTTATTTTTAAAAAAAGAGAAAGAAAGAAAGAAAGAGGCTACACAAAGGACGTAGTGAACATGTGAGTACATCTGCAAAAAGACTTGATTGTGTGAAATAACAATAAGGCTTCTAGAGAAAACACATACATATCTCATTTTTCTCTTCCTCTAAGATACTCCCCAAACCAGGACTTACATGGTATAGAGGTATGTTCTGGAAGCACCGAACAGGAAAACAGAATAGCAACATGCTACACAATCACAGAAGCCAGAAAACAGAAGCTATGCTTAACCAGTTTTGCATAATGGAAAAAGAGGACGTTGGGCGCATGGTGGAGAAGAGTCTAGAAATGAGTCAATTTGTGGGCAGAATCCTCCGAATGCTTCGGAATGGAGGTAGCAGGCTCATCTGGAAAAAGAAATGAAGTGGAGGAGGAGGTGGTAAAATAAGAATTTTAAGCAGGAGATAACCAGATCACCTGTCTGCCCCCCCTACAACCACAGAGTGCCATTCCACACCAGGGAAGGAGAGGCTTATTGTCTAAAGGGGTAAAACAGGATATCTAGACTAGAGTACTCGGCAGAATCTTGACATACATTGTGAGGAAACAGGGGGATTAAATAAATATATGCACCCTGGACACTGCAATCCCTTAGGCCTCTTCTCCCACCAGGCTCCCAGAATACCATCCAGGGGGAAGACTGGATCCTTCTTCCCTCTGGGGCACCTGACTTACCCAAAGGGGAAGATTTAGAAACCCTGATAGTAAGGGGTTCCTAATGCAATGAGCCATTGTATTGTTAACCTCAGAATAACAAGGTCCACCATGAAAATGGAGATTTCAAATAGGGTGTGAGTTCCTTATACTTTAAGTCTGTGAAAACAACCAAAAATTACCAGATGTATGCAAAAAAAATTCCTATTTGAAAGAGAGAAACCAACCAGCATTAAATAGAAATGAAGCTATTTGAGAAAAACACTTAATACAGGGGAAGAAAATATAAAGGAAGAAAGCCATCGCTCCAAACTTTGTGTGTATATGAAAAGGTATGATAGCCATTAAACTAGAAAAAGATACAAAGAGGAAATTTAGAGTACAAAAAGTCTTTTAATTTGCAAACCTTAGACAGTGTATTAAAAACTCGGTAGAAGTGTTCAAAGACCTCCAGAAAGATTTCAAGAAGATAAAACTAAGAGAATATTTGATACATCTCGATATCTGAGCAGACACTGAGAAAACTAGCCAAAATTTAGGATGACCTAGTATAAAACCACAAAAAATGAAGAAATTTAAAAAGTTACTAATTTGTGGGACAAGAAAAATTATGCACAAACGAAAAAATAATTAGCATTACACTTTGCTACAAAACTCAGCTCTGAATTATCACTTACAAACTCATCACCACAGAAACGCTGAATACTGACCTATTTTTTTTAATTAATTTTATTTTTTATAAACATATATTTTTATCCCCAGGGGTACAGGTCTGTGAATCACCAGGTTTACACACTTCACAGCACTCACCATAAGCACATACCCTCCCCAATATCCATAACCCCACCCCCCTCTCCCAACCCCCTCCCCCCATCAACCCTCAGTTTGTTTTGTGAGATTAAGAGTCACTTATGGTTTGTCTCCCTCCCAATCCCATCTTGTTTCATTTACTCTTCTCCTACCCCCTCAACCCCCCATGTTGCATCTCCTCTCCCTCATATCAGGGAGATCATATGATAGTTGTCTTTCTCCGATTGACTTATTTCGCTAAGCATGATACCCTCTAGTTCCATCCACGTCGTCGCAAATGGCAAGATTTCATTTCTTTTGATGGCTGCATAGTATTCCATTGTGTATATATACCACATCTTCTTTATCCATTCGTCTGTTGATGGACATCAGGGTTCTTTCCATAGTTTGGCTATTGTAGACATTGCTGCTATAAACATTCGGGTGCACGTGCCCCTTCGGATCACTACATTTGTATCTTTAGAGTAAGTACCCAGCAGTGCAATTGCTGGGTCATAGGGTAGTTCTATTTTCAACATTTTGAGGAACCTCCATGCTGTTTTCCAGAGTGGTTGCACCAGCTTGCATTCCCACCAACAGTGTAGGAGGGTTCCCCTTTCTCCGCATCCTCGCCAGCATCTGTCATTTCCTGACTTGTTAATTTTAGCCATTCTGACTGCTGTGAGGTGATATCTCATGGTGGTTTTGATTTGTATTTCCCTGATGCCGAGTGATATGGAGCACTTTTTCATGTGTCTGTTGGCCATCTGGATGTCTTCTTTGCAGAAATGTCTGTTCATGTCCTCTGCCCATTTCTTGATTGGATTATTTGTTCTTTGGGTGTTGAGTTTGCTAAGTTCTTTATAGATTTTGGACACTAGCCCTTGATCTGATATGTCATTTGCAAATATCTTCTCCCATTCTGTCAGTTGTCTTTTGGTTTTGTTTACTGTTTCCTTTGCTGTGCAAAAGCTTTTGATCTTGATAAAATCCCAAAAGTTCATTTTTGCCCTTGCTTCCCTTGCCTTTGGTGATGTTCCTAGGAAGATGTTGCTGCGGCTGACGTCGAAGAGGTTGCTGCCTGTGTTCTCCTCGAGGATTTTGATGGATTCCTTTCTCACATTGAGATCCTTCATCCATTTTGAGTCTATTTTCGTGTGTGGTGTAAGGAAATGATCCACTTTCATTTTTCTGCATGTGGCTGTCCAATTTTCCCAACACCATTTATTGAAGAGGCTGTCTTTTTTCCAGTGGACATTCTTTCCTGCTTTGTCGAAGATGAGTTGACCATAGAGTTGAGGGTCCATTTCTGGGCTCTCTATTCTGTTCCATTGATCTATGTGTCTGTTTTTGTGCCAGTACCATGCTGTCTTGATGATGACAGCTTTGTAATAGAGCTTGCAGTCCGGAATTGTGATGCCACCAACTTTGGCTTTCTTTTTCAATATTCCTTTGGCTATTCGAGGTCTCTTCTGGTTCCATATACATTTTAGGATTATTTGTTCCATTTCTTTGAAAAAAATGGATGGTACTTTGATAGGAATTGCATTAAATGTGTAGATTGCTTTAGGTAGCATAGACATTTTCACAATATCTATTCTTCCAATCCAGGAGCATGGAACATTTTTCCATTTCTTTGTGTCTTCCTCAATTTCTTTCATGAGTACTTTATAGTTTTCTGAGTATAGATTCTTAGTCTCTTTGGTTAGGTTTATTCCTAGGTATCTTATAGTTTTGGGTGCAATTGTAAATGGGATGGACTCCTTAATTTCTCTTTCTTCTGTCTTGTTGTTGGTGTAGAGAAATGCAACTGATTTCTGTGCATTGATTTTATATCCTGACACTTTACTGAATTCCTGTACAAGTTCTAGCAGTTTTGGAGTGGAGTCTTTTGGGTTTTCCACATATAGTATCATATCATCTGCGAAGAGTGATAGTTTGACTTCTTCTTTGCCGATTTGGATGCCTTTAATTTCCCTTTGTTGTCTGACTGCTGAGGCTAGGACTTCTAGTACGATGTTGAATAGCAGTGGTGATAACGGACATCCCTGCCATGTCCCTGACCTTAGCGGAAAAGCTTTCAGTTTTTCTCCATTGAGAATGATATTTGCGGTGGGTTTTTCATAGATGGCTTTGATAATATTGAGGTATGTGCCCTCTATCCCTGCACTTTGAAGAGTTTTGATCAGGAAGGGATGCTGTACTTTGTCAAATGCTTTTTCAGCATCTATGGAGAGTATCATATGGTTCTTGTTCTTTCTTTTATTAATGTGTTGTATCACATTGATTGATTTGCGGATGTTGAACCAACCTTGCAACCCTGGAATAAATCCCACTTGGTCGTGGTGAATAATCCTTTTAATGTACCGTTGAATCCTATTGGCTAGTATTTTGGCGAGAATTTTTGCATCTGTGTTCATCAAGGATATTGGTCTGTAGTTCTCTTTTTTGATGGGATCCTTGTCTGGTTTTGGGATCAAGGTGATGCTGGCCTCATAAAATGAGTTTGGAAGTTTTCCTTCTATTTCTATTTTTTGGAACAGTTTCAGGAGAATAGGAATTAGTTCTTCTTTAAATGTTTGGTAGAATTCCCCGGGGAAGCCATCTGGCCCTGGGCTTTTGTTTGGGGATTTTTGATGACTGTTTCAATCTCCTTACTGCTTATGGGTCTGTTGAGGCTTTCTATTTCTTCCTGGTTCAGTTGTGGTAGTTTATATGTCTCTAGGAATGCATCCATTTCTTCCAGATTGTCAAATTTGTTGGCATAGAGTTGCTCATAGTATGTTCTTATAATTGTCTGTATTTCTTTGGTGTTCGTTGTGATCTCTCCTCTTTCATTCATGATTTTATTTATTTGGGTCCTCTCTCTTTTCTTTTTGATAAGTCTGGCCAGGGGTTTATCAATCTTATTAATTCTTTCAAAGAACCAGCTCCTCGTTTCGTTGATTTGTTCTATTGCTTTTTGGTTTCTATTTCATTGATTTCTGCTCTGATCTTTATGATTTCTCTTCTGCTGGGTTTAGGGTTTCTTTCCTGTTCTTTCTCCAGCTCCTTTAGGTGTAGGGTTAGGTTGTGTACCTGAGACCTTTCTTGTTTCTTGAGAAAGGCTTGTACCGCTATATATTTTCCTCTCAGGACTGCCTTTGTTGTGTCCCACAGATTCTGAACCGTTGTGTTTTCATTATCATTTGTTTCCATAAATTTTTTCAATTCTTCTTTAATTTCCTGGTTGACCCATTCATTCTTTAGAAGGATGCTGTGTAGTCTCCATGTATTTGGGTTCTTTCCAAATTTCCTCTTGTGATTGAGTTCTAGCTTTAGAGCATTGTGGTCTGAAAATATGCAGGGAATGATCCCAATCTTTTGATACCGGTTGAGACTTGATTTAGGACCAAGAATGTGATCTATTCTGGAGAATGTTCCATGTGCACTAGAGAAGAATGTGTATTCTGTTGCTTTGGGATGAAGTGTTCTGAATATATCTGTGATGTCCATCTGGTCCAGGGTGTCATTTAAGGCCTTGATTTCCTTGTTGATCTTTTGCTTGGATGATCTGTCCATTTCAGTGAGGGGAGTGTTAAAGTCCCCTACTATTATTGTATTATTGTCGATATGTTTCTTTGATTTTGTTATTAATTGGTTTATATAGTTGGCTGCTCCCACGTTAGGGGCATAGATATTTAAAATTGTTAGATCTTCTTGTTGGATAGTTCCTTTGAGTATGATATAGTGTCCTTCCTCATCTCTTATTGTAGTCTTTGGCTTAAAATCTAATTGATCTGATATAAGGATTGCCACTCCTGCTTTCTTCTGATGTCCATTAGCATGGTAAATTCTTTTCCACCCCCTCATTTTAAATCTGGAGGTGTCTTCAGGTTTAAGATGAGTTTCTTGTAGGCAACATATAGATGGGTTTTGTTTTTTTATCCATTCTGGTGCCCTGTGTCTTTTGATTGCGGCATTTAGCCCATTAACATTCAGGGTAACTATTGAGAGATATGAATTTAGTGCCATTGTATTGCCTGTAAGGTGACTGTTATTGTATATTGTCTCTGTTTCTTTCTGATCTACTACTTTTAGGGTCTCTCTTTGCTTAGAGGACCCCTTTAAATATTTCCTGTAGAGCTGGTTTGGTATTTGCAAATTCTTTCAGTTTTTGTTTGTCCTGGAAGCTTTTAATCTCTCCATTTTCGATGATAGCCTAGCTGGATATAGTATTCTTGGCTGCATGTTTTTCTCGTTTAGTACTCTGAATATATCATGCCAGCTCTTTCTGGCCTGCCAGGTCTCTGTGGATAAATCTGCTGCCAATCTAATATTTTTACCATTGTACGTTACAGACTTCTTTTCCCGGGCTGCTTTCAGGATCTTCTCTTTGTCACTAAGACTTGTCAATTTTACTATTAGGTGACGGGGTGTGGACCTATTCTTATTGATCTTGAGGGGGCTTCTCTGAACCTCCTGGATTTTGATGCTTGTTCCCTTTGCCATATTGGGGAAATTCTCTCCAATAATTCTCTCCAATATACCTTCTGCTCCCCTCTCTATTTCCTCTTCTTCTGGAATCCCAATTATTCTAATGTTGGTTCGTCTTATGGTGTCACTTATCTCTCGAATTCTCCCCTCGTGATCCAGTAGCTGTTTGTCCCTCTTTTGCTCAGCTTCTTTATTCTCTGTCATTTGGTCTTCTATATTGCTAATTCTTTCTTCTGCCTCATTTATCCTAGCCGTCAGAGCCTCCATTTTGTTTAAGCTCATTAATAGCTTTTTTGATTTCAACTTGGTTAGATTTTAGTTCTTTTATTTCTCCAGAAAGGGCTTTTATATCTCCCGAGAGGGTTTCTCTAATATCTTCCATGCCTTTTTCGAGCCCGGCTAGAACCTTGAGAATCGTCATTCTGAACTCTGGATCTGACATATTACCAATGTCTGTATTGATTAGGTCCCTAGCCTTTGGTACTGCCTCTTGTTCTTTTTATTGTGGTGAATTTTTCCGCCTTGTCATTTTGTCCAGATAAGAGTATATGAAGGAGCAAGTAAAATAGTAAAAGGGTGGCAACAACCCCAAGAAAATATGCTTTAGCCAAATCAGAAGAGATCCCAAATCGTGGGGGGGGAGAAAAGGGATAAAAAGAGGTTCAGAAAGAAAGAAAAAAAAATTAAAAAAAGAAATCCAATAAAGAAAAAGCATAAAAAGGAAAAAAATATATATATATTAGATAAACTAGTTAAAAATGTTAAAAAAGAAAAGGGTAAAAGTTAAAAAAATTTAGCAGAAGAAGAAAAAAAAATTGAGAAAGAAAAGAAAAAAAAATTAATTTAACTGCATGGCTAAAGAATCATGGGGAGAAAGCCATGAGTTCCGTGCTTTGCTTTCTCCTCCTCTGGAATTCCGCCGCTCTCCTTGGTATTGAAACTACACTCCTTGGTAGGTGAACTTGGTCCTGGCTGGGTTTCTTGCTAATATTCTGGGGGAGGGGCCTGTTGTAGTGATTCTCAAGCGTCTTTGCCCCAGGCGGAGTTGCACTGCCCTTACCTGGGTCGGACTGAGTAATCCGCTTGGGTTTGCTTTCGGAACTTTTGTTCCCTGAGCGCTTTCCGTAGAGTTCCGGAGGGCGGGAATGAAGATGGCGGCCTCCCGGTCTCCGGCCCGGAGGAGCCGAGAGCCCGGGGGCCCCCCTCCTCAGTGCGCACCCAAAGAACAGCGCCCAATGACTCCCGCCACCCTGGCCTCCGGCCGCGCTCCGAGCTGACCGAGCCTGCGACTGGTTCAAGGTAACCCCAAGCTGAGAATCACTCCTCGGCTCTGTCTCTGTAGCCGGCTTCCCCGTTCTAATACTTGTGAGCTCTGTGACACTCAGACACCCCCGATCCTTCTGTGACCCTGCGGGACCTGAGGCCGTGCTGACCCCGCCGGGGCTTCACCCCAGTTAAGCCTCTGGAGCGATGTCCCTCAGCGGAACAGACTTTTAAAAGTCCTGATTTTGTGCTCCATTGCTCCGCCGCTCGCCGGGAGCCAGCCCCTCCCCCGGAGGTCTATCTTCCCGTCGCTTTGGATTCACTTCTCCGCCAGTCCTACCTTGCAGAAAGTGGCTGATTTTCTGTTTCTAGAGTTGCTGTTCTTCTTCTCTTCGATCTCCCTTTGGATTTGTAGGTGTTTGTAATCTTTAGATAAGCTATCTAGCTGATCTCCCACTACCTGAAGTAGTCTCAGCCTGCTACTTCTCCGCCATCTTGACTCCTTCCCGAATACTGACCTATTTTAAATTTTGATCCCATAAAATCCTCTGAAAACATGCCCTAAGTTAATGCATATTCAAATATTAATCAATTGGTGATTAGCTCCTTCTCAGCCCTCCAGTTTCAAACAATGGCAGTGAAATGTTTATTTGTTGTGGAGATCTGGAAGAGGGGTGGCTCTAAAACTGACTGGCCTATGCTCATCTAAACTCAATCTAGTCAGAGTACAGTAAGTAGAATAAAGTGTGGATTTCCCTATTTTTAATTTTGTGCTTTTGTAAGACTTTTTAAATGTTGTGTTTCATAAACCTCATAAAAAGACCACCTCACATCACGGTGGTGGCAAGGTGGTGGCATGAGACTCTTGTTAGAGCATCAGTTATCAGATTTGATGGTCAAGTGATGTTTAAACTAAAAAAAAAAAAAAATCAAGAAGTAGCAATATAAGCAAGTTACTTATTTAAAAATGAGATAAATATCACAAGAGCCAAAGAGTTGAAAGTCATTTTCTTTAGGAAAGGAGAAATAAACAGGATATGGACAGAAACCCGAAGTTTTCCTTAAACAAACAAGCAAAAACAAATATAAAAAAGCAAACAAAAAACTGTGTAGAAGTTTGCACATGCTACATTATTTATTTCTGATATAAAAGAAAAACTAGAAAATAAAAGGAATAGGATCAGTAATGTCTAATTCAGGGAATTAAAAATTTCAACAAAAAGAGTTAATAACAAAAGAACAGTATTCTGGAGAAAGCTATATAGTTTTAAATACTACAAAGTCCTCTATTGTTGGAAATATTGCTTAACTATAGACTTTGTTAAGCATGCATACTGAAATCTCTAGGGCAATTACTAGAAGAAAATAAATAAGGTGTCTAACTTTCAATGTTACTGAGGGGGGAAGAAATTTGTAATCAGTCCAAACAAAGAGAAGAAAACAAAAAAAATCAGAATATATTAATAGAGCAATATCAATATATTAACACCTAAATTCTAAGGCAAACAATTTATTAGGGATAGTTGGTCACCTCATGTTGACCAAAAATATTCCTATTATAAATTTTTACACATCAATAATTCACTAAATACATAAGGCAAAAATACAAAAATACTGGGGCGCCTGGGTGGCTCAGTGGGTTAAAGCCTCTGCCTTCAGCTTAGGTCATGATCCCAGGGTCCTGGAATCAAGCCCCGCATCATCTGAGCTCTACTCAGCAGGGAGCCTGCTTCCCTTCCCCTCTTTCTGCCTGCTTTTCTGCCTACTTGTGATTTCTGTCTGTCAAATAAATAAAATCTTTAAAAAAATACAAAAATACTAGGATAAACAGAAATTGTAATTGTATGAAACTGACTGATTAGATAAAGCATCAGTAATGAGATACACAGTTTCAGCAACACAACAAGTTTAACCCAATTAACAGAGAGAACGCTGCTCTGATCCATGGGTCAACAAGGTTAGAAATCAGTAACAAGGAATGTCTGGGTGGCTCAGTTGGTTAAGCCTCTGCCTTAGGCTCAGGTCATGATCCCAGAGTCCTGGAATCCAATCACATGTTGGGCTCCCAGCTCACTGGGGAGCCTGTTTCTCCCTCTGCACATCCCTCCCTCACCCCCACTTATGCCACTCTGGTGCGCACGTGCTCTGTCTCAAATAAACAAAATCTTTAAAAAAATGGAAATCAGTAACAAAATATGACTGGGAAAACTCCATTATGTTTGGAAATTCAAAAATATATCTGATAACTCATGGATCCAAGAGGAAAATCAAAATGAAATTATATCATTTGTAAATCCTAACCACAATAAATGAGCTAAATATCAAAGCCCTGGTGACAGCTAAAACAATGATTTCAGGACAATTTAAAGCCATATATATTTGTAGTAGAACATTAGAATGGTAGGAAAGTAACCATATAACTTAAGTGATTAAAAAAAGAAAAATCTAAGAAGTGGGGAAAAAGCAAATGAAATACAAAGATTGAAAAGTGAAAAATAATGCCAAATTCTGACAAGTTTGATTAAAAAGAGTACTGAAATAACACTTAAAAAGAATGAAACAGGGAAGTATATATAGATAAAGCAGAGATAAGAATGATAATAAAGGGAAATGTTTTGATACCACTTCTTGCCAATACATTAGAAAACATAAAAAAAGGATGAAATTCCTAGAAAAACCACAACTTTGCATAAAGAAAAAGATGATATGACTACTCCTGTAACTATTCAAAAGACTCATTCAATAGTTAAAATATTTCTTCAGTGAAAACTCCAAGCCTAGATGGTTTTATTTGTAAGTTCTACTTCTTCATCAAGCAACAGATAATTCTAATATTTCTCAAATTTTTCTCCAGGTCATTTTTAGAGGTGAAATAATTTTGATACTAAAGCCAAAGAAAGGACAGTATAAGAGAATATAGAAAGAAAATCTCCTATATGAATATATATGCAAAAATGCAAAAAAAAAATATTGGCAAACACATACCACCCATTTATTTAAAAAACTTACATAAAAGCCAAGAGGAAACTAACCCAAGAATAAAAGATTAGTTAATATTAAAAACTGTTTACTACATTAACAATTTAAAGAAGAAAAAACAGCATGAATTTTCCAGTAAAAGTAGA
Organism: Lutra lutra; assembly: GCF_902655055.1. Classification (NCBI taxonomy): domain Eukaryota; kingdom Metazoa; phylum Chordata; class Mammalia; order Carnivora; family Mustelidae; genus Lutra; species Lutra lutra. The sequence continues at coordinate 181,577,806 of NC_062278.1, read as the reverse complement.
AAAAGCACTTAAAAAAATAAAACATTCATGATAAAACCTAACCTGGAGAAGATCTGCCTTAACTTGATAAACAGCACTTACAAAATCTAAAGGACACATCATATGAAATGGTGAAAACTTACTCTTAATTCATTTTCTTTAAAATCAGAAATAAAATAGGAATATCTACCATCAATGTATTTAACACTGTCTTAGGATAGAGAAAATGCAGTCATTTAAAAAGACCAAAAAGATGCAAGGGCTGATAAGGAAACAAAGACTCTCATTATTTGCAGCTAATTCTCCAAAAACATCAAAAGAAATCAAAGACAAGGATCGTACATTGCATTCTGGGTGGTTAAGAACAGACTCTTCAATCAATTGGGCTGCTAAGGTGACTTCTCATATTAGAATAATATAAATGAGTACTTCTTTCTCACAGGATATACAAAATCAATTCCAGATAATTAAAGACTTAAATATAAAGAGCAAAACATTAAACTTTTATAAATAGATTTAAGGAGAATGTCTTTAGCACTTTGGGATAAAAGAGAAAAATTTTCAAACAGCTCATAAGAGAACATAAGCTATAAAGAAAAAGATTGATACTTTAATTCAAAATTAAGAACATTTGTTCATCATTTGACAGCATCAACAGAAAAAAAGAAAAACAAATCTAGCCACTAAAAAGATGATTAATTGAAAGTGTACAAAAAATTCCTGCCAGAAAGAAAGAAAGAAAATCCAGATCACCGAAACATAAATGGTCACAAACACAGAAAAGGAACTTAACATCATTGTAATCATAGAAATGCAAATTAAACCACAATGAAATACAATTTTATATTCATTAGATTTGCACAAATTAAAAAAATGAACAATAACCAGCATTAGCAAGGATGTAGACCAACAGATACAACCATAATGTTGAGGGGACAAAAATGTAGATGCATGCATACTGTATGATGCCATTGTGTAGAAGCTCAAAATATTAAAAAGGTGAAATAATTTAACATCTATTTAGAAAAACACATGTATATTCAAGGAATAAAAAAAATCATATTTAATTCAGAATAGTGAATACCTATTGGGAGGGGAAACAAGTGAAGAAAATGTCAAGAGGATGAGTTAGCAGGTAGATTTAACTGGACTTCAAATGGTTTAAATCTAGGGCACCTAGGTGGCTCAGTTGGTTAAGCAATTGTCTTTGGCTCAGGTCATGATCCCAGAGTCCCAGGATCAAGCCCTGCATCCGGCTCCCTGCTCAGTAGGGAGTCTGCTTCTCCCTCTGACACTCTCCCCTCTTGTGCTCTCGCTCTCTCTCTCTCTCTCAAATAAGTGAATAAAATCTTAAAAAAAAAATGCTTTAAATCTTAGGTGGTGGCTACACAGACATTCTTTGCAATTTCTCCATGCCACTTGTCCATGTAATATAGTTCATTATTAAAAATATACTGTACCCAAAAAAAAATATATATATACTGTACCACAAAATGGCCAAAATAAAAACATTTTAATAATTAAAAGAAATTCAGGAATAAGACAAATAAAACTAATTATTAATAAAGCAAAGATATTTGGGAATTTGGAGGTACTATCCTAATCTGCTGTGATTGGAATTAAGAATTTGGAAAAACATCTTCAAATATATTAAGCAAGTATCAAAAATTATACAATGTAGCATAATAGCAAATAATTGAGAAAGCCTGTAACTCAAACACTACATCACTTTACATATTTCTCCCTTCGATAGATTTCCTAACTGTTCCACAAATAATCTACTAGAAGAGGTTGAGAATGACTACAAAAAGCAGACTTCTTAAATTATAAATGGCCTTTTCACTTTGATTTTATTAAAAACACTATTTTCAAGCAACTTGAAAATTAAGATAAAATTTCCTTCCATTTTCACCAGCTTTTTAAGTGGCACATTGACTATACTTTCAATTACTCATTTACCCATGAAGCACAATTTAAATATTTTCTCCATAAAAAAGAGAAACAAAAAAAATTACTAAGCATGCAAAGGCAATCAAGAGGGGGACATATAGTAAACAAGCAGGACATTTTTCAGTGTCAACATGTTACCATCCATTTGCCTGCAGCAAAGACAGTCAGAATTCCCCTGAAGTCATGAGCATCTTACCAATACAAGAGTCTCGATCCTAATTCCTTTTTTGGTTAATATATCACATCCCTTCAAGGCTGCCAAGTTAAAGCAGTCCCCTCTTATAACTGGTTATTTGAAATCTCTGATATATTAAATATCCCCCACCTCTTTTCCCACTATCTTTGGCTTCTTTACCTGTATCTCAACTATATGAATTTAAAAATACATTTTTTTACTTTTCCAATCTAATGTGGCAGTAGGCTTAGGATACACAAAATTTGTTCTTGTAACTTCCCCAAAACACTTATGAACTTCCCCCACCCCTGCCAACTGCAAAAGCAAAGCTAACGAAAGAATCTCACTGTCCACCAAGACAGCTAAGCAATCTCATGCCCAAGCATCAGAACAAGTAAAGCTTGTGAGGCAGATGAAAAAAGACTGTAGGGAAACCTAAAGAATAGCACCAAACAAACAATGGAGGACTTTTTTTGAAGCTTTTAGTGGGTGTGCAAAGACTGAAAGGTCCAGTCACTCTTAGGCAGACCCATTTCTAAGGGATATGCCTGCAGAGAGCTAAAGGACAAGGTAATGTCTGCAGAGAGGGATAAGGTAGTATCTTCCTTTAGCTAAGATGAAGAGCAGCTTGCTCACTGCTTGCTATAAAAGAGGTAAGATCTCAGCCCCGTGTTCCTCAGCTATGCATATGGTATCTATCCCAGCCATATCTTACCACCTCTGTTGGACTTGAGGGCAAGGGCAACTGATGTGTGCTCCCTCCTTCACCAGTGAGTAATAAAACTCTTTGTTATTGACCCAGGAATATAGTGTCTTCTGATAGCATCCGTGAAACAGAAGCAGGCCAGCTTATTAGCTTGTAAGTAGGGAAAATAAAATTCCAGACTTAACAACTATATCCTACTTTGTCTGTAAAGTACTGGCTAGGAAGTAGGAAAAGACTAGAAGGGGCACGGTATAATTTTAGAAGTATTTCCAAATAAGCCATACTCTACTATGAAGAATAGACTGAGGGGGGGAAATATTCTTTAAGTTAATTATACTTCTTCAGATATTATAAAGTATCAAGAATCTATAATAGCAAAATATCACTGTATAAAAGGAATAAAGTATTTGGTGAAAGACTCCTAAAATAGGGAATCAGACTGCGAATTGTACATTCTCCTAGAGATCTGAGAAGACAATCTGACCTCTTCATGCAGAGAAGCAAGCAGGACCAGGGTAATCCCCTCACATCACCTGTTGATAAAGGTGAGCTTTGGATAAAATTTGCCTTAGGTGCACTGAAAATATTAAGCATAAAAATGAAAAAAAAAAATGATAGTAGAAAAAAAGACTGCCTGTGGATCGAAAAGAGCATTTCAGAAAACTGACTATACCTTCAAAAGAAAACAAACAAACAGATGTGGCCTCTGTGAATCAGGAACAGAAATTCATTGGAAGGAACAGCATGAGATAAAGAGTATTTCAAGAAATAAGACAAAAAAGCCAAGATACAGGGTATCAGTGTTTTTTTTAAATATAAATAAATCTAAAAGTTATAAAAGAAGGAATATTTCCAGAACTATGTACAAAATAATATTCAAATATGATAAACTAATTTTTCACATTCTATGTGAAGTAAATCAAAAGAGAGTTAAACCTAGCTATATGTTGGAAAAATGCATGTTTTTAACTAAAGGAATGAAGAAAAAAATGATCTCGGATGCAACCAACATGTGATACAAAAAGCAAACAAAAAAGGAGTTGGTGGTGAGCTCCTAAGAAATAGAAGTGATTCTGACCCCAGACTTGTGTTCAGCAACACTAATTCCAGAAGGCAATAGAACATCACATTGGAATTCTTCAGCAGTTTGGGATGCAACCTTTGTATCATCCAAAAGGTATCTTCATACTTAAGTCAATATAATGACATTCCTTAAAATGCAAGAGGATGAAACATAGTTATATTTTTATTTTTATTTATTTTTTTAAGGATTTTTATTTATTTATTTGACAGACAGAGATCACAAGTAGGCAGAGGGGCAGGCAGAGAGAGAGGAAGGGAAGCAGACTCCCCACTAAGCAGAGAGCCCGATGCGGGGTTCGAACCCAGGACACTGGGACCATGACCGAGGCCGAAGGCAGAGGCTTTAACCCACTGAGCCATCCAGACAACCCCATAGTTATATTTTTAAATGTAACTTATTAATTGTTAAATAATTAAAAATTGAGAAATTAAAAAAAATTAGGATGCAAGAATGGGAAGAGGTCTTGTGGCTGGCATTGCAACTAGGTAAAACATTGCTATCTCATTGATTCTGGCAAAATTCTGGTTAAAAATAATATGCACATATAAAATTATTCATGAGAAAAACAGTATATATACACTTACTATATACATACACACCTGTATATATACATAATACCTAATACATATGTATGCCTTGTGTGTGTGTGTGTGTATCAAAATGGCCTATGTATGAAAATGGCATAATAAGAATCTAAATCAAAGACCATAGAAATCATTAAGACAGCAAAGTATATGGTAAGGGAAAAAAAGGAACTGAACTTGTTTAAAATGCAGGGACTCTGAAAAAATAATTTAGATTTAAAATTATGGCTACTAGAGATGTATATACAAAACACCTTGGTAAACTTACAGGCCAACTGAAATTTGCATAATATAAATCTAACATCTGGCCCTCAAAATACCCGGGAAAGACACAGTTCTAAATCAGAGAACCAGAAACACTGTTCACAGAGGAAAACAAAGTGAAAACAATGGGAAGAGCAAATAAATAAGAAAAACAGAGCATGCAGAATAGAACATCAAGAATAAAGCCAACCTTTGTCATTACAACACAGAAAGTTACAGAATAAGCCATGCATTAAACAACACATCATCAATTTATTAATGGCTTGTGGCTGTGGAGGGAGACTACTACCCCATTATAAGAACACATGCATTCCAATTTCAGAGTTACCGAGGTATAAAGAACTAAGAGAAACCTCATAACCGAGATAATCCTGATAATGCATTACTTTAAAAATACATAGTTAAAACAAAGGAAGAGAGTCTAGTAAGAAGAAACAAAAAGTAGAAAGTAGTCAAAAAATATTTCAGGAAGATAAAAAGCTAAATGAGGTCTCTGGTCCCTATTCTAAATTCCCTGGGCAAAGAAGGTGATTTTCTCAGGTTGGGCCATGAGTTCACCCAGGTCCAATTAACACTGGTACGAAGGTGTCTTCCAGAGCCAGGTCGAAGTGAGGCTTACCCCTAAGGTCACCGTGAGCTGGGCCAAACTGCATGGGAAGTCAACAAGATGTCACATTCTTTTCTTTTTCATGGTCTTTGTGCCTTAAGTATCTTCAGATTTGTCAGATATAATTCTCTAATTTCAAAATTCTCAGAGAGCAAGGACCATGTCTGACAATTCTTTCAATTTCTTTTTAGTTCAAATTCAATATGGGATACAGGGTAGCTACTCCGTGAACATATTCTTACCTGGATTCTTCTTCCCGTCCTAAACAGAATCCTTCCAAAAATAGTAAAATAGAAAATATACCCACACACATTTTAAGCTCTGATTCATACAGTAAGTACACAGAGATCCAAAAGATCATATTGAACTGTTCCTCAGCCAATTTATTCAATTAATAAAATACACGTACTGTTTCTAAAATCCAAAATGACCACACAAACTCAGTTAGCCTTTTTAAATGTTGACTTGCTGGACACGGTGAACATAAACTTACAGGCAAACTGGAGTTTAGCTTCTCTGCTGACAATCGTTCCAAGCGAATTTGTTGCGAAACACTGGTAACTTCCTGTATCCCAATTTCTGTTGGGGTTAATAACCACAAGATTTCCTCCGTTCAACTTATAACGGTATTCCATACTCAGATTAATATCACTTCCATTCAGCTGCCATCTGTAAAACAAATGTCAAGGTTTTTTCCCCTCTTAGTATATTTAAATTAAAAAAAAAACCTCTACATTATAAAGTCCACTTTAAACATCACCTCCCTTACAAATAAAAGGCAATAAATAAATTATTCCATTGTGACATGTCTGAAGCTCAAACATGGCCCATGTATCAGAAACAAAAGATTCAAACATGGTGAAAGCAAATCAGAATAACAACTAAAATTTAAGGATTTTTCACGATTTTCTGAAGGGGGAGAATAATTTGTTCACTAGGGAAAAATGAGGCTAGGTCTGTATAGGCAGAGATGAAGTAGAAAGTGGAGGTAATTACCTCATGTACTTCAGGCCAATCTCATGCTGCCGATGAAGGGGGGAAAGAGCACACTTCTTTGATTTATTCAGACTGACTGAGCACATTTAATAAATTAATTGGATAAGTGCTCAACTATCCATTTCAATTTGTCTGGGTAAATACCCATCCCTGAGGCACTCTCCACTCTTCTCAGCCATCACAATGCTATTTACTAAATGGTACACCACCATAAAAAACCCTAAATGCCACCTAGGGGGTCTCACACAGTAAAGGCATTAACCCCAGAGCCATATTTATCAATGGGAAGCCTGAAGAAAAAAGGAAAAAGAAAAGATGCTGGTTTTTGAAGAGTTTTTAAACAGAAAATCTAGGGTTCTTTTAAAAAAGATTTATTTATTTGAGAGAGAAGGGGAGAGAAAGAGTAGGAGGAGGGGCAGAGCGAGAGGGAGAGAGACAATCTCAAGCGGACTCCCTGCTGAGTGTGGAACCTGATATGGGGCTCGATCTCATGACCCTGAGATCATGACTGAAACCAAAGCTGGAGACTTAACTGACTGAGTCACCAAGGTATCTCCAGAAAAAACAGTTTTTAAACAGTGAGCATACTTGACACGTCAGAGTAGACTTCACCTTTAAAAACTCAGAAATAGGGATGCCTGGGTGGCTTGGTTGTTAAGCATCTGCCTTCAGCTTGGGTCATGGTCCTGGTATCAAATCCCACATCAGGCTCCCTGCTTGGCGGGAAAGCCTACTTCTCCCTCTCTAAATTCCCCTGCTTGTGTTCCCTCTCTCGCTGTGTCTCTCTCTGTCAAATAAATAAATAAATTCTTTTAAAAATAATTAAAATTAAAAAAATAAAAACTCAGAAATATCCCATAGTCTTAACACACCCACTATATAAATTAGAGCCATTTACCTCCTAGAAGACTTAATGTTTATAGTAAAAAGAAACCACTATCAGTTCTATAAATTTTTGTGTATTAAAACAACAATCACTGGGGCGCCTGGGTGGCTGGCCTCAGGGTCCTGGGATTGAGCCCCACATTGGGCCCTCTGCTCAGCAGGGAGTTTGCTTCCCCCCTCTCTATCTGCCTGCCTCTCTGCCTACTTGTGATCTCTCTCTCTCTGTTAAATAAATAAAACCTTTAAAAAATCAAATCAAAACAAAACAAAAAAAAAACAACAATCATCTCAGTTGTTCTTTGTAACTTTGAGAAGTTGGGTAATCTAATACTCATTTTATAGATGAATATTTCAATGAAAAGTTGAGTAAGATGTCAATTGTTCCCAAATAAATCACTGTTGGATCAGAAGTAGTTCTCATCTGAATTCTAGTCCAGAGTCCTTTCATCATGTCATGCGCGATCTAAAAATTGTTGTATTAATATATAAAATATTTAACCTAAACATATTACATGCTCTAAAAGCAAATAAAGACATGAAATATTAACATTATCACAAATGAAATTATGCAAAGGTAAATGAAATATTAGCTGTCAAAAGTAATGAATTTAGTATGGAAAATCTCAAGTAATCATGAAACACTTAATAAAATATAATCTGATACCATTTATATGAAGTTGTAAAACATGGGAAAATTATAAACCTCCACTTCAAGGTATTTTAAAGCTCTCATGGGGAAAGTGGGGTATGTTCAGGGGGCAAATACTAGGAAATTTAGATTTTTGGTTTTCTTTCTTGAAGAGTGGTTTTATGGATATTCATACTGGACTAGATTATATGTTTATCTCACTTTCTATATCTGAATAATACATAATAAAATTGTAATGATAGAAACCATAGGAAGTGAACAAATGTATAAGTTTAGCCCCATGTTGCAATGAATTCTCAGGCAGGTACACATGTAGACAAACAACATGGGGAAGACATATTCCTACACATGCTGGGCTTGACTTTGAGAGAATCAATAGGACAATAAATCACAAGTTGGGGGGAGGGTTGAATTTTTAAGCTGTAAATGGCTTGTCAGATTCTGAGCAACTTCATGCTTGCAATGGGAAAAACTTCTCTAAAGATGTGCATAATTCCACATACTTTTGAAAGGAAGACTTCCATGACAAAAGGTACTTGGTGTTTTTGTTCCCTATAAAATAGAGTTTGTATGGGAAAAAAGGATTTTAGCTTTAGAGTTAAAATGTTTATGGCCTGACTAAGCATGCCTGATGGCTTCATTTGAAAATTATGCTTTTGTGTTGAGCTGATGAATAAAAAAGGTATAGTGGCTATGTGGAAAATTGTAAAGATAAATAAAAATATGGAGAAGCCCTTTTTCTTACCTGTTTAATAGCTGGAAAGATTTAAGAGATCGTAAAGTACGTGGGAGAATACTTTATTTCAGTAAGTGTCTAAGATCTAAAAGCTATCATCCCAAAGCTTTGACTAAACAACTAAAATGGAAAAGATTTTTGTATGCTTAAATGTTTCTTACTTCCTTTAGCTCAATCTTCAGCATACGGACTGAATCCCTAGATTATTTCATTAGGTGAAAAGGTAAAATCTATTCTCTTTTAAATGTTTCTGCTCTAACAAAAGTAAGAGCACTTTCGCTTTAACAAACTCTTCAGAGCTAAGATTTACATGACATACCCCAAAGAATGCTAATTCTCTCTTAACAAGGTGATATAATTATTTCTCTCCTTCTTAACACTATTCATCATTAACTAGACCTCATCCCCAGGTGATGTAAAATTTCTCAATATCTTATTAAACATTAATTGTTTTTCCTCTTGTTGAAAGTATGTGAATTAGAAAGGGCTGTATTTATTTAAACTCTGAATGTGTAAGGAATCTCTAGGCCTGAAATTCCAAAAATTATCATATCCTGAGAATATAATGTGCTTGTGTTCCCAAAGCAAAATATTCATATTTGGGCCTGATTTCTAAATATTTCTGAGATTATCTTCTGTACAAGAAACATTCAAGAAAACTGAAGACAGACAAACATACTCCTTTTACAAAGTATGTGTCCAATAAATCTATAAATTACATAAACTGTCTTTGTAGTAAATTGTAGTCAACTGTGCAGAGTTCATGAACACAACATGTGGTAACCAAGTGTGACAGGTGAATGTCACAGTTAGGCCATGAATTTGGGAAGCTTTTAGAGGTAGATACTATGTTTTAGATTTGCACAGTCACGATTCTCTGTAATAAATGCAGATGTCCACTTTTATGAATCAAATGTGAAGTTCATGAGAAACTCTAAATTCAAGAATGAAATCTTTTTGAAATGACAGAATTGTGTAAAAATTCATGAAAGTAACATTTGCATACCCAAATTCCATTCCAAAAGGCTTAATGCAGTGATCTGGAGCAAAAGAAGACAGCACCATGGCTCTTGAGGCTGCATACACCAGCATTTCAATCCTATAACATTTACATTGTGCTCTAGGAACAGACTAACCTTGTAGCTTTAGTTCAGTGGTAAATGTCACAAGATTAAGCACCTTTGTATAATCATCATGTTGTAACACTCTTGAATGATCTTAGGAGTTCACTGCCAGCCTTCAGTGTTCAAATGCTCATTCTATACAAATTAGGATTTGCTTTTAGAATCCACAAATGAGAAATGGTTTAATATTCATATTTCACAAATCTACTGATTTTCAGGCGATGAGCTCTCATCCCTTTGCATATCTTGGTGTGAAGGTTATATGTGAATTTGCTTCTGGGCCAATACATAGGAGTTGGGAGCTGGAATGAGAAGTCTGGGCTTCACACTCTGCTAGCCTTCCTGAGATAACATGAATCTTATCAATCCACCTCTTAAAATCTCTCTGCATCCTATACACAGCAAGATGCTGGTATCTCCTGACTGGAGAGAGGCTGGGGAGGTAGAGTAAGGAGACTGGGGCAAGCCTATTCAATGGAATGGTAGAAGTCTATGGCCAATCTCCTTCTAAACATTTTTTTTAATAGAATTTCTTTAAAACATCATGCATGCCCTTGAGCTAACAGGTTTTGAATTTTGAATGTTAACAGCATAAGGTAGCCGACACAGAAGCTATTACAACTGGCAGTTACTACTTCCTCATGATGAAAACTATACTTGTTACTTCTGGGAAATACACTAAAACGTCAGTGACTGAGTGTAGAAGAACCAATGCCTTCCAATACGAAGAACAAACTATGCGTGTGTGTGTGTGTGTGTGTGCGTGTGCGTGTGTGCACGCACAAACATGAATTTATATGATAAGTTCAACCAGTATGAAAAGCCTAAACTTTCAGAGTTGAAAAATGCTTTTGAGAGCATGACCTGCCAAGAACAATGACTGTGTGAATCAGTCATCAGCAGTCATGACTGCTAAATTCCCACCATCAGCCATAATAGGGGATACACAGTAGGTGCTTATAGAAGTTTCGTGAGTGGAGTATAACCTAGCAATAACCATGACATATAGTCATCCCTCACTGTGGTCATCCATATTAACAATAAACATCTCAAAGATGAGGAATGAATGCATATTTATTTTCATTTACCTTATTAGTTATTATTTATTACAATACCAGTTATTACAGAAGATGGCACGTCTTACGCAAAACCTCACTAGCGTCAACAACAATCATGAATATAAGCATAGATCTATCTCGTTGGTATAATTCAAGGCATCAAGCCCTAAACAGCATCTTTCACTAGAACATGACAAGGTTAGAGACTGTTCCCCTTTGAAAAATGAAACTAACAAAACTGAGTGACTTCAGGTGATTTTCAAAATAATCCCCAGATATAAATTACCTCACCGTTGATTATACAAAGGCAATGTCCTTCAGGATATCTACCCTATCCCACCAAATCTGGTCAGGAAAACGGAAATACGAATAATATGCTGGTGAAAAAACTAATGTCACATGGTAGACTTCAACATAAAACAAAGTGAGAAGAACAAAATAATTTATTGAAATCTTTAGGGAAGTGGGGCTAGGTTTGGGAAATAAGCCCACACTAAACACTTGTTAAATCAACAGGCAATACTTTATTTGGGGTTTGACAGGAAAATTAGGAATTTAATCACAGAAGCAATTTGCGGTTTTAGATGCGGCTTTCAAGTTAATAAGCAAATGCATTTGTGTTCAAATGCAATGTTTGTTAATATGTTTACTGAAGTGATGAGAATAATTGCAGCCCTTGAAAGAATGAATGTTTGAATTTGCATATTCAATACTTTATCCAAAAATAACTAGTTAGGCTTCAGAAATAATTGCCAAAGATAAAAATGAGTTAAATTGCAATGTTGTGTTTTTAAAAATTAAGTCTTTAAAATGTGTTTTATGACATAGATTCCCATTTCTCACTCATTGATAAGTTTTAAGCATATATATTTAAGAAAAAAAAAAATCCACTGGGATTAAAAGCAACTCTTCAGTTTACAGAGTTACAGCCTGGTTCCAATTGATCAGTGATTGCCTTAAAATTATTCCTACAAGAATTACAGACAAGGTGTGCTATTCCTGTCTTCTTTGCCTCACTCACTCCCTTTGAAGAGCCCGCTCCTTACATGACCTGGCCTGGCCACTCAGAACAATCCAATCTCGGCCTCAGTGATTAGTTAAGAATACGAATGTGACCCAACTGATTTAACTTGATTTTGACCAATACATTTTCCTTCCTCCTCACCATACTTCAAAAACACAAGAAAGAAGAACAACAAATGGTGTGAATTAATTTTGACACTCCCATCTGTGATATCTAAAATCTAACTTCTACATTTTTCTTGGGTTATAGACTGCTCACACTATAAGCCACGTTTTTATTTCTGACAGCATTCGGAACTTTTGATGGCACTAACAGGAAGGACGTCCTCTTTTTCCAGCTGCTATGGGGAGGACGTAAGTAGGCCTCGTGTTCTTTTGTCACTTCATGGGCGATCTGTCTTAAAATGGAGCCAAAAAAGGGAATCAGTCCAAACTTAGAATACGCTATAAAATGTACTACTGACCACTTCTCACCCTCTGATCTTTCATGACATTCTTGACTTCTAACATGATCTAATACCAAATTTGCTTTGTTTTCTCCCATTTTGCATTCCATTTTTTTTCATGCTCCACATTAGCAGGCACTGTTGGCTAGGTATTTGGGAGGTAAGGAGGAAGAACATATAGTCCTCACCTTTAAGGGAGTTATATCCTACTGAGACAATTGCAAATTTTGATAAGTTTTACCATACAGGTAGGCAAAGGTACAATGGGCATCATCACAGCATGAGACCCAACCCAGAAGATACTGAGAAGGCTTCATGAGAGACATGGTAATGCAGACAAGTTTAAAATGCCTGGTAAGAGATGCTGTCTCCCTCAGCTTCCCTTGAGCACTATAGATATTCTTTACTTTTTAATGGTTAGCAATCATTCCAACCATGTGCAGATTTCATTGATTTTAGTGCCTGACTATGGGTATGGGGACGAGAACTCATCAGCTGAAGAAATCAGGATGCTAAAAGTTGTTGCGCATGAACATAAACGCAGAGAACTGAGCCCAGTAACCCAGCAGAAAGGATTGTATCTCCTTAAGGGCCAAGAGAATTAGAGGAACAAAAACCTCTTATTTGCCTTGAAGCAAGCAGCATAAAAGTGAAATAACAGTGACTTTAGATCTTACATGGCAACAATGTATATGTAAGGGACAAACTGCATATAATAAAAATTATACTTAAAATATATATCAGATATTATTACACAGAATATAGAGTATATTATACACAGTCCATATGCTGTATTTTATATTGTACATGTAGAAAACATAGCATATAGAAATACAGTACATATATAGAGCCACATGTTACTATATGTGGTACCATGCACAGTGGTACATTATGTGTGTGTATGTACATATGCGTGTGTGACTCTGTATGTATAGACAATAAATCACCTCAGACTTCACTTCCTTACATTTTACTCTTTCAATAAACACGAGCAGAAATTAGTCTCTTTTATTTTCTATCTTATACTGAATGCATTTAGTAGACTTTTGGCAAATTCCATTATAGGGAATCATACCTAAAAGGGAGAAACTGTGGCAGGGGACATGATATTTTGCAATGATATTTAGTCCTTATAACTAGTATATCGATATTTTTTACACTGTACCTTATTAACACAGTTTACTTATCATATAGAGCTGGAAGAAAATAATGTTGGGATTATTTCCTTTTGAGGAGAAAAAACAAAAGAGCTACAGTTTCGAGGGTTAGTCTAGAGCAGTGCCATCCAAAAGAACTTTCAAGAAGCATAAAAGTGATCATTGGTTCCTTCTTGTACAGTAGCTATTGGCCACACATGCCTACTCAGCACTTAAAATAAGGCTGTGTAGAGGAGCCTGGGTGGCTCAGTTTGTTAAGTGTCTGCCTTTGGCTCAGGTCATGGTCTTCGGGTCCTGGGATCAGAGCCCATGTCAGGGTCCTGGCTCATAAGGGAGTCTGCTTCTCCTTCTGCTCTTCCCCCAACTCGTGCTCTCTCTCTCTCCAATGAATAAATAAAATCTTAAAAAGGAAAAAAAAAAAGAAGGCTGCCTTGACTTAAAAATATATTTTTAATCTAACTGATCTAACTCTATAGGGTCAACTTCTGGCTACTAGCTACCATATTGGACAACATAGGTTTTCAATCTCAAGCTAGACTAAATGTGGAAAACATAAAGCCCACGTAGGACATAGTTCACTTGAAGCATTATTTTCTTTGGCCTACATCATGATTAAAAAGAAAGGTGGAGTTAACACTTGAAGGAGAGTTTCTGAAGAAAAAAATACCTGAATTTTAAAAGATCTCTTGAAAAGCTTTTGCTACACTGGCCTGGGATTCCTGGATGGTAACTAGTGGCCAGTGCTGAGAAGCAGTCATGATGATTCAATAGGCTTCTGACTAAGTGTTGGACAGTTTCCAGTTATTATTCAAAGTGTCTATATGTTCTTAAGGCACATCCACCTCTTTTAGCTCTGTTACTTGCCTGGTCCCCAGAGGCATTTGGATACGTGTTTCCTTTAAAGGCTGACTGACATCAGTACAAGCGACCATGGATGTTCCTATTTGGGGGTCTTTCATCTGAGCAAATGGTAAGCATTTATAACCCCATGAAAAGTCAGAGAAAGCCCCTCCCATTTAAAAATGTTATTAATACTCCCTCAGGGTAATCTCTTTCAGCGTCATCGGCAATTACAACGAGAATGAATACTAATTAACCTTTAAATATAGACTTTGGGGCTTAGGTGGGGAGATGCAAAGGAAAGAATAAGATTCTCAATTAAACCCTAACACAAGTAATTTCTCTGGAGAATTTCTGAACTTTTGGATTTCTAAGATGGCCAATTAAGAGTTCTTTTTACCCAGTGGGATAACCAAGAAAAGATCTCTCATCAGACAAATTTGTCTCAGTCTACAAGACAGGCTGTGGGCTTACAAAGGATAGTCTTTTCTAAGACTATTAAACTTTATTCTGAATCATAGGAAACATGTTTGGATTGTCTTTAACTTGTCATTTCACACGAACCACTGATTTTCTTCCATGGTATCTATCTATCTAACGGCTTACATTTAAAAATACTTATAAAAAACATCAGGTTTCTCTGATTTCATGTAAAAAAGAAAATCCCCATTTTTATGTCTTCAGTGTTATTCCACACTTAAACCATTTATCTGTAGTTTTTAAAGGATAGTAAAAAAATAAGAATAAGCAAGCATATTTTCTTCTGAAATACTTAAAGAATATTATAGAACGTAACAAGACTGACTATGAACATCAAAAGCTAGGAGAAAAAAACAGGCTATAATGGAAGGTATTTTCCAAATAGATAAGGTCATAATTACAGCCTACATTATTCTATACTCTCATTTGCTCTATCAGTATAACCTCTTATACAGATAACATGAAAAATGGAGTTGCTATAGGAAAGCCTAATATTTTCACAATGTAAAGAGGTTCTCTTGTGGTTTTTCAAGGTCTTGACTTCTAGTGACTAAAAACCCTTAGTTTAAGTGGAATTTTATATTGGTTACAAGTCTTAACTTTAGAAAATCTTTAGAGCTATAATGAAAGTGTCTGCTCTATTTGGCTACAAACCAAAGTTCTTTAAAACAATACCTAGCATGTTAAATTTCTGCAATTATCCGGTATAAAAGGGATGATCAATTTAAGTCATATATCTCCTAGTCTCAGAAACAGATTTTGTTTAAACTGCAACATACATCATCTCAGGGCACATTATAAAACATACGAAGCTCTATGTAAATGGCAGGACCTCTTCATGCACATTTTATACATGTTGTCAGTATGCTTAAAAACACACTCTCTGGCATTACAATAAATACACAATATATAAAGGAGTGATTGCAACAAAAGACTATTTCTGGATTTCTGAGCTCGAGATTTCTCGCTATTTGGTAAAATTTTACAAACATAATTAAACTCTTCCTTTAGAAATACACTCCGGTCTGACAAAATCTTATATCTAATGACAATGTTTCAGCTGAACACATTTATCATCAAATTATTCATAAGATAAATGCTAGGAATACAACTTTACTGACAACAGAGAAACAGCCCACAGATGAGTCATTCATATGGACTCTATCATATTACAGTCATATCTAAAAGGAGAATCTTCTGTTTCAGGGAGAAACAAATGGATAAATTTGGAAAATGGTAGAATGTCCTATGAAAATGCTGGGGGGAAATGTTTCCAGTATAACATCTTATTAAAGTTGATCTGTTCATCTTTCCCCCAAAGAGGAAAATATTTTCAGATGTTGCTTCTGCTTATATCTGATTAATTGAACTATATTAATACAGATTCTTGTTTTTTTTTTTAATCCTCTGCTATACTTTTCTTATTTCTATAGGGTGAGGAGGAGGCAGAGAGAAAACTTTTTATCACCTCTGCCATTTCTTTTTTTTTTTTTTTTAATATTTTATTTATTTATTTGAGAGAGAGAGAGAGAGGCAGTGAGAGAGAGCATGAGCGAGGAGAAGGTCAGAGGGAGAAGCAGACTCCCCGTGGAGCTGGGAGCCTGATGCGGGACTCGATCCCGGGACTCCAGGATCATGACCTGAGCCAAAGGCAGTCGCTTAACCAACTGAGCCACCCAGGCGCCCTATCACCTCTGCCATTTCTGACCAGTAACCTGGAATCATTGCTTATTTTGGTGCAAGTATCCAGCAGGTGCTCAATAAGCACATCTTGAATATTGTTTAAAGAGACTGACCTTGGTTCCTTCCAGATGCAAAAATACAACGGTCTACCTTCTAAACCAAGGTTAACCCAATTTAACAAGGAATGTTGGCTTCTATTACTTACATGGATTAAGAAAACAAAAGAAGTTCAATAAGATCTATATGACTACTCTAAACACTTAGAATTTTATTAATACAGGCTGAACTATGCTTGTTCTGCAGGTTATAGAAAACGTTTTGCCAAGAAACTAATACTGTAAACAGAGTTTTCAAGACAAATGCTCACAGTATTCAAAAGAGCATATTATTTTCAAGGTGCCTCAAGCATTTTTTCGTAGCCACTTATATGAAAGCAGCATATGCTCTTTATAAATAATTCATTTCTTCATTAAATTGGGTCACCTAAGCACACCTAACAGTAAAAATTGTTAATCTTGTGTTCTTTAAAAAAGTAAATACCATCCCATCCAAATAAGCTACCATCGTCCCCCAAATGTTAATACTTTTATCTTAAGGTGATGGGAATTCAGATTTTTTTTTCTTCTTTCTTCCTTACACCTTTCTGTGATGTTTGAAGGTTTTCAGTGAACAAATATTCACATAATCTGAAAAACACATACTTTTACATAAAAAAACCCCTACTAAGTCAAATATAATTTCTCTCCAGGAAAAATTAAAATTACTTTAGTAAGAGTGTTATTTTATTCTTCTATACTTAATGAATCTTCAAACACATAGTAAAATGGTAGAGGAAGAAGTCTAAGCGCTAAAAGGTATTTTTTTTTTTCAACTATGATTTCTAAATACCTTTGGAACATCTGGTTTTATCCCCACAATGGATATATATTATTCCAATGACTACATATACACACATGTTTATACATTAAATTGCACTATAAATGAGTAAATAGAACATTGTTTACTTAAGAGATTCTACCGTGTCTCCTTTAAATCAAGAACTCCTATAAAGTGAATAATCAATCAAATATATACAGTAGGGATCCAAATGTATACGTATGACATCTGCTGAACATGACATACAACTACAGTTCCATGTATTCTTTCTTAGTGATGCCATGAATATACTGAAACAAAACAAAACAAAAAAGTTATAATTGCCACATTGTTTTCATAATTTGGATTTGCAAACTTGTCACTGTACCTGTAATGAGGTGAGGGGTTGCCTCTTGCTTCACAATTTAAAGTTATTTTTTTATCCTCTGAACCCACAGGGAAAATGCTGTTGCTGGGCTCTCTGATAAACACTGGACCTTGCAAGAGCAGCTCACCTGTATGGGTGGGAGACATCCAAAATAAACAATCACAGTAAGTAAAAGGTACTGCAAAATCTGTATTCTAGAATCAAAGAAGAAAAACAAGTAACAAGTATCTGCTCTTTCAAAAAAAAAAAAAAGACGACGAAGAAAAAAAAAGAAAAAGCAGATATTGCTTCCCTTGTCCACGGAACACACTCTGCAGGCAGTGCTTTGCTAATGAGCATCAGTGAAACCGCTGACAGCCTAGTAACATGGATGCAACAATGAAAACTAGTATTGAAAAACACTGCCACATTAATAAAATTACTTTAAAGTATAAATAAGGTGATACTAATTACTTTTTATAATATAAACTCTTACCTAACTTTTCACTGGTGAATATTCTATTACAGAAGGTCTTTCTGTCCTAAGGGTCTTTACCAAGACTAGCTGAATACCTCAGCATGATCTTTTTCATAAAATCTACCATGCATGCGAATCTGAAGGTTGACAATATTCTTTTTGTTTTGACCTCAAAACACTCAACACTTGGTGGTATTTCCACCTTATTACCAACCAAGTGAAGAGAAGGATATAACCCTAAGGAAGAATCTTTGAAACTATCTTTTAAAGAAAAAACTCAAATATTTTCTGAGAATTTCCACATATACACAAAAATAAAAATCTGTCTTTATGCTATGAATTTAAAAAGGAATGAGATAATGCAATCAACAAATGCTTATGCCACTTTAGTTGTACAATCATTGCCAGAGCATTTCTGAAAACAAACAAACTCACAGGGGAAAAAAAAAAGAAAAAAGAAAAGAAAATTCTTTACTCTCCTATCTTGGGAGCATTCAGTAAAATAGGAGGAACTGCTACTGAAGCAAAGAATGAATAAACAGGGACGCCTGGGTGGCTCAGTTGGTTAAGCGGCTGCCTTCAGCTCAGGTCATGATCCCAGAGTCCTGGGATCGAGTCCCACATCGGGCTCCTTGCTTGGCAGGGAGCCTGCTACTCCCTCTACCTCTGCCTGCCACTCTATCTGCTTGTGCTCACTCTCGCTCTCTCTCTCTGACAAATAAATAAATAAAATCTTAAAAAAAAAAAAAAAAGAATGAATAAACAGACTAAGAAACAAAGAGAGCTCACAAGTAGTCAGACAAAGAAAAGAGGTTAGAAAAGCAACCACAAAAGTCCAGAAACTATGAACTTATGTTTTGGCAACTACAAGTAGTAATAACATTCCTAAGAAATGTTTACCATAATAACAAGAATAATAAAATAACATGATACTGAAAATAATCACTGACATGATGAAAACAGCAGTAGCTGGTGCCAGTGCACGAACCCTATGTGGCCATATCTGTTCTTTAATCTTCAGAGAGATCATTATTCCTAATGAACAGAAGAGAAGCATGGGGTCTAAAAGTAGCTAGGTGACAGGGGCAAGTTCACACAGCATTGCAGAAGGTACACACTCTACAACATCTGAGTCCAGATTCCAGGCAGTGACACCCTCTTGTTATCCTCAAAGAAAGCCTTGCCCTTCATCTGGTCTTTGCCCTCACCTTCTGGCAGGTAACCTATGCCATTTGTGATGGGAATGCCTTCCTTTAGGGTGGGGTCTGGCCACCCTGGATCTGAGGGTGGGACTAGCCACACCTCACAGTGTGGGATGGGGCCTGGCCATACCAGAAAGACCCATTTGTGATTGATGGTGGGAGATTTTTGTCATGAGGTATGAGCTGACTTGGGCAACTGAGCTCAACTACATGTGCCATCACGAGTCACTAATTATGTAATGAAGCCCCAGTAAAAACCCTGAACACTGAGGCTTGGTGAATTTTCCTGGTTGGCCAGAGTCTTTCCTTACTAATGCACATCAATGCCGGGAGGTTTATTCATCCTGAGGACAACAAAAGCTTAGCTTTTGGGAACTGTCCAGATGCAATCCTCTGGGTTTCTTTCTTTGGCTGATTTTAGCATGTATCCTTTTCTCTATAATAAACCATAATCATGATTATATTAGCTTTCAGTGACTCCTGTCTGTCCCTCTAGCAAATTATCAAAGCCAGAACTTGCAGTTGGTATTAGAAATACAGGTAGTCTAGGGACTGTGCACTCAAACCTCAAAGTCTAGCTTAATATGGATACCCTTTTCACTGCAACATCACCACAAAGTTAGTCCTTACTAATACCAGCCATAACTTAAGAAAGCAGGCTGCTAATCCTCTTTAGTCCCCAGTTTTTATTTACCTCTGAGGGGGAAATACCACTAGGAAAAAGTTCTCACCTTTTTTCATAAAAAAGGAGAACTTTCAGAAGAAATAGATTTTGAAATAGCTATTAATGCCCATAATCAAAACAATCCAATGTTGTCATTTTTCTGAGTCTCCCACCCCTAAGTAAGTTTAATGCATTAAAAATTAACAAATAAATGCAAAAATGACAATTCATTAATTAAATTTACTGTCTTAGAAAGTTGAAAATAATTCTAATGCCTATTTGTAAATATTTACAAATACAGTGGATTTTCCATAGCATTTTTTTTTCTGGTGTAATAGCTCTTGATTTACTTTGAGTGATTAATCTATTTTGTTGACTTATGAGATGGTATAGCACCCTTGTTCCAACAAACTATGTATGGGGATCTTAAAAACAATATTATAGTAATATCATGGCATAGATTTGAAAATCCCAGGTAAGCTGGGGAGAGAAACTGACAGAAGGTAAATCAGGTCAAGATAAGAAGGGGGTGGGGGCGCCTGGGTGGCTCAGTGGGTTAAAGCCTCTGCCTTCAGCTCAGGTCATGATCCCAGGGTCCTGGGATCGAGCCCCACATCGGGTTCTCTTGCTCAGCGGGGAGCCTGCTACCCCCTCTCTCTCTGCCTGCCTCTCTGCCTACTTGTAATATGTCAAATAAATAAAATCTTAAAAAAAAAAAAGATAAGAAGGGGGTGATTTCAATGAAAAAGAGAAAAAAAAGGTGTATTTTTAAAAACATTTCCTACAAGTGACTACAATGAAAATTCAAATGTCCATTCCATCATCTTCTAATACAAGTCATATCCCAAATGATACTCTAATTCTTCTCTAGAGACCATTATTAAATTTAAATGAAGGTGTTAGATAACCATAAACCTTTTTATTCTGACACCCTTTTAAGAGAATGACAATCACAGGTAATTTGCTAACATTTATGTGCCAAGCACTGAACTGAGGAAATTACAAGCGTTGCTTTCCTTATTCCCAGGCTATGTTTGACCCCACCATCTACCCTATGAGGTCCAGCGCCTTTCTTGTCTATGCCTCGCAGGCCATGCTGACTGTTGTCACACGTGGACTCAGCCTCCACCACCCTTGTTATTCTTGTGCTCTGATTTCCTTTTGTCATTCAGAAGTCAGCATAAATGTCATCCTTTCAGCTTACATGTCCCTCCACCCACCCCTCACTTCCACCTTGCACAGAGGTCCCAAAGCACATCTCGCTGTACCTCACCCTATGCAGACATTATACATGTTCACATATGCTCTCGTTATTTGTATCTAATTCACTGTTGTATCCCCAACTCCTAGAACATGGCAGATATTCTATATTTATGTATTGAATAAGATGAATGAAGGAATTCTCACAATAACTCTATATAAAGCTGATATATTTTTACAGCTAGTGATTGATAAAGCTAAGAGTTTAATTCAGAACTTGTGTTTTCACCTTATAGTTATTTGGCCTCCCCAGCAGAAACTGAGGCACAGAGCAGTTAAATAACCCAACCGTGGCAACACAGGTTTGTTTTGTTTTTGTTTTTGGTGGGAGACCTGATAGCAGACCCTAATACCCCTATTCTTGGTGTGTTTCCCTTTCCAGTAAACCACACAGTTCTAAATATGGTCAAAGGCAAAATTAACCATCAGCTTGCTATTTCAACTTCAGTATTTCCGGATAACACTGGAGTTCCCAGCCTGTGAGGCACATACACACCATTTCTGAAATTTAAAGCTCCTTAAGGCTTTTTAGACCATC
Organism: Lutra lutra; assembly: GCF_902655055.1. Taxonomy (NCBI): domain Eukaryota; kingdom Metazoa; phylum Chordata; class Mammalia; order Carnivora; family Mustelidae; genus Lutra; species Lutra lutra. Next base: position 181,556,016 of record NC_062278.1, on the reverse strand, counting down.
AGCAGCCTTTCAAAAGCCTCCTAAAATGGAAGTACAAATTAATAATCATATGTGACAGGTCAGTCCATGCTTCATACTCTGAAAAGAGACAAAGACTACTCACTCTTGCTTCACCAGAGAGAAATAGAGATGCTGGGGCATAATGTTGTCATCTCTTGCTAGCAACATAAACTTGAAAGGAAGAGATTCTGAAGTTTCATTTTCTTCAAAATGAATTTTGATCCTCAAAAGGACAGAACCTTAGCGATTCACATGGATATTCATAACCAGCGAAAAGCCGCTTGGCTGAGAACAGAAGGGGGCCTCCTGGCTAACGAAATGGATTCAGTGTAACATTTAGATTGATGCTAAACTTTACTTTCTGTGACAGGGGCATTTTTTTGATATGCTAGCCTGGCTCCAAAGCTCCATTTTACGTTTACAGCCTAAAATAAAGGGCATATAACATTTCCGAACAGGACTAATAAGTCCAAAAGTCCAATCCTGAGGTGTTATTTTTTCCCCCAAATGCCCATGGGCTACTCAGAATAACTACCTTTGAATGTAAGTACAAGCTTTATGAGATCCTAAGGTAATGTCACCTAAAAGATCAAACCGTGGCCAATCAATTCTAATAGTCATACTCCATACGATTTTTATGAAGGCTGACAAAGAGAAACAGACAAAGCATTCCAGGCAGTTGGATTACTTTTACTAAAAGAAATAAAATTCCTAAAAGACCATGATGGTATCTCTGACATTGCTATGGAAAAAGGAGAGCATATCCTATTTTCCTTCACTTATTTACATCACATCTACAGGATGCAAAACTGAAGGATATTTTGAAATGAAGAGGGTAAATCCAAAAAGGGAGCTAGGGTGGGCACTGCTACTTAAAGCAGAATTTAAGAGAAGGTAGAGCTAGAAAGGAATAGTCAATGTATTTATAAGGCATCCAAACCAAACAGAAGGGAGCACGAGACTGGGTCAGAGAAAATAAAAGTAAAATGTCACCAATGAGATGAGATCTGTATTCTAGGCCCTACTATTCTACAGATAAACAAACAAACAAACAAATATGGAAACATTTTCTAGCAGTGGGGCATCATCTTTTTTTTTTTTTTTTTGCATCAGTAGCTTAAAGCTAGAAAATCCCAAACAAACAAGAAGTGACAAAAATAAAATTCCATTTATATCCTCCCAAAGTCAAGGGAGGATAAAGAATTCAATCTTAATTCATTTCTCTAACAAATATTTGAATGCCAAACACAGTATATGAAAAAGTAGTTGTAGCAAACATCGGTGGTTCACAACTCAACCTCTCTTAACTACTCTTTTTCATTGTCTTCAAAATTTCCCTTTCATTAGAGATACAGAAAGCAACAAATAAACTACCTTCCTAGAACTCTCTGTAGTTCTTGACTGTGGAGCAAGGTGGACAAGGAGGATTGGATTATGAGACCAGTAGCAACGAAAGAGGGGTGTATTAGTTTGTGAGGTCCATCATGACACACGAGCACAAACTGAGTTGTTTCAACAAAAGGAATTTACTGTCTCACAGTTCTGCAGACTTGGGAGTCTCAAATCAAGGTGTGGGCAGGACTGGTTTCTTCAGGGGGCGATAAGGGAAGAATCTACTCCAAGCCTGTCAGCTGGGCTTATAGATATATATCTTCTCCCTGTGTCCCATCAGGTCATCTTCCCTCTGTGCATGTCTCTGTGTCCAAATTTTCCTTTTACAAGGATACCAGTCATAATAGACTAGGGCCCACCGTAATGACTTCATCTTAACTAATCCCATCTGCCATGACCCTATGTCCACAAAAAAGTCATATTCTGTGGACCTGGAGATTAAGACTTCAACACCCAAGTTTTGAGGGGGACATAATTTCACCTATCCCAAGAGGTAAGGGAAAACCTGCTAAAAGATTTTAGGAAAGAGTCTCTATACTGATTTTGAAGAAAAAATCAAAACAAAACAAAACAAAACAAAAACATGAAGGAAATGCTGAATTTGCTTCCTTTCCTTTCTGATATGGAAATTATTGTGTGAGGAAGGAGGTCATGCTGGGAACCCCTATGGCCATGAAGACACCATGAGGGAGAATAAATATATATATCACAGAAAAGCTAATCCAGAGCCCTCACATCTTTGAGTTCCTGAACCAACATGAACCAAATAAGCCCAAACATCACATTAGAAAAATAAACCTCTAATGGGTTTTTGTCATGTGCAGCTGAATGTACTATAACTAACATGCTAGAAAAAAAGGGAAAAGGCAAAACAGTATACTTAAGATGAACAAGAAAAAGAAAATGCTTACCAGGAATAACTAATTTATCCATTTCCCACATCTGGAAATGTTATCAAGCAATTATGTTATAAGAAAAAGTGCTGGAGAATGGCAGACACCTGGAGTATGAGAGCATAATAGAGACCAATAGAAAGCAATAAAAATTATTTAATTTGCTAAATTAATGGTTTTACTACCTGATTTGCTCAATCTGTGTTTCACGTTTTGTCCATAAACAGAAATAAAGAAACTGCATGGGAAGCAATGTGCAATAATTAGACAATTAAAAACTGAAAAGGACTATTGAAGCTTTACAGGTGCTGGAAATGAATGTTCAATTAAAAAATCCTCCTGTGAACTGGAAGAACCTTTCCAAGTCATGACAAATTTCTAGCAAAAAATTGCATTTTTCTTTCATTGCAGCCTGTCTTTAAAACACACACACACGCCGATGACCACACCCATAAACATAGACGCACATTAGAGTTGTGTTCAAAGTTAAAATATCTGGATTTTAGCACTTTCCTTTAGTGAACTAATCATATATTTTGAGGAAAGTTATCATCTATTTCACTGGATTAATATTCACTTTGTACAATACTTGAGCAAAAGAGAACGTGGGAGAATTTTGAGGGTGCCCAATATTTAATTTTGATACTTTTAGCCAATGGCTGCATTTCTAATTTGTAAACTGTCCTTTACAACTGAATGAAACAGTTAACCACTTCATTGTTATACTGCAGAAAATAATGTATGTGGGGGGGAAAGGCTTAGCAGATGGGTTGAAGTCTTTGTAAGATGAAAATGTTTTCATAATGCTTTCTGGCTTCCTTTATTCAAATTCATGTTTTGTCTCCATATGAATGTGAGTTCTAGTGCTTTTTTTTTTTTTTTTAAGATTTTATTTATTTATTTGACAGAGAGATCACAAGTAGGCAGAGAGGCAGGCAGAGAGAGAGAGGAGGAAGCAGGCTCCCTGCCGAGCAGAGAGCCCGAGCAGGGCTCGATCCCAGGACTCTGAGATCATGACCTGAGCCGAAGGCAGCAGCTTAACCCACTGAGCCACCCAGGCGCCCCAGTTCTAGTGCTTTTGAACTTCCCTGACATCCTTCCATAATCCCCAGCGCAGAATTATACCTTCCTTGCTAGATAGTTTAATAGCAACTCTACATGACAAAAAAAAAAAAAAAAAAAAAAAAGTTACAATGCTACCGTTAGATGCAGTGTGCCATGTGCCCAATATAGCCAGGAGTGTACAATCTGTGGCTCATGTGCCTAAAAAAAAAATCCACTTACATCCCCACTTTCTATTATACCACCTTTCATTGAACATCTCTGATATATGCAAATTCACAAGGTTCTCACCAATTATATTGAAGACTTCATTAATTAACTCTTTTAAAAACATTTCTTAGACACCCTCCCCTCAAAGGTTTTAATAGATTATTATGTATGTGGTTTCTATTGTTTGCCAAAGAGATTGGGTCAAAGCTCTTTGGGGCCCATGCATGATTCTCTTCATGTATTTTAGAAAGGATGTTTCATAATGAACTCCACTTCAAGGCTATTGTTTCTATGAAAAAATAACTATACAATAGAGAATTTCTATTATAATCAGTTGTAATGGAGAAGCTATTAAGAAGTAATACCAGCTGGTGATTGCATTCTGTAGTATTTTTGCAGTGTAATCTCATAAAGTAGAAAAGAGCATAATTGTTTCTTGCCTACACCTCAGTAAGCAGAAGCCAGCACAGTGTTTGTAAATGTCTGTGTATATAAAATACCATCTAGCTCCCTCTTCCCAGCAAGGATGCTGCTTTCTTCTTTCTAAACAATGAAGGGTATGAAGCTGGGCTGTGCGGGAGGTACAGAGACCCACAGAAGCAGGACAGAGGATGGCCACTGCCAAAACCAGTGTCTGGAACTATGGGATGGGGGTTGGGGGAGTCTCAGAACTGCCTGAACTTGAATTACTAAATAATTTCTCAAATTTGCTCTCATCATTTTTCATTTAACCACAACTAAAATTTATTTTTCATCATGATTTATTGTAGACACAGCAGGTGTGTGTAAACGCACATAACAAGTGACAAAAAAGAGTCTCTTGAAATAATACTTATGTTTGTTGCATTCTGGGTCATAGCATTTTTTCTATTCTATTCCACCCAATCTCCTTTAACCTATTCTTCTTTTTTTTTTTTTTAATGCCAGACATAAGTACACATTAGTATTATTACCTGTCAATGAGTTTCCATCCTCAATTTGATAATCCCTGGTCTAGAACCATGCCTATCCTGCCCTCAGTGTCCTAGATTATTGTTTTTTATTGTATTTGTGATGACTGTAAGGTATTTCTTTAACTTCCTTCACTTAGGAATGAAACCAACTTAGGCAGTGAAGGTAAAGAACTGTCTGCTTTGGAAATGGAAAGAGTATTTATGGTCCTAACATGTAGAATTGACAAGAGTGTCTTCCTCAAACCTGCTAAATGGCTACATTCTCTGTAGGCTTGGAGAGGGGAGCAAATACTATGGTGCATTGCTGGTAACCTTGGCAAATAAAAACACAGATTTTATTCCAAAAAAAAAAAAAATGTTTCTTAGTTCTACATATGGGGCAAAATCCCTCATAATACTTATTAAACAAATGCACAGTCCCAAACATCAACATATGAAGATAAAACAGACACTTATGCTTACCAGGCCCTGTACTAGACATTTTGCATCTACTAAGCCACCTAATTCTAAGTGAATATTAAACACTCTGAATAAAAGATGATACTCATGTTAATGTTATTGCTTTCCTCAATATTGACACAGCAGAAATAAAGATCCTCAGGTTGCAGAGGATGAGTTAACTGAATACTCTATACACATTTTTGGTGCCACTACTCTTGAGACTCATTTAGTGATAAGTATGAGAAGCTCCCCACATATAGGAAGTCTAAGGAAAATCTGCTCTCAATTCTTCCATTCATTTTTACTCAGTATCACCACTTAGCAATCTTCCTCCATTCAGAATTCTTAGAACAATTCTTGTGTACTCTGCTCACATATCTCTATCATATTCTACATTGGCTTTACTTGTTTTTCACTTATATTTTCGTTATTCCTAGTCGTTAAACTTTGGAAAATAGTGAATATATTAAACACACACTTCTACCTCCTAATCAGGCCAATCATATTGTACATATTAGAAAACTTGGTACATTAATGTTAGAATCAAAATATGTGTGTTTGTGCTTCTTTGCAAATGGTTTTAGTTTACAGAATGTTAACGCTGATCAACAACAACAACAACAAAAAAGAGGGGCACCTGCGTGGCTCAGTGGGTTAAAGCCTCTGCCTTTGGCTTTGGAATTGAGCCTCACATCCTGCTCTCTGCTCAGCAGGGAGCCTGCTTCACCCCCTCCCTCTCTGCCTTCCTCCCTGCATACCTGTGATCTCTGTCTGTCAAATAAATAAAATATTTTTTAAAAAGATAAAGAAAAAAAAAGAATTTGGCCATTCTCAAGATAACCCTGGGCAAATACCCTATCTCCAACTGGAGTATCCATGTCCAACTGCAACGTAATTCATCATAGAAAAATATGGACTTATAGAAGCTAAAATGAGTGACTGCATCAATGAATCTCAAAAAAAATACCCCCACTGTGTTCTCACAGGTGTATACCATCATTAGGTGGCTATTTTTGTTTAAGAAATTTACAGGATGTTGGTCACCTATAATTCTTCCACTTCCTCCTGAATACTGAAAATACAGGTACTACACAGGTGCAACTTCACTAAAGCCATAGATAAACAGCACTTCTAAAAGCAACAGCACTCTACCAGTCATTTCTTGTGTAAGTTCTGAGAACTGAAGCAAAGCCCCATTTCTGGATTTTAATGACTCATTTGAATATAACAGCTTCTTAAGCCACTAAAATTTAAAAAAAAAAAAAGTTGAGCTATTGGAGGGCTGTTTTATTACTCAGATTTCTAAAGAAATTGCTTAAAGTTACTTTTAAGAGGGGTCAGCATTTGCACAGATTTTACTGTTCCCTGAAATGGATCTCTTTGCAAAATATCCCCAAATCCATGATAAATTGTTAATGTGAACCATGAATTTAGTTAACACATAACCAACATGCAATTCTTATTTTAGTCTAAATCTTCTAAGGTTGGGATGCAATGCTAGCTGCCATCACACTCTACATTTCTGTATCTTCACCTTAGAACTGGAGCTTTCCTTAGGGAAACATGCTTGCTTTTCAGAGAGGGTCTGAGCTAACTTGTCTCTCCAGGACTTTTTACATGTGAGATTCTTTAATTTTTTGAAATGTATATGATGCAACTCATTACATATGCTTGGGAATTTTTGTTTGCAGAGCTGTATGCCAGTGGCTACTGGGCCAAATCTATCCCGCAGAATTATTACACTTGGGTCATAAAATGTTCAGGGGGGTTGGGGGGGGGAAGCTTCCTTTAAATTAAATGGCCCCATTTAAAAATCCAAAAGTATTAGGTATAAAGTCAAATTTAACCTTAAGGAAAAAAATCAATGATCTAATAATACCAGGCCTCCTTTCTCCCATGGCAATCCTAAACTCAGCACTGCCATACAGACAGAGCAACACACTCAGTCTTCCCAGAAGGCAGCCCTAGAGGGAGTGAGACATCTTGGGTTTTTAGCAAGACACTCATCCACAGTTACGTGAAAATAACTCTGTTTACCAACTGAATTATCCTGAATTGATTTACACCATCCTTCTTCCTGGAATGCTTTCCCTCTTATCATTCAAAGCACAAAATCTTTTGGTAGTCCAGCCAAAAATTAATCCCACTTTACCAGAAATGCAATTTAGTGCAATGGATTATAACTCTCCAAATGCATCTGTATTTTAGTCATTTGTGTGGAGGTTGTCTTTTTTTTTTTTTTCTGAACCTATATCCTTTTTATTCCCTAACACCACATTGCAAAATACCTTGCACATGATAACCTAAGTGCTTGCCAAAAAATGATCTTAAGAAAACATATATTTATGCTTTAGGACCGAGGTCGATAAACTACACCCATAAGCCAAATTCGACTGCCATCTGTTTTTTTATGACCCATGAATCAAAAAAATAATGTTTCACGACACATGAAAATCATATGAAATTCAAGTTTCAGTGTCCATCTATAAAGTTTTATTGGAAGACAAGGTATGTTCACTTGTTTATGTATTGTCCATGGCTGCTTTCACATTTTAACAGCAAAGAAGTTACGACAGAGACCATATGGCACACAAAGCCCAAAATACTTAGTATCTAAATACTGCATGAAAAAGTTTGCCAACACCTGCTTTAGGAAGGAATACGTCTAAGGGAGGAATAATGACTTTCCATCAAGATAGACATGCTTTTTTTTCCCCTTAATACTACCATCTACCTTTTCAGGCAAGTCATTTAAGTTCTCTGAGCTACTGAGTTACGGGAATGATATCAGCATTAAAGGGGTTTTGATTAAAAGATAAGTAATATTGGGCGCCTGGGTGGCTCAGTGGGTTAAGCCTCTGCCTTCAGCTCAGGTCATGATCTCAGAGTTCTGGGATGGAGCCCCATATCAAGCTCTCTGCTCAGCAAGGAGCCTGCTTCCTCCTCTCTGTCTCTGCCTGCCTCTCTGCATTCTTGTGATCTCTGTCAAATAAATAAATAAAAATCTTAAAAAAAAAAAAAAAGATAAGCAATATTTTTAATGCAGTGCAGTACAATAAATGAGACTTGATACTATTGCCTCTTTTTGCTCAGTGCCTGCATCAAACTTTTGATTACATCTAACTGAGGAACGGTAATTTATGAGAAGGTAGTCTAATAAATGGCTTCGCTCATTAGAGCACCCTATCTACAAGGCATTGTCCTTATCTTCACACTAGTTGTGAGCACTGCCACCTGTGTTCAGTTATCTGGTTTGAGCAAATAATTGCAAGTATTATGTCTAAGACAAAAGGTCCTTATTAATCTATGGAGGGTGGTAACTTCAAAAAAAACAGGGGGAAAAAGGAATCTTTATAATACCTACTGAATCAGTTCTCATTGGGAGACAATTCTGCAACAGGTATTACTCTCCTTTCTGTCGTCAAATAATTACTCACAAAAACAGTATCAATGGGAAACTCAACCAAAAAAGCAGGAAAGAGCTTTCAAAACCCCATGAGGCAGAAAAAAACATTAGATTCTTTTATATCAGTGTTAGTCTAATGTTTATTTTCTCTCTTCTCCCATAATAGGAATAATGGACACAGCACTGAGTATTCTAAATTTGCTTTGCTGCATAAGCAAGCAAAAAGGGAAAAAAAGGCATGTGTGGCATCGTATATGCTGCAGAATCATTTCTAAGTAAAGATAGATGGCTACTCAGAAACCCATGCAGTACGTTGTTCAACAGCCTTTCTTCCTAATTATCCATATAAATAAGCTCTGTATATGCCCCCTTCATGTGTTTTTTATAGATCTGTCTGAGCTTAAATATCATTCACATGTATCCACACACTCACAAGATGAGAACGAAAAGCTCTCATTTCCTATTCAAAAAAGTCAGGGAAGGTATTTTAAAATCTGACAAAGGAACAACTTGGAAATGAAAAACTGATCTGGAGACTAAAAACCCAGGAGTTCTACTTCGAAAACTTAAGGCTGATAAAAACACACACATAGATAGCCGTCCGCCTTTACAAATCTCCCAGAGGCACATCCAGACGGTACTTGATATTGTAGAGGTTCTAAGAACAAGAGGACAATTGAACACTGCCATGAAAAGTGAACAGGGAAATACCATCCCCAGTATGCACATGTTCTTTGAATAATACTTAGTAGTGCTTCATGTCAACAGGCAACACCAAGCAATGTCACAATGGCAGCAAGTGATCCCAGAGTGGCCTGGATTCCTTAAGTCCACCAAGAGCAGCATTCATTAGCCTTCCTCATACACAGGATAGAAACAGCAAATAACGTTCACATGCTTGGAACAAACCATGACTAAGTCACCAGAGCCAATGAAAAAAGGAGCCTACACATTTCCCTCTCACATATCAGCAGACCCTATAAAGTAATCCAGGTAAAAAACTGGAGTCACAGGTTCAGAGAATATGGATTCATGAGTCACCACGTCATTGCATGCCACCGCCGTGCCCCATCGCACACTTCTGCGGTCCTTGAGTTTTCTTTCTTGACCACCTTCCACAGACAAATCATGGGCCTCTGACCACTACACAGGAAGTCTAAGAAAAGAACAGTTTCTTCTGTGTAAGAGTCTCCCAAGGTCACTCATCACAAGCAGGGGCTCGGGTCTACCTGAACAAAGAAACAGTGCTCTCCTTTCCTTTTTTTTTTTTTTTTTTAACTGTCCTTTTAGTTAAAAGGAACAAATTGCTTCCTGTTTAAGTGACAGGTGGGAATATTACTTTTGTCTCCAGCGGTCCCATAAATAAGAAGAGTAAACCCAGATAATATAAAAAGAAAAATAGTAAGTCAAATACCAAGATAAAAGCTTAATTCCTTAGCTGCCAGGCAGAAGCTGGAAGAGGAAGCATTTGGGAAATCTAATGGCCTGCTAGAGGTATAGGAGGTTTTCTGCCTTCCTTTCCCCTGCCCCTCCCCCCACCCCACCAATAAGACGTTTATTGTTTTTCTCTTCTTTGTAAGCAGTAAATATCCACAATGCAGCATGACCAAGAAGCTCACTGTTTTACACTCAGTACATGCTCTTCAGATACAGACTGTTGTGCAAACATTTCATTATCACCAGTATTTTCATCTCAACCATGTATCATGAATTTTATGAATAGTAGAACTGGAATGACACAAAATTTCACAAACATGTAGTGCAATGGTAGAGTTATTTTAGGTTCATTTCTTGCATCAATTATTTGATTAATGAAAAAAATAAATAAGGTTGCAGAATCATTTTCATGTATATGCTTATTTACTGATAGACAGATGAATTCTAACATTTCACCCATGTCTGTAAGTCATTTGCCTTCTTGTTTTCATTAACACTGTTCAGAGAAATTAATGCGGTATTCCTTGTGGACATTGGGAGCTGACCTTATGTAAAAACAGAATACTGGCAATCAGTGGGCAGCTAGCAAAACTGGCTCAGCCTCTCCTTGCCACAGTTGAAAAATAAAAGCTCTAGAACCTATTTAGTAATGTGATATTGCTTGAAAATGATGAAAGTTTTATCACAAAACATAAAACAACTATCTCTTCCCGTAGTTTCTTCAAATTACAGACATAGATATGTACATATGTTAAGATGTGTACATAATTTGATTGTTCCCTACCACTTACTGTCCTCATAAAGTAATCTGAAATTTAAAAATATCCCTATCTAAAATAGCATCCCATGATGCATATCTAATCACAGAATTCTTTCACTTGACATTTTCTCAAACTTAAAGTGTCAGCTGATGTTCAAAGGAAACAACATGCAGAAGTAAACCTAAATTGTATCTGCATATCTCATTCATGAGGGGGGAAAAAAAGGCACATGAGAAGTTAGGGCTCACTGACAACACAAGAACAAAGAGCCTGGCTAGTTTTCAAATTAAAATATTCTGCAGGTTTTGAGTTAGGGTTTGGATTTGAAAGTAATGCAGAGGCAGAACTGCATGAATGGGCAGTTTTTTATGTCTAAGATTTTTTTGTCTAAGATTTTAATTTACGCACGTCAACGGCCAGGGTTGGGGGTGTGCGTGAGGCTCTCAACGGATGGGCGGTCAATGACAGGTCGCTTTAGGAAGTCAGGGAAAGGATCCCCAAGGAATACCCTTGCAGGCTTTTTCACTGCTAGAGTGCTTGAATGGTACATTAAGCAAAAAGAAAAGTTTTAAGACTTCAAGGAAACAGAAAATAGAAAATATGTGGAAAATGAATACTACAGAGTTGACGTGAAATTAGAGAAAAACACGAAAACTCCTTGCACTGTACTTGTCAGTGAGGACAGCCGAGTGGTAGTCATTAGTTTTATGCAAGCTTAAAGACATGGACTGAAACTGGAACAGTGAAGTAATAAATGGTCTAGTTCCACACGTGAGTATTTTATATAATCAAACTCATAGAATGATTAGCAAGATGGTACAAATAGAGTATAAAGGAAATGCACACAATATTTAAGAGCCCAGTCTCCCAAACACTCAGCAATATGTAAGATGAATCACCAAGAGTTACTTGAAGCAATAACATTAGTACATGCTCACAATTCATTCCAGAAAAGCCATGTAGGATTTTTAAAAGGGAAAGACAAAATAGACACAGAAGCCAGGACTAGGACTTATCAATGATCAATCCCATTGAATAACAAATGGGATTCTGTGCCACTTGGCACACCAAGGCAAGTTCTGGTTACATATTACTAATGAAGTGTCAAGTATTTTGACTTAGAGTAGCTCAGTATTCAAAGAACCACTTTCAATAGCCCAACCACCCTGGGACGCTTCAGTTTCTATCCATTCTCTTAAGGCTATTCATCTTAAGGGTAGCTGGAAGAAGTAGCAAATATACAGAAATGTTTTTAATTGACAACTCCTTCCAATGTACACCTGGGCTGTCACGCACATACATACCTATCTTCTGAACGCTGGTCAAAAACAATACTCTCCAGAAGGAAACATTAGTTCTTTTCTGTAAAAGGATCTACGACACACCGTACCCAAAAAAGGCTTAGCGCAGTTCAAAGCTTCTTTGAAGGGGGGAAATTTAGGCAATCTAGGTCAAGAAGCCACTGAGCCAAGAATTGGTCATGTGACTGGAAGGAAAAGGGCCCCAATAAGCCACACTGTTCTCATTTACAAGATGGGCATGGCCTGGAATACACAAGTGTATGTACAAAACTATACGCATGTGTATGGATGTAAACAGAACCGTTTTATCAAAGATTACTGTTATCAATGTATTTTCTTCCTTCCTTACCAAGTATTTCTTCCTTAAAAGGTTTGCACTCCTGTAACTCAGGGCCTCTTTTGTTTTGCTTTTTTTTAAAGGGTTTATTTATTTACGCGAGAAAGAAGGAGAGGGAGTGCGGGAGCATGAGTGGGGGGAGTGCATGCGGAGGAGCAAGGGAGTGGGAGGGGCAGAGGGAGAAAGAATCTCAAGCAGAATCTGCACTAAGTGTGGAGCCCAATGGGGGCTCGATCTCACAACCCTGAGATTTTGACCAATGTTAAAACCAAGAACCGGATGCTCAATCAACTGGGCCACGCAGATGCTCCAATGGCTTATTGTTCACAAGTCTCAGTAGCTTTTTCTAACTCCATCTTCTTCCAACTCTCTTTTTTCCTGAAATAATTCCTCAACTTCCACTTTATCTTGCTAACCTGGAGGAGATCTTCCATATCTTTGCTCTGTCTTTCCTTTCCTGCCACATCTGCCCCTGGGTTCAGTCTACCTCCTGTAACTCTCCATCCATTAGGCTTAAACAGGCTCCCCAGTTGCTATCACAATGAAAACCCCTCCCCATCTCAATCTCCTGCTGGGATACCAAGTGCTCCCCCCAAAACCCCCCCCCCACAACACTGGAATCTACTCTTTTGATTTTTACAGACTTGCAGCTCAAACCACCCACTCCTTGAGCATTTCAAAACTCAGTATGCTCAAAACACATCCAAATCCTTGCCTCCTGTGTTTATTATTTCTTTTAATTGCGTCATTACCTCCCCACTCAATTTGGAAACCTCAAAAGTCTTCTTCGATAATCTCTTCTCCCTCACCAGGTACAACCATCCAGTTGTTTGTCATACCTTTTCAGTTTTAACTCTGTAATTTCTCCCATCTTCCATCTTACCTTATGATTCCAACTGCCCTATTTTGGGCATAAGTAATCCCTCACTTCATATACCACAATAACCCCAAGGTGGGCATTTTCTTTAAGTTTTTCTTCCTTCCTTTCTATCTACAAATATCCTTTGGGGACAATGGTCTTACAGCAAATTCAAGACTCTACCATTCTCTGCTTAACAATTTCTAGCCCTAATTTCCAATGGAAATATGACTCTATTTGATACCATATCATATAATTGAAATTTGCTGAGTAGAACCTAGATGTTCTCATAAAAAAAATACATGACATCTATAAAATTTGCATTGTTTGGAAATAAAAAGGAAAATGAAACAGGTGAAATTAACTTTAATCATGTATTATAAATAACCCAATATATTAATATTTTTTCAATATTCAGCCAATATAAATATTGCTATTGGGATGTAATCCATTCATTTTTCAAAATGTCTGTGAAATTCAGTATTTTACACTTAAAACAAATCTCAGATTGGATTAGCCATACTTCAAGTGCCCAATAGTCACATAGGGCTACCATATTGGACAGTGTAGGCCTACAGAAATACAGCTTGGGTTTGAAATGTGGTTACACTTAATAATGGCATGTAACTTTAGGCAAGGTAGTAATCTCTCTGTACCTCAGTTTTCTTCTATTCTATAAAGTAGTAATATTTATAATAATACCTATCTCAAAGGGTCTTGGCAATAATTAAATAAATTAACAGAAATAGATTGCTTAAGTTGGGGCTGACATACAAGAAAACCTTAATATACATTAATTGTCATTATAATCAAAGCTATTCCATACTTGCGATAGATAACCAGCAACCAATTCTATGTCATACTTTTCTCCACACTTAAATAATCCTTCTTGCCTTTTATGGGCTGAATGTCTGTGTTCTCCCCCAAATCATATGTTGAAGTCCTATCCCCCATTTAACAGTGTTAGGAGGTGGGGACATTGGGAGGTAATGAAGTTTATATGAAGCCATGAGGATAGGGCCCTCATGAAAAGATTAGTGTCCCAACCAGAAGAAACCAAAGACTTAATCTCCCTGCCATTTAAGGACCTAGAAAGAAGACAGGTGTCAGCAAGCTAGAAATAGTGACCTCACCAGGAAGTGAATCAACTGGCACCTTGACCTTAGATATCTCAGCCTCCAGAATTATGAGAAATAAATTTCTGTTTTTAAAGCCACCAAGCCTATGCAGCTTAAATAGACTAACACATTGTTCCGTTCTCTTAGGTTATGTCCAATTTCAACATAACGGTTATATCCATGGGCTGTGGAGTGAAGCGGTCTTCTAGACTGGTTTGTAAATTCTGGCTCAAACTTTTGTTAACTATTTGAATTTTAGAAAGCTCCTTAACTTGACAGAGCTATCAGTCCCTCATTTATAAAACAGGGATAATAACAGCATAAAGCTCAGAAGGTTGCCAAAGGAATTAAATGATATAATCCACACAAGGCCCTTAGCTCAATGCTTGGTACCAAGTAAAGCACTCAATACATGTTCACTCTATTTTTATTTTAAGACCCAGCTCAAACACTGTCTTACCCATGAATATTTTTCTTCATTTTTTTAAAAGACTTTATTTATTTGATACAAAGAGATCACAAGTAGGCAGAAGTAGGGGGAAGGAGGCTCCCCACTGAGCGAGAGCCCGATGCAGGGCTCGATCCTAGAACCCTGAGATCATGATCTGAGCCGAAAGCAGAGGCTTAACCCCCTGAGCCACCCAGATGCCCCATCCTTCTTTTTTTTTTTTTTTTTTAAGATTTAACTATTTATTTGACAGACAGAGATCACAAATAGGCAGAGAGGCAGGCAGAGAGAGGAGGAAGCAGGCTCCCTGCTGAGTAGAGAGCCCAATGTGGGGCTCGATCCCAGGACTCTGGGATCATGACCTGAGCTGAAGGCAGAGGCTTTAACCCACTGAGCCACCCAGGCGCCCCCCGTCTTCATTTTTTTTTAAAGATTTTTTTATTTATTTGAGAGAGAGAGAAGCACAGCAGGGAGGGGTGGAGAGAAAGAGAGAGAGAGAGAGACTTAAGCAGACTCCATGCGGACTGTGGAGCCCAATGTGGGACTCAGTTTCACAACCCTGAGACCATGATCTGAGCCAAAACCAAGAGTTGGATGTTTAACCTATTGTACCATCCAGGTGTCCCAACCTTCATTTCTGTAACTTCTCTCTTCCGAGAACTTCCATTCCATTCTAGTCTCTTTTATCAGCATTTTTTTAAATAGGATTTTAAATCTTAGCATTTTTCTTCTCTCACTGTTTACATGTATCTCCTTCCCTTCCTAGACAGACAGTAACCCAATCCATCTTAGCCTCCTCAATACCACTTATCACAATGCCTTACACAAGATCAACACTTAGGAAATGTCTGCTGAATGGCTGTTCCAAAAGATAACCAGGGTTGCAGTGTGTGGGATAAGTTGGAGAAGGGAAGACAAAGAAGGCAAAGAGATGAAGGGCAAGGTTAGGGCAATAGTTCAAGTGAAAGATGATAAAGACTGGAGCGGACTACGGAAAACTGAACTGCAAGTGGTGAAAACAGAGAATGACAAGGAAGTGTCATTTAAGGACACCCTCCGTCACAGCATAAACACTGCCTTCTCGCTACTCATCAGTATGTTCATAAGATGGATGCTACTGACCAAAATCAGGATTCCTTTTGTAGTGCCTTGTGTAAATGCATACACATGGGTTTGCTTATGCGTGTGTTCATGAGTTTGCCATTATTCATGAGTTAATAAAAACTGCATCTGTACACAGCAGAAACCCAATCCTTTTAGCTCTGCTAAAAGCTCACTGAAAGACAAAATATACCCAGAGATACTTAAAAACACTTTTATGTGATGAGTACTTTAAGACAGCTTATCACTTAGGCAATAGTCAATTAAGTTGGTTTGAATGAACACTGCATTTGCAGGAGTCAGTTAATTAATCAACAGATACATTTGCGACAATAGCTACTTTAAGAGCTAAATAAAATTGTGGGTTTTATTTAATCTTATGCGTTTCCTGAACTCTAACAGCATTTCCAATGCACATTATTTTGTAAGTCCCTGAAATGCTTTCCTAGTCACCATCAAGCTTATAAAAATCCAGTATGTGGGGTTATCAATGATCAAGGTTATAAGAACAAACTATGCCAACAATGCCTGCCTTGTTTTTCTCCAGATTTTCACATTCATACCCTGATAAACTGTCAAGATTTAAATGGGATAAATGAAAAGCATTTCAAGATTTAGGGCGCTGCAAGTGAGGGGGATGATTTGAAATAAGTTTATCGGTGAAAACAAGGAGGATGTCAAGATTTATAAGCATAGATCAGTGTCATCTCCATTTCACCAGTATCAGTGCCATCAAATCGTATTACACTGCACACAAATACCACGGAAGAAATGACAGTCATTTGAGTTTATGGCGACAGTTTACTTGAAGTGCTACATGCAACACCACACACTCATTTTCTCCGTGATTACAAGGGTGGCGTCATTAAAGCAATTGAAAAATACCCCTCAATTACTTCAGGGAGGACTTAAAAATTTTATTTTGCTTTTAAAGCTTTCCTTGGCCATGACGGGATGAAAGACTAGCACAGAAAGGTGATTCACATTAAGGTGACAAAGACCAGGATGGATCATGGGATTCGGGCACTCAAAGATGTCGTGTCCTTTGCCACAAACTATTGCCTTTAAAACAAGCAGAGAGTATGATTTTCAAATGCAGCCCAAACA
This sequence comes from Lutra lutra, assembly GCF_902655055.1. Taxonomy (NCBI): domain Eukaryota; kingdom Metazoa; phylum Chordata; class Mammalia; order Carnivora; family Mustelidae; genus Lutra; species Lutra lutra. Next base: position 181,539,190 of record NC_062278.1, on the reverse strand, counting down.
TGTGAATTTTGTTTGTATTGTTTGCAGATGTTGTCCATTACTAAATCCATACTATTAAAGGAAGCCAAGGCTCATGTTTGGTGACAATATATTTTATCTTTAATTACAATATCAACAGTTCTTAAGAAATTATTTAATCAATATGATCTGAATCATCTCCTAAGGCGTGATATATGGTCTCATCTATGACACATTTAGGGACATGATGAGGGGCACAGGTTGCCTTCATAATTCTTGAAAGAGGCAAATAAAGTTTATGGGTTAATAAGGCTCTGCAGAATAGAGACTAGGCTAGTTTAGGGGGGTTGGTGTGGTTGGGGGGGTGGTGTTTATTGTTTCTTACACTATTTAAGCCAGGAGTGGAGCTACGTAGGTATAATATCACTGAAGAGCTGGTTTCTTCTGCTATCTCTGATCCATAGGCACAGAATCAGCATTTCCCTCAGGCTGGTTTTTCTGATTACAGGATGGCCACCTGCAGCAATCAGGATTTAGGATTCATCACTTAGACACAGTAGGAGACAGGGCACTTTCCACAAAGTTTGAACAAAATGTTATGGCCAAAATTTTGCCACAAGCTTAGCAATTGAGGCCAGTCACTGGAGCAAATGAGATAGGTCTATCTTTGGAGCTTTGCATGGTACCAATCTTACCCAAGCTCCATGGCTGTTTCATACTGCAGAATAGAGTAGGTGTTGGAACCACTAACACGAGATCCACTATAAGGACAACTGAAGATCATCCTCCCTTCTCAGATTAATGGTTACTTATTCTCACAAGTAGTTTTTAGGTATTATAAAGTGCCAGTAGATCCCAACATACTGGTTATGCACTAAAATTTAAGAGAAGAATTTGATGAAATAAGAACCCCTTGGAACTTTTACAGAAATATATTTTCCATATGGTATTTTAACTGGGCATCAACAATGATTTCAGTTATCCAAGGAAATATCTCTTTCCAAAAGACTTATATTTACTCAACTAGTCCTACTAGAGGATTAAAACAAAAAACACAATAGAATATAGTCTATAAAGTCTAGAATTTCCACATGCATTGATTAAGGGCTTGTCTACAGTCCACCAAGCATGTCACGTGAAATCTGAACTCATCCTACAAAGAATTTAGTATCTGAAGGCAATCCATTCTCAGGACGTACTCCCATATGAAATCAAAAAGTCCCATTATCTTAATTCATTTGGTTTCCTATTGGGGTAGTACATGGCAAAAAACATTTGTAAATAGGTCAGGTTTTTATTTCATAAATGTCTAGATTTGTGGTGTCCAAAATAAATAAAAGGCAAGCTACACACATACTTTAAAGTTTCCAGGATCCACATTTAAAAAGTTAAAAGAAACAAGTGAAATTAATTTTAATAATACCTTTACTTAACCAAATATATCTAAAATATTATCATCTCAACATCTAATGAATATAAAATTACTGAGATATTTTAAATCTTAAAATTTTTGGTACCAAGTCTTTGAAAAACTGTGTGCAGTTTATACTTACAGTACACTCATTGTGGACTAGCCACATATGGCTAGTGGCTTCCATTTTGGGCAGTAAACATCTACAATTTCTAATATGGTTAAGCAATTAACTAACAGGTAATTAAGTAATGAAACAACAATCTCCTTGAGTTCTTGATGATTCTTACTCCATGGCTTATACTCTGGCTTTATTCCAAAAAATAAATTATTGAAGTAGTAGGTACTACCGATTATAGTAGGGTACTATACTTTGATTTCAAAGACAAGTAGACATCTTGATATAAGCACAAAGATTAGGAAAGTCACTTAAAATCTTAGAGACTGTTCTCCTTGTCTCTAAGATAGAAATAATACTATTCTATCTCACTATTTTTGTGAATTAGAGGAGCTAAGTAAAGCACTTCCACAGAATGAGGTCCATCCATTAATATTATTAGTATATTAACTTTGCTGTCATTACTATTGTTCCTTCCTTTCCCGGCTTCTTCTCAAAATGCAGGAGGGTTCTCTTCTCTATCTCCTTTCTCCTTAGGTCTCTGGCTTTTAAACTTTTTTGACAGCAACTGAGTGAGAAATACATGAACTATCAGGACTCGACACACATATATTAAAAGGAAGGCTCCAGAAGGATTAGGATATTGTTGGATTTTTTTTTTTCACTGCTATATTCCAAAGACCTCCAAGCGCTCAAAAGAATATACTTACCAAGTGACCAGTGCATGCTGATAGATCCTACTCCAACCCTTTTTAATTCTAATTTACCCATTTTAATAAGAAACACTGGTCATGATCCACTCAGTTGACTTTTTTACCCACTACTTAATGGAAAACTGTAACCCATACTTTGTTCTGGGTCTTCATTCCACTCATGAGGCACACCTCTTGAGGTGAACAGAGGTAATTTGCTCTAAACAAAAGGCGATGTAGAACCTTCAAGTTATCCTCAACTCACCCTTTTCTCTATCTCTATCTCTATCTACCTATTCTCTATCACACCCCACATCTATCCTACCAGCAAAGAGTCATGATTCTACCTTCAAAATAAACCCAAAATTTGACCACCAACCCTACCACCACCCTGGAGTCAGCCGCCGTCACCCTTGACTGATGGCTGCGTGAATTTCTAACTAGTGCCTCTGCTTGCTCACTTGGCCTTCTACAGTTAATCCACAACACGGTGTCCACCGAGGCTCTTTTAAAAAATAAGTGAGATCAAATCATTTCTCTATTCCAACCATGCTATGGTTCCTTGGGGCATTTAGAATAAAAGTTCTAAATCTTCTCAGTCATTTACTCATTTTCTGCTATATTCATCCCCACATTACCTCTTGGCTCTCACCTGTTGCTTCCCTCCTGGTCCAACCAGGCTAGCTTTCCTGCTGTTTCTAGACACTCAGCTTGACATATGTTAGAACCTTTGCATGGACTGTTGACTTTGCCTGGAGCTCTTTTCTCTAAATATCCACAAGGTCAACTTGCTCACCTCTAAATCTTTGTTCAAATGTTAACTTCTTGATGAGGGCTGATCTTATTTAAAGTGGCAATCTACATCCCAATCTCGCACACTCTCACTATATTTTGCTTCTCTTCCCCATTGCACTATCATCTTCTAACTTAATGCCACGTTCCACCTCACCATGACAAAACATAAATCCCACAAGGACAAAGAGCTCTGTCAATTTTCTTCACTGAAGACAATGTATGTTGCATAAACAGATGCCAAAAAAAGTATGTTTAAGAATGAATGAAGCCTAATTTTTTTTTTGAAGAAAATCAGTCAAATGCATCCTAAGAAAAAGTCCTGGCCAGAAATTACTTTTGCCTTTTTGCCTCTTTGTTGCAGGAGGAAGCATGCAGAGACAAAACAGAAGGAAATGGAAAAAATGTACAAAATAATGGAAAATCAAAAGATTAAATATGAGAAGAAAGAAAACGCAAATTGTCAAACATTTGCTGCATTTATCTGGTTTATATCATTGGCTGAACACCACTCTAAGTAAGCAAATTCCCACAAAGTGTTTTTGCTTGCCATTTATTATAAGACAGTCCCTATATCATGAACAGAGTTTCAACTTTAATACATAAAAGATGACCCATATTGGTTAGCAAAATATCACACTCACAAATCTTTTAACCTAAATTTTATAGATCCTAGAGGAGTACCAAAGTATGTAAAGAACTCTATACAATCAATGTTCTTTAGAAAATTGGTAAAAGCCCAATTCTTCTCTATAATTATAAAAATTACCACTTTTCTAAATAACTCTACCTAAAATTTATCATATATTAATCCAATTCTTCCCTACAAATCCTTATAGATTTTTTATCAACATATCCAGAGAATCAAGTTGACCTTTAAATTGTTTTATGATGTCTTAACATTCTAGCAAAATGGACACCACTTTTTCTTATAAATTTGCTCAAAAATACGTAAAACATTTCCCAAAAATGCTGAAACAATCAATGCAAACTGGATATGGTGTAAAATTACAATGGAAAATTTTAAGCCATTGATAAAGTGATCTTGTTTTCTGTGGCTACACTTCCACTTCCTGCGTTTATCTTCTTTTCAATTAGTTGGGAAATTTCAAGGTTGCCCTATGAAACTTGATGTGGTGAGTAATAATATTGCGGTAGTACAATCCCTTTCATTTTAGTCCCCTCTACAACAATAAAACTCAAATCTGAAATTATGTGAATGAAAAAAGGAATCCAAGAAATGGGTATTTTAAGTCTTGATATCTGTGTTGATCTTTCTCCAATGATCACTTGAAAAGGCAAACATCTATAAATACTTGACCCTTCTTCCCTAGATGCAGATTAGTGGCAGTCAAGATAATTTAGAAGCAAGACTGAGACATCACAGGGGAAAACTGATTTAAAAGAAATAAAAACTTGAAAAGTTGGAGGTTTTATTTTATAATCTCTTACTGATTATGAATTTTTGCCATATATTTTCATTTAAATACGTGAAAAATGTTTTAAGTTTGACATAAGAGCTTAAAAATCTATACCAATAGGGCACCTGGGTGGCTCAGTGGGTTAAGCCGCTGCCTTCGGCTCAGGTCATGATCTCAGGGTCCTGGGATCGAGTCCCGTATCGGGCTCTCTGCTCAGCAGGGAGCCTGCTTCCTCCTTTCTCTCTCTGCTTGCCTCTCTGTCTACTTGTGATCTCTCTCTGTCAAATAAATAAATGGAATCTTAAAAAAAAAAAAAAAAAGAATCCTTAAAAAAAAAAAATCTACACCAATTAATGTACTTCTTCAAGTAACATGCTTAATCTGACAATACATTTGTCCTCATACCACATCAATTTTGTATTCTTAGAAAAGAAAAGTGACAGACTACTTTTGTAATTAGTTTCCTTAGGTATCCTAAAGGAATTGTGCTTAGGTAGAAAACTGGTTGTCTCCTCAAGAGATGGGCACTGAATTTTTTACAGGGTGATGATCTCTGGAACTTATTTTCAGAGGGATGGGTCAAACAGGCAAATAAAAGGAAACACACACAGACACATGGACAGAACAAATACAATAAAATGGTATAATATTCAAATAAAAGCAAACATAAATGGAATGTATGTGCATATTCATTTACTATTTTTTCAGTTTTTTTTAATGTGCTCGTTAATATTTCTAGTACAAAGAAGGAAAACATTAAGGAAACCCAAAAAATTAATAGTAGTATATATACCACTTTATTTTTAAAAATTTTTCTTTTACTTTGCTACTCTTCCAGAAAACAAAACAAAAAGGAAATATATAAAATAATTTATGATAGATGCTTTCATATAACTGATATGTGACTCATTCCTTTTTCTATTTTGTTCTAGATTTAAAATTTTCCAAAAACTAAAAAAGAAAAAAGAATATTTTTGATTCCTAAAATAAGTTGTTTGTAAAAGTAAAAATCATATTCTTTTTAAGATTATATATGAAAATACTGTTGTTTTTTTTTTAAAAAGCTTATATTCTCCCTTGTATTCTAGAGATTACAACTTTTAGCTCCTTCTGGGAAAAAAGTCATAAATTAACATTCTCAAATTCTGATTAACTGTTACAGTTATAATACTACAGTAGGTTTGTATTATTAGGTATCTTTGCATGGAGATAGAAAGGCTTGTGAAAATCAGGGAATTGGGAAGAGAACTGATTTTTAGAAGAGGAAATCAAAAATTTCTTTCAGGAAAAACATTTGCTTCTCTTTGCTACTGGTTGAGTATTATTTCAACATTTAAAAATTATTTAACATATGGCTCAAGTATAATTCTAACCTCCATTTAGAAAATACAGCTTATTGTTACCTCCTAGGCAGCCAATGAATGAAAGCAGGATCAACTGTTTCCATGACAACATCATCTTTAATTGCCAAAAGCAAAAGTAACTCTTGTCCAGTCTTTGATGAATAGAATGCTTTGTCTTCAGGTAAATCCTTTAATCTGTAAAATAGATATACAAAGAAGTTAGACTTTAAAAAAAAAAGTTGCTTTAAAAAAATACATTTTCTTCTTTTCATAAAACTGTATCATTCACAGCCACTTAAAATCCTAAAATGAAAAAAAAAAAAAAATCCTAAAATGAAACCAATCTTTTGTGATACAAAAGAGAAGATTTATGAAATGTAGTTACTTTAAAAACAGTTTATGTGGGGGCGCTTGGGTGGCTCAGTGGTTAAGGCCTCTGCCTTCGGCTCAGGTCATGATCCCAGGGTCCTGGGATCCAGCCTCGCATCGGGCTCTCTGCTCGGCAGGGAGCCTGCCTCCTCCTCCTCTCTCTCTCTGCCTGCCTCTCTGCCTACTTGTGATCTGTCTGTCAAATAAAAAAAAAATCATTAAAAAAAAACAGTTTATGGGCAGCACCTGAGTGGCTTAGTCAGTTGAGGGTCCGACTCTTGATTTCAGCTTAGGGCATGATCTCAGGGTCGTGAGATCAAGCCCATCACCGGGGTTCAGAACTAAGCATGGAGCCCACTTGGCATTCTCTCTCTCCCCCTCTCCCCCTCCCTCATTTGTGCTCTCTCTCTCAAAAAACAAAAAAATTAATTAATTAAAAAAATGAAAACATTTCATGTAATTGACATGCGGTTGGAAGCAGTTTCACAGAATTACAAATGTTCAACAACACTAAAGTATTACATATTAACATATCAAATATTAAAACTTTTGCTAGATAATAATTAGAACAAATAACGTATTACCCTAAAATTCTAACTTTTCTCATTTTCTCTAATGATAACATTTTGGTAAAACTAAGAGTCAAATATGAAGATATCTTGAAGCACCATTTTCACTGTCTCTGAATCCCTAATAAGACATAAAAATTATAAATAGCATTATCAATGTTCATATGAAGCCTATTTTTTTTTCAGAGACAATTATAAAAATCCCCTAATTACATATGCTGCATAAAACAGATCAAAAAATGAGAATGGTGGAAACTGTTCAGTCTGAGAGTCTTGAAGATGAAATAATTTTCTTCTTCCTTTCTTGAATTTTCATGAACTTGAATGTGCTGATTGAAGAGAAAATAATTATATGGATACCTTGAATCATTTCCCATGGCCATTTGAAACTAGTTCAAGTTACAGTTAATGATCAACTAGGCTAGATCTACATACCTAAAATTGGATAATCTTTTCTGGATTACTGAAACTCAGCTGGTTCCATTCAGGGGAACTGATGCTTTGACTATCACCCACGTTAGCAGAAAAGGTGTAAAACTCTGATTCAGCAGTTGCTATGGATTGGGCTGTATTAGTTGTTGCTGAGCCAGAGAGAGAAATCTCAGCTTTCTCAAGACAGTGGTAGTTTATCAAGGGATCCCGATTTGTGATGGGATGTATTTGATTGGAATCAAGTGTGTCCAGATAACAATTTTGATAGTGAAAATATGACAACTTGCAATTAATTGTACTTGTACTTAATATCTTAAATCAGTCATTCCTCTAGTAAGGTTGTTCTGTCCACTTGTAATCTAATATATGTTCTTGCATGGGAAGTAAGATGGGGGTTGTAATAAAATTTCCAGGATTTGGGTATGATTTAATCCACAGGAATCTGAAACTGTAGAAATACAATTGGGAATTACTGTTCTAAGAACTGCAAGTTAGTAACTTATACCATCATGGGATCTGTGACCATCTCTCACTAGCCCCATTACTACAAACTGCATATATCTTGGGTTCCCCTAAAACAAACACTGCTAAATGAATTCAGATGCAAGCAGCTTCTTGGATGGTGAAGGACAAAGAGTCAGGGTATGAAGAAAGGAGACAAGGGGAAGAAGGAAGCCAATAAAGGGTAGAAATAAAGCCACCAATCCCTATGTTTGACAGGACCTTATTCTCACTGGGGAAACTCTGAAGGTCCAGACCCAGTAGAGTGTATACCTCAGAGTCCTCCAACACTTATTTGGAGTTGCCCAGAGTTATCCTTGCCAATGGACAAGGAAACTGGAATATTTATACAATAACTCTCATTAGTCACCATTTGAAGGCCATTTTCAGGGAGTTTTACCCAGCACTTCTGGGTAATGACTCCAGAGGCCAAAATGGCTCCAGAGGCCAAAAACATAGCTTCAGGTAAAGAAATGTCTATGGTGACAACTGAAAGCAGTGTGCACTGACATGATGAAAAACTAGAGGGTATATGTGGGGGAGATGTAGTGTCTATTACAGTAGGCCCGTGAACTTGAGAGTTTTGGAAGCTATTTTCCATACCATCAGATCCCAAAAGACTGAGGACCAAAATTACTCAACGATTTAAGCACACGAGTGAGGGCACACTTTCTGCCATTATCAACTGTCACACTGCTCAACCTTTTTCAGTGGCTGAGTTTCCCCACTTGCATCAGAGGCTTTCAGATACCAAGCCTTCCTTCTTTTATTTCTTCTCAATCAGTGACACATTTTATGTCCATATTGTTTTTTACTAACTTGAATGATAACTGAAATCATTCTAGATTACATTTAACTTATAACTGACATTCATAAATGCTATAATCTCCTTATAATCATGCATGTAAGGAAAGTAGTCCAGAAACCATGAGAATGGTAGCACAACTATACAAACTCACACACACACATACACATGCATGTGTGTGCACAAAGTAGAAAGGCAAGAAATAAAAGAGAAAAAAAAACTTTCAAATACAATGGCAGCCATAAAAGGCATGGAAACATGAAATACAATGATATATGTGATGTGTCAGATTCATAAAAAAATTGAGAGTGATTGCAAGATCTATTAAAGACTGGAGACAATGGGTAAGTCTTGAACAGAGGGAAAGGCTTGAGGAGTATAACAGTGACTGGACTGGTATCTCTTCCTCTGAGGACTTAAAGCTATCCAGGTTATACATGAAATTGAACTTGGAAAGGACAGGGTAATAACAAACATAAAAAGAACAAGTAGTTTGAATTGTCATGAAAAAGAAAAGACAAACTTTAACAAGGTGCCCTGTAGTACCATCATCACAATCATTATTAAAAAGCATCCAAGGGTACCTGACTGGCTCAGTTGGTAGAGCATGCGACTTGATCTCCTGGTCATGAGTTTACGCCCCATGGTGGGCATAGAGCTTACTTTAAAAATAATAAATAAATACATAAATGTATTACCTATTTTTTTTTAAAAAAGCATATTCACATAACTATTAAAAGCTCTGTTCTGTGTCATATAGAAAACAAAATGTAGGGGTGCCTAGGCGGCTCGGTCAGTTAAGCATCTGCCTTCGTCTCAAGTCATGATCTCGGGGTCCTAGGACTGAGCCCCATGTCAGGCTCCCTGCTCGATGGCGAGTCTGCTTCTCCCTCTCCCGCTTCCCCTGCTTGTGTTCCCTCTCTTGCTGTCTCTCTCTCTCTCTCTCTCTGTCAAACAAATAAATAAATAAGTAAATTCTTAAAAGAAAAAAAAAAAGAAAAAAAATATATGGTCTCTGTTCTGATACTGCAGTGGAGAAAGAAAATGTTATCAACACTTACAAATAGGATAAGGAGAAAATTACTAGACTGATACTCTCTGAAGGTAGGACACAGCTCATCCATCACTAGTAGTTCTAATGTTCCAAACATCCTGTATATACAGTAATGGGCTTTCAAGTTTCAAGTTTTAATGTTTCTTGCTAAGCTTTAAGAACAATGAATAATTCAACTCAGGAGATTAAATCTTTGTACTGGACTTCATGTGAGTAAAAGCGTTTGTGTTAGAACAAGAAGATAAGTCACAGCTTGGGACCTAGCCATCATTTGAAAATCACTTCAGAAAAATGTGTATAAAGGCATTAAAAAGATGGTAACTTAAAAAAATGTTTTTGGGGGGCACCTGGGTGGCTCAGTCAGTTAGGCGTCTACCTTCAGCTCAGTCATGATCACAGGGTCCTAGGATTGAGCCCCGATCAGGCTCCTTGCTCAGCCAGGAGTCTGCTTTTCTCCCTGTCTTAACCCCTGCCATTCATGCGCGTGTGCGCGCTCTCTCTCTCTCTCTCTCTCAAATAAATAAATAAATAAAATCTTTTAAAAATATGTTATCTTCCAGGGTGCCGTGGTGTCTCAGTCGGTTGAATGTGTCTGACTGGTGATTTCAATTCAGGTCATGATCACATGGGTCATGGGACTGATCGAGCCTGGCACCAGGCTCCACACTCAGCAGGGAGTCTATATGTCCCTTTCCCTCTGTCCCTTTCAAGACTCAGGGAAGGTAGAGGGGGGATGGGGTTGTCAGGTCACTGATGATTCCTGTCTTCAGGAATTCCTGCCCACAAGCAGGGAAACATGATTAAATTCAATACAAAGTATTTATAAACTAACCACTGTGAAATGTAAAATGTAGGGATAGAAGTTTCTACGAAAGGCTCAATGAGAATGGCCCTCATCAGGAAGAGCAGGGAAGCTCCTCTGAGGAAATAAAGTATAATGGAAGAAAAGAAGAGATTATATATAATCAGAGGTGTGTATGTGTTAAAGGGTAAAGGAAAGAAGAAATTTCCCAGGTATACACAAATACTTGGTATGGCCTTGAGATGGTAAAGAGGCTACTGACTCATCACTGTCTGGACCTCTTCCATCAACTACCACCTCATCTCCCAAGAACTGCCCTAGCACCCCACTCCAACACCCTGCATGGATCACATAAAGGGTTAATCCCTGGCTCAGCAAGGGGCTTCCAGAACCTGCTCTAGTCCATGTCCCTTCTGACTGGTCAGTGCCCATGCCCTACTGCTGGTTAAATATTTTGGCAGTCTGCTGTGGAAATTAGGAATAGAATACGTAAAGGCCTTGGGGCTTAAGGGTTCATGGCTTGTTGCTAGAACAGAAAGTTACTGAGATGAAATGCAGAGGCCCAGGTTGAGTGTGGTATGAAATGTGACTGCAGATGTATAATGTCTAGCTGTAGATCTCATATGCCTGGCTAAGAATACTAGTATCAAGATAAAACCCTTTGAAAAGTCACTGCAGTGTTAACCAGTAATTGCCACTCTCAACAAACATTCAAATCGGACATATTATAATTTGTATCAGACATAAAAGGATGAAAAGAAAACATTTTGCAACACACCAGTTTCATTCTTACCTTCAAATTCATAGAAATCAGAGGCTAGACAATATTAGGCAAACCCCCTGGTTTAAAAGAAGAAAAATATATATTCTAATCTTCTTATATATGCACACACACATACCCAAACACACACACAGAAACACAATGAATAAGGTTTGAACATAAAATAAAACCTCATTTAGGAACATTATTTCTAAAAATTATGTTGCTCATTTTTAATCAGTGCTGAAGTAGGGCACTGACTTTATAAATAATGAAAGTAATTAATACAATCACAACCTGACTTCTCAGCATTGCTAAGTATTGTCACGGAGAGAAGGGACATATAAAACTTGTCCCACTTCTGGTAGTAATTAATACAATCACAACCTGACTTCTCAGCATTGCTAAGTATTGTCACGGAGAGAAGGGACATATAAAACTTGTCCCACTTCTGAAATCACCAAGCTAAAATAAATACAAAGGAAGCTACTGAAGCAAGACAAATACAAATCAAAATGTCATCTGCCACATTAAAATATTCTACTAGTCATAGGAATGTTGTAAATCAAAGAAAAAATAGCTTTTAGAATTTTCTCTGCTAATAGACATTTGCATCTGAGGGCTATGGCTTAATATATTCACAACACATTTCTCATGGCGATCTTTAAATAGCCCCCAAATTTAGTACATATTGACAACTGTACTATCTATTCCTAATGTCGCTGAGCTAAAAAAAAAAAAAAAAAAAAAAAAGCTAGACCTTGGACTCAAAACCAAAAATTCTCTAAATAGTTGTTCCTGGTTGCTCTAAAAGAAGAGGCCATTTGTGGCTTTTGTCACATACTTTACAAAAATTGCTCCTAAGATTGTGTATCATGAAATATTGATATATATTTATAGTATTAAAAGTATATGGGCAACTTTGAATGTAGTTTTGGCAAATGCTCAGAGTTAAGCTTCTTTAGGTGGTGGAAAATTTAGGCGTGAGAATGATCTGGCTTCGTTTATATCAGAGTAATAGACACCTAATGAGAACTCTCTTTTTCAATGAGACAAACCCTACAGAAATTTTGTCTAGAAGGACTGCTTAACACATCTCTCAGATCCACGGAAAGACAACTCTCACTCTGACATGTGAGAAAGAAATTCCATTCTTTGAATATGTGTGGTTCCCAACCCCCACCAAAACCCTCCCCCAAAGCAACAGATTAGAGACCTGTACTACAGTAGAACACTCAATTATTAATGGATAAAAGTTTGCTGGGTTTTGTATTATGAGTGTTCTAGAACTTCTATTAACTCACTATCATGGAATACAACCATAATACCATCGCAGTCAACTAATAAATAAGTTTAAGGATTTGATGCGACCTCACAGTATAATGGTTAGCACTTGGGACTCTGATGCGACCAAACATCCTGCCAGATCAGATATCAGGCATCATCTACCTCCCTTGTTTTCATTCACAATCATCATCTGAAATGTAGGTGATCTAGTCTGCATACCAGACCTCTTCCCTGCTGGAACTGAATGGGCAGGGAATGAAATTTACATGAGCATTGGACTCCTAAGTCCAAGATTCTTGACAACACACGCATTCTCCATACAGTTCACAAATGTTCAGCAGGAAGGAGAGGGGAACTAATAACATGCCCAAGTCTGATGGTATCTTCACAGTTCTGTGTTTACAGTGGTACAGTCAGCAAACACAGCAAATGCCAGCCAGAAGTCATCTCGTGCTCCCAAGGACCCCTACAGCACCTGATTTTCTTTCCTTTATTCTCAACATTTTCAACACCTTCCATTATAGTTATTTTGACTATGGCTTCCTTTTCCAACTAAACTAAGATCTGCTAAAACAAAAACAAAAATAAAAACAAACAAACCAGTAATTTATAACCTGCTGTAGGTTAAGGCCCCCTCTAAGAATTAGCCAAACCTATGGATTCACCTACCTCCCTACCTGAATACAAACAGACTGATACAACTTTTGTACACAATTGCTTTACTACAGTGAAAAATAATTTCTTTCACATAGATATGATATATATATATGCAGATGTTCAAATATGCATGTGAATGTATACTATTTAGAGATTAATTTGTTTCTTTGTTCATGCAGAGATGAATAGAGACTATCAAAATAGAATTAAATATAAATTATACACAGAGGAAAAAAATCTGTTAAAAATATTCAGAGAAGGCTACTGTTGAAGGCTTGACAAAGAAGTTGAAAGTATGAAGTTGCTTTTGGTATGGTGAGGCATGTCATCTGTGACATCAGTTAATTTTTCCTTTTGGTCTTTCAGCAATCAGTGTACACAGGCAGAAACAGAACCAGAGTCACATTGTGCGTACATCGAGTCGATGAGTCAGTGCCGTAAAAACGCTGCTGGAACACTCTGAGCTGCCTTGTGTTGATTTCAGAGCCTCTTTACTTTGTCCTCAACTCAAAGATATCTTCTCTGGCAACTCAAAGAGATCTCCCTGTCCTCAATTCAAAGAGATTTGCACTGATGATATGTCAGGAAAAATTACATATCCTTTTTTCAATTGGTTCCACTTGCTTCAGCCAAACGTGTGCTGAAGGGAAAAGACACAGCCACCAAAACATGCCAACCCATTTCCTCCTTCAAAAGATGAGACAAGGGGCGCCTGGGTGGCTCGGTGGGTTAAGCCACTGCCTTCGGCTCAGGTCATGATCTCAGGGTCCTGGGATCGAGTCCCACACCGGGCTCTCTGCTCAGCAAGGAGCCTGCTTCCCTCTCCCTCTCTCTCTGCCTGCCTCTCTAACTACTTGTGATCTCTGTCAAATAAATAAATAAAACCTTTAAAAAAAAAGAAAAAGATGAGACAAAAATGTCAACCCTTCTTAAATATACTCCAAAGAGGGCTTAACTTCAATATTCTTGCTTTATGTTAACCTCAAATGAGCATAGCCATTTCCAGGGCATGCTATTATACAGGTATCTCTCCACCAATGAATGGGTGACTAGTTGACATGCAACGCTGACCCTTGCTCTATGTTCAGGATAATACTTTTGTTTTGGAACAAGTCTGAATTAAAAAAAAAAAAAAGTGGGATTTTCTCATGCAATATTTACCCTGAAAAAGAGATTGTCTCATGTTTTTCTAATACAATCAGACCTAAGTTGCTCTTTTGGGATTTTTTTTTTTTTTTTAATACCTCTGTTGAAAGGAACCTTGCCAGGGAACCTGGGTGGCTCAGTCTGTTGAACATCTGCTCTTGGTTTTGGCTCAGGTCATGATCTTGGGGTGGTGGGGTCAAGCCCCATGTCGGACTGGATGCTCAGTGCAGCATCTGCTTGGCATTTTCTCCTTCCTTCTGCTCTGCCCCCTACCCCTGCTCACACACATGCTCTCTCTCTCTAAATTAAAAAAGAAGAAGAAGAAGAAGGGGTGCCTGGATGGTTCAATTGGTTAAGCATCTGCCTTTGGCTCATGTCCTGGGATCAAGTCCCTCATTAGGCTTCTTGCTCAATGGGGAGTCTGCTTCTCCCTCTCCCTGCCCCACACTGGTGCTCTCTCTTGTTATCTCTCGGTCTTTCTGGAATAAATAAATAAAATCCTTAAAAAAGGGAAGGGAAAGAAAGGGAAGGGAAGAGAAGGGAAAGGAAAGGAAAAGAGAAAGGAGAAAAGAAAGAAAAGATCCATGCCCTAATTAAGAGACTTAGACTTTGGGGTCTTACCACATTTAGTGATAATGGGAAAACTAAAACAATAAGCAAATTCTATGACATATTTTTATCCTTGACATTTTCCAAATTAAACAGGAACAAAATGAACAAAGACAAATTTCCATAATTATAAATGCTACATGAGTCTTCTTCCTTCTTATTAAATGGGAAATTATTGTAGACCTCATGACACGGTGATGAGAAACAATGTACCTTTCCTAAGTCTGCATAACAACATTCCTTGCCATCATATGTTTATTTAGAATTTTAAAATAGCTTAATAACAATATGATGGAAATGTTTTTCTACAAAGACAATTTTCAAACTTTCAGAAAGGAAAATGAATAGTAATATAATAACCATTGCCTTTTATTGAGTGTTATTTCTCAAGTACTCTTCCATACATTAACCCATTTCATCCTCAGAATAATTCATAAACATTCATTCTATTATCACCCCCGTTCTTCAGATAAAGAGACACACAGATCAGTCAAAATATTTACCTCCCCAAAAAAGGATGACAGGTGCTGTGTATTTTCTATACAAATTTTTTCACATAATAGGTGTGAAATGGAATGCTTAGGCAATAGGACCATTAGGGAACCATAAAGTATGAGATGATATTGTATATATTTTTAAAACTCGGTATTAATAGGCAATTGAAGTCAGCTCGTTAAGTTGTAGCACATTAAATTTCATTAAATTTTTAAGAAATTAAATTTCTTCTATCAAGGGAAAGGACAGGGCTATTTAATAAACAATTCTTCTGCTTGATTTCAAGCTTATACACTGTGATAAAACACCATCCCTGTTGCAGTCATGAATTAAGAAGAATTTAGCAACGCTATTTAGGATTAAATCAAGATATCTCCAAGACACACTAAGTCACAAACATTAGGTATAAAACAGTGTTTGTGAAGTAAGATACTTTTTGTATGGGGACAAAAATCATATATCTATATACGTTTGGAAGCATGGAGAATAGCTTGAAAGGATATGTGAGAACTGAAGAGAGCAGCTGTTTCTGGGGAGGAACTGTGCAGTTGGGAACAGGGACTAGAGGAATAAAATATTTTTACATTATTATATGTTATTATATATTTTAAATTTTCTTCAGTGTACATATATTGATTGCTTAATACAAAATATATAAATATAAAACATTAATAAACAATTTTAAAAGAAAAAATATTACTTCATTTCTAACATGGTCAAAAACGTGTAAATAATTTTACTGTCAGAGTCAAGTAGAAAAAGGAAAAAGGGAGTTGAAAAGTACTAGAAAGCACCTTTCAGCATTCCCAGCAAGGCCATTCTATTTCTTCCCTCATAATTTTGGATGAATGAGAACATTCACTGAGAGCCTACAGCATGTCAGGGACAGACACAGAGAAGATGTTTTAAAGTAAAATATCATCTTTGCCCTCAAGAAGCATGCTGGTCCATAAAAAGATTCTGGAGTGGAGAAAAGAAGTCTGCAACAGAATGTTAACATGAAGTTCCTTCGGTCACCCAGACACAGTAGGGATCACATCCCAAGTGAAAGGGAGGTTCCAGAACAGAATGGGGAACAACTTTTCAAAGGAGATACCGCAAAACCATTTGTCTGACTCTGAGACCCCTGTTCCCATGAGAGGTTTCAGGAGACTAAGTGAAGGCTTTGAAAAATGTTTCTTTGAAGAGAATTCTGGTAAGTCCCACCCCCTTGGGGGCAGGAAGAAGGGTATTTCTTTGCAACTCTGCTTTAAGGACTCGAGAGAGAGCTGCACTCGGGGAATGCCGGGGTCTAGGACCACACTGGAGAGTAAGGGCAGGCTGAAGCAGAACAGAAGATGCAATGTGGGAAGGAAATGGATCTTAAGAGAGGACAGGAGCAGAGTGGCTGGCATTTCCTGGGGGCCAGATACACACTGGGGATTACACGGGGAAAGGCAGTGCCACATGTTCCAAGTAGGAGAAGCACCTGACTGGAAGGAGGAGACCTGCCAGAGGGAAGCTACCGTACCTTTGGACTTCCGGCGGCTGAGGAAGTAGGAGATGACAAGTTTGGGTGGGCGTGTATCACCACAGAGACTTGAAGGAAGAACATATCCAAAGTTTGGGGATCTCTAAAGAACCCATGAAAGAACCAATCAAAGAAAACAGCAGTTCTACATTACTGGTGAGTGTCAAGTGCCATGATCTTAAATCACTCTAATGAAATCCATCAAGTACCAGGGGTTGGCCTTTTTCTTCTCTTCCCTTGTAAAACACTAAGCCAAACTGGAATCAGCAAATTAAGGGGAGGGGGTAAGGACATGCCAGGTAAGAAGGGAAGCCAAAGGATTCTTTCTCTAACTGCTGACTTCCCCTCTCCAGCAGCTGAACGCTGGAGGGAGATTAGTTTTGTCTCCAAATTAAGTTCTAAGTTTTACTATTACACAGGACTGGGCACTTTAATTTTTTAATCAAAATTACATCTGATATCTAAGCATCATCAAAAGTACAGTGTATAGGGCTACTCAGGTTTTTCATGCAGGGGCAGAAGAGGATTCTACAGAAAGAATCTAAGGGGAAAATGAGAGACAACAAAGCTGCTTCCGGTCCCAGCTCATGAGCTGCACCTTTTCAATGTACAGTTACAGACAAGAAGTATGACCAACAGTTAGGAAATGAGGACAATTCACATGACATACTAGAAGAGGTGGCATCCAAGGTAATTCTTAAATTAAAAAGGGCTTACCTAGGAGACATGGAAGAAGAGAGGTATGGGAGGACATAATAACACCAGCAAATCCCAGCATAGTAAGTGATTCATCGTAGCGAATAAAATGATTCAGGGAACATCCAGAAAGCACTGGGCTGAGAGATGGAGAAGCCCAACGTTTATGATGTGAGCAGAGGAAGAAGAACTCCTCGAGGAGAGAAAAGGACCATTAAGAGGCACAGGGCAGCCCATAGATGGACGGCATTATAAAAGCAGAGTGCATGCAGAGTGCATGGATTTGCAAGGGAGTGATGGAGAACATCTCAAACAATGATTGCCTGGGGATGGGAGAGTGAATCCACAGGGACTGTAAATGGGAGGAAGTGTTCTTTCCACGGTGATGGAAGTATTCTAAAGTTGGGTCATGGCAATGGTTGCGCAACCCTGTAAACTTACTAAAATTCACTGAATTGTACACATAACATGAGTAAATTTTATGGTACATAAATTTGACCTCACTAAAGCTAATTTTTAAATATACACAAATAGGGAGAGAGAGAAGGAGAACAAGAAAGAACGAGAGAGAGAGACTGTGAATCAAGACCTTCAACATGCCTTTTTGGCAATGTTATCATGCCAGGCTCAGTGCAGTCCTGGTGAAGCTTCAGCCACATTGTGGAGAGCAGAACTGTAAACTAGAGGGCAAGGAAGTGGCCACAGCAAGAATCAGCTACTCTTTCAATAATTTAGAATGAGAGAGAAGGGACAGTGGTTGGAGATGGGTGGAGGGTCGATGGAGAGTCAATGAAAGCTATTTTTAAGTTGGAAAATTCTTGAGCATATTTATAAACTGAGGGGAAGAACTGAAAATATAGGAAGGAAAAGGTGTGTTTTTCTAGAGGAGACACTCTTCTTGGAGTTTACTTGCATGGTTTTGATTCTGCCTCAGCCAAAATCACATGAGGAAGATTGAAGGTATATGGTGACGGGGAAAGAGAAGAGATTCACCACTATTCAGTAGCTAAAAGAGAAAAGAGGGACTCTGGGTGGAGAGGTCTTGTTGTGTACTATCCCAGCCTGGGCTCTGAATCAGTGTCTTCAAACCATCAAAGATACACTGAAGCCTTTCCAGGGACCAAGTGCTCACCATGTCCTGTCTCCCTATGTTTGTACTGTCACTTTCATAGTTAAATTAATACAGAAACTATGGTTTGATCTTGAGGGGTCACTCCATTTAAGGGGTCTCTCCATTTGGAGTTCTAAAAACCAACTGCGCCACATCACACTTCCTTCTTTTACATCACAAACGACTCATGCAGCAATTTGAGTATACATTCTACATAAACATTCTCAAAGCACTCAAACACTTAAAAAGACTAGCAATTAGATATGATACTAGTATGACACTTTGGAGAATCCCTTAATCTATAAGAATCCCAAACCATCATATTGACACAATGGGTTCTAGGGAGATATGAATGGCAAATCCTCACTACTTAATGTGTGCCAGGCAAGGTTCTAAGAGCTTTATAAATGTCAATACTACGGGTCACCTGGGTGGCTCAGTGAGTTAAGCCTCTGCCTTCGCTCAGGTCATGATCTCAGGGTCCTGGGATCAAGCCCCGAGTCGGGTTCTCTGCCCAGTGGAGAGCCTGCTTCCTCCTCTCTCTCTGCCTGGCTCTCTGCCTGCTTGTGATCTCTCTCTCTCTCTGTCAAGTGAATAAATAAAATCTTAAAAAAAAAAAAAAGTCAACACTTGTACTATAACCATCCCCATTTTACAGATGAGGTTACTAAGATAGATAAAGGTTAATTAACATGTCCAATTTCAGATAAATGACCCTGCCTAAGTCTGCATTTCTAAACTAATCCCTAGTTGTTATGTTGCCTAATCTGTAATTGGTTTACCCTAAAACATGAATAGAATGTGGTTCTTGGAAGCTTTAGCTCTCTGACCCAAAGTTAGCTAGGCATACATACCAGGTGATGTGTTCAGGCTCTAGGATAGTGGCCCTCAACTGGAGTGATTATGCCCCTCAATGGACATTTGCTGATGTCTGAGGAGGTTTTTGGTTTTCATAACTGGGGTGGAAAGTCTATGGATACACTACTGGCATCTAGAGGGTAGGGGCCAAGGAGGGGAGTCACTAAACAGTTTACAATATACAAAACAGTCCCCCATAACCAAGAATCATCCACCCACAAATATAAACTGTGTCAACATGAGAAAACCAACCCGAGAGCAGTTTGGTATCAGAAGACCCCCCAAAACCAGCTTCTGTCAGCCTACCTATTTATTGTTCACCTCTTTACAGAAGAAAGGCCACACTTCAACCTTTGTGTGTCCGGCTCTCAGACAACCAGGAGCCTCAGCTGAAAACACAACAGAGACCATGGTGGCCTACTCTGTAAAAATAACTTTTTATTATGAAAAACTCTAATCACATACAAAGTAAACAAAATAGGGTAATGAATTCCCATATACTCATGATTCAACTTCAGCAAATACCAGTACTCTGACCTTCTTGTTCTGTCTATAGCTCCACTCACCCCAGCCCCATTTGATTATTATTGTTTAGTTACTTTAGGTATAATTGGCATACACAAGAACAGTTGCAATTTTAATACAGAATTTTTTTTTTCTAAAGATTTTATTTATTTATTTGACAGAGAGAGATCACAAGTAGATGGAGAGGAAGGCAGAGAGAGAGAGAGAGAGGGAAGCAGGCTTCTTGCTGAGCAGAGAGCCCGATGTGGGACTCGATCCCAGGACCCTGAGATCATGACCTGAGCCGAAGGCAGCGGCTTAACCCACTGAGCCACCCAGGCGCCCCAGAATTTTGAATAATTATTTTTACTGTAAAGTAAAGCAAAGATCTTTCCATTGTAAGGTAAAATATGAATCCAAAGAAAAATGTATGGCTCCATGAATCACTATTAGGAAATGATGATTTGTACCGCAGCCCCATTTTAACAAGTGTCTTGTCTCACTGGATCTATCAGGAATGGCTTCCCTGATACCTAGCTTCTAAGTCAGTGTTTCCCAAACTTCGGTTTATGGTTCACTTGGGAGAGTACACACTGATTTGTTTTGTTTGTTTGTGTGTTTGTGTTGGGGACAAATGAAAGAAGAGAAAATAATGATCACATGTACTGAATTTAGTAATGGTTAGTACTGTTTTGCACAAGGATACTATGGAAATACAATGTTTTAAGTAGTGAGGACTGAAATAACCATTATTTCTTATTATGAATGGAGGTTAAGAATAGCTTAAAATCATGAGAGGCAGAAGGAACTGTGGTTCAATATGGACGATATGTGTATATTCTATGTGTGCACGTGTATATAAATATGTGGCATAAACATACATGTATGTGTGTACACATACACACACATACCAGGTTTTATAACCGTAGGCAAGTAACTTGTTATTTAAACCTCTTTTGTTCTCAAATTCTGCATCTGTAAAATTGGGGCAGTAAAGATGTACATAATTGGTTTATTGTAAGGATTAAGTAAGATTGTGATTATATGCTGAGCCAACTCCTTGGTATTCAAGACCTAACAGTTGCTGCTATTATTTCAAAGAAATCAAACGTAATTGACAACTTGACCAGAGAGAAATCAAAGACTTAAAGTACTAACTCAAACATAGGTCTCTAACTCATTTTAAGGAGATATTAACTGCTTACATCTTTTTAAAACGTACTTGTTCTGTTTAACTGTGTTTTTTAAAGTTGCTTTATCACAATGAAAGGAGTGATTCTGACACCTTTTAGAAATGCTAATCGTGGCTATGAATAGTTATCTGCTTAGAATTCACACCTATTAGGGGCTGCATCTAGGTGTATAAAACATCCACTCTATCAACACACAAGTGTAAATCTAAATTGAGGCAAACTGTGATAGCAGCTTGAATTTATACCCATAGCAATTTCAGCTGAAGACATGGGGAGGAAAAGTACCCTTGGGTCCCTCCCCCACCACAACAAGCCTCTATTTTTTTCACACAAATAAATAACGATTCTGATGAAGCCCATACTCCACAACGGTGATAGGGGATGAAAGGATCCTCAAACTAACTGCCCATATGGAATAATCTGGAACGTACATAAGGACGGGTGGAGATGAGCACAGCAGCGTGTGTGCCCATCTACCTCGGCCTTGAGGGCAGTCCACATGGTGCGATGTGAGCCCAGGGCTGCAAGACACTCTGATTTTTTGGAAGATGCTGGACCTACAGAGTTTTATAGATGTTCCTGTTTCCAAACATTTCAAACTAATAAAAATACAACTTCAAAACATTGGTGTTGACCAAACAAAATATGTCTGCCATTCAGATGCAATCCATCTCAAAATCTGACCAAAATGCACTTTTCTGCTTAAAATTTTTAAAAAACATAATTGATCACTCTCCTGCTCCTGAGGAAATATAACACACTATATATTAGAAACACCTCAGTATTTTTTCTAATCCTAAATACAATTCCCCGGGCTCCTGGGTGGCTTAGTGGGTTAAGCCTCTGCCTTCGGCTCAGGTCAGGTCATGGTCTCATGGTCCTGGGATCAAGCCGCATATCGGGCTCTCTGCTCAGCAGGGAGCCTGCTTCCCCCTCTCTCTCTGCCTGCCTCTCTGCCTACTGGTGCTCTCTCTCTCTCTCTCTCTCTCTCTGTCAAATAAATAAATAAATAAATAAAATCTTTCTTAAAAAAATAAAAATACAATTTCCTTATTGTACACTGTAAACTAATTAACATTGTATATGAACTAACTGGAATTAAAATAAACACTTAAAAAAATAAAACATACAATTTCTTTTGAAAAAAAATTTGTTTTGGGGCACCTGGATGGCTCAGGTCATGATCTCAGGGTTAAGAGATCGAGCCCCGTGTCGGGCTCCACAATGAGCGTGAAACCTGCTTGAGATTCTCTCTCTCCCTCTGCCCCATGCCCTCACTGCTTACATGCTCGCTCTCTCTCTCTCTCAAAAATAAATACATAAATAATTGATTGACTGATGGATTATTTATTTTATTTTTTCACTGGGCGAAGTGTGACAATGAAAGAGAGGATGCATCCTTCCCATGTGTCAAAGGAGAAAATATCTATTATGCAGAAAGTATTCCACTGTATTCAATAAAATGGTTCTCATCCACCCACTAATGAGCTGATGTCCAAGAACCAAAATTTTGCAACCAAGGATCAGAGGGCAGCAAAGACGGTGCCCACATGGGAGATACCTCAGTTCTGTGTACACAGGCTGCCTCATGCTGCAAGGGGCCTCTCTTCTCGCCCCCAGCGTGACACACGGGTATCAGCATTTTCTGTGCGTGCCCCATGTAAAATATTAGGAAAGCAATTGTTAACTGTTGGCAGGAAAAATCTGAAGACCTGGATGTAGACCACGAGGTGCAACTAAAAGTTAACACGTTTCATTTCACACGACAGTAATCTATGTGCTTTCATTTCCCCGCACAGACAGATTTAGGGAGTGGAACTGAATTTACCAAAAAAGCTACAGATAGATTTACAGGTAAAGGCCCAACACTGAATACCAGCGCTGCTTCTTCCGCAGCAAGAATTCTGCCTGAAAACATTTATGACAAATATGCTAATAATGGATGCTGTGGTTTCTGGTTGGCTTTAAGCGCAGATTCTGCTTCCTTCTGGCTTCTCCAGACCCTCCAGATAAAGGACCACTATGTGGATATTTGAGCTTCTATTTCATTTTGTAGGACCAGAGAAAGTTCCTTCGTGGGGGCTTCACATTCCAGAATAACAAGTGATACTTCCCACAAATACATACTTGAATTTTCCTCGTATACTCAAAATATGAGGACATTAAAGAACCAGGCAGACAGGAGAAGTTGTGGAGAGTGCCTGGTGGGAAGGGCGTGGAGCTGCCCACAGCCCATCCAGTGAAAAGAATCAGCTGGTTCCCCCTTCCAGACAGTAGCCACTAACCTTTTTGTTCTCAGGTTGGCAACTCCTTTTCCTTTTTAAACACAGAATGGCCCTAACAAAACTTGCCTTAGACAAGATGTGGTCTGCAGGCTGGCAGTTGGAGGTTTCTTTTTTTTTTTTTTTAATTTTTATTTATTTATTTGACAGAGAGAGGCCACAAGTAGGCAGAGAGGCAGGCAGAGAGAGAGGGGGAAGCAGGCTCCCCACTGAGCAGAGAGCCCGATGCAGGGCTTGATCCCAGGACCCTGAGATCATGACCTGAGCTGAAGGCAGTGGCTTAACCCACTGAGCCACCCAGGTGCCCAGTTGGAGGTTTCTAAATGCAGTTACAGGTGAGGAACAACAGAACAACAACAATAACCAAAAAACCCCTTTTTCAAATAAAGATAAGCTCTCCCATGCTCACTTTCTGCTGGGCCGTTTCCGTGCGCATCCCCACTGTCTGCCCAAGAGCCTGTCATGGAGCTTGGCTCCCAGCAGACGCTCTAAACAATATTTGCTGAATGAATGAACAGCACACTTAGGGAAGTAGTTGCCACACTTGGCTCCGTATCAGACCATCTGGGGGAGCTTTGCAAAAACGCTGATCCCCTGGTCCCACTGCATCATAATTTCCAGGCACCAGGCCCAGAACGGTTGTTGTTGTTTTGTTGTTGTTGTTTTAAACTTTCCAGAGTAATTCTGCTGCAGGGTCACTGATGCGTTCCCAAGCACTGGCTAGGACACAGTGAGCTTCCAAGTTCCAGCTCTAGGTGTCAGTAACAAGTCCGCAAGATGTCTTCACCTCTGGGGCTGTTATAAAATTTTTAATGCGGGTTTAGTTTCCCTGCATCTCCTCCTTCTGTGATTCCTTGTTCACAGGGAAAGAGGAGGCAGGATGGAAAGTTCCAAGTTGTTCCCCCAATGCACGGGATGTTTCTCAAAAACCACTAAGAAGATTCAACAAAAGCCTCAGCTAGAAACACATTTAGAGAGAAGGAAGAATTTCCTTCAAGACAAAAAAAACATGTTTCCCAGCTAGGGAGACATGGGGGTTCTGGAAGTCCACAGAGAAGCAGCACGGCTGAAGAGAAGAGTGGTTCCTCGACGTTTCCCAGAAAGGTGGACTCGGGAAAGATTCCAAGATGGAAGCAGGGACAAGAGCCTGACAGGAAGGGACACATGGAGATAACCTGGAAGAATGTGCCTTCTATGCAGCCCACCCTTCCAAGTCTTATCATTATCACCCACTTCACACTCCACTGGCTCCATGAAGACTGGGAAATGTAACATGACACCTGGGGAGGAGGAATGGGTGTCTGCCACTTCAAACAAACAAACAAACAAACTTAAACTGAATTACAAAACTATAGGAGGCATGTTTTCTTGTACCCTAAGAGCTGGTGGGTTACTATTCTAACCTCTAACACCCCGCTACAGCAAGGCTTTTTATACAAACTTGGGGTGATCCTGAGTTGAAAGGATTTTGTGCAGATTAATTAGTAACTGTTTGCGAAACACTTTGGTGGGTGCAATAAGGATTCGATTCATTTTGGTTATATAATCCACTCATTTTACAGTTTGAAAGCAGAGTGATTAAAGTTTGATCACAAGCTAAGAAAGCCGAGAACGCTGAACTTCACTTAAAATTCTCTCCCCATGTATTCCTCCCGAGCCCAATTACTTCCAGGGTCAGACATCTATCATTTTATGTAGCAAAACTGGTGCTTGGAAACATATGAGATACATTCTGATTTATGATAATAAAAATATTCCTGTTTAATGTTCATTTTGGAGACAATCTAGGTTACTGGAGCATGTATATTTGAATAATGTTTATTATCATGTGGGCATTCTGAGGACTAAAGTGTTTTTATAATATAAAGGAGGTATGGACATTCATGTCCTTGGTAGGTGGTATGTATTTTTTGTGAAATGCTCTTCCCTGAGGCAGCAATGGAGGAAAGAAATCAAAAACAAAGCTGCTGGCTCTATGGGGACTAATAACTAAAAGTCTGGAAATTGCTGAAGATTTACAGCCACAACCCAAGCCCTCTCTTCACCAGAGTCTAGGCTGATACTGAGTTCAGGTACACACTGCCTAGCTATGGCCATTATGCACAGCTCTGCCCATTCTGATCGGGCAGTATCATGCCCCTTTCTAAATATTCTGAATATCATCTTTGTTACCTTTCAAAAAATAGTTTAGTAGGCTTTTCATATTGTACAGGACTGTATAAATGGTCTTTCTCCAATATTTTAAAAAGAAAGCCCCACTATGATATTTTCCTCTCGGCACATGGTGTCCCATAGACACAGACCTGACATAAGTGAGTACATACCTCACCCAGGATGGAAGATGAGAATGAGATTCAACTATTTCAAGTGCCTTTTGGGGCAGGAGTGTCACTTTGAAACTTCAGGATTTTTTTTTTTTTTAAAGATTTTTATTTATTTGTCAGAGAGAGAGGAGAGAGAGCGAGCACAGGCAGACAGAATGGCAGGCAGAGGCAGAGGGAGAAGCAGGTTCCCTGATGAGCAAGGAGCCCGATGTGGGACTCGATCCCAGGACGCTGGGATCATGACCTGAGCCGAAGGCAGCTGCTTAACCAACTGAGCCACCCAGGCGTCCCAGAAACTTCAGGATTTGATTTATTGTATTTAGTGCCAAATACTGGTGCTAAAAATGTTTCTCTTAAAGTACTAAAAGGCAAATGCTGATAGTAATTCCTTTTATTGACTATCATGTGCTTGGCACGGAGTTCATTTAATCCTCCCAAGGGCCCTATGAGGGGAGTGCTAAGACTCCGGCCACCTATAGAGAAGCAAAGGAAGGCTTAGAGAGGGGAAGTAAGCCGCCCATTTTCACCCAGCTTACGAAGAGTGGTCTGGAGTCTACACCAATGCAATCTTGTGACTCAGGCTGCTTTATTTCCACTGCCCGTGACATCCATGGGCTCCCTTCACCAGCTTAAAACATCCAATCCTTCTGAGATGGAACAAAAAAATAACAATTTAATACAATATCATCTAGGCAGTCCCTACACAGATATTTCTACTGTGGAGCTCTGATGCTGCTTTTTTGTTAGGTACCGGTTATCATTTCTTCTTATTTGTACAATTGAGTTCACGGACACGTTTGTACCATCCTTGTTCCTTTGAGCCTCTGAGGAGGAGATGGAGTAGGCAGGTGAAGAACTAAGACTGCAAGCAAGTAGGATTAAAAATAATACGTTGGTACAACGAAAAGGCCTTTCCTATCGTCTAAACATAAAGGCATTATTTCCCATGTCCACACTGTATCTGTTCAGAAAGTAGGCGCCATTTGCTAAGAAGAGGTTAAGGCACGACCTGGCAGAGAGCCTTGCAGATCAGCACACACAAAATCCAGACCTGCATGACCTGTCATGCAGCATGTTCTATTAAGGAAGCTGGGCTTCTTCAAGGTTACCACTCCAGGGGACAATGTTTCTAAGAACTCGGAAAGTGCATAGTTAGCAAAACACTTCCCTCTTCCAGGCCTGGCAGCCATCCATGTTCACAGAAGCATACACTTGAAACAAAAAGCCTGCCGCTCCACAGACACCGGCATTCCTCTATGGCTTCTACTTCTGCTTATACATTTTCCCGAGATTTTCAAAGATTTTTCTCATCTGTCTTTCAGCAGAAAGGAGTGGGGGAACATGGAAATGAGTGAACAGACAAAGGGTAAGAACCAGCTTTAGATTCTCAAGTTTGGGGGCTTTCCTTGTGTCCTGCTTAACAGTTAATAGTTCTCTTTCCACCATAGGAGTTTCTGTGAACACTGACTCGGTTATAAATGATGCATTGGTCTGACTTTGGCTCTGAGCATGTTTCCTGTACTGCTCTTTTCCTTATACGTGCCCTGTTTCTCCGAGGAGATGGTCACTGAAGTCTGATGAACATTTATTATATGCCGCTCTCCATACAAAGTGCTTTATGTGGATTCCATCTACTCACCTTCATGTGGACAGATAGGGTAAGCACCGACTCTTACGTCGGGGAATCCAACTTTGAGTTTTGATGAATCTGAGTTTGGGAGATGAAGCAATTTGCACATGGCTCTTATGTGCCACAGCCGGCAAAGAGCTCAACGGCTCCACCTCCCTCTCCTTATACACCACTTCCTACCTGTTAAAGACTTTCTGCTGCTTCCCTCTACCCAAATGACATCATTAATCCCACGTTAACCGGTATGCAAAAGGTAAATCATACAGCCAAGTAGTATCCCTGAATCAAACAATATTAAGTGATCATCTATTTTATGTGCGTACATAAAATATGTATATATAAAATATGTACATAAAATATGTACATATACATACACACTCACATACATACGCACATACATGTCTATGTACATGCACCTATGAAGGTGGTATGTTCTATTTATATGTTTGTAATCATACTCTACAGATTATTCTGTATTTTTCCACTTAAAATATTTCAAACTTTTGGTTTTAATAACACAAATCCATTGTGTAAAACAGAACAAGCCAAAAAGAAGAATAATTAAACATTACCAAAAATGTAACAATATAGATAAAAATCATTGGCAGAAATTGAGAAGTTAGCCTATCAAGTGTTGCTGAGTCGGTGAAACAAAAAGAACTTTTATATACTTTGTTGAAATATAGGTTCAGATTAACTGCTTTGGACAAAAATGTGTATCATTTGGTAAATGAAGGCACCGAAGTTTGTCTCCTAGGTACCCACAGTGGAAAACCTCCTGCACCTGTACACCATTTTACATGTCCAACAATAAACCTAGTAGCATGACAGGTAATAGCAAAACAGAAAACAAACCGGGAGCCTGGGTGGCTCGGTGCGTTAAGCCTCTGCCTTCAGCTTGTGTCATGATCTCAAGAGTCCTGGGATGAGCCCCGCATAGGCCTCTCTGCTCAGCAGGGGGCCTGCTTCCCACCCACCCCCACCCCTGCCTGCCTCTCTTCCTGTCTCTGTCTGTCAAATAAACAAATAAAATCTTAAAAAAAAACAAAAACAGAAAACCAACCAATGTCCTTCAACGAGTGTGTATTCAGTCAATGGAATACTACAAAACAGAAAGGACTGACAGAAGTATAGTTTTACATATACACATAACTGAATCTCAAAATACATCAAATGAAAAAACAAACTGCAGAAGAAGAGAATATAATACCATTTACATGGAATCCAAAAAAATAAGTAAATAAATAAAACTTAAGAGTTGTACAGAGTTACTTGAACACGTATCAACACCAAAAAAAAAAAAAAAAAAAAGGCAGGAAAATGATAAATGTACAATTCAAATGGTACCAACCCCTACAATAAGGACTGGGACAGGAATAGAGAAAAACATAAAATAGCCTTCAAAGCCACTGATAATATTCTATTTCACAAGTTGTGTAGGGGGCTCATGAGCGTTCATTCTATTGTCCTTTATAAATTATGGATGGGCAATGTGGATTCTTTGTATGCATGAAATGTTCCACTATAAAAGCAAATATTAGATTTTTAAAAATCTTATTTATTTATTTATCAGAGAGAGGGAGAGTGAGCACACAAGCAGGGGGAGCGGGAGAAGGAGGAGCAGGATCGTTGCTGAGCACGGACCCCAACAGGGGGCTCAAGACCAAGACCCTGGGATCCTGTCCTGAACTGAAAGCTGATGCCCAAAGGAATGACCACCCAGGCATCCTGAGACTGTTTTTCTTTTCCTAAACTCTATAAAGCTGGAGACTAGAACAAAGAGTTCACATAGAATATGATGGCATATTCGTTTCGCTACATGTCATCTCTCACCACTTGGTTGTAGCTTAATATACAACTATGTGAAAAAGGATGCTCAGATCAAATCAGAGTTCTGCAGAGAGCAGTCCCATGCCTGCGTGCCAGTGTCCGCTGTGGGTACAAGAGGACAGTGCTTCAGGGCCATGGGTTTCACCATTGTTGGTGCGGGACGCATGCTGGTACATTCAGCTGTAACCGTGGTATCTTCCAGCCTCCTTTGGAACAAGGAGGGACTTAAACACTAAAACATGAATTTCATCCCATAAAACGAGAAACAGCCAAAGCTTTGGAAAAGAGATGTATTTAAACAATTTGTGATTTAGAAAAGTTAAGCTAGTGGCCATTGGAAAAATTGAAAGAAGGTTAATCGAGCCATTAAAATAAGTGGATGATGGGGCCCCTGGGTGACTCAGTTGTTTAAGTATCTGCTTTCAGCTCGGGTCCTGATCCCAGTCCTGGAATTGAGTCCTACACTGGCCTCCTTGCTCACTGGGGAGCCTGCTTCTTCCTCTGACCCTCCAGCAACTTGTGTGGTCTCCCCCACTTTCCCCTCAATACATAAATAAATTTAAAAAAATAAAATAAAATCAAGTAGTAGATTACTACTGGGGAGATTTTTCAAAACCCATACGTTTTTGCGCTAAGCAAAATCTGAGGCTTGGCAATGTATGTACTTGAAAAAGTTTTTTTTTTTTTTTTAAGATTTTATTTATTTGTCAGAGAGAAAGAGATCACAAATAGGCAGAGAGGGAGACAGAGAGAGAGAGGGAAGCAGGCTCCCCACTGAGCAGACAGCCTGATGCGGGGCTCAATCCCAGGACCCTGAGATCATGACCTGAGCCGAAGGCAGATACTTAACCCACTGAGCCACCCAGGCACCCCTGAAAAAGTTCTTAACACAATTCTGTTCCACATAACTATTTGAGAATCACTAAGTGAGTTATTAACTACTCAGCTAAAATGCACTAAGTAGTATAACATGATGAGTCAGAAACAATGAATGTCATCAGACATGACTCAGCAATGATCACAGGGTCTTGAATATAGCTAAAGGTATAAATTTATCAGACACATTGCTTCAATACTGTTTAAAAGATTCACTAATTTTGATCCTATTTATTCTTTTCTACTTTTACAACAGAAAAGGCTCTCTTATGACTTCATATTTTCTTCATAATATAAAAAGTACTGATTAATAAATTTTCAGGGTTTTTTCTTTTAAAAAATTAAGAATGGCTGTTTCCCAAATTTACCTAACAGTTAAAAAAACACAGTGTGTTAAATTTCAAAATATTCAACAGGCAGAAAGTAAATGAAATGTGTGGAAAACTGAGACATGAGTAATCAAGATAAAAGAGAATGCGAAAATATGCAGGCATTTAAGACAACAATATGACCAGAAAAAAATAAGGCTGAAAACTAGCATATACTTTATTACTTAGGAATGATAATCTCTGGTGGCATCAGATCTTCTGTTACCACTTCACAAATGATGTAGCCAAGCTAAGGCTGTCGGATTTAATGCTCCAAGAAACGCGCTGCTTATGACACTTACCATAGGTTTTCTACAAAAAGGGGGTTAAAGTGGAAATACCCTGAGATTCAATATGGAGAAAGATAAATATGCATTCATAAGAAACATGAATATAAGCTAAAATATTTTCCAAGTAAAATGATACAAACTAATTAAGTAGAATATTATAGGAAATACCATAATTATAACTACAATATTGTTTTCAAAATTTACCTAGAAGATATTTATATTTTATATACAGATATTAATTTATGTCCCTCCCCCAAGAAAAATCTAAGGTGCACTTTGATCACAGGAACTGCACAAACATGAGCATTACATAATCAAACCTGTAAGTAAGTTCCCCATGATTAACTTCATGGTGACCTCACAGCCCCCCATTTCATACTGAGGTCACAGAAATGCCAAAGCTGGGTAGAAGAACAAAGACAGTATAGGAACAGGAAAGGAAACTGGACAGATCAGTGATTTTGTATCCATCTAACTAAGTCGTTAAATTCAGAGTTTTTCAAGTGGAGGGATATCTGGGTGGCTCAGTGAGTTAAGCAACTGATTTTGGCTCAGGTCATGATCTCAGGGTCCTGGGATCTAGCCCTGCATCCTCGTATCTTGGGGTTCCTGCTCAGCAGGGCATCTGCTTGTCCCTCTGTCCCTCTCCCTGCTCGTGCTCTCTCTCTGATAGGTGAATAAAATCTTAAAAAAAAAAAAAAAAAGTTTTTCCAGTGGAAATGAAGGTCAAGTACAAAGACTGCTAAAAGAACACAGAAAAAAAAATTACTACTTCTTTGCAAGTGATTTTTAATCATATTTGACTGACAAGTTCAGGTTAAACTTTCAATTTGCAATGGTGGAATTTGTAGAGTCATTGAGGATAAATTAATCAGAAACTCCAGGAATGCAAGAGTCAGAACACAGACTGATTTTTCTATATTGATCAGAGACCACAGGCAGAAAATAAATTGGGAAAAGTGACATGGGAGGTCAAGCTGGCACTGAAAGGGGAAAGGCATTATTAGAATTTCTTCTCAATAAATTATGATATGAATTCACAACCTTATGATATAATAATATATATTGAATAGCTCAAGAATATTACATATCTGACTTTGAGAAACTTTTTTTTTTAAAGATTTTATTTATTTTTTTGAGAGAGAGACAGTGAGAGAGAGCATGAGCGAGGAGAAGGTCAGAGGGAGAAGCAGAGTCCCCAAGGAGCTGGGAGCCCGATCTGGGACTCGATCCCGGAACCCCGGGATCATGACCTGAGCCGAAGGCAGTCGTCCAACCAACTGAGCCACCCAGGCGTCCCTGACTTTGAGAAACTTTAAAGTTTAAAGGAGCCTTTATTCTTTCTCAGATTATATTGTCAAACTCTTCACTGAACATACGTAAAAATGTTCTGCTTTTAAGTAGTACTTACAATATAATTTTATGAGCACTCAAAATTATTTAATGATGCAAAGATATCTTCTTTTTATCCAAGCATTGTTATTTACCAGTACATAAATTTTCTAAGGTTTACAGTACTGAATATAGACCATCTCCTTCCCTAAAATAAAGACTGTATGAATGCTTCCAGAAAGACATGGCATTAACTCTCTCCTTCAGAATCCTTTAAGCTCCTTATTTAAAAAGCCAATTATAGAGCCCCTTCCTCCCTGGGATTAATTGAATGAGAACATCAGTGTGAGATCAAGGAGTCTACATTTTTAAGAGATAGCCTAGGTGATCCTCTGGTACAGTGAAGTTGAGAAGTAATGGAAAAATCTTTTTAAAAACAATTCTGAGGCAGAGAACAAAAAAACCTTCAAAAAACTGATATCAGTATTCCAAAACAACATGTACAATATAACAAAAGTCCAGCAGGCAGGTGTAGGGATGTGTGTCCTGCAGGGCTACTGTTTCAATACCTGCTAGTTAATTCACAGCAATCAGCCACTATTATCCCCACCTGAAATTAGAAATGTCTATAATTTGCTTTAAAATTTTCAAAATAGAAAGCTATCCTTATAATTTCTCTAATCTCTGATGGGATGACTATTTCGGATCTTCAATCCTGTCAAAATAATTTTCTGAATGAAGATATGTATGCTGAGTGACCGCTCCCATACTCAACCTTTAGGGCTTTGTGAAAATTATCCTTTTGGAACCCCCACTACTCTCCTTAATATTTTAATAACTCTAAATCTATTTGGTATCAGTTTTACCAGATTCAAATTCCACCATGTCTGAAGTGTTCATAAAATCCATCTGTCTAATCACAAGCATTAATGTAAGCATTTTAGTTATACGTTCTCAGATCTAGTAGCTACCTTAATTTAGACTCTAAGTTCATTAAGATCAACGGTCCTCAGGTCAAGGCCTGTAAATTCATTAAGGTCAAGGCAATTAAAGTCACAGCCTTTTATTTAAATTGTATTACAAGAACAAGTTCTTGATCCTTTTTCCCAATAAAATATAGTTTTTTTTAAAGATTTTATTTATTTATTTGGCACAATGGGGAGAAGCACAAGCAGGGGGAGTAGCAGGCAGAGGAAGAAGCAGGCTCCCCACTAAGCAAAGAGCACGATGTAGGAATCAATCCCTGCACCCTGGGATCATGACCTGAGCTGAAGGCAGGCAATTAACCAACTGAGGAACCCAGGCATCCCAGAACATACAGAATCTTTAAATACGAAACTCACTTTCTTAGGGATACTCGGTATTCTGTGATAAGAAGCAAATGACATTAATTTGTTGAGCTGTTACTAAAAAATACTTTGATAATATTTTTTTAAATGTGACCATTTAGATCACATCGATACAGCTGTCTTGATTAGAGCAGCCTTTATGTTGTGTACCCTCCTCAGGCGATAAAAGGCAGAGAACTGGATCTAATCTCTAATATCAATCACTCAACTACATCATCTCTTAATAACTCTTTATTTATTTTCCTTTTTCTAAAGTAGGCTCCACACCCAGCATGAAGCCCAAGACAATCCTTGCATTCATGACCCTGAGATCAAGACCTGAGCTGAGATCAAGAGATGCTTAGCCAACAAGAGCTACCCAGGTGCCCCTCCTAGTAACTTTTTAAAGTTCTTGATCTGGGGCACCTGGGTGGCTCAGTGGGCTAAGCCTCTGCCTTCGGCTCAAGTCATGATCTCAGGGTCCTGGAATCGAGCCCCACATCTGGCTTTCTCCTCAGCGGGGAGCCTGCTTCCCACCCACGCCCCCGCCTGCCTCTCTGCCTACTTGTGATCTCTCTCTCTCTCTATCAAATAAATAAATAAAATCTTTAAAAATAATAATAATAAATAAAGTTCTTCATCTGGCGTAATGCGTAGGTGGCTCAGTCAGTTAAGCATCTGACTCCTGATTTCCACTCAGGTCATGATCTCAGGGTTGGGATATCCAGCCCTGTGTTGGGCTCTGCACTGGGCATGGAACCTAAGATTTTCTCTCTCCCTCACCCTCTGCCTCCCTGCCCCCACCAATATAAAAATAAAGTTCTTGATTTGGTTTCATTTCTTGAAACTTAGAACAATCAATGTATATCCACAATCTCAGGCACCCAAAATAATTTTTTAATCCCATTTACTTTGTTTTCTTTTATTTTATTTAAATTTTACTGATTTAGTATAATTAATTTTTCTTTTACTATCTCTTTTCTGTACTTCACTCCTTTCCCCATATATACACATCACTCCATCATTCCCACCCCACTTAATACAGGTTGACAAGCCAATAGAACAGGTACCCTTCCATAGTTTCCCCCTTTTTTATTAATTTAACTGTATTTAAATACCCATACATTCACACAAACATATTAATACACAAATATATACATACCTAAAGTGTTTATCACTGATTCGCAAAATTTACAGACACTGTTTTCTTTCTGCAATTTGCTATTCTTATTCAGAAATACCCAATAAAAATTTCTCCAAGCCAACTGTCATGGCTTTAACACATCATTCTTTTTTTTTGAGAGAGAGAGAGCCTGTGAAGCAGGGTGTTGGGGCAGAGGAGAGAGAGAGAGAGAATCTTTTAAGCGGGCTCCACACCCAGCATGGGGCTTGATGCGGGGATTGATTTCAGGACCGAGCTCATGACCTGAGCCAAAATTAAGAGTTGGACACTTGAGAGACGGAGCCACCCAGGTTCCCAAGAATGATATAAATATCATTCTTAACAGTCACACAGTTGACCCTTGAACACCATGGGTTTGAACTATACAGGATGACTTACAGGCAATTTGTTGGATAAATACAGTTTAGTACTGTACATGTATTTTCTCTTATAATTTTCTTAATATTTTTCTCTAGCTTCCTTTACTGTAAGAATATGGTACATGATACATATAACATACACAATATGTGTTAATCGACTATTTACATTATCATTAAGGATTCTGGTCAACAGTAGCCTATTAGTAGTTAAGTTTGCGGGGAGTCAAAACTTATATGCAGATTTTTGACTATGTGGGAAGGTTCAGTGCCCTTAATCCCTACGTTGTTCATGGTGAACTATATAATATACTATAAGTAGATGCACTGAAGTGTTTTCAACCCTGCCCAAACTCTTTAACACACACACACACACACACACACACATACATACAATATTTCACTTCTATGGAATAGATTCTCAGGAATGAAAATATATGTAATGTATAATTTTTAAAACAAGAGTACCAGATTGCTTTATAAAAAAGAATGAAACAATTTATATTTCTACTTGACAAACAAATGCCCTTTTTCACTTTTGCCATGACTTCATGAACTTTGAGCATCTCTTTATATATTTGCTAACTCCCTGGTTTCACGTTTCTTGAATTACCTGTTTGTTTCTTTATTCCTTTTTCTTTGAGCTATTTATACAGAAATAAAATTAACAAATGTTAAGAGTAAGAAATCTTTGTGTATTATGGATATTAACTCTGCCTGTCATCTACTTGCAAATTTCTTCACCATATTTTCTACTGATTCTCTCTGTGGTAATACTTTCTATGTAATAATTTTTGAGTTTCCATAGATAATAGGTGTATATTTTCTTTATATTTCTTGGTTGCTATCTTAAGAACGTTTTCCCCACTATTAAGCACATAGCTTCTTAAATGTCCTCCTAAGATAGTTTGCATATTTAAATCCTTCACCCGTACAGAATTTATTTTAACAAACACACTGTAAGGTAAGGGCCCAATCTCAACTTTACTCCAGATGGATGGCCATTCGTGCCAGCACCACTTCTTAAATGAATCATCTATTTACCTCTAAACTGAAATGCCATCTTTGGTATACATTAAATTCTCACATATACTAGGATCTATTTCTAGATTCTATATTCTAGTATGCCAATCTGTCTCTTCTTATGCCAAATCATGCAGATTTGGTTATAGTACGTTTATAGAAATAATGGTGATCAAAGGCACCCTTGCATATTTTTAAAATTTTAATCTTAGTGGTTGGCCGTTTAAACTCATACATGTTGGTTTTAATCGTCTTTTGTATAGATGCTTTCTCCTATCTAAACACTTTGTATTTCTATTTTACCTACATATTGAACAAGGAATAACAGCTGATACTTAGTAGAGAGTTTTTCAGTATATATTTATGATGGTCATATGATTTTTCCAAACTAATTTGTTGACCCTTGTGACACAGTGAAATAGTCTTATGTTCCTGGAATAAACCTTCTTTGGTCAGCGTTAGCCTCTTAATACGCTGCTGAATTCTAATTGTTAATATTTTAGTTAGAATTTTACATTTTAGTTAGAATTATCTTTCCTAAAATCACATGTATATAGGTCATTTCCTTCTTATATACCATATCATTCTGGCATTAAAATTATGTAGACTTCATATTAGAAACTGCTGAACTTTCAATGTTTTTCTAGAGCACTCACTAAGGATAGCCAATTGCACACATTTAGCGTCTTGCTCCAGGAATATGGTAACCCTTCCACCCATGGACATAACATAGTCTCAAGGGACCTAAACAAGGTGGACATTCTGAACAACACGATGTTATACTAATAACAGTGTGTTAATCAGACCAAATGAGCAACATATGGCAAGGATATTAGAGGTCTTGATATAAAACATGTGTTCCAGAAAGTGGGAAGAGAACCCTACCTACATCCAGTGGTTGGCCTTATAGGTGAACTTTTTTTTATTTCTCTAGGTCTAGTGATATGAAGTGTATGAGGACATTTCCACCAAAGTAAAGGACAGATTAGTGCATTATCAACCCTCCCCACCCTCCACCCCACCCCCTGCCAACACACACACACACAATCACCAGTTAGGTCTCTTTCTCTTCTGAACAAGTCTCTGACCTGTTACCCGGATGAT
Source organism: Lutra lutra (assembly GCF_902655055.1). Classification (NCBI taxonomy): domain Eukaryota; kingdom Metazoa; phylum Chordata; class Mammalia; order Carnivora; family Mustelidae; genus Lutra; species Lutra lutra. Next base: position 181,502,171 of record NC_062278.1, on the reverse strand, counting down.
ACAAAGATTTCCAGTTTTCAGTGGGTCCAGAGCTAGAAAAGACTATAGCAGACAAGGGCACGAGTGCAAGCTGCCCTTCACTGAGGGCCATATGAGCTGGCAGATGCTGAGGTTTGGACAGTATCACTGTTGGGTAAATGCACTGTAAAGTTTCTGGCAAGTTCCAACAAGAGAATCACAACGTATCCCCTCAGGGTCCTGGAGCAAGGACATGCCTTCTGCAGTGGAAAATTATACACCATTTGAAAAACAGCTCCTGCAGAGCTCCTATGCCCTAGAAAAGAGAGATGCCTAATCACGGGACATTATATAACCATTCTGACAGAACTGTCCATCATAACCTGGTTTAGTCAGACCCGCCAAGTCACAGGGTCAGGCTGGCACAGCAGAAATCCATCAGAAAATGGAGGTGGTATTTCTGGAATGAAGCATAAAGCAGGGCCTGACTAGCCAGCAGTTCACGTGTGTATATGTCAAAAATAAACCCGTGTCCAACCAGAGGAGATCTCTGGAGACAGCCATGAAGGCAAATATTCGCAATGGACAGAGCGTCCATTTTCTGTTAAAATGGAAGTATCTCAAGGTCAGAATATACCTGGAGTGAAAGGCAGGGGTTCATAGCTTGGCTAGTTGGTCAGGAGCCTAAAATAGGAAAGGAGAGTAGATCAGGGACAAAGTGACCTGTGAAACAAAAATGTGAAAAGAAATACAGGAGTGGGCACAAAAGGTGAAGACCTTAGTATTCCAAAGGATACACCCGCAGAGAGGTGGCCAATAGCCTAGTAAGGCAGAAGAGTTCACCAGTTATCAGTGAGCTTTTGTCATCAACTCCCACAGCACTGGCACAAGGGGTGTAAGATGGGGCAGCAGCACAGATGTGGGCCTTGGATGGGGCCCCAAAGCAGAGTCTTCCCGCTCACCAAAGCTGTGCCCATTACTATCAAGAGACCAACACTGAGCCCCAAATACAGCTATGTCCATAAAGAAACCACAAGCAACTTGATAATAATTTGCTTACAGCAAACTTCCTCCATCCTGGAAAGTACAGGAATTCGCCTTGACAGAAACTGATCTATATTCCAGGCATAGGTTTGCCTCATTTGCCCCTGGGTCTTAACTAGCGCCATTACAGAAGGGCTTCTGGATCATCTAACATGAGATCACAGATAACAGCAAGTCTGATCAAACACCTGACTTGACAGCAATGGAGACGCAAAGTGGGCAGACCTGGAACATATGCCTCTTGTCCTAACACACTTCATACTACAAAGAAGCCATTGGCCCAAGAAAGTACTATGATGATCGGTTGCCTTAACAGACTTAATTTTTTGAGAAGTTTTAGGCTCAAAGCCACACTGAGAAGAAAATATAGAGACATCCTATAGACTCTCTGCCTTCAGACCCACACAGCCACCCTCATGTTCAACATCTCCCACCAGAGGGTACAGGGGTCACAACCAACAAACCTACACTGACACACCATTATCACTCAAAGCCCATGGTTTACCTTGGGGTTCGCTCTCGGTGTACATTCAATAAGTTTGCGCAAATATTTAATGACATGTATGCACCATCACAGTACCACACACAATAGTTTTGCTGCCCTAAAAATTCTCTGTGCTAAGTCTATTCATCTCTCCCTTCCATTAACTTCCTTAAAAATCGACTTATTGTCTCCACAGTTTTGTCTTTTCTGGAATGTCATGTAGCCTTTTCAGACAGGCTTCTTTCACTTTGTAGTATGCATTGCAAGATCCTCCATGGCTTTTCATGACATGAAATAGCTCGTTTCTTTTGAGACCTGAATAAAATTTCACTGACTATTCATGCTACAATTTATTCATCCATCCACCTACGAAAGGACACCTTAGCTGTGTCACTATTTTGGCGACTATGAATAAGCTGCCATGAACATCTGTGTGTAAGTTTTTGTGTAAGTGTACAACTCCTTGGGGTAACTACCAAGGAGAACAACTGCTGGATCGTATGGTAGAAGTATGTTTACTCTAGTAATAAACTGACAAACCCCCTACCATGGTGACCGTACCATTTGCCATTCCTACCAGCAATGAATGAGTTAATGTTGTTACACATCCTTGCCAGTACTTGGTATTATCAGTGTCCTGGATTTTGGCCACTAATACATGTACAGTGGGATCCCACAGCTACTGTCATTTGTATCTCCCTGAAGACATATAATGTTGAACATCGTTTTATATACTTTTGTGCCATCTGTAGATCTCCCTTGAGTGTCTATTAAGATCTTTGGCTCATTTCTTAATCAGATTATCCAGGTTCTTATTGTTGAATTTTAAGTGTTTGTATATTTTGGATAACAGTTTTTGGTAAATATTCGCTCCCGGTTGGTGCTTGTCATCTAATTGTCTTGAGTATGTTGTCAGGTCTTTATCAGCCATTTTTATGTCCTCTTTAGAGAAATCTCTCCTCAGATACTTTGCCAATTTGTTAGTAGGGTTACTTGTTTCTTTATTATTTCATTGTTAGAGTTCTTACATTCTCCAGAAACTTTTATCTGGTAAACAATTTACAAATATTTTATCACATTCTGTGGGTTGTCTTTTCACTTTCTTTATGGTATCCTCTAAAATACAAAGGTTTTTAATTCTGATGAAGTACAAGTTATGTCTCTTTTCTTGGATGCTATAGCTAAGAAGTCATTGGCTAATCTAAAGCCATGAAGATTTGCACATAAGTTTTCTTCTAAATGTTTCATAGTCTTAGCTTTTATGCTAGGTCTATGATCTATTTTAAAATAATGTGTTGGATAGTGTGAGGTGGTAGTCTAACTTCTTTTGCATGAGCATACTCTGTGGTCCCACCATTATAATGGCATTCTGAAGGAACAACAGGAGGTATCAGATTGTAGAAGATTCCCTAAAAGAATGAGACATCATGCTCCAGGACACACCCTAAATTAATGACCATTATATATGGAGATGTGTCCTTAATTGGTCGAATACATCTGTTCAGAAGTAGAAGTGGCTTCACTTATGACCACATTGCCTCCCACAGAAAATCTCCTTTTTTTCATTTGCTAAAACTCCGAATTTAAGAATCTTTGTTTCTAGAGAGGAAAGATTTCTACCTGACACAGCCAGAGAGTCCCACTGAGCTTTAAAGTTTCCATCTTTTCACTTCAGATCCCTCATGCCAGAAAATCAACAAAGATAGAAGGAAGAGAAATACCTGCCAAAGAGAATCTAGAATGGGTACCAAAAGAGAGAGGTAAGACTTACCTACATACATATACAGTATTTTTATAAATTATCTATTTAATAAAATACAGAATTTGTATGAAAACAAGATGCAGAGGTGAAGAATGTATTTTGTCCCATCAATTGTTCCCTGGTAAGTTTCTCCAAGAGACCAAGAAGAATCTTGGAGAAGCTGTTTCCAAAACCTATTACACAAAACAAGTATTTGTGTTCCATACAAGGGGTGGACTGTAGTTGTTCTCTTCAGAACGAGGCATTCATTACTCCAGAGGCTGGAAATATAGGTGCCTGAGACCCTCTAAAGGAACTGCCTTCAGTTAAAGAGAATCCCCTTTCTCAAAGTTGTTTCCTCCCTTCCTAGGGACAACCTGCAGGAATTACTGCTGTTTGTATGGTATTTAAAGGTCTAGTCCCCTGCCTCAAGGAAAGCAACCCCTAAGGTCCATCCCAGCCCAGATCTCGCCAGAAGATGGACTGAGGTCTTCGATACGCCTGCATCACAGGTGATCTCATCCCCTGGCTCAATTATATTTCCTTTGTTCTCTCCCAGGACTTGATCCTGAAAGCACACTGCCTATATGCAGAACTGTGTCTCAGAGTTACTCTCCCAAGGAAGACATTCTAAGACACCTTCCAGTTTCAGGAGCACATTTTTGCAACATGCCTCAACAACTGTTAGTGGCATATCCATGTATCCCTGTGCTCTATATTTAAAATGATGACCCGTGGCGTGCAAAGCCTTCCTGTAAATATTTTTCAGTCAGATGAGTATCATTTTTAAAAATAAAAAAAAAAAAAAAACAACAGCAAATAGATGATTTATATAGTCTTTGGTATACTGCACTTGGATTTGAGTCTTTGATCTGTTATTTACTGACTCTTTGACCTTAGGTATATTAACTTAACATCTTATATCTTATTTTCTTTATCTGTAGCATGAGGTTGGTAAAAGTAACTTAATTCAGGGGCTGCCTTAAGAATTAAATACCCTAAGGCATAAAAATGTATGAAGCACAGAGACTCAGCGAACATTAGCCATTCTTTTCATAATTAAAATAATTCCTAGGGAAAAAATATACAAAAAATGGATTTAAATACCAAGTTTCCTGGTCTATACTGGATCTCAGGTTCCTTAACAGCAAAATGAAACAGTAGATGATGTTGCTAAGCTGTCTTCCTGTTGGAAGCAACGTGATTATTGAGATGCAGGGAACCAAATGATTTGCATTAGTGGGTTTTTGGTATTAACGATCCCTAAGATGTTGATGATTCCTCCACAGCGAAAGGGAAGCACTGGCCACCCCTGCTCCTTTGGGGCCTCATTAGAGGCTTGCTCCTCAGCAGCTTGGAAGATTCCTTGTCATCGGGGAGCTCTGGCATGTGGCAGTGGCTACATACCTTGTGCCTGACGAAGCCCACTTCTCCCAGCAGAGAGCTTTGTGGCGGCAGTCAGTCCCGACAGAACTGAAGGGTAAACATAGAGGATTAAAATAAACTAAGACACCCACAACCAACCTAAATTAAAAAAAAAAATAGCAACTCTGAGCAATATTTTAGTGCTTGTGCATTGCTCAAAGGAGAAAAAGAGATAAGAAAAAAAGAGAAAAAAAAAAATCCTGCCTCCTTAAAAGAAATGAAGGCACCATCCTCCTACTTGATTTAATGTTGTTTCTTCTCTTTAGATGGCTTCCTAATCACACTAGGCAACTGCTTAATATAAGACACAGATTTAGTGGCTTCCCAAAGCATATTTCAGTGACCTGTAGTCAGGACCATGGGGTCAACGGTCTCAGTTATGATGAAATCTAACGTCTGGGACACTGGGGCACTGGTAACAACCCCAGGTCCAGCATATGCATCTTGAAGGCAAGTAAAACTGTGTATCATTCATTTCGAGGGTGGTAACTCAACAGGCATTTTATGTTTACAATCACCCCTATGGACCGGATGACCATTAACGACGTCAATATGCAAAGTCAGCAGCACTCAGGCTCCAAAGCCAGACAACCCTGTGTGCAGACATCAGTGGTGAATTCATTGGCTCGATGCCAGCAGGTACATCAGTGCACTCTTTCAAGCATTAGTCCCTCCTCTAAAACAGGACTTGAACAACACCACCTAGCTCTTGAGGATCAGATGAGCTAATACCTACAGAGCCCTAAATGCAGGTTCACTGACTGACTGATAAGTGTTACTTCTCATTCTGAATGCTGCTATTTGGGATGGTAACCTCAACAGAAGGCAGATTTAATTATATTTTCCTTAGATGCTGTATTGACCTACAAATGCCTTAATTCACATAAAAAATATACAAATGTATTATGTGTATACACAGACACACATATGTGTCTATGTACACATGCATGCACATATTTATAAAAAACTTAGAAATGATCTAGCCATGCCTCTCCAACTCCAGGCTGTCACCCTAGTGCAAACTACTCTAATCTCTTAACAGGATTATGGAAACACATTTAACTAGCTTCTCTGCTTCTCCTCTTGCTCTCCCCTCCTTTTCAATCCCCTCCCAGCAGGCGATCTCGAAACCCTAGATGGTCTCCTGTTATTCCCCGCTTGACACTCTCCAACGACTTCCCATTGTTCTTGGAATAAAATCCAGCTCCTTGCCATGGGTTACAGAGTCCTATAGGTTCCGGCCCCCATCTCTCCCTCAGACTCCTTCTTCTTTCACTCAGGCTTCAATACTACATTCCAGCCTTTGGCTTTCATCATCTTCTTCGAGTAAGTCAACTCTATTCCCTCCTCAGTGCCCTCCGCAATACTTTATGGATAGTTGGATAAAACTCACTAGCTTCTTTGTAAACGAGTGAATTCTTTTTTTTTTTTTTAAGATTTTATTTATTTATTTGTCATAGAGAGAGAAGCGAGACTGAGCACAGGCAGACAGAGTGGCAGGCAGAGGCAGAGGGAGAAGCAGGCTCCCTGCCAAGCAAGGAGCCCGATGTGGGACTCGATCCCTGGACGCTGGGATCATGACCTGAGCCGAAGGCAGCTAGCTGCTTAACCAACTGAGCCACCCAGGCGTCCCGAGTGAATTCTTTTTATTTCACTGCGGGGAGAGGGAGAGAGAAGGAATCTTTAAAAAGCTCCATGCCCACCACGGAGCCTGACACAGGGCTTGATCTCACCCCCTGAGATCGTGATCTGAGCCAACATCAACAGTTGGATGCTTAACTGACTGAGCCACCCAGGCACCTCATAAAGGCATGAGTCCTTGAAATAATTTTTTTAAAAAGGAGATAGCTTCTCATACACCAAAACAACATATGATCATCTTTACATAAAGATATGTGTGTGTTTATTTATTTATATCTACTGACCACATACTATACAAATAAGAAAGGTTGAAATGAATTTGGCATTCAAAATTACAGGCCCCCAAGAGCTTTAGAAAACAATTCTAGGAGCTATGAAGTGAGCTATTCTCACAAACCTGACTCATCCAGAATAGTAATTCACCTAAACCCTTGGGACTGAGATCCTATACGACTCGTGGCATTTTCTCCATATTTCCATGAGTCACATCATTTTTTACTCTCATTACCAATAGAAATTATTGACCCAACAAAGCAAAATGAAACAAAGTTGTTAACATGTTTGTAGGTAATGGGTTCTAGCATATATGATTAGCTATGAAAATAAACCCAGTGAGTTTTTACACAGTCAGACTGAAATAAAAGTAAACTAAGACCTGCTTTTGTCATATCAGGTATTATTCTTATAACTTCCCTAAATATAACGCTTTCCTCCCTTTTCAAATTATTCATTTTGTATTGTCTTCTTTCCTCTTAAATCTTTCTTTTGGTATCTGCTTCACAAACTTAAAAAAGAAAAAGTGCACACATCAATGTTATTTTTTCTTTGTTTGCAAAGAATTAGATGCTATGGCAACAGCATCCAGAAAATGATTACTGAAAATAATTAGGGCTCAGGCGTGAACACACTTTATATCCAGGTAATAAATTCAAAAGGGAAAACGAGGGACTGAAGATGGGCCTGGGAAGGTAAATCCTTTTGCTCCAAAATGAATTGATGGTAAGCCATGAAGGTTTTTATACCCTTGGACACACCGGCCACACACGGCTTTTCTACACCACAGGCAGCACTGAACTCTGTCTGGATGCTTTCTGCTAACACGATTCCAGAGTGCTTTCACTCAAGTCATCGGGAGCCCCTCTCCCTCCAGGACACGTCAACTTTTCCAACCCTTACCTTCAAAGCAGTTCAGACCACAGAAAGGAAGGAAAAAAAAAATACTGTATTTGACCTTAAAGCTATCACTTGAATTTTCATGCAATTAAAATCAGTTGAAATGTAAACCCCACAGTGAGCTTCTATTAGAAAGGCTAAGAGACACAGAGGCATCCCTGGCATGCAAAGCAATAATGCCCATTTGAGAATAACGATAAAGCAGCTGCAGATGTTCAGTCAATTAGACGGCCTGATTAGCTGAACATTCCACTGCGTCACGCAACTCAATCACGGCTCGTCCCACTGTTCGTTTTCTGGGGGAATGGCTTCAAACAGTATACCCGCTACAGCTGCTGGGTACCATCTACTGGTTTCCCCACATTCCACTATTCAATCCACCTCTCCTTAGTGCTTCGTGTGGTTGCCAAGTCGCAGATGTTTTTGCTTTCTCATTTTCCCTCTCCAGAATACCTTTTTCATTTGAAACCCAATAAGCCCGATGGGGGAAAAAATTTCCACATTAGCTCCTCAGTTGTGGGAGCTAAAAACAGATACATCACCGCCTACTCGAAAGGTTACGCCTCCAAGTGCCACATTTCACCATGCTATTGCTAAGTAATAACAGAATCCAGTTTGGAATCCTAACATTCCTATGATAGGTGAAATGGGATTGTGCCATTCTCTCTGGGCAGTCAGCATCCTTGTTGCTTACGTGTGAAAACTGCCCTCGAGGTCTGAGACAGAATCACCCCAGAACAGAACTCCAGCTGCCAGAAACCTATTTTCCCAGGCTCCCTTGCAGCTAGGATGCAGCACATGACCTAGGCTCTGACAAGTAAATAGGTTCAGCCCAGACTCTGAACAGGGAGTTGAAAGCACACGAGCAATCATCTTAACAGAGAGTGGGGATAGCGGTGGTAGGTCCTTCATTTTGCAGAGAACACACAGTAGTCATTTCAGCACCCAGGTCTTATAATGGTAGTGGTATTCATGATACACACTCTGAGGTCCATGGTGTTCTTGATGTTCTTGGCTGTGTGAATCCTTGGCTTGGCTCTCTGGCCCTTTTGATATTTTCTTCTTATCTGATCCAGCATCCTTTAAGTAAATTCCCTTTCTGCTTAAACAACCAGAGCTAGTTTCTATTGCTTGCAAATTAAGAATCCTGACAAACAGAGCCAGAGTAGAATGATGATATGTGATGGTTAGAGCAGAGGCCACTCTAAACAAGTCTACAAACTTTGTGGTTTAAAACAGCATAAGTTGGATCTTTGGGGTTAAAATCAAGGCATCAGTAGAGCTGTGGTTCTTCAGAGGCTCCAGGACAGAATGTGTTCCCTCATCTTTTCTACTTTCTAGGGGCTCCCTATGGTTCTCGGCTTGTGGCCCCCTCCTCTATCTTCAAAGCCATCACTCTAACCTCTGCTCCCCCATCTTCCCGCCTCTCTTGGATAAGGAAAGGCTCTTGTGATTACACTGGGTCCACCTGGATAACCAGCACAGCATCTAGAGAAAGCCCCTTCTTCCATGCAAGGTAACAAATGTATTCATGGGTCTCAGTGATCAGGACATAGACATATCTGGGGAACTATTATTTTTTTAAAAACATTTTATTTATGTATTTGACAGAGATCACAGTAGGTAGAGAGGCAGGCGGGGGGTGGGGGGTGGTGGGAAGCAGGCTCCCTGCTGAGCAGAGAGCCCTATGCAGGGCTCGATCCTAGGATCCTGGGATCAGGACCTGAGCGAAAGGCAGAGGCTTAACCCACTGAGCCACCCAGGTGCCCCGGGAACTATTATTCAACTAACCACAAAATGGAATCCAGAAGTGGAACCTATCATTTTCAGTCATGTCCCACCAATCTGAAATGGGTCATTATAGCCACATGTAGCTGCAAGGGAGCCTGGAAATGTCATTCAACCTGTGAGCATGTGCGCTGCCAAACTCAGTGATCAGGGCAAAGGGTAAGGGTTTCTGAAGTGGAAAGAAAGACGAGATGCATGGAGATGGGCTGTGTCCATCAGGGTCATGCTGGTCGTAATGAGGTGGCACAGTCCAATGGTATAATTCGGGAGAGTTCAAAAAAGGGACTATTCACGAATGAATGAACAAGTAAAGGAAATCATCATAACAGAGTACCCTAAGTACCCTAAAATTAGCAGCAGCTGAGGGCTCTAACCACTTTTGGATCTAAAGGGGAAAAGGCAGGTATATTAGTTTCCTAGGGCTGCCATAAAAACCTTCCACAAACTATATCCTGACACTTTACTGAATGAGGGAGAGTAGATGCAACATGGGGGGTTGAGGGGGTAGGAGAAGAGTAAATGAAACAAGATGGGATTGGGAGGGAGACAAACCATAAATGACTCTTAATCTCACAAAACAAACTGAGGGTTGATGGGGGGAGGGGGTTGGGAAAGGGGGTGCGGTTATGGATATTGGGGAGGGTATGTGCTATGGTGAGTTCTGTGAAGTGTGTAAACCTGGCAATTCGCAGACCTGTACCCCTGGGGATAAAAATATATGTTTATAAAGCTGTAAAAAAAAAAAAAAAAGAAAAAAGAAAGGATGAATACCCAAGTTTTGTAGCAACATGGACGGGACTGGAAGAGATTATGCTGAGTGAAATAAGTCAAGCAGAGAGAGTCAATTATCATATGGTTTCACTTATTTGTGGAGCATAACAAATAGCATGGAGGACAAGGGGAGATGGAGAGGAGAAGGGAGTTGAGGGAAATTGGAAGGGGAGGTGAACCATGAGAGACTATGGACTCTGAAAAACGATCTGAGAATTTTGAAGGGGTGGGGGGTGGGAGGTTGGGGGCACCAGGTGGTGGGTATTGTAGAGGGCACGGATTGCATGGAGCACTGGGTGTGGTGCAAAAATAATGAATACTGTTATGCTGAAAAAATAAAAAAATTAAAAAAAAAAAAAAAAAAAAACCTTCCACAAACTAGATGACTTTAAAAAAACAGAAACTTATTCTGTCAATGTTTTGGAAGAGAGAAGCCCCAAATGATGGTATTGGCAGGGCCAGGCTGCCTCCAAAGGTTTCAGCAAAGAGCCCATCCTTGCCTCTCCTCCTTCTGGGGGTTGCTGACAATCCATGGCCTTCTTTGCCTTGTGGCAGTATTGACTTCAGTCCTCATGTTTATCTTTACTTGGTCCTCTTCCCTGTGTCTCCTCTCGTCTTCAAATCTCTCTGTCTTTATAAAGACACCAAACACCAGCCACTGGATTTAAGGTTCACCCTGACCCAGTATGACCTCATCTTAACTTGATTCCATCTGCAGAGATCCTATTTCCACACAGAGGCACGTTCATGAGTACAGGGGGGTAGGACATTACCGGATCTTTCTAGGGAACACAATTCAACCCATAGGAGGAAATTACCAGGCACTGGGCAGGGGTGGGGGGGGAAGTGGGGGGGTGGAATTCTAGCTTAAGAGAGGGCTGGTTAAAAGAAGCTGTGACCTCAGAAGAGGAACACAGCCCAGTTACGGCAACCCAACATGGAAGCAGTTGATGTAATAACTACTGATTGTACTCTCCTCTAACCCTCTGAACTTCTGCCATCCACTGGCTGAACTGAACTAAAATGGAAGCTGGGGGACAGGAAGAAAAGTCCAAAACAGCAATCCACAGAGGTCAGCGTTTTGAGGTACAGAGGGGACTGGACAGGCTTGCAGTGTGGACATGGAAATGCAGAGTTTACATTAGAGAGCTCTCAATGTCTCTGTCACAGGCATCTTCAAGAATATGTCACCTAAAGTGGCTTTTGAACCACTGATAGATGATTATCAAACAGTTGAAATCAATTCAACATGTTTGAGTTCCCACTGTGTGACACTTATCACCTTAAGTACCACAGTGACTACAAATATGGCACCTTCCCAGTGACTGAGGCTACTGATGAGCAGGGGGCACCTGCATATCCTCCAAGAAGGGGGCCTTTTCAAATCTGGAGAAGATAAAGTGTGGAACCTTTTTTCAAACGATCATTTCCTCTACTGACAATCTGATGATGCTTCTGGGTACCTTTTTCCAAGATGTTCAGAGATAAACAAAGGAGATTCACAGCTAAACAAAACCAATTTGATGGTAATTTTAAGAGTACACACAAGAGCTAAGAGAATACAAATGAGGGAGCAATTAGCTGGGCTCAGTACATTGCTGGTTATAATTCACTGAAATCCCTCTCCTTGAAAAACCGGTAATCTATGAAAAATAAATATGGGAAAAAAATCCGTGTTAGCAAGATTGGAACAGTTCTCAGTTTCTCTGTAAACTGGGAGCTCCTAATTTAGGTCCACTTGGTGATTGTTCTCAAAAACATTTCTAGTGACAGTACCTCAACTTTCTAAGCCAAAAGAGAAATTCCTAAGCATTTTAGAAGTCATCAATATCAATTTTCTACTTTTGAAAGGCTGAGAATATTATACCCGTGCTGTCCAATACAAAAACTCATTCACTTAATAACTTTTTTAAAAATTCATGTGACATTTGAGTAGAGATTCCTAAATGATTTAATGAAGGCAAATGGAAATGTTCTCATATGTATTTAAAGAAAGCTTAATACAGACTCTAAATTATCTATGCACTTCGTGTCTACGTGTATGCCCATGAATGTGAGCACATGTGTCTGTGTTTAGGGAAAACAATTCCTTCACTCCTTCCATGTGGACAAGATCTCATTAACTTAATATGGCATCTTCTTCTTACTCCTCTGCTCCAGGGAATATGGAATGACTTAATTGCCTAGTTCAAGTGGAAACAAACTGAACACAATTAGGTCACTCCATGCTCCCTTCCTTTGGTTTCAAGGTCACTCTGCTGTTCTTCTAGAACAGATTCTTTTTTTTTTTTAATAATTTTTTTAAAGATTTTATTTATTTATTTGACGCAGAGAGAGAGATCACAAGGAGGCAGAGAGAGAGGAGGAGGCAGGCTCCCCACTGAGCAGAGAACCTGACTCCGGGCTTGATCCCAGGACCCTGAGATCATGACCTGAGCCGAAGGCAGAGGCTTAACCCACTAAGCCACCCAGGCGCCCCGGGAACAGATTCTGTGAGGTGAAGCCTACCCCAGTCCATCTCTGCCTATTAGAGGCAAATACAACTGCTCATTTAAAGGTATGTCTTAACAAGTCCACTCAGCCAACAAAACCAAAGCTCGGCCCTCCAGCTTGGCCTCTACTTCTAACAAAGGTGATCATTTGCCCTCTACAGCCTCTTCTCTGCTTTATTTTCATTGTTTTTCAGAATGTGAGTGGGCAATGGGGCTCTATTTATTACTGGGGGCCTTCTCAAAGGCTTCAACTTCTGGTGAGCTACTTTGGAATGTGATGAAATAAACTTCAAATTGTCAAAGTTAAAAAAAAAAGGGTCAAAGTTGGTGAAGCAAAGGGTGATTTTATGACACTAAGACCTGCAGCCTTGAGTCCTGGACTTCAGAGTGTGGGCAAAGGAAATGAATGCTGATGGCCATGTCTTGGACTTTAGTGGGTGAGCAAAGGAAACAAATACTGATGATTAGATAAAGCTTGGAGGAGGCTAGGAGCATTAAACAGCCATGCTCTGGGAAAGAGGCTCCACGTCTGGGACAAGACAGTATCCTGAATTTGGAGGGTTTAGTGGGTACAGTTGGTATTCTAACAAAATTCATTTGAATCCACTCAACAGGTTATGTATGTTGTGCTCCCAGTTTCTGTATGCTCTGTGTCTAAAGAATCATACCTGTTGGGGCACCTGGGTGGCTCAGTGGGTTGAGCCTCTGCCTTTGGCTCGGGTCATGATCTCAGGGTCCTGGGATCGAGCCCCACATTGGGGCTGGGGAGCCTGCTTCCTCCTCTCTCTCTGCCTGCCTCTCTGCCTCTTGTGATCTCTCTCTGTGTCAAATAAATAAATAAAATCTTTAAAAAAAAAAAAAAGAATCATACCTGTTACCTATGACTCCTTGAAGGCCTGCTCTCTTATTACTGGAGCTGTATCACCTTCACAAGTATAGTACAGGAAATGCCTGGGAATTACATCCCTTGGCATGGGGGCAGGGTGCTGACCCAAAGCCAACGCCTGAATGGCATGGGAAGACAGAGACCCAGCTCACTTACCTTAAAATGGGATGGGATTCGGGCTAATTTATAAACCAGAACTTCTTGAAGGATCAGGCTTGGCCAGTACTTTACCTGATCTGCCCACTGCTTAGCTTCTTTCCTTTCCTTTTCCTATCCTTCTCTCCTACTTCCCTAACAGTCTCCCCTGGAAGCATTTCCTCAAAAAATAAAAACACTAGCACAAATGTCCTCACCTCTGGGTCAGCCATGGCGGAATCCCACCTAAGAGTGAGGGACCAGAGCATCGCCTGACCTGAGCAGCTCCTTCCACAGAGGCGGGAACTAAAGCATAACCTGTGGGCTTTGAGCAAAAGTCCTAGAGCCTCCTTGGAGGCAAGACAGCCCCCAGCCAGTTGGCGGCACAGGGGAGGGTCTCAAATATGTCTCCAACAAGGTTAGGTGGGCAGCTTTGAGCTTCAAGGGCCAGCTGGCTGTTGATGAAGGCAGCCCTGCCACTCCTGGGCAGGCTAGACTGAGGCCAAGATTACACTGCAGGAAAAGAACACTGATAGGCCTTTTAGGCTTGGGTAGACATAACAAACTTTGCTGTTTTTAACAGTAATTCTCTATTTGCCACACAGAACTATACACAGTACCGGACCTCGGCAAGCAGCACTAAGTCAAGAGAAATCATTCTATATTCTGAGCCAAAGGCAGAAACTTGTGGTAAGATGTACATTGAACTCATTTTACTTGTCCACAGGCTCAACAAGGGAGAGCTCACAAATGACGACTCAGTGACTTTCAAGTAGGATCTTACAGATGAGGACATCAGTAACGTCTGGGCCCTGAGGGAACATGCCGGAGAAAGAAACAGAATTCAAAAGAGTCTTAAGCAGAAGTCCTGGTCTTCAAAAATTCCTGGGGCAGAAGTTTTTGACAGCACTGCACAGCCACAAGGTCAGGGACCAGCTAAGCGTGAGTCTGCAGCAGAAACAAGTGGCAGGATGGGGGAGAAACGTTCCCCGGTGGACTCTGAGTCAGTGGGACAGCTCCGGAGGAATGGAACAGAAAATGCCCTGCATCAAAAGAGATGCTACATCAGGAGGTAAAGCCTGCACTCAACTCAGTGCTGCACTGAGTGAAAGGAAGAGATAGCTACTGGAGAAGAAAGGGGAAAAAAATACACACACACACACACACACACACAAACACACACACACACACTCACTCTCTCTCTCTCATATATATTTTTTTTCAGACTTACTGATTAGGATAGCCATCAGTACAAAATTGTTTTAATGTTGTGCATTAATTTTCTCCTGCTGCTCAACAAGTCACTACATGCTTAGTGGCTTAAAAGAACACAGGTTTATGCTCTCACAGTTTCCATGCGTCAGGAGCCTGGGCAGCAGCTGTGTCCTCTACTCTGGGTCTCACCAGACTGACATCAAGACATCAGCTAGGGATGGAACCTCACCTAAGACCCGGGGTCCTATTCCGAGTTGACTCAGGCAGCTGGCAGAATCCAGTTCCTAGAAGGTGGAAGACTCAGAGGCCAAGGACCACTCTTAGCTCCTGGATCTTGCAAGAACTTGCCACATTGGGAACCGAGGCAGGTTACAACTTGGATGTCTGCTTCCTTCTGAGTCAAAGGAAGCTCAACGCTCTGCCTTCCCCCTCTGCAACCAGCCAAAGAAATGTTCTGCTTGAGAAGTCAGCTTGCCTGCTTAGATCAGACCTACCTAAATACTCTCCCTGTTGCCATAAAAAGTACGAATATCACCAGAATGATATCTCATTATTATTCAGAGTGCCACCAGTATCCAAGTAGATGATGTAAGACATAAACACTAGGCTAGGGTGGGAATCTTGCGGTCCCCTTAAAGGGAATCCTGCTTACCATACTACAAAGCCACAATAATGTCTAGAAGGCAATCCTCTGAGTTGGGAAACAGTATGCAAAGGTGGATGTTTCCACCAGGTATGGCAAAGGGAGAGTGTCCAATTTAACTTCTTACTAGGAGACAGAATTTCCATCCATACAGAAGACTGGGCAATGAAGCTGAAATCAAGATACTGGCCATCAGCCCTTCTTGGTTTTTGAGCACTGGCCCTTTGGAAATATTAAATGCCAGTTTCTGTAAACATAACACTGTCTAAGTAGCCTACTGCCCTGTAGGCTGGATACTAGACTTTTTTTGCAACTCAGACTATGCTGTAGGGGAGCCAATGCTGAGTGATGATCTTGTGTGTCCTATTAATTCTTTGTCTCTTGTCTCTTCAAAAACAAAGGACACCAGAGTTTTGGCCTCAATTTCTGAGGTATTCCTTCCTCAGACTGCAAGGGTCAAGATCACCAATTGTCTAATGCTTTGTTTAGACTAAATAGTAGAGGATGGATGTGGGGTTCTCCTCTTACTGAAGATTCTGAATTTGTAACTTCAAAACAAGGAATATGACTGTAGACTTTAATTCATGTGAACGTGTTTGGTATTTAACTTCTAAGGGGACTTAACCTTTACATTTCACTTTTTCCTTGGGAATAAGATAATGGAGTGATGATTACTACTTGAATTTAAGACATCTTTAAAATAATAAAGAATAGACTACAATAGCAGAGAAACATGGTGTGTCACATTTGCATGAGTAAGTTCTTTTACATGAGGTATAATTTCTGAGTTACATATATTTGTGCACTTGTGCTTGGTTATTATATAAAACAGATTTCTGACTGCAGGCTGTCGTTAAAAGTAGGTTGAAGGCCATTTAAAACATATAAAGTGTTTAATAAGTGCACATAAGAAGCATCGGTGTATTTTAGATAGTGTTCCTATCTTCTTCCATATCTGTATCAGCAGCTCTCAACCTGGGCAGGACAGTGAATCATCTGGGGAGGTTTAAACTGACTGGGAATGTTTGTTTCTTCACCCTCCACATCCCCAGATTCTTTTTTTTTTTTTTTTTTTTAAAGATTTTATTTACTTATTTGACAGACAGAGATCACAAGTAGGCAGAGAGGCAGGCAGAGAGAAAGGAAGGGAAGCAGGCTCCCTGCTGAGTAGAGAGCCCGATGCGGGACTCGATCCCAGGACCCTGAGATCATGACCTGAGCCGAAGGCAGCGGCTTAACCCACTGAGCCACCCAGGCGCCCCCACATCCCCAGATTCTAATGTGACTGCATGGGATATGGGTTTTTATGAAAATGGTGATCAGCTCAGTGGTAAAGACCTACGACGTGGCTTTTGCTGCCTGTGTAACCCTGGACAAGCCACTTAGCTTCTCGGAACATCAGCTCCTTCACTGGCAATAGGGGTATTATGCTATTGTCTGCTTCTGTAGGGTTATTATGAGGATTATACAGTATACTGCATGAAAAAAGCACTTGGCCAAGTGCCTGTTGTGTATGTTCACAAAGTGGTAGCTATTATTCAGACATATTAAAAAACCTACAACAGAAAATGTGCAACTCAGATATTTACTGATGCTTTTCATCAAAATAAATTTGTCATTTATCTAGACAATATGCATCAGAAGTCATCTCATTCTTGGGGACAAGGAAACAAAACTTACAGACCTCAGTTCGCTCTCTCACTGATGCCAATTATGAACACCACATTACCATATTTGGTTACTTTCTTCTTGTTCAACTTCTAATAACCAAGTTCATCTTGTGGTCATCCACAGCTACTTCCAATTATCACACCAATTAGGGTATAATAATAAATATCTCAGTGGTGACTTTGGGTCACATGCTTAGTTCTTTCTTAACTATCCCACAGTCTGCCCTTCACCTGCCATGGGCTCCAAGTCCTTGCATTTCTCATCAATTTCTTTAATGTTTCTAACTTACTTTCGAATAAAATACTTGAGCCTGCCTTGCTGTTCTACTTTTTTCATTAAGATCTGCCACAAAGTTCACCAACTTGTGTACATAACACATTTCAGTTCCCTGCGACAGGTAAGTTAAAAGAAAATACCATTTTTTACCCATCGGATGAGCAAATATTTTAAAATCTGATAATATCAAACACTGGAAGAGAGTAGGCAAATGAGAACTCTCTGGTAGTGCCAGAGGGAGTAAAATTAGTGCTACTACTTTAGAAGGCAGTTAGAAATCATCAAAGCTTAAAATGTACTTACTCCTGCACAATGAATGTACGGATATTGCCCTTGTGAATATCTAATGTAGAAGAAATCTTACCACATTTGAAAAAGGAGGCATGGCCCATGATATTCACAGCAAACTTGCCTGTGATAACAAAAATCTAATGTAATTGCTTATCAGAAGGGGAATGGCTAACTGAACTATGGAATACTATGCAAATATTAAAAGGGAAAAGCTTATGCTATTTACAACAAAACACAATGTTAACTGGTGAAAGCATGATATAAAATGACACATCGTGATACTATTTAGGTAAAACAATATGTAACAATACCTTATATTTTCTATAGTTGTGCATGCAGTGGGTGGGGGGGACACCATACAAAGTACCCACAATACACAAATGAAACTCTTAAATTCATCTCTGAAAAGGTAGGGACTACTACATACACTATTTGGGTTTTATTAAAGGGTATATTTAGTAATTACTTGTGTAAGTGGAATTATAAAATTCTACTTTCTTAAAGAATAATAATAAACTTCCATTTTGCTCCGTTCCTTGCAGCAGACAACGTGGCAATGGGTGAGAACCTGTATGGGAAGCCAGGTGAACTGCTTGCATGCGTGGGAGGATACCTGCAATCCAGCAAATTAGGAAGGTCTAAGATTTTATGTGCCTTTCATGTAGGCCTACTTGACTGGCTGAAGAGACTGTAGGAACCGTCCTTAAACCACCTTACTGGGATACAGTTAGTGCTTAGACCAGGTTGGAGAAGTGGAGGTTCCATGCTTTATCTCCATACCTAGTACCTTTAAGACAAGTAGAGATGTCAGTTTCCCCATGGGGCTCATGACTCTCTGCCTCAATGCCTGCAGTGCAGAGCTGCAAGCTTTGTACCCAAACCAATGGAGGGGAACAAGAGGACTCCAGTGAGTTGTGAAGGACCTACTCAACCTAAACGTAAGAGCATTCTCCAGGCCCCGACATTCAGGGACACCCTGAGCCTCAGGGAAAAGGATGGAAGGGACTGGCACAATAGATGTCTGTCTGAGGATGGCAGGAGATCTGAATGGGGGTGGACAGGCTAAAGAAAGGAAAAGCTGTTCAACTGTGCAAACCATCATGAGCCTTGGCTCCCACACAATGGGCTGTCACAGAGTAAGCATAATGCATTTTCACTGTACTAATATTTCAGAATCTATCATAGGTCACGTCATCATTCTGGCCATGAAAGATAAATGCAGGAATCAGAGTTTAAGGCAATCAATGCCTAATAAGCCAAACCATACGAAAGTCCAGAATTCACAGTCTTATCTATATGTGAAAATGTTTTCCAAGTTCCAGGACGCATTAAAATTATACCTAACCCAAGTACTCAATAGTAAAGCTCTGATTAATAAATTCCAGTATACCCACTTGTGGAATAGTATGCTCCTATTAAAGATATCGTATAGAAATATATTAGTCAACATGGAAAACTTCTCAAAAGAGGCAAGGAAGAGAGAAGCTCAACAGAGATACCCTTGAAGAAAGTCTGGTACTGACTGTCATTTTTTGTCTTTTATCAAGACTCCTACACCAAGACTCTTAGCTAAGACTTTAGTAAGATTCTTAAGCTGTGTCTCAATATAATAAAACATCTGACTTACAGAATTGTTGTAAGGCTTGAATTAATATATACATAAAGACCTCAGGACAGTGCCTGGCACTTGGTAAATGCTCAATAAATACCAGCTATCATTAATATTATCATTATTCAAAAATTACTGTTAAATGGAAAAACCTCATAAATCAATGGGATATTTTCCCATTTTGAAGAAGTATACAGATATATTTATATATAATCTATATTGACATAGCAATCACTCACACACACACAGACATATATGCATGTTTCAAAATTCAGTGACATAGAAACAATTTAAAAGATATGAATAACAATTGTTACTGAGTACTCTAGGAAATATTTTGTTTCTTCTCTTTACTAATTTGAATAGCTGTTATGTTAATGTTGAATAGTGTTAGGGCTCTCAACTTTGAAGCCAGACAGCTGGTGTTCAATCTCTGGCTTGCCCACTTGTTAGCCGTATGACTTTGGGAAAGACACTTAACCTCTCTGTGCATCTGTTTCCCTTATCCGTCAAATGGTAATAATGTTTCTAGCTATATTAAATTACAATGAGATATATCTCTTATTTTAAAAATCATGCTATTTACCATCACAAATGGATTAAAGATCAAATGTTTTAAATATACGTGACAGGTATGAAAAGATCATTCAATTATTAATTTTCTATCCTGAATTTACAAAAATGGCAGTACTAGATTAAGGATACACACAGAGATAAATGTAATAATACTGATATTCCAGGAATGAACTCATACATCCAATGAGAACTGATTTCTGGTAACGGTTTCAAGACAATTCAATGGGGGAAAGAAAAGTCTTTTCAACAAATAGTGCCAGGACAACTGGCTATCCACATGCAAAAGAATACATGTAGACCCCTACATCACAACATATACACAAATTAATTCAAAACAGATCAAAAACCTGTAAATAAAAGCAACAGTTTTAAAAGTCTTATAAGAAAACATACGTGTAAGTAAATCTTTGAGTTAGACAACGTTTTTTAGATATGATACCTATAGCATAAGCAACAAAAGAAAAAATACATAAATTGGACTTCACAAAAATAAAATGAAATCTCTCGTGTGTCAGAAAACACTACCGGGGTGCCTAGGTTGTTCAGTGTTAACACACTGTTTGCATCTGGGGTGCCTGGGTGGCTCAGTGGGTTAAAGCCTCTGCCTTCAGCTCAAGTCATGATCTCAGGGTCCTGGGATCAAGCCCCATATCGGGCTCTCTGCTCAGCAGGGAGCCTGCTTCTCCCTCTCTCTGCCTGCCTCTCTGCCTACTTGTGATCTCTCTCTCTCTGTCAAATAACTAAATAAAATCTTAAGAAAAAAAAAAACTATCAAGAAAATGCAAAGACAATCCAGAGAATAGGAAAAAACACTTAAAAATTATGTATGTATTAAGGATATAGCATCCAGAATACCTAAAGAATATTTACAAGTCAATAAAAAGATAAATAACTCAAATAAAAATAGGCAAAGTGGGGCACCTGGGTGGCTCAGTGGGTTAAAGCCTCTGCCTTCAGCTCAGGTCATGATCTCAGGGTCCTGGGATCAAGCCCCATATTGGGCTCTCTGCTCAGCAGGGAGCCTGCTTCTCCCTCTCTCTGCCTGCCTCTCTGCCTACTTGTGATCTCTCTCTCTCTGTCAAATAACTAAATAAAATCTTAAGAAAAAAAAACTATCAAGAAAATGCAAAGACAATCCAGAGAATAGGAGAAAACACTTAAAAATTATGTATGTGTTAAGGATATAGCATTCAGAATACCTAAAGAATATTTACAAATCAATAAAAAGATAAATAACTCAAATAAAAATAGGCAAAGTGGGGCACCTGGGTGGCTCAGTGGGTTAAAGCCTCTGCCTTCAGCTCAGGTCATGATCCCAGGGTCCTGGGATCGAGCCCCGCATCAGGCTCTCCTCTCAGTGGGGGGCCTGCTTCCCCCCTTTATCTGCCTGCCTCTCTGCCTACTTGTGATCTCTGTCTGTTAAAGAAATAAATAAAATCTAAAAAAAAAAAAAGGCAAAGTATTTGAACATACATGTCTCCAAAGAAGTTACACAATGTCAATAAGCTTATGAAACCATACCCCACTGATCACAGTGGAAATGAAAATCAAAACCACAATGAAATAAGCACTTTGCACGGGCAAGGATGGATATACTTAACAAAAAGAAGAAAGGAAGAAGGAAAGAAAGAAAAAAGGAAAGCAACAAGTGTTGGTGAGAAAAATGGAGAAACTGGAACTCTCCAGCACTGCTGATGGTTTAATAAAACAATGCAGACTCTATGGAAAGCAATCTGGCAGCTTCCTAAAAAGTTAACCTCAGAGTTGCCACGTGACCCATCAATTCCATTCCCACTTCCATATCCAAGAAAATCCAAATCCCATGTTCACCTAAAAACCTGTACACTGATATACAGGGCAGTATTCTTGATAACAGCCATAACGTAAAAAAAAACATAACATCCATCAACTGATGAATGGATAAATATAATGTGGTATTTGTGTGTGGAGGGGGGGTGTATATACACACACACATATGCAGCACAATGAAATATCATTCAGAAGTAAAAAGTTATAAAGTATCAATTTATGCCACAAGGATGAACTCTGAAAACATTCTAAGGAGAAGAAGGCCAAACACAAGAAGACCACTTACTGTATGTTGCCATTAATATGGAATTTCCAGAATAGGGAAATCCATAAAGACAGAAAGAAGATTACCATGGGTAGGGGATGGAGGGTGGGGAGAACAGGGAGTGAATGCTAATGGTTACAGGGCTCTTTTAGGGTGATTAAAATGTTCCAGAATTAGGCATGGTGGTGATGCTGCACAACTTTGTGAAAATACTCAACGCTAATCAATTGCATACTTTAAAATGTTGAACTTTATGGTAAGTTATATTTCAAGAAATCACAACTGCTTAGAACATTTTTGAAAACTGTAATAGAACTTCTAAAATTCCTGCTTCACATTACATGGTAACTAAACCAAAGCCAGTGAAGTTTGCTATCCAGTTAAAGATCTGTCCGTGGAATTTATGTTTTCTTCCCCTAACAAACTTTTTACTTTCCCGATGTCACACCTATATTTTCAGCCACTAAAATGCACCAGTTGCCTTTGGAATCAGATGTTAACTGGGTTAACCTCAACTTTCATTCTGGAAGATTCTTGGAAAGATCTAAGGTTTAGGTTCTACCAGGCATTTCCTGAGGAATCTGCATTACCTTCATATAGTCTTGTCACTGAATATCTTAAAACTGTGGTGAGAAAGTACAATATGTGAAATTAGAGAGCAAACTGCTCATTGTAATGGAAAATAAAATACATGCTTTCCCAGAAGCATTCTCTATTCATTTAAAATAAAGTGATTAGGTAATGTTTGGAAATTCAAGTGTGATTCCTTGTCCCTTAAGTCGCTCCCCAGCAGACATACACACACATACACACATATACACAAAATGTTTCAAATACAGAGTTAGGTCTTTTGTGGTCCCTTCATTTATAGAAGTTATCCAGAGAAAGACCTCAATTCTTGGCTTTCTTCTCCCTCTAACGTCTTTATTTTTTGGTGACCCTGTCTTAGATCAAGTTAAATCTTTCTGGGAGGCTTCTGAGTTCACTGAGTTACTAAGGAGATACTCACTGTCCCAGCCTACAGGGTTCTTGGGAATCCAACACCTCTACTTTTTCAGAGGCAAGCCTGAGTGTGTAAACATTTCCTAGGTTGGCCATCCTGGTACCCACTGCCCAACCTCCTAAAGTCCATCACACATAGTCCTACCTGTTCACCCTGGAAGATTCACCTGTGGAGTACTGGTCAAAGGCATCTGCTCCTTTTAGTACCCAAGACCTCTGCCTCCTTGTAATGCCAAGATCCTTTCTCCTTCCTCCTATCACCTCATTCCCTTCCTTCCACATCCTTCTCCCCTTTTTTCTTCCCTTAAACCCAGAGGCTCAATTTTTATCTGGAAGAGAGAGCAAAGGAATATAATACAGATTTATTATACTTCAGAAATTATCCTGCCATGCATTTATGTGAAAACAAACAGTCCTCTCCTCTTGAGCATATCAAATAAACTTCCAATGTTCTCATTAATAAAGTGAAAGAAGTTGGGCAGCTAATATCAGTAGCTTCTTCACATTTAAAAAAAGAAAAAAATCCAGTATCATATATGTCTAATTAAAATGAATAAGGGAAATCCATTCCCAAAACAAAACCAGACTACATACAATTTCTTAAGAAAAATAATTCTTAATCTAGCCAAGAGCAAGTAGGAAACATTTTCATAAATCAATAAGCACTGAAATTACATTAATCATTTATATGTAAACCAGAAAAGATCTTTTTATGGCTGAGATAGCAATCAGAGTGATCATACATTGTTCTATCAAAAATGTTCTGAAACTATATCTATTCTTTGGAAAAGCTTCTGTTTCTCACACTCTAATTTTATATTTATACTAAGTAAAAAAGAAACAAAATGTCTACCCTGATACTTAATGTTTTTTTTTTCCTATTTAGAAAAAAGAAAACTATTCTTACATACTTTTTACATAGTCCATGTTTAAAAAAAAAAATCAAATAAAGCCTTAAATCCCACTTCCCTACTGGAAACTAAGTGTTTATTTCCTGGGCTAAAATTCCCACTTCTCAGCTTATTTTACTTATTTCTTTATTAACCACTGATCCTTGTAGAATCTGACAATCCCTGGGCTTCTAAAGAGCCGTAGCTATGAATCTGGAAGAGGTCTTCTCACTGCTACTGAGAGTGATGTAAACAAGCCCTGCCCCTGAGTTTATGGTGTCCAAGCTTGTTCCAGGAAGGAAAACAAAACACACCCCTCTCTTTCTGGAGAAAGATCCAGTTACTTTGCCCAGAAGACAAAGTCGAGTCATCACAGCCTAAAGTTAGGGAAAATGCTATTCAGGGAATTATGCCAAAGATGTTTTAGATGAATGGGTAAACTAATATCAAATGAGTATCAAATGTGGCCATGCACTATAAAGATGAAGAGATACTTCACTAAAACAGATCGTTAATCCTAGTTGTATCAGCAGTTTCCCCCTTGGAAGTTGTGATTTCTGACTGTTCAAACTTCCCAAGTGATGGCATTAAAATGCATCTGGCTTCATTCTTCAATTGTCTTCACAGCATTACTTATTCTATTACACATTTTCAAGAGTGGGGGGGGGAGAATTATAGTACGTGTATGTTACTGAAATGACCTCAAACCCAAATAGCATAGTTCTCTCTCATTTAACCAATGCATATTTCATTTTTACTACCACACAAGATCTCCCGTTATCCGAAATTATTCATGATCACTCCTTCCCAGTAACTTCCATATGTTCTTACTCACCCCAAAAAAAAGCCATTTCCATTCTTGATTAGTACTATTTGCAACCCATCACCTTTCTTTAGAATGAAAGAAGGTTGACTATTAAAAAAAAAAAAAAAAGAATCATGATAATATTGGCAAATGCTAAAAGCTTGGGTCACACACAACCATTAATTTTAGCCAAAAGTTTTATCATGAACCAATGATGACTATTACTGACAGAAATCTATGATTAGATATTTTTTTTTTAAAGATTTTATTTATTTGACAGACAGAGATCACAAGTGGGCAGAGAGGCAGGCAGAGAGAGAGGAGGAAACAGGCTCCCCGCTGAGCAGAGAACCCGATGCAGGGCTTGATCCCAGGATCCTGGGATCATGACCTGAGCCGAAGGCAGAGGCCTAACCACTGAGCCACCCAGGTGCCACTATGATTAGATATTTTAATATTAATTACGTTGCTGACATATATACAGTTCACAGAAATCTGGAAGTGTGCCTGGCACAAGGCAGGCATTCTAACCGTATTTGTTGAATGAAAAAAATGAATGTCTAACTGATGGAAGTTTTATTTTAAACTTTTTAAAAAGATGTATTTATTTTAAATGTAAAGATTTTTTTTTAAAGATTTTATTTATTTATTTGACAGACAGAGATCACAAGTAGGCAGAGAGGCAGGCAGAGAGAGAGGAGGAAGCAGGCTCCCCGCTAAGCAGAGAGACCAAAGCGGGGCTCGATCCCAGGACCCTGAGATCATTACCTGAGCCAAAGGCAGAGACTTAACCCACTGAGCCACCCAGGCACCCCTAAAAGTAAGGATTTTGAGAAATCCTTACCAATTTGCAGAAAAAACAAAATTTGCAGATGAAACTGAAAATATCAACTTCCTTATAAGGTAAAGTTATTTACTAATTGCGTAGTAAAGAAACACTAATGTAAAAAAAAAATTACAAGTAACACACAACTTAAGAAGATTCTCCTGCAATGCATCACTTCTATTAATCAGTTAATGTGAAAGGAGGTTCTGTGAAATACTATCAGGTCATCCAAGTTAAATGAAAGGACAACTCTTGCATATAAGTATCTGTTCTCTACAAGCCCATTCTGCAAGTTCATTTACAAGCATATTCATTAACCCTCAGAGTATGAAATCATGAAATCAGGAATCATTAGAATTTAGAGTTGGCTAAAGTGGCATGTTTCAAAAAAGACTAAAGTTACATTAATGGTCTCATGACTTACTACATTTTCCATATGATTTGGGAGGATTGGGGAAGGTGACAAAAATTACAGGGTTTTATTCACTAATTGCAAAAGACTTAAAAGCTTAAAAACTCTTGTGTTTGTCAATTACACTGCAATAAAGCTGAAAAAGAAAAAAAGCTGTGAATGTGTCCCCTGTCTCAATAGGAGTAAAGAATGAACCACGTACACTAATATGTGACAGACCTAAACCTATCAACATCACATTAAATTAAATTAAAACAAGCACTTGCTGCAACTAAGAGGCAAAGACTATCAAACTAAATTTTTTTAAAAAGGCAACTATATGCTCCTTACAAGAAATACACTTTAAATTAAGGAAATAGGTTGAAAGTAAACAGAAAAAAATTTCCCATGCAAACTGTAAGCATAAGAAAGCTCTTGTTATATACCAATATAAGACAAAGTAGACTTTAAGAAAAAGACCATTATTAGGAATAAAAAGGGCATTCCATAATAACAAAAGGATCACATAACTAGGTAGCGATAACAATAATCTTAAATGTGTACACATCTAACAAAAAAGTCTTCATCAAAATATAGGAAGCATGATTTGACAAATCAAAGAAAGAAACAGAAAAATACACAATAACAGTTGAAGATTTTAAAAGCATTTTCTCAGTTATGGATAGAAATAGTTAGGTCTCCTATCACCCAACAGGGGAAAAAAAAATCAGTAGAGATACAGAAAACTTGAAACAAGGTATCAATCAATTGGCTCTAACTGGCATTAACAGAATGCTAACCTAACATCAGAACACATATTTTTTTTAAGTTCACTGGGACATTCACAGAGACAGACTTATTCTCTAAAGAACATTTCAAAATCACCAAAGAATTAAAATAATAAATAGTATCTCCTCTGACAAAAAAAGTATTAATTTAGAAACTAACAAAAGTAAAATAGATAAATTAAAAAATATTAGGGAAAATGTACTTCTAAATAACCCAGGGATTAAGGAAGAAATTAAATAGAAAATACGCTAAAATCAATAATTATGAAAATATAACATAACAATTGTGCAGTGCAGAGAAAGCAAGTCTTGAAGATGTACAGTTTTAACTATTAAAAGAGAGGAAGTGAAGTTTAAAATAAATTATCTGAGATTCTACTTTAAAAAGCAAAATACTCAAGCAAATGAAGCTCAAAATAAATCCAACCAAGAAAATGTTAAAAAAGCACAAATAACAAAAATTTTAAAGGACCAGTAGAGAAAATCAACAAAGTAAAATATTGTTACTTTGAATATATTAATAAAATTGATAAATCACTAACAATACTGCACAGGAAAAAACAAAAAGAGAAAGAGAGAGAGAAAACAGAAAATTCAACACCAGGAATGAAAAGAGCAACATCTCAACGGATTCTCCAAACATTAAAGTGACGATAAGGGGTAACAATGGAAGAAACTGTAAACAACACTATGCCAATAAATTCCTCACACTGGATACAAGGGACAAATTCCTTCAAAAACACAAATTATAATCCCTGATGCAAGGTAAAGTGAAAATCAATGTAACTCCTTATCTGTTAAATAACTTGCGATCAAAACCTTTCCCATAAAGAAAGCTTCAGGCCAGATGCCTTCAGGGGTGAATTCTAACATTTAGAAAATTAAAACAATCTTATACAAACTGTTTCAGAATACAGAGAAAGAAGGAATACTCCCTAAAACATTTCATATGATTAGCATTATCATGATCTCAGAAAATCTGACAAATATAACAAAATTACAGACCACTATTTTCCATGAAAAAAAAATTTTAAATGCCTTAAAACACTAAAAATGCAGAAGTCCATAAAAATATTAGTAAGTCAGGGACACCTGGGTGGCTCAGTAGGTTAAACATCTACCTTCATCTCAGGATCCTGGGATCGAGTCCCATATTGGGCTCCTTGCTCAGTGGGGAGTCTGCTTCTCCCTATGCCTGCCACCCACCCTGCTTGTGTGCTCTCTCTCTCTCTCTCTGACAAATAAATAAATAAAAATCTTAAAAAATACATTAACAAATCAAACACAGCAATGTCTAGAAGGAGTAATAATAAATCATGAAAGAATGGGATTTATCCCAGGATATGATTGGCTTAACCTTCAAAATACCAATCAGTTGTATTTGCCACATTAACAATGAAAAAAAAAATATGATTATTCTCTACAAATGAAGAAAATGTATGTGACAAATGTCTCACCTTTATGACAAAATTGTCAGCAAAGTTGGGATAGAAAGGAGCTGCTTTAATGGGATGAAGAAGCAACACCTATAGCTAACCTCATTCCTAACGGTAAAATTAAATCTCCCACTTCCACAGGGAAGCCCAGATGTCCTCTCTCACCACATGTATTCCCCACTACACTGGAGATCCTATACAATGGAATAAGCCAAGCAAAAGAAATAAAGGGCATTCACATGGAAAACAATGTAAAGCTCATTATTCATAAATAAAATGATTGTGACAATACTAGGAGATCTACCGAAAAATTAGCAATGCTGCAGAATAAAAGTTCAATACACTAAAATCAACTGTATTTCTAAATATAACAGTGAAAAATTAGAAAATGAAAGTTCAAAAATCATACTTCCAATAGCATATAAAAACATCAAATACCCGTAAATAAATCTAACAAGTATGTCGGATACTCCTACACTGATTAAGATGACCTAAATAAAAGGAGAGGTAAGCAATGCTCATTGATTACAAGATTCAATATTGTTAAGAAGTACATTCTCCCTGAACTGCCTTACAGATTCAAAGCAATTCCTTTTACGATTCCAATAGGTCCTTTTAAAGAAACAGGTAATTCTAAAATTTACATGGAACTGCAAAAGATAGAGAACAAAAACAAAGAACAGATTTCAAAGGTTTACACTGATTTCAACCTACAATAAAGACGGTGTTGAGGGGAGCCTGGGTGGCTCAGTGGGTTAAGCCTCTGCCTTCGGCTCAGGTCATGATCTCAGGTTCCTAGGATCGAGCCCCGCATGAGGCTCTCTGCTCAGCAGGGAGCCTGCTTCCCCCATCTCTCTCTGCCTGCCTCTCTGCCTGCTTGTGATCTCTCTCTCTCTCTCTCTCTGTCAAATAAATAAATAAAATATTAAAAAAAAAAAAGACGGTGTTGAATTTGCATTCAACCTACAAAAATTTAGACAGTGGTGAATTTGCGTTTGAGACAAATAGATCAGTGGAAGAGAACAGAGTTCAGAATCAGATCCTAAATACCAGACTGACTTTTTTTTTCATTTTTAAACCAAGGTACCAAAGCAGTTAATGTGGATGGGTGTATGGGGCTGTTTTTAATAAATGTTACTGCAGAAATAAGTATCTATATTTTTAAAAAATCCTCAATTCCTACATCATTCTACTCACACTTATTTGACATAGATCTAAATGTTAAAGAGTAAACCACAAAGTGTCCATAAAAAACACATAGAAGAATGTTTTTGTGACCATGAGCAGCCCACACAAAATATTAACAAATTCATAAAGTGATAAGCTAGATTTCTTCAAAAATAAAAATCTGTCATAAATAGTATCATTAAGAAGATCAACAGAGAAGTCAGTGTAGGAAAAATATTAGAAGTACGCTTTTATGCTGAATACATAAGAAGTACACTTTCATGCTGAATATATAAGAAAATGATGAAAAGATTTTTTTTAAATCCTATAAAAATGGGCAATAGACTTGAACAAACACTTCCCAGAAGATATATAAATGATAAATTAGCATATGAAAAGATGCTTCACAGCATTCATCATGCAAATTAAAACCACAAAATGATACACTTTTTCAATTACTAGAATGTTTAAAATAAAGATGAACAAATGCTGGCTAAGAAGGTAGTAACAGAAATCTCCAACCATTGCTGGTGGTAAAGTAAAATGGTACAACCACTATTAAGTGTCTGTGTGTGTGTCTGTGTGTTCCTGTGACAGAGAAATTTTACTCATAGGCATTTACCCCCAGAGACATAAAAACATACCCACAAAATAAATGGTACACAAATGTTTATATAATCTATATTTATAACTGTCTCATTTGTACTGGTTGGAATTTAATTTATGGAGGTGAATAAGTGACAACACAGAGAGGTTAATGCTGTTGCAAGATTTAAAAAAAAAGACTTATTACTTACATTTCATAAAGGAAGGGGGCATGCCACAGCACGCAGGGACATATAGGGAGGCACCACTTTTGGAAAGGAGCAGAAGTAGAAGCAAGAAGAAGACACATGCCACAGCTCTTATAGGAAAAAAGCAAGACAAGATTAAGTAAACAGCTTAGGATGGGCTAGTTTGAATGATCGTGGAGGACTCTGGGACATAGGAGCTCTACGTAGCTGGTTCTGGCTTGATGTAAAGCAGGGGAAATTCTGGCTTTGTGCATGGCACAGAGATGAAGGAGACAATTCAGAGCATGGGCTCTGATCACAGGAGAGATATAAATGACTTTGGCCAGTAGTTTGGCCCTGTAATTAATGAATGCCAAATAGACAAATAAAGAATCTAAGAAAACATAGAATAATAATAGCCCAAGACTGCAGAGCAAACCAAACATCCATCGGCCAGACAAATTAATAAACAACTTGTGGGATGTCCCTATAATAATAGTGTGCTTCATAACAGCTGGGAAAACACTGTTAAATGTGATATACCTAAATAAATCTGAAAAAAGTATAACCTTGAACAAAATAGCCATACTTTAAAGAATATATAGATTATATGTCCAGTTATATGAAGTCTAAGAACAGTATGAATTAAAAGGAGCTATCCTGGGAACTGGTGGGGGGAGGGGGCTGGGATTGCCTAAGAAGGGCCATGAGGGAAATTTCTGGGGGAATACATCTGATCAACATCTTGTTGTGCCTTTTTGTGGCCACGTGGGTTTATTAAACTGCCAAAATACAACACACTGAACACATATGCACAGAGATCTGTGCATTTAGTCATCTATTACATATACTTCAATTTTTTAATTTAAAAAAATCTGTTAGAGGTTATACATATGAAGCACGAACTGCTTTGTCTATTTTTACTGACTTTTCACATTTCATCCTTTATTTAGAGTCCAGTAAGAAACAATTAGTGGCTGTTGTTCCAAGCACAAGGTTTGCAAAAAAACAGTCCTAGTTTCTAGTCCTGGCTCTTGTCCCTGGTTCTTACCCCAAAATCTGTGTGAATTTCTTTCTTTTTTAACCAAGGTCCCTATCTTTTCTAAGCCTCATCTAAAAAAAAAGAAAAGAAAAAAGAAAAAAGCCTCATTTTTTCACCGGAAAAAAATGCAGAAACAGTACTTACTTCTTACTTACATAAACAATCTGGCAACAACACAGTATAGTGAACCACATACTGATAATAGTCATCACTACATCAAACATGACTCTGGTTGAACAATTGCATGTAATTGTAATATGCATTTTCTTCGTTTGTATTTTCTAGATCATGATAAATTTTGTCTCTTATTTCTTATGATCAGTGTGACATCTTATACAGTTGTTGACATTCAAATTGGATAAAACATAAGAAACTGTCATGTCCGTTACAATATTGCTTCTCAGAAGGTATGAACTGTGGCAGTGTACCTTCAGTGAGCTCTACATGTATTATGACATGATCCTTGCCGCATGCCTATGAAATGGATTTTATTACTTCCATATGACAGCTGAGGAAACCAAGGCTTAGAGATACACCATGCTCAAATACGACAAATGGACAAACAGCAGAGCCAAGACCTCAACCATATCATTAAGAACTCTGGTTCTTGCCCTCTTTCCATCCCCGACAGTCTCACCAAATCAGCTAATCCCCTCATGACTGCAAGTTGTTTGTCTTTGATCAGGTGTCCCAAAGGAGGGAACGTCTTTTTTTTTTTTTTTAAAGAGCTCAACATTCTTTTTTTTTTTTTTAAGATTTTATTTATTTGTCAGAGAGAGAGAGGGAGAGAGAGCGAGCACAGGCAGACAGAATGGCAGGCAGAGGCAGAGGGAGAAGCAGGCTCCCTGCTGAGCAAGGAGCCTGATGTGGGACTTGATCCCAGGACGCTGGGATCATGACCTGAGCCAAAGGCAGCTGCTTAACCAACTGAGCCACCCAGGCGTCCCAGGAGGGAACTTCTTTGTCCCTTTCTAATCCAACCAGTTGAGTAACAAATACAAGGATCGCTTCTTCCTTTTCATAATTCCTTTGAAAGGAAAAGAAAGTAGGAAGGGGCATAGCTAGGTTAATAAAACAGTATAGGTATGATTTTCTTATGTGTGGAAAATCATTAGATTTAAGGATTCTGATGGGTCTGTACTCTCAAGTTACATGCGAGGTCTGTATAAATGAAGCCAAGTTACAATGACTTGGAGAATCACAAATTAAGCAGTAAATTCCATAGTGGCTTTATGTATGATCGAAATAGAAGTTGGGAGTATCTAATTCCTACTACCTTAATGTTAAGGAATAACTGTTCATAAATCCAAAGTCTATGGATTTTCTGTAAAATGACTGTGAATTAAATCCTTGCAAACTACAGAATTAATCATTTACTGACATTTGTGGGTTTAAATTGCATTAGGTCTTCTATTTTGAAACCAGGTTTAGACAAGTAAAACACTACAAAAAACTGACCATCTTTCATACTATAATAAACTGAATGAAATTCTATATTTGCATCTGACCCAAAATCTCTTACGGCATAATAGTGGCCCTTTGTAAGTCATACTAAAAAAAAAAAAAAAAAAAAGCATGCTAACTTGATCATTAAATATTAAGTATATATACATTTTAAGGCATACTATAAAATTAAAACATACTTAACTTTGCAAAATCATTATTTCTACCATCTTGAACTACTAAGTGACGGTCTTCATGAAATCTAATGATTTTACTATTTCAAATAAACACAACCAAAAATGCAACTTTAATGTCAGATAAATGCGGATTAAATAGGGATCTATTCATGCCATTTAAGAGTTTCTTAGCTGTCAAAATGAGCTACAGAAGAACAAATGGGAATTGCATTCTATTTTATTTCACCTTTCTGCAGAGGCACAGTATGAAATTCTTTTCTTGTAACTTCCTTGTTAAAATTACAATGTATCAAGTAGAATACCAACCCACTGGGATAATGGTAAAATTACTGTCTTGGCATTCAGACTTCATTTCCTCAAAGATTTTGGAAGTTGTGACAAGCTGCTAGATGTCTTCAAACTACAAAGAAAAGCAAAATATCCTTATTTTGGCTGGCACAGGACAAGACAGCAAACAAAGCAGGGTGTGTAGCCTCGGGCAATGATTTCTCTGCAGAGATTCCAGATCTGAGAAAACCACTTATCAAAATATTTGTTCCTCTGTAACGACAGAGGAGGTTTCCAATCAAACAGGTAATGGACATTTCAACAAGAAAACACATAAAACTCATTAATAAAGTGAGAGACAGAGGGAGAATGCTAAAATATATACATATACACATACTCCATTAACTTCCTTATCTGGATTGACTGCCAGAAACACTCCCCTGGATCTTGTGGAATTAATACCTCTACTCTGTCTTTTAACCTGCATTAACAATGAAGGATATAATGTACGGTTTGAGGGAAAAGGTATTAAGAAAATCCATCAAGTGACTGTTTGATAAATACAGTGATGGATCACAGAATCAGACTGGGGGTTTCAGATACCTAGTAGAGAACTGGGTAGCCCTGAGAAACTGGTTGGGTTACTTCCCCTTTTCAAACTCATCTTCCCCAGCTGATCAAGAGGATTAATAATAGTACCTACTTCATGGTGTGTTTGTGGGATGTCATTAATTCATATATGTAAGGCACATAGAAAGAACACGGCATAATAAAATATATCAGTTAACTAATAGTAAAATATCATAGATGAATGAATGAATGAAGTAACAACTCAAGCAAGACACTATAATATCCAGGATGTACAAAAAAAAAAATAGCCTTTTTCTCTCAACTAATGTTTAATCTAACTAGGGAGTTTAGGAATATCTGTGGTGTTGTCTTGCCTTTCCATAGCATCTGTTCTGCCTTGATTTTACTCTGATGAGCTGTACTTCCCAGTCAGTCTCCCCCAATATAATTCAGGTGGGCCCTACCCCACTTTTCCTTGTTCTTTCAAAGATCCAAGGATAGACACATGGCCCATACCTGGCCAGAAGGAATCAATTTCAGAACTTGGTATCTATTAGTAAGAAAATGATTCCTTTTGTCAAGCAGGAGCTAAAAAGCATTAAAAGATAAAGCTGTGGCTGGAGACTGGAGACAGTGCAGATGGGTAAGAATGACACAGAGGAAATCCAGGTGAGTTCAACATCAGCACCTATCTGTTCATAAATATGGTGGTTTTCCTTTCCACCCAGGCACCGAGGAGACTCCAACCTCCACTGAATATGGGCATGGCCATTTGACTGCTTTTGGTCGCTGAGATAGGAACAAAAGGGACTTGTATCTCCTCTGGGAAGCTTGAAGGCAACCGCCCAATTTGCCAGGTTCCCTTTTCCATATCATTGCAGGAGAGAGGCACTTGTCAGAATTGTGCTTCTGTCAGTCTGGGCCCCTGAGTAACTCCAATAAGCAGATTCCACTTGCCACTTATGCTGGATATGTAGCATGAGCAAGAAATAAGCTTTAATTGTATTAAGCCATAGTGAGTTTGAAAACTTAGTCTGCCTGACAGATACATGAGCCAAAAGAGAAGGAAAGAAGAAAAGCAGTCAGAGCTAGCCAACAACCATTGTTACACTCTTGGATCTTACTCTACCTAATGACATCTGTCCTGGATGTCTCAATGAAAGGCACCAATGCACTTTGAGGGAGCTGAGGATAAAGGTTTGAGCAAGTTTGAGTTGGGTATCTGACATTTGCAACCAATATTATGCCTTCGTATGCAGAAAATAAACATACACAACTATAATACAGCTGCTAGATTATCACAAGATGCTTTAAAACAGAAGAAGGATCAGAGTGCAATCTGTAGGCATAGATTTGATTCTGAGAATCAGGAAGATGAGTGCAGACTTTCCCTAGGAGGACAAGAGCACACACTATTATGTGGACACTTCGGAAAACATCTGGGGGCATTTGAATTGGCTCATTGGGGAAAACCAGGGTCTTTAGAGGGCAGAGGCCATGGAGGCTAGATGTCCCATAATACAATCCTCACATGGCTTTCAAATGGGAAGGTGAGAGGAAAAACCTATTTATCATTACACAAGCATATAAAGAATTATTTGCAAAGTTTTAATATGGAAGAATACAACTCCTATGCAAATTAAAAGGCTGAATTTGTAATGTTCAGATGTCACCCAAAGTTGTTCATGGTGTCAGGAAATCACACTACCAGTGGCATTGCCCCTAATGGGAATCTGGTCAACAGCTTGACTCACACTGGTAATTAGTCTGCCTTGTATCTACCACATTCACATGGATCCTATGAATATACTCACATATACATACTTAGCTATCTTTTTTAAATGTGAAATGAAAAAAAATGACTCTACGTTTAGTTGACTATTGTCTTATTTCTCTTCAGTAGGAGGCTAATTATTAGAAGTATACATACAAATGCAGGTAATCTCATCTTACCTTCTAAGGTGGTCACAGCCAAGCATTTGTTTATAGATGAAAACATGAGATTATACCATGACCTACTATATTTCTCCTTTTATTACACATGGGGCCTTATGTTGGCTCTTCTGAAATCGTGTAATTCTGCTGCACTATCTATGAATCTCATGCCAGTATACAAAGAGGATATTGCGCAATATTAGTAATACACAAGTCTATGAGAACCATTGACTCTGATAGGAACAACTAAAAGAATCATACTGTTGTCACAATGTAGGAAGCCTTGAACACCAGGTTAAGAGTTTCTTTTGTTTTGTTTTTATATTTTTCCGCAAGTAGCAAGAAGGTATTACAAATGGGCAGTGATCGTGTGGTGTGGAGATGGCGGTATTCCGAAGATAATTAACATGTTACCATGCAGGGTGATGGGAGGAGGGGAGAAAACAGGGAGGTGGCAGCTGTGGTCCTGGTGGAAAGGCTGGGGGAATGGCTGGAGGCATGCATCTGAAAGACAATGCAAAGAAGACTCCAGCATGACCAGTGATGGGGTTTGGGAGGTTGAAGAGAGAATCAGTGGTTTTGATGGGCTCTGGTTTCCCTGAGAGGGAAGACAGATGGTCCTGAGACAGAAACAGGGAAGTCTCAGAGGAAAAGCCACATCTGGGGAGAAAGAGGATCTCAAGGTCTGACATACTCAGGTTTAAATCAACAGCAAGACATTTGGATGGAAATGGTACACAGTGACTGGCTATCGGGACCCAGCACTAACAATACATAATCAGGGCAGAGGAGTAAAGAGTTACAGAGAGGATGGACTCTGTAATGGAAGAAAGAGGGTGGGGGGTCAGGGAGGGAAGGAAGAAGAGTCAGTGAAGAGCTGAAGCTAGAAAACCTCTAGAATCGAACAAGGGAAGAAGGATAAAAATGAGTCAGACAGGGGACCCTGGGTGGCTCAGTCCTTAAGTGTCTACCTTCGGCTCAGGTCATGGTCCCAGGGTCCTGGGATCGAGTCCCATATCGGGCTCCCCACTCAGCAGGAAGCCTGCTTTTCTCTCTTCCACTCCTCCTACTTCTATTCCTTCTCTCACTATGTCTCTGTCAAATAAATTTTAAAAATCTTAAAAAAAAAAAAAAAAATCAGGCACAGCAGCAGTTGGAGACCCAAAAGTTCAGTGGTAGGAAAGTCAAAAAGGGTAAAGTGAGGGCAAGAAGCAGCAGCAAACTGCACTGGAAACTAAAACAATAAGATCAGAGACACCACCACTGGCCTTGCCAAAAGGAAGGTGCTTGTGATCTCAGGAATGCCACTTCCAGGCGGTGAACGCAGAAGGCAATCAAAACCAGATGGGCAGGCACAGGCCACCTGTTTCCAGAAGCTCACTGGGGTAAGGAAGAGCAACTGGAAAAAAACCTCAGGTCACCGATTCCTGATTTCCATAGACTACCAAAAGAAAGTCTGATGGACAAAGACAGGGATTTTACTCCAGACTTGAGAATCAGGGAAAAACACATCCACTCCAAATATCACTGGGCAAAAAGGAAAACAAAATGAAATGTGTATCTTTTATCTCTACCTATCTACCTATCTATCTACCTATTTATCTATTGACTGTATCCAGTGATTCTTACTTTAAAAACTTAAAGTGCTTCAGGATGTGGCCATCCTATGTGCCTTGGCTATGAGGCTTCTGGGTCTTGCTTTCCTGAAGGAAAATGAGGGTAAAGAGTGGTTTGCTCCTAGGACTTTCCTTCACAACAAATGACTGTTGGTCACATCCAACTGAAGACTGATCTCTAGTATTCTTAATAAACTTGTTTTTTAAGGAGCGTAAAGCAAAACTCTAGATTTTTACATCTCATTGATCATAAATTCTCTCTAGAAAATCTCTCTTTTTGTAAGGTTGCAAAAAATGTGTGCGGTTTACTAAAGCAACAATTGGTACCTTTAATTACTTCATAAAACTAGCACAATTGAGTGGTTAGTAAGCTTTAGGTACAAATAGAGCTTTAAAATAACTTTAGCTTACTAAAATGTAAACAAATCAGGAAATTGGCTCAATATTTTAACATATATTATTAGGTGTTGAGTTTGGGGTATTGACTTCTGGCTTTTCTTTAGAAGATGTCACAAATTCTGACTAGCAAATTAACTGAGAGTTTTATAGTTTGGCAAAATTGTTTTCACTTTAGAACAATTCATGACAAGAAGTCTAAAATGCGTTGTGGCTAATTAATGGCTTTTGGGGGGCTGATAAACATAATACATGGGCTTTTTGATGGTTTTACCTCAGATCTTACTAAATCATCTCTCTCTAAAATTTCAACACATGTAAGTGGTGGAAAGAGTAGAAATTCCATTTTCTCTTCTCTTTCATAACAACTTATGGTGCAAAGGTGATTTGCTAGTGAACATCAAAGAACAAGGGATAGACATGGAAGATTGAAGGAACATTATCACATGTGACTTTAAGATATCCAAAAACATACTAGTCTAGAATTCCTAATGATGTTATAAAGTCTCAGTGTTCACAGGAAGGGAAAATGTTTTCACTGATGCTAAGAAAACACCAGTATTTCTATTTGAGAAGAATAATTACAACTACCAAAAATTGAGTGTCTCTGTGTCAGCAATTGTGTTATTTTTAATTCTGACAAATGACTTTACAGATGAGGAAAATGAAGCTCGGTCAGTTTAACTTTCCAAGACGCGCTTGTGTGTTCTCGCACTCCCTCTACACACATACACAGACACACACACACGCATGCACGTTATATATATACATTAGTGAGCAGGTGGAAGCTATCTAAGAACATCACCTTTGCCCTGTTCCCTGCTGGAACTGTTCTAAAAATAGGGTCAATATTAGTTTCTATTATTATTATTCTATTATTTCTATTATTATTTTAGCATCTGTTAAGAGGAAGCACACCATGACAGAGATATGCCACTCCCTTAAAACTTATACAGAAAAGAATTATCAAATATGAATTTCTTCACTCTCCCAACACCAAGCCACAATGGAGTAACATGGAACAGAGTGACTGACAATTCACTCTCTAGAGGTGTGGGAGAGATGACACTGAATAGTGAACACAGAGGGGATAAAAGACCTAGAGAAGGCAGGAGAGAAGAAATTCAACTCCAAAGGGAATGTTTTATTCTCCGAGGTACAAGCTCAGTGGAAGATGAAGATGAGGAGTACAGGAGGATTCTCAATAGGCTGTAAGCATCTGATGGGACAGTTTGCTGGTGAACAATTCCATCAGTCCTTGCACTTACATTAAACACACTGTCCCATAGGTATGTATTCCAAACAGTATTTCCTATCTGATAAAAGTATCAAGTAATGTATACAAAGGCAAAATAAACAAAAACACAATGTACTACTAACATTGAAATCAAAGGATCCCATTCCCTGAGCAAGTCAGTCCGTATAAAGTAAGAGTGTACCTGAGTTGGGTACCTAGGGTCCTTCCAGTTGGAAGTGATATAATTCTGTCATTGGAGAATATTGCTGCGCAAGAAGCTAAGTTCCAATGTCTTCGACATGGCGTCAATATGTGCCAGCATATTGATAAGAACGACAAATGGCCTGGGGTTAATCCTTTTCCTTTCAAGGGAATTATAACCAAGTATCCCCTGGAATTCAGGTCCCCACCCCCAATTCTCCTAAACACACTAAGAGGAGAAGTCAGGCAATCTAAAACACTCCATCCATTCATTTACCCAGAATTCTAGGGCAGCAAAGTAATGGGAGGAGGAGGGGCTCCATTCACTCAGACAGTTCAGAGGTCTGATATAAGGAATCTGATGAGGTACACTGACTATACACAAGATTCTACACAAGATTCACTAAATCAGACTTATTCTAGTTTTGGTCCTGAACCAGAAAACCCCCCTTTACAACCATTTCAGAAGAGATTATCATTATCCTTGCAATAATGATTTCATTAGATATATAAACCTCTCCACATGATTTAATGTTGCATGTGAAAATTCTCTATACTCTAAGCAAAAATCCTTCCTAAGCAAACACCTTTCTAGAATGATATTGCATCAAGCAGATTATTATATTTTTTAATGAATAAGGAGTAACCCAGACTTTGTTCCTCCCAGCTACTGAGCTGTGGCTTTGTGAAATGGAATTTACAATCACTAAAGAGAAAACAGCCCCAAATCCCACAACTCCTTTCACTTAATTATTCATGACATTGATCAGCACATTTATTTTTAAAAACAGATAAAGTTAGAGCAGCACTCATAGAGGAAGAAAACTTCTTGCTATCTGGCACTACCATGGACTGCAGAGTTTCTTTTTCAGGGATTTGTACTTTGCATGTGCAAATTTTAAAACCAGCCAAATATCACCACTACATACTTAAAACAAGCTTATAACATTAAAAGCCATTTCCCACAGGTGACACTTTTTATCCTAATTCACTCATACAGATCAGTTTCTGTTTATTGTTCATAACCACAAAAATTAGATAACTCTAGCAATACTAAAAATAATAAAATATTAAAAACTAGACTTTCTACTTTCCATACCAATTAAGGGTACCTTAGAAACTTCCAGAAGAAAATTTAGAACCTACAGTGGTATCTTCCTTGGAGTGGGATACGTCTGGGAAGATGGCAGCCAATGCTGTCCACCATGCCGCTTCTCCCCATTAATAAGTAAAACCTGTTTCCCCTTCCTCATTCCTGGAGTAGCCCTGTGACATGCTTTGCCTGACAGAAAGCAGCAGAGGTGATGCTCTGCCTGTCTTACCTGCCTTAGAACTTACAACTTCCATTTCTACTGTTTGGAAATATAAGAGAAAGAAAAGCTATCAGGCCCAGACTACTGAAATGATGACCACATGCAAGAGAGGGCAACCCATCCAGGTCCTAGTATTTCCAGTAACCCCAGTGAGGCGGCAGACTTGTGAGCGAAAGCACCTTGCATCATCCAGGCCCAGACAAGCCACCCCACCCGACACCACATGGATCAAAGTTTTGCTGTCCCTGACGTGCCCTACTTGAATTTCCA
Source organism: Lutra lutra (assembly GCF_902655055.1). NCBI lineage: Eukaryota > Metazoa > Chordata > Mammalia > Carnivora > Mustelidae > Lutra > Lutra lutra. Next base: position 181,461,713 of record NC_062278.1, on the reverse strand, counting down.
AACCACTCACACACAACTATAAACAGTGACTGTTTTATACCATTAAATGTTGGGGCGGTATCACCCAGCAATAAATAACCAATAAATGCATTTGTAATTGAATTCAATGCAATGATTCCCTTAGTTACACGACTTCTTTAATATAGTAAGCAACTCATATTAATTCTATAGAAGAATCAATGAACAAATACTTCCTGAGGCATTTACTAAGCGTAAGGCACAGACATAAAATTAATAATAGTAATACCAGCTGTTTAATGGGAGCTTAAGTATGATTATTTATTCGTTAAATTTGTATGGAATGCTTACAAAGATGCAGGTGGTGTGCCAGGCACAGGTGACCAGTGCTCAGAGAAACGGTGCAACTTAGAGGGGTATATAGCAAGGCAGAGACAATTATAATATAGTATAATAACTGCTATCATACAAAGAGTTAAAACCTAGGTGTGGAGATTTTTAAAAATCTAGAAATAGTGATGTTGAGGCAATACGATACACATCATAAGAAAAGTGGCTGCATTGCTCATTTGTTGTAAGCATTAAATGGAATGGTTAGCAAAGCACTTAGCACATAATTAATCCACATTAAATGGTGCTGAAAAATCTAAACTATACAAAAAGTTACGAGAATTCAAACACGGAAAGATCGTGAGTGGTTTGTAGGCTACTTGTGGTCTTTATCTAATTGGTTCAATATTTTTGACAGCCTACTCTCTGCCAGGCACTGGGGTACAGGGAAAGCCAAGAAAGACAAGTTTCCTGCCCTCAAACTACTCAATCTGGAAAACAGACAGTAAATAAGGATGATGACAGGTATCGAAAAGTACAGTAAAAATTGTCATCTGCTCAGGAAGTGTCACTTAATGGACAACTTGTAAGATAAGCCAATGGCTATTGGGTGAGTGCGACTATATGAATGTTGTGTGTGTGTGGTAGGGTGGAAGCAATGGGGGTTTGGGGGACATGTACTCAGCAAGCGGTCACACCACATGCAAAGACTTGTCCATCACTGCTGGAATCAGAGAACCCATGTAAGAGCGCCCTACGATCAGGCCAGAAGGGCAGTCGGGGTAAAATCATGAAGGTTCTAAGTGCCCTGTCAAATAATGTGGACTTTACCCTAACACCAACTGAAATTCTTTAAGGTCTGAAAGAGGGTTTCATATTACACTTCATTTTATGCACTGGCTGCAGTATGGAAACAGGATCAAAATAATCAAGAATGGATAGCAGAGACTGGATGCTTCGGTCATAATTGAGAACAATGCCGCTGGGGGTCTAGATGAAGTGACTGGAACTGAAGGCGGAGAGAATTGAGCAGTTTTAATGCATATTTCAGATGCAGGAAAGACAAGACTTGCATGCTCTTCCATACAGCCTTCAAAAAGAAATCCCAGTTTATGCTTTGAGCAATTGGTTTGATGCTGATGTTGTTTTCAGTGGTGGGAAAAGGTGGAGAACACGGGTACCAATGAACTCTTGGCAAGGATGTTCATGAGGTCAGCTTTGCATGCGGCTGCAAGGCTCTGAGAGATCCAAGTAGAAGTGGTATCATTGATCAGCACAGATCAGGTTATGCTTTCGTAACCAACAACATGCACATCCCCATGGCCGGTGACAATGAACGTCTGAAGTTTACTGCACATCAACAGACAGTTCTGCTCATGGTAGTCAAACAGGTCCCAGGCTCCAGGAAACTCCATCTTAACACAGAATTCCATGGCCTCAGAGGCAGAGAAGAACAGAAGGAGCCACATACTGGCTCCCAATGCCTCTGCAGCAAGTGGCTACATGTGAAACGTTCATATTTCATTGGCCCAAAGCAAGTCACCCGATCATGACTGTCATCATCGATAGCATGCATAGGAATTGCCCCTCCCCAGGGAAGTGTGAATGATTCTCAATAGTCTGTGAACAGCAATAAAGCAGACAATCAGATAAATAGGTTTAGATCTTTGGATAAAGCTAACTAGAGCTAAAAAGAGATAAAAGAGAAATGTTACGTTGAACTTTAAAAAAGATCCGTATGATTCCAGCAAAAGTAAAGAAAATCATTAGGAGGATTCCAGGTATTAGAGTGGGACGATGGTAAGGAAAACAGCTATGGTAGATAGTTTCTGTTACTATCTGTGTTCCTTTCTTCGTAGTAAAGAGCAAAAGAGAGAGGAAAATGAATGATGCATATGTGGGAGAAGGAAAACGAGTCAACCAAAGACTCCATGACCTACAGAGCCAAGAAGGGCCAGCTTTGGAAATAGGGGAAGAGAGAGGGTTAAGCTGACGGGAGAGCTGAAAGAGGTCCTGAGAAGTGAACTCAATTTCAGTCCTAGAGATGAGATCCCACACAGAGAGAGAAAAGTGAGTCCACCTGGGGTCTGAGACGAGTAAAAGAGTTCACTCACAGTCATTATGAAGGATAAGGCAATAGTTCCCATTTCCAGTTATATAAATTTTTCTTATAAAGACTGTTCCAGAGTGAAAAATGCACTACTTGCAGACATGGGAAATATGGATTCCATTTCTACTTAGGTCATTAACCTGTATCTGACCTGAGGCATTCCATGAATCTTCTTAGCCTCATTGGCAAAGTATATTCTAACATGCTATGCTTTTTAAGAATTTTGGGGGCAAAACATAAAAGCTCTTTACAGAGATTTTTACCTAAACCCATCTTCTTCCCGGTCTCTAATTCCTTTAGATACACAACACGGCATGGCATCAGATCTGCCTCTATGCCCTAATCATATCCAACACTCTGCCCAAATCAGAGTCTTCCATATCACAACTTACCACTCACCAAGTATCTCCTTAACCACACTGTCAGTGATAAGCATGGAAATGACTCACTGGTCCAAAATCCTGCCAGTCCTCCTCTTACCAGGCATATAGACTGAGCTCGGACTCCTGGCCCTTCATACCTTGACGATTCAGCTCAGCCTAGATACATATGAAACCTTCCCTATTCGTTCTTGACAGTTCCACCAGTTTCCTTTCATCCTTCCCAGCTCTGCTGTCCTTTGGCATATACTACACTTCCATTATTCTATAAATATATATAAAATATATATAGTGAATAATACGGACACCAACTGTAAAACCACTAAGCACAACAGGTAGGAAAACTATTTTTTTTTAAAGGGCCTGAGCTTAGTTTGCATATTTATTATAACAAATCCATACGGGACCAATATTCCAACTTTACAGATGAAGAAAGTGAGGGTTAGGAGAACCAATTAATGTGCCCAACATCACAAACTATTACGTGGCAGACAGTCTGCCTGGATTAAGAAGCAAAAGAATACACATTACCACTAGGCAAAACTTCCTGATATTTCCAAATACATAGGAGTTCTTCCAATTGGACTGAACGTTCTCAGAGAGCTTTCATTCTATTTCCCAACTCTGTGTATTACTGAGCTTCACACAGGACTCCTTCACTTAGGCAGCAATTAGAGAGTTATAATTCATTCATAGGCAATAAAGTGACATTTTACATTTCCTGTGTTTAATTTGAAATCTAGAGGGCATTTACAATGCTTAATGGATATGAGGTTTGGTGGTATGGCAGATTGCATTATTGGCCCAAATTCTTCACCCTTCCTGTATCTATGCCCTTGGCCATGTGACTTTGCAATTCCTGCCATTAAGGGGTAGAGGACAGGTCCCGACCCTTGACTTTGAGTTTGGCCATGTTTTCACTACAGCCAACACAATACAGCATTAAGTGACAGTATTCTAATTGTAGCCAAGATCTTTTACGGTTCCATTTGTCCTTGTACCTATGTAACTGGCATGAGAATCATTTCTACCAGGGAATTTATCCTTCAACTTATACGTCAGAATTAGATGTGTGAATATCTCAGCCAGTCAGACCTGAAGGTTGAGCAAAGAAACCCAGCTGGGCCCAGCCAAGATCTGCCAACTCCCAAATGACCCATAAAAATACAAGCAAGCCCTCAGCACATCAACATATGATAGGACCTAGCAGAGGCTCTAATGTGTCCGTAATAGTTTGGGTCAATTTTTTATACTTCTGCTGTAAGATGCAGAGACTATAATAAAATCTTGGGCTTTCAGCCTTATTTCATAATTAGATAAGATTTAGGGGTATAATTCCTGTGGACAGGTGGAGTATAAAACACATACATGTGACTAAACGTGTACTTTATGTGTAGGAGACCAAGAGAGGTAGATTATGATAGATTGTATTACTATTTGTAAACACCCACGTTTCCCCTCTCTTCTTTATTGGCCCTGCTGTGACTTCTAGCCAATGAAATGTGAAAACAACCTGATACACGACCAGTCCTAGTCAACGGTATAAATACTACTTTATAGTTCAAGTAGGCCTCTTGAGTTTCTGCCCTGGGCTGTGAAAATGTGTCCCAGATAAGGGCCTTTCTTAACCTGTGTTTCCTAGAAACAAAATCTAAGAAAGGTTTACTGAAGAATGCTCTCGAAAGAAAATGCCGTATAAAAAGGCATGGATATGGGGCGCCTGGGTGGCTCAGTCAGCAGAGCATCTGACTCTTGATTTCCGTTCAGGTCATGGTCTCAGGGTTTTGAGACTGAGCCCCACGTCAGGCTCTGCACTGAGCCTGCAAACCTGCTTGAGATTCTCTCTCTGTCTGTCTCTCCCTCTGCCCCTCTCTCTCTTGGAAAAAGGAAAAACAAACAAACATAAACCAGCACAAGGAGGTGCCTGAAAGCTTAAAAGTATTGCAACAGGGACCTCAGTTCGTCCTGGGGCTTTCTGGGGCAGGTATGGCCTTCAGAGTTGTCCTAAATGAAGGCAAAGGGACCAGGTTTTTGTGCTCAGGCATCAGCCCATCATTGGCACCGGCACCAGCCAAGAGGAGGCATGGTCTTGCCTGGGAGGGTTCCCTCTGCAAAGGGCAGCTCCCCAGTGAGTGATGAACCTCTGAGCCATTAGCAGCTGATATACCAAAGGACAGGGGTAGGTAAGTAAAACCCTAAATTGGTAGACCTGTACGGAGCTCCACAGTGCGTATACTACAGTAGCGGGACCTTCACACTAGAGCCCAGAACGAAAGGCCACATGGTCGGAGCAGGCACCCAGTCAATCAGGAGCATGGAAAAGACACATGCTGGCTCACCTCGGACCCACAGCTTTTGGGGAACACAGGTGAGTAATATTTGTCTTCAGACAAATAGAGACAAATTTTCAGATTTCAGTGGCTTCTTATCAAAGGAAAACTGACTGATACATTTATAAAACAACAAAAAGAGTTGATGTTACAGAACCTGGACTGGATCTTGGGGTCTGAGACCGGAGCACAAACAAAGGGGCTAGTTTATACACTTTTACTTCTGTATCTGGGCCACTCTTGGACCTCTGGCAGGTGGGGCAGGAGGGAAAATCTGGAAGGGCCCTGGGGCGGGGGTTGCGATCCCCTGCTGGATTGGTCTGCCACCTTAGAACTCTGACTTCCCTTATCATTAAGACTTTACGTTTTTAAAACATTTACTTACATTTTTAAATGTGGGTTGTTGTTTTTTTAAGATTTATTTATTTATTTTAAAGAGAAAGAGAGAGCATGAGTGGGAAGGGCAGAGGAATAGAAAGAGAGAGACTCTCAAGCTGACCCCACACTGAGCACAGAGCCTCATGTGGGGCTTGAGATCCCACTATCCTGAGGTCATCACCTGAGCTGAAATAGAGTCAGACCCTTAACCAAATGTGCCACTCAGGTGTCCCAACTGTGTTTTTTTTCTTTTAAATTATAAAACATGCATGTGTTGCTGCTGCATAAACCACCCTAAAACTTAATTACTTAAACACAAATTATTTGTTGATGATTCTAAATTTGACCAGAGTTCAGCTTGGCGGTTTGTTAACTAGTTTTGCCTGATGCCACTCATGTCAGTTAGTCATCCAATGGCTGGCTTTACTGGGACTGCTGGCCTTCCATGACTGACTACCAGTTCTGGCCATGAGCTCATATGAGTTGTAGATTCTGTCTTTTCTTTATGTGACCTCTCAATCTCTAAAAGGCGGGCCTGAACTTGTTTACATGGACGTTTCAAGGCAGGAAGAAAATAAAAACATAAGCTCCACTGCCTTAAGGCTTAGGCTCAAAATTCACAATAACACCACAATAGCTACTCTTTTTTTGCTTAAATTCAAAAGGCCAGCCCAGATACAATGGGGCGGAAAAGAGATTCCTTGCTTCAAGAGGACAGGAAGTCATCATGCAAAATGCCAGGAAAGGTACTGTGGCTTTGCAAACAGTCTCCCACAGGGCTGATGTGTGCTCTATCTTTTTCTAAAGGCATTTTTCTCTGAAAGTCAAATTTGATCAATTTTATAGTCACCTTCTCTGCTCCTGTTAAAACAAAACAAAACAAAACAAAACACCCTGCACACAAATACATGTGATCTTTTCAATTAGAGACAATTGAAAACATTTACCCACTAGGGGTCAGTACAGAAGAGTCAAATCCAAAATATGACCTGAAAACAACAAGGAAGAAAACTAAGAAAAGGAAAAGAAGGGGAAGGAGGACGAGGTGGAGGAGGAAGGACTGAACTAACTTTAAATCATGTGGCATATTCATCCGATATACATTCCAAAATTCCTCCCCTTCATTGGATTTTATTCTCTTCAGCTTGAATGCTTACAAAACATCTCTTACCTTATGAATTTTATGATTTGGTATTAATTCTATTCCTTACTCCAGTCTCTGTCTGGGGTGGTATATGTGTCTTTGTGTGTGTGGTCAAAATGTGGTGGGACAAAGAAGAACGAGGACATAATCAGAATATTAAAAATCAAATGGAAGAAAAAAAAATGAAGATTCAGGAGGAATATCCTGTAATTTCTAGAAAAATGACAATAGATATTTCCAGGCAAGTCGTAATGCAAAACCATTTACAGCAGCAGACAATTATGGCACTATTAGATTAAAAAGAGAAATGTCTAGATTCTACAATTTCCCATTATATGGAAATAAGCCCTCCACTTACAAGCATCTTCCCAGAATCTGTGGTTTGTGTCAAATAAAACAAAACCCATATATTGAGACCTGTTCTTTTTAAAGATGAATACTGCCACGTAGTGCCACAGAATCAATTCCACAGGGGTAATGTTTGTTTAATATTGGCAAAATAATCCAATAAATTAGTTCTAAAGGTAAACATGTGTATCTTTCCATTGCACATGAGAAAAATGTTTTTCAATGGCAGGAGAAAGTGAGGAAGAAAAAACTTTTGACCTACAAGCTTCAAATTTCAAAATTATACTGCTGATGCTGCACATAGCTCTTCGTTGTTTTTTCTTAGCAAAATAAAAGAATTCCCAGCAAAGCTTCACTAAAAATAATCGAGAAATATGAAAAACTGCCTAACATATAGAAATGTAAACTTTTTTTTTTTCTTTGGCAAAGGGAATAGGAAGGGGTAAGAGCGATGCTGTCTGCTGTCGCACACACCCAAATTTGGTACAGACAGGCCTTATCTGTATTCCAGAGCCTTCGGAACATTCACTGGAATTGGTAAGGACTGGTAATCAGCAACTTTTCCCCTGCTTTATATTCACAGAAGAGGCCAGCCCAAGTGAGTAGCAGCCATCAGATTAGATCACTAGCTATATTGTTCCGGTTGATTTTAATTGCCTGGAAAGGGTCATTACCATCTCCTGCAATGTTATTTTAAAGAGTGACTATTTCTATGAAAGAACAAAAATGGACCATGAGTCTGTTAGTGTTAGAAAGCAGAAGGAACTATTCAGTAAGATCTTGACCCTGGTGGCATTAAAATCCTGTCCAAGTCTGATTACACTGACAAACAAACACACTTACCTGCAGAACTTTTTAAAAACTAATATGGAAAGTCAACACAGATTCCCAAACCGTTGACCACAGAGAACCACCCAAATGTCACATCGTGCTTTATGAAATGCCAAGACTTCTGTTTCCATAGCAACTTTTACATATAGGCAACTCCAAGGTGAATGAGTTCATGATATTTAAGAGCAACAAGACAAACATTTGCATGGGAAAAGGTCTATGGAAGTAGAGTATTTGAAACCTGGAGAACTGTTGCAAAATAATTACATCAGTGTATGTTTAACATGGAGAGTGCGGCTATCAGGATATTGGTTCTCTAAATTAAAATCCTAGATACATGATTCTATACATGAGCTGAAACTGCGTACAGCTATACACACACTCGTGTACTCAGGCTTAACAATATAGTGGCAATTAGAAATAAGGTCTGTTGTCTTGTTAACAGTGATGCACCAATGGCGATTTCCTGGCTCTGATATCACACTACCCCAAATATGCAGTATCGCCATTAGAGAGAGGAAGCTGGGTGAAGGATATACACACCTCTTTGTGCCATGTTTACAACTTCCTATGAGTGTAATTACTTTAAAATAAAAAGGTTAGGGGCAACTGGGAAGCTCAGTAGGTTAAGCATCTGCTTTCAGCTCAGGTCATGATCTTGGGGTCCTGAGATGGAGCCCTGCACTGTTGGACTCCCTGCTTAGCCTGGAGTCTGCTTCTCCCTCTTCCTCTTCCCCTCCCCTTACTCATGTGTGTGCACATGCCCTGTCTCAAATAAATAAATAATCTTTAAAAAAAAAAAAAAAAAACAGGGCACCTGGGTGGCTCAGTCAGTTAAGGGTCTGACTTCAGTTCAGGTCAGGATCCCAGGGTCTTGGGATCTGGCCCCCACATCAAGCCCCCCATAGAGCCAGCAGAGAGCCTGCTACTCCCTCTCCCGCTCTCTTTCCAGCTCGGCTCCCTCTCTCTCTCAAATAAATAAATAAAATCTTTTTAAAAAAAAAATCTTTAAAAAAAATAAATAACTAAAATAAAATGTTTTAAGAATATAAGTTACCAGGTCTTTTCCCCACAAAGAACGCAGAAAGTCCTGTAAGGACCAAGGAATTTCTGTTATTTCAAGCATAACAGTCAATGTTTCTAGAAAGTTCATAAATTGGGAAGCGGAGAAAAGGAAATGGAATATTGTCTGAGGTATAAGGGGGCTTTCTACTGAAGGACAATTGGTGAGACCGTTTAATGCACACAAGGCAGCCCTTCCCCGCATTTATAACTATGTAGCTATTTATAGTTTAGGAAGATGTGCTTTCGATTTGTGAAGCATTTAGTTGTTTCTTTCGTAACGTTTTACTCTAATAAATAATGGATTTTGTGAATTCCAAATTATCCCAATTGCACTAAAATAAGCCACTTATATCAAAGACCAGCCGTCAGTACTGACTATAAGCTTAGGTATAAGCTTATACCCCTTTAAGACATATGTTTGTCACAAAATCTTCAAAATTCAGACCATATCAAGATATCCACCATTGGGAAATTAATGACTTGTCACCCAGAAACTGTGCAAAATACAATAAAATCTTCACATTATACACTCAAAAATTTTAAGTCCAATAAAAAACAACTCTAATGCAACTACCATAGAATTGCAGGTGAATGAAACTGATGAAATCGTCCTCCTTTCATTCTACAAATACCAAAATCCTAACGGCTGTGCCATTCCACCCACAGACTATCAGGAAAGAGAGATATTAAACAACTGTACAATATCAAATTCCTATCCATTCTCCCTCTAAAGAAAAAATTTTAAAATACAGTTGAGAGCAGAAAGCATAGGGCTCAAACCTAGTCTGGAGGACACTAAAGGCTTCCTAGGGGACTGATCTGTGGATATCAGCCAGACAAATGGTAGGATTAGAATTAAAGAGCTTTCCTGGCACAAATAACACGGAATTGAGGGTGGATAGGAGTTGAGATATGAATGAGGGGTTTGGAGTGGAAGGCATGGGTAAAGGAACCTTGAAGCCAAAAGGGTCATCTTGAGTTTTCAAGAAAGTTTTTAAAAGCCCCGATAAATTAGAACTTCAAGTATGGGCAAGAAATAAAAGGAAGAAGTCTCACACAGGCTGCATCAGTGGCGTTTTTTCTCTAGGCAATGGGTGTCCAATGATACAAGGTTTCTGACTCATGGATGAATGCAGCAGCATGGGTCAGAAAGTCTGGAGTAAGAAAGGCAGTGGGGCCGAAGGTGGTTTCTTAATCTGCTGCATTTAGGTAAGAAGTATAAAGGGTGTAAAATGCTTGAAACCTGGGCTGGTGCATAATCACTTGAATGAATGTCCTTGTATTTTTAATCAGTTGACTGGATTCAGGGACAAAAGAAGAGAATGGTACCAAAGACCACGGGTGCCATATGCCTTGAGGACCACAATGAGAATAAATAAGAGATCACCTCAAGCTGAAACCAGCTGGGGAGGAAAAACGGTGAATCCCATTTTGACACAATGGGTTTGAAGTAGAAGATACCCATGAGATCGAAGAGATCATGGGCAAGGTGACAGGACACTCTGTGAGGGGCACCTGGGTGGTTCGGTGGGTTAGGGCTTCTGCCTTCGGCTCAGGTTGTGGCATCATGGTCTCGGGGTCCAGGGATCGAGCCCCGCATCGGGATCTCTGCTCAGCAGCGGTCTGCTTCCCTCTTTCTCTGTCTCTGCCTGCCTCTCTGCCTACTTGTGGTCTCTGTCAAATAAATAAATAAATCTTTAAAAAAAAAAAAAAAAAAAGAACACTCTGTGAAAAAGTCAGCTACAGACCTCTGCTGAAATATGAGCATAACTGACTGGATCTTTGGTCATGGGGGTGCTCCAGCCAACATGTTGTGAAACTCGGCACCCTCCAATGAAACTCCATTATGAGCCAGATACTCTGAGGGGGGCTGCTTTGCAATAGTGAGTAAAACAGATGTGGTAACTGATTGTGAGGTGCTTACGGAATAGTAAACAAGAAAGCAGATAAGGAAATAGTTCCAAATTAATATAAGCGCTTTGGGGGATATGAACAAAAAGAAACTAGCAGAGGGACCCTAATTAAAAGGAGGGAAATTAGAGAGCCCTCTTGTAGTAAATGATATTTAAATTATGACGGAAGGGAAGAGCAGTAGTCAAAAAAAACTGTACCTGTGTGCGTGTGCATGTGTATGTGTGTAATGCGGGGGGGGGGGGGGGGGGTAAAGGCTAGAACTGGCTACCAGGCAAAGGGACAAAATAGACCCTAAGGTCAGAAAGAGGTCAACAAAACTGCAGACAATGAATAAATCCCATGAAATTCCTGTTCCCAAAAGCATGGCATGAGATGATGCTGGAGGGACAGGTAATGTTTAAATCCTACATGGCTTTGTAGATTATATTTAATAGTTACTGCAACAGAAAATCATTTAAGTGCTTTGAGGAGACGTATATTAATTTAACTTACATTTAAGAAAAAGAGCTGCTCTGCCTGCAGTGCAGAGAGCGACTTGGGGGAGGAAGCAAGGAAGGAGGTAGAGAAACCAGTGTAGTTATCCTTGGGGAGAAGACAGGGACTTGGAACAGAGACGATATATGTGGAGATGGAGAGAAGTGGACAAATTTGAGAAATATGAGAATCAAAAGGACACACAAGATCTGAGCTGTACTAGTTCCCTAGAATCAGAAGTACTGAAATGGTCCCAAGAATTCTTTGACCCAAAGACAATATAGGAACAGGCCCAGTATCAGCAATATAATCAAAGTGGTTTTTGAATTACAGATTTCATCCCTTAACATCTGAGAGGCAAAGTCAAGCAACTTAGAAAAACAAACGGGAAAAATTTGTTCTCCTGTTTCAGAACACAGAAAATTTACAATCTGAGTTATAAAGGCACCTAAAAGAGAGCTATGGAATTGTTGTAACGTCTATAATCTATTACTCAGAATGCCAATATGTCTTCAATAAGCAATCTGCATACTTTCTGAATTATCTTGTCCTACTTAATAAAATAGTCATTTTCCCCCACTTTTTGCAAGGCAGCTTCTTGCACAGTAAAGATTCTACAAATATTTACATTCCAAGTAGCAGAGCTGTTTGAGCTGCTATAAAGTTCTGCCAGCACTTCTATTACAAACCCTTATTTCTTGTTTATAACATGTACATAAAAGGAGAGAAATAAAAATGTACTATGAATCAAAACTTGGCATACAAAGTTTCAACTACAGAGCGGATTTCCCCTGCAGCAAATTTTCAAAATCAATGTCCCACTATATTTAGTAGATATTGGGGGGAGGAGGAGCAGTATAAATCGTAAAAAACACTTAGTTGATTTGTTCCCGAGATTTTTACACAAATTAGATCTGAGACTGATATCTGTTATCCCTTAATTTCAAAGAAATGTTCTATCTTCAACTCTTCTGTGGCCAGCCCAACACTCAATTATTGCCAAGCATCTTTGCAAAAAGAAGACTATCTAAGGCAGTAGTATCAAGCATAAGAAAGGAAATGGTCTACCAGCATTAAGTAACTAATAAATACATTCTAAAACCATCGGGAGACCTCTGAAATGCTCATTTTCTAAAAGGCAAACTCCCTAAAATAAAAAAAGCTTAAAAATGAACCGGTGATGGTGACTGAATCAGAGATAGCAAGAAAACATGCACAGCCTCCATTAACCCTCCTGCCATCAGAATATCTCCCAGTGTATAAAGTTAACATTATTATTCTAAAATACCTTATTAACTGATTGGAAAACACAGAACACTGAACCAGCACCATGCACAGCCTAGTGATCTATAGATCTGGCAGTTTTAAAGGGGCAATTATATCTATATAACATTCCAGCACAAAACATATCAAGAGTTAATGAGAACTTCAAGTTGCACATTTAAATTACACAGTAAAAACAAAGCTAGGAGATGTGTACTGAATGTATGAGGAGTTAGGAACTTATAAAAGAGAAAGACACATATTTTGCTAGCAGAGCGAAGAGGCTATTAGTTTGTAATAACTAGGCATATATGAAATGTGACAGTGATAAAATTGAACATACATCAACAATGGAAAGGCTACTGCTTGCTGTCTGTAGCTAATCTTTGCTCCAGCTGAAATTGCTCAGCACTTTGGTCCTATTAAATGTTTTGCTGCCATTTTGGGAAACAGTTGGGCTATCTGGTTGGGTTGTGAAGGATACTTAAAAGTTAGAGTTCTGGTGAATGGACTTAATGGCTTCATGTCTTCAGGCTAACATTACTGATGTCCAGACAGTGCGTAGAACAAGGGGCTGAATGTTATTGTCTGAGGCAGCCACTGCCTGAATAGATTACCCTGCAAATCAATTAGCCACTCTGGGTCGGTTATCCCACCTTCACATGGGAGGGCCATACATATGCATTCAGCTTCACCATTTACCTAAAATAAAAATGTGTAGCAATTTGCTCTATTTCCTTGGTGGACACTGTCCCTTTTGAGGGCCCTCAAACTACATGTTGACTCTCAACTGACTTCAAGCAAGTAAGAATTCAAAGACCATTAATGCCTGAACCCACTATTTTTATAATTTGCAAGCAAATATATTTCCATTAGCAAGGCTGCACCCTATCAGATGTCTTCTGTGAACCACACTTAAAAGAACCTGTCCCATTGCAACCTGGCACATATTAGGCATTTTTGTAAATGTTGCTCAAATGGGTATGAATAGTAACAGACAGACAATTTCCTCCCTCATACCACACCCCACAAAGGGTTAAAAGCACAACCTGAGATGCCAGGTTACTGCAGCCAAAGTCATGTTACTGTTAGTAAACACAACTAGCAAAGCAAAAGTAACACATTTGACTTTGGTATTGAGACATAATAGCTCTTTCAAAGGCAATTACTCCTTTCAATCACTGAAGGGCTCTGACTCATTGTTCTGATTAATTTCTGTTTTTAATCTATTTACAGATCAGGATTCTTTTTCAGCTAGTGTGATATTCATCTCTGTGGGGGGTAAACAGAAGCCACAGCTTGTAGAGTCCTCCTACGTTAAAAAACAAATATTCTTGCTTAATCATTTTCAAATTATTTCTGGATTTACCTACTCACCATATGAGCTGGGGTTTCTGACCTGGCTCCTGAACATTTACACATCTCCCCTCTCCGTGTTGCTTTCTCTATCTAGCTCTGTTTCCTCACATCTTGGTTTGAGGTGAACAAACTGACCACTCCTTTTCCAGAGCTGACTGTCCCCCTCCCCTTGGCTCAAACCAGAGATTGACTCTCTTTACCATAGCCGGTACCGTTTGTTATTAAATCATTCCTCTGGGCACATCTCCTTGTTGTAAATCAATAAGCAAATGCAATACAGAGGACACACGGATTGGCGAGTCGCGCGGGGCTTTGCACTAGCACAGCCCATAAGCTGTTCCTTCATTTCAATCAGCCAAAAAATTTTCTAATGGTGCTGTGACTTTGGGGTATCCTGTTGGCACTTCCTGGTTTTCCGTCCCTAATATTCTGTCACCTGCTTGGCTAGCTTCACAGGGCTCCTTAGAAAAGGGAAAAGCAGCCAAGACCAGGTCCGAGCTCAAGAAACCTGGACTCCAGCCCATTCCAGAAAAAAAACCTGACAAATAAACGCAGCAGAACCTGTCCAAGGCTGCAGATTTGAAAGTGGAAAGAGAAGAGAATGCAGCTGGGAAAACTTGATCCCTAATCGAAGAATCCTCTGCCCTGGTTTTCTCAGAGCAGGGGACCAGGGAGGGGTTTCTGTCAAAAGGCTACCCAATCCCCCCCGCCCCCCGTCCCCTACACCATGAAGGTAGGATTCATCTTCAGCACTCTTGCGGTTCACAACTTTCTTTTTTTCCAACTTCACTAGCCAAATCCGCTGCGCGAAGGGCTGGCCAGAGGGACCCACCTCGCATTTCCCCACGCTGGAGGTGGGGATGCAAAGTCTTCCGAGTCTGAAAACCAATCCTCGCCCAAGAAGGAAAAAATATCTCCCCAGAGCACATCTGCTGCGAGACGCATTTTTTTATTCTCGACCCGTCGGGTGCACATCCCCGCAAACAAACTTTAGGGCTCGGAGCCTTGAAGCCAGTGCGTAAAGTTTGCCCGGGCAGGTGGCTCGTCTCAGTGCCCCGAGCCCGCGCGAGGAGCCGGGCATCCCTGACTTACCTGGTTCCTGCAGCTCACAAGACGCCCGCTCTGCCTGCCCGCTCGCCCGCCCGCCGGCCGCGGTTCTCCCGCGCCTGGGGGGCCGCCACGCGCGCCCGTGAGAGCCGCCGCCGCAGCGCTCCGGTCCGCGCCGTTCCTAGCCGAGTCCGCGGCGCCCGCCCGCCGCCGCCGCCGCTACC
Source organism: Lutra lutra (assembly GCF_902655055.1). Taxonomy (NCBI): domain Eukaryota; kingdom Metazoa; phylum Chordata; class Mammalia; order Carnivora; family Mustelidae; genus Lutra; species Lutra lutra. The sequence goes on along the minus strand of NC_062278.1, from coordinate 181,446,558 downwards.
GCCGCGCGCCAGGCTGCTGTGGCTGCCGCCGGCACCAAGCGAGCGCTGCCTGCGCCTCTGCCGCCCAGGCTCCGGCTCCAGCGCGGGCACTAGAGGGAGGGGAGTGGGGGCGGGAGGGAGGGGCGGGGAGCGCGGCGGAGCAGCCAACGGGGTCCCGCGCCTCGCGCCGGCGGCGGCTCCCCCCCGCCCCCGCGTCTCCGCGGCGTCCGGGAGCCCGCGCAGCCCTGCGCTCTGCCGCGTGCGCCCACGTGTGTCCGGCCTCCGCAGGGCCCTGGGCGGCGGCGCGGGATGGGACGGCGGTCAGCGTGTCACCGCTTGGTGGCCTCATGTGCGTGCAGCTGGGGCCCGGGGAGCACGGGGTTAAAGGTAGGAATTCCACTTCTAGGAAAGCCTCCTGCAGCTGCGCTCCCACAAGTGTGCAGAGATTGCCAATTTAATATTAAAGCGGATAATTATTAAAGGTTTGCTATGTACCAGGTAGTGGACTGCGCAATTTAAGGGAATTAGTTCATGGCGTCCCCAGAGCAACCCTGAATCTATTATTATTCCCTGAATTAATGATGAGGAAATTAATTTGCCTAAGGCCTCAATGAGTCAGTTATAAGAATAATCACAATTGTATTCTGACAAGGACCCTGTGAGGTACGTCTTATTTTATTTGACTGTGTCTGTGCAAGCAATGGTTGGTTGGAGAACCTGGACTTTGAGTGAAAGCCTGTTGAAGTCTAAGCCTTTGTTTTGAATAGCTAGGCTGGACTTACTTCTAGTACTGGACAAAGATTGTTCAGTGAGCTTTACACGTAATTGAAAAACAATTGAAAACAACCTAACTGTCCATTATTTAGAGAGTTTAATTAAAATATAGTGGAATGCATTGGAATATAATGCAGCAGCTTTAGAGAGGAAGGTACATTTATTACCAGTGGCATGGAATGACCTTCGGGAAGTATATTGTTAGGAGAAAAGTTGGTTCAGGAAAGATATTTGCAGTTTTTGTGCTTGTATGCATGTCTATGCATGCATATTTATGCATTCACAGTTTCTAGAAGGATGTCCTAGGATTCTGTTAACAATACTCCTTGTGAGTAAGACTGTAATTGGAGCCAAATCTTATAATTCTTTGACATTGTTTTAAAAAGTTAGCACAAGTTTACTTTCCCTTTATGGTAGAAACAAAATCTGTCATGTTTGTTTAATTGGGCTTAATAAGTTCACAGCTCTGTCTCCTCTTCTCTCCCTGTGATTCCTTCTGTCAGGGACAAAATTCATCATCAAGGGCAGCACCCTGGGGAGTGGGGAACTGAGAGGGGGTTTAAGGGAAATAGCTGTTTTGGCTGCTCTTTCTCATTCCTGCTCATTTCCCCCCAAAATAAGTATCCTTAACAAGGCCACTGCAATTCAGAAAAGAATTTGAATTGTTGAGAAAACTCTCAGTAAGGGAACTTAAAAGATGAGAGGCAGAGCCTAGGTGCTGAAGGTGCAGAGCAGTGTTCCCTACAATAAACCCAGCAAGCAGGGCACTTCTCTTCTCGCTGTCCTTCTCGCTGGTAGGCAGAAACTGTGTCAAAGGCTTGAGCAAAGCAGGGTTTACCCCAGAACTACTTGAACAATGATGCTGTCTCTCCCCATGAGTACACAGCGGGGACCTGGGATGCACTGGGTAACTTTCTCTGATGTTGGTCACTTTTATCCCATCTCTCACTTTATCAGGAAACATTTCTTCCCTGTAAGAGTAATAGCTGAATTACCACCACCAACAAAAGCTGGCTTTTTATGTTTGAAAAGGGGGGAGGCAAGGATAGATAGAACATGCTACTATAAATAAAATAATGTGCTTTTCCCATCAGAATTAGATTGCAGTAAATTTGCACTTAAAGTCTTAAAGTCTCTCTACTTAGGAAAAGAAGAAAAAAAAATAGAACAGGTATGGAAAGGTTGTTTATGGTCTTTTCAGTTGTTATTGGTTACTGTAAATAATCTTTTTGCTTGCAATCTGGGAACATGTTGGCAAACCCCCTGAGTGTGACAAAATGTTTTATTGAGTAGAACTGGTGTATTCTGGAAGGAACTGAGAAAATTTTACATGCAAATTATGCTCATGCCTGGCACCTAGCAGGTGCAATTACTGCCATGCCCACATCCATCAAAAGGAGTGCTTCTTCTCTTAATATTTTCAAGTTGATGTCTCATAATGCATTTTCCTTCTAATACATACATATATACCCTGTCTAGTGGGAAAGGAAAGCGCATTTTCATCAGGGAGGGAGAGGTGGCTCCAGGCAGCAAAATGACAGGGAGAAAGACAAGAAAGGAGCTTCCTACGTTCGAGAAAAATCTAAACCTGAACCCCTCACCACCCTCTCCAAATAATTAGTCATTTCCAAACTCAGATTATATTGCCTGTGCTGGTGAAAACTGATTAGTACTGGAAAGGGATTTAATGGACTTTCTAATCTATGGTTGCAGCAGAAGCCGGGGGAGGGGCGTCTTAAATTTGTAGGAGTCATGATGAACATTTAGTGTGAGCCATAGTTTCATAGGCAGAACAGGTAAGAGGTGTATAAATATATGTATTTAGAGAGATATGCATCATTTTATTTCCTCCCTCTGCTCAAAATGTAAAGCATAATGTGAGTCAACTGAAAACCTGATATTTACCAAAAGTTGATACACAAGAGCAGGTTTAAATAAAATTCCCATCCAATTTCTGGGCCGGAAGCCCAGGAAATTAAAAAAAAAAAAAATTAAAGGCACATGTGGGTCTTCTCAGTGTGAATGCCGGATGGAGTTTTTATTGAATTTGGCCTCAACTGATTGTAGCATTATAAGCAATTCTGCAGTTACGTTTCAGCAGCCATTTAGATGGCAAATCCTTTTTTTAGGGTATTATAACTAAGAATAATAACTTCCTTTTTATATGGCACCTTTTATATCAAAGCACTTTAAAGTGTGAGATCATCTTCCCATTATTAAGATACCCCATCTGTGTTGGAATATAGAAGCTATTTCATGCCACTGACACCACAGAACAGTTATTTGTTTGCCTGTTTATTGTGTAGCAAAAGGAAATGAAGGAGAGTATCTGCTAAACCTACCACCTGATATTCTTAGGTAAAAATATAAATTGGAATGTAGCCAAGTTACCAAAACATACCTAGGTGGAGTCTTTTAGTTTCTTTTTTTTTTTTTTTTAAGATTTTATTTATTTATTTGACAGAGAGAAATCACAAGTAGGCAGAGAGGCAGGCAGAGAGAGAGGAGTAAACAGGCTTCCTGCTGAGCAGAAAGCCGGATGTGGGGCTCGAACCCAGGACCTGGGATCATGACCTGAGCCGAAGGCAGCGGCTTCACCCACTGAGCCACCCAGGCGCCCCTTAGTCTTTTAGTTTCTATAGGTGGAAAGAGAGGTCCGATGGACACTGCCATGTTACGGTTCCAAAGTTCTAGCTCATATCTAGATGTAAAGATCATATTGCTGAGTATACAGAACTGTCATCTCTAGTGCTGGGGAGGGGAGTTTCTGGGGGTTCTTTGGGTCAAACTACAAAGTAATAATCCACTGTCAGAATCCAAACTGGAGGGCGCCTGGGTGCCTCAGTGTGTTAAAACCTCTGCTTTCAGCTCAGGTCATGATCTCAGAGTCCTGGGATGGAGCCCCGAATTGGGCTCTCTGCTCAGCAGGGAGCCTGCTTCCCTTCCTCTCTCTCTGCCTGCCTCTGCCTACTTGTGATCTCTGTCTGTCAAATAAATAAATAAAATCTTAAAAAAAAATTCAAACTGGAGTAAAAATAAGACGGCTGCAATAACTGGATAATATAGGCATAAATCTTTTCATGAAACATTCACCTTAAATGTCTGATTACCTAGTGAATATCCTTATTCAAGCAAGTTCTCCACTTTGCTGGTGAGAGGGTCAAACTGGAGGATTCTGGAAACTTGAATGCATGTAAAATGCTTAGCACTGTGCCTGGGATTTAGCTCTGAATACTAATCAAATATAACGAATTCAGGTGCCTACTCATTTGTTTTCTCCTCTGAAGAAGTTTGCCGAACTTCCCATCTACAGTGGCTCTGCTGTCATTCTCTCTACTTCACAGAACATATCCCTATGTGACATTTTTTTTTAACATCTGTTTTGTATTGCCGGAATCCCTCAGTAGAATGAAAGCTTCACGAAAGTAGGGACTTTGTTTTGTTTACTGCTGCATTCACGGCCCCCAGCACGTACCTGACATACACATGATAGGTGTGCCATAAATGTTTAATGATTAAAAGAGTTTCCAGTGTGCCCCACACTGTATTAACTGCTTATACACAGTACTTTGCAACCCTCACAACAACCCCATGAGGTACCTACTGTTTTAACACCTTTTTACAGAGGAAGGCACTAGAACAGAAAAGCGAAGTCATGTTTCTGGAAGCTCTCCCTTCAAAGGTTACACCAGGTATAAGTAGCAGGGCTCGGCTCTGAATCCAGGATTTCAACACCAGACTGTTCTCCGTACATCCGTATAAGTTGAAGTGGATTTTGTTGTGCATCTTTTCCAGCACTTCTAAAACGTAAACAACGCCTGTTACCGGAGATCTGATTAAACTGCAGATTCTCACTGAGCAGGTCTGGGGTAAGCCCCAAAACTACGCATTTCTCCCAAGCTTTTGGGAAGTTACCCATGCTGCTGGTCCATAGTCCGGACTTTCAAGAACTAGGATATGGTCCCTATCTTTCATGCTAACATATAAGCCAGCTGGCACATTCCAAACTTTAGGGATATAAATTAATGGAAGTTTAAACCAGTAACGGAATTATTTAGTTATGAAATCATAGAATTCAACTTAGATATATCTCTTCTAGGTTTATAGTGACTAGTCCAGAGGACAAGCTCAATAAATATTAATTTCTTTTTTTTTTTAAAGATTTTATTTGTTTATTTGACAGAGAGAGATCACAAGTAGACAGAGAGGCAGGCAGAGAGAGAGAGAGAGGGAAGCAGGCTCCCTGCTGAGCAGAGAGCCCGATGTGGGACTCGATCCCAGGACCCTGAGATCATGACCTGAGCTGAAGGCAGCGGCTTAACCCACTGAGCCACCCAGGTGCCCCAATATTAATTTCTTAGAAGAAGAAACTGGGGTACGTAAAGATGATGGAACTTTCCCCAGTTCATAGATGGTATTGCTGAGAACATCTGACAGCTGCCCTCTTCTCTTTTTGATCAGAAAGCTCTAGCTCCTCTCAATCAGTTTTTTAAAGGTAGATTTTATGGAAATTTGAAGTGGCAACAGAATTGACAAGGTTAAGAGTTGGTAAAGAAGGTGCATACAAATGTAGCTAGCAGTTAACACTTTGGTAGGGGATGAGGTTGTTGCAAAATGAAGAAATGAGGCCATTTGAAGTTCATGGCTCTTAAATTGAAAACCTATTACATAGCACCCTAAAAATTACTACACATACAGACCCTTCCCCCAATGTATGTGACCATACACAAGAAGTTTAGGTTTCTAATTTAATAACTTTATATGTGTTCTTCTTTTTGCCCAAATATAAATGAGAACTACACTGTCTTCTCCATTTAAATATAATATTTTAAAGAAGAAATTATTAAAAATATGAACTTTGTACAAAGTGATTTGTCTTTCATTATTTCATTATTTTTTTTTAACTACGGGTTTCAATCATTATTTTATCAGTCTATCTAAAATGATTTCCCCAAGAGTGCCAACATTTCTTGGAATAAAGTTTTTTTTCCATATGCTAAAATACAGAAAATAATCTGTATATACTTATATTTTAATTCTGTTCCTATTATTATGATACTAACTTTTTGACAGTAGTAAAATTATTGACATTAAAAGTGGCCTTTTAACATATCTTCACTGATATGTTGTGATAAAGAAATTTTCTAAACTTGAGGCAAAAAAAAGTTCTTCACAAGGGAGTTTGAGAAAGAAAAACAGAATGTGTCTTTATGAATAAAGGATGGCTAGTATTTTTAAGTGTATTTATATGAGGTGTAAGAATGAAATTAGGATTCTTGTAGTTACATGTAACAAATTACCATGGACTATGTGGCTTAAACAACAAACATTTATTCTTCACGCTTCTGGAGACTTGGAGTCTGAGGTCAATGCACCAGCATCTTGGGCTGTGGTGAAGGTCCTCTTCATGGCTTAATGATGTCCTCTTGTATCTTGACAGGGGAGAGAGACAGAGAGAACACAAGAGACCAAGCAGGCTCTCTGGTCTCTTCATATAAGGGCAGTAATCCCTAAGTTCCGTAGGGCTCCACCCAACTTAAGCACCACTCAAAGACTCCACCCCTCTATACCATCTCATTGAGGGTTAGAAGTTCAACATATGACGTCTGTGGGAGGGCACAAACATTCAGTCCATAACAAGAATACAAAGTAGGTTGAGATAAATACTATGTTAGATAGAAAACATTGTATAGCCAACCAAGAGACAAGCAAGAAGTTTATGATGATTTAGTTGCTATCATCAGATCCTTATAAGCCTACAGCGTTGTGTGAAATAGTATTGACAACATTTCTAGGCATCTATATCAAGTGGGTTTTTCAGGATCTGAAAAAGGGAACAAAAAAAGTTTTTATATTTCAGCCCAGTTTACCCCCATTGCAATGCCTTTTCTTTAATAACTTGGTGTGGCATTAATAAGAGTAACAATAGGTATAAAACAACACAGAGTGATCAAGTCTGTCATCATTGTAGATATCTCACCATGGCTACTTGATCTATAAAAGTAAGCTTTGGCTCCATTATTTGCTAATCGCTGAGAGTGTATAATGAGGGAAGAGTAACTTCCATACTTAGTCACAGCTAGTCAAACACAGTAAACCCTTTTCTTCTCCCAGAAGTCAGTGGAAGAGCAGCTGATTTCTACGGTTTTAATGACTACCTTGGGACCACTCACATGACCCAACACCCCGCATACCTGAAAATGTTCATGGAAAGAATACCCATCAAGTGGTAAGTTTCTAAAATTCTTTTTGATTATGTGCCACTCATTTTGATCACCTACATTTGATATTTTTTTCATTTTTTTGTCAAAATGATTAAAGGAAAAGAGATTTTTCTCATTGAAACATATACTTCATTATGCTAAAATATCCTTCCAAGAAACTAAAACCAGAATCCTTTAGCCTGTTGGTTCTGAAACTTTTGCTGCACATTTGAATTAGTTGGGGCGGTCGGGGCAGTGGGGGGGGGCTTTAAAAATCTAGATGCCCTGGTTGTACCTCATTCTCATTAGTTTGGAATCTCTGGTGTGTAATACCCAGATGTCAGTTTTTTGGTTTTTTTTTTGTTTTGTTTTCACCGCCCTTATGATTCAGCTGGGCTGCAAAGTTTGAGAAGCATCGTGGGTTAAGTTTTGCCCCCCAAGAAAGCTATGTTGAAGTTGTTCCTCACCACCCCTAACCTATGAACATGACCTTATTTGGACATAGGGTCTTTGCACATGTAATTAAATTAAGATGAGGTCTTACTGGATTCAAGTCAACCCTAATCCAGTGACTGGTACGTTTTTATAGGGAGGGGAATTTGGATACAGACACATAGAGAGAGGGGTATGCCACGTGAACGCATAGAGACAGACAGGCACAGAGGGAAGGTGACCATGTGCAGATGGAGACATCATGGCGGGGCCGGGAGGAGGATGGCAAGTCAGAAAGCACCGAGGATTTCCAGATACCACCACAAGTTAGAAGAGTGTCATGGATCAAACTTTGCTTCTGAGCCACCAAGAAGGAACTGCCCCTGCTGATACCTTGATTTTGGACATCTGGCTTCCTGAACTGTGAGCAAATGTTTCTGTTATTTAAGCTACAGAGTTTGTAGTGACGTGTTACAGCAGCCCTAGCAGACAAATACAGCACTTAGTCAATCCAAGGACAAGGCTGGCTTGCAGTATTTGATTCCTCCTTTTATCTCCTTTAGTCATCAAGTCGAATTGGTGGGTGGGTTCTAAATTAATGGTCATCTTCACGGAGTGTGCCAGAGTAAATATGTTTCCTCCTTTCTCCGGCTTCATGCCCTGCCACTGCCATTAAGCCAGGGAGAAAAATTCAAAGCACTTATTTTGCTGAAACATTTCTTTGGGTCATTATAGTGTTAGGTATTAGATTTTGCCATTTGCTATTCCAAGCATTTGCTTGCTTCCACACTTTCTATCATGGTCCATAAAATACTGTGTGACTCACATTATTCTAATATTTTTTTCTGCTAACCAACTCCAGTTGCTGCAGGATGTAGTCAATATAAACATAATCATAACATAATTTTTAAGGTTGAAAACCGTGAAAAAGAGGTAGCTTTCTTATTCTTGAATCTTTTGGCCGTATAGTAAGTTCCCCAAAATATTGTCCCATAAAACCATCTCTTCTGTTGTTTCTTCACTTATTATGAAATGATCCTACAAAGCATCCTATTTAAAGATGAGACTGAAGGAGGAGCGCCTGGGTGGCTCAGTGGGTTAAAGATGAGACAGAAGGAGAGTTTAAATGACTCTTAATCATCTTCAGACTCTTATCACAGTTTTCCACAGTCACTGGAAGATGGGTGTAGGCATATGATTTGGTCATGGATGCCAACCACCTAGTTATCAAAAGCATGTCTCTTCCTGATCAACCATTGTAGGTAACTGAGTCATCATGACATGAGATGATATTCTTTCTGAGATGCCAGTCTAGAAAGTTCATAAACTAGAAGCCCCAGTAGGACTCCTACATATCTGACACACTAGCCAACAGAGACTACAGCTACAAATGCAGGTGTGCAAGTATAAAACCATCAGGAGAGTTATCAGGCAAGATGTTATTTGACAGTTAAAAACACAAGGTAATGGGGTGCCTGGGTGGCTCAGTGGGTTAAGCCACTGCCTTCGGCTCAGGTCATGATCTCAGGGTCCTGGGATCGAGTCCCGCATCGGGCTCTCTGCTCGGCAGGGAGCCTGCTTCCCTCTCTCTCTCTGTCTGTCTACTTGTGATCTCTCTCTCTGTCAAATAAATAAAATCTTAAAAAAAAAAAAAACAAGGTAATAATAATGCATTTTATGTTAATAAAAAATTAAAAAATTATTTAAAAAACCCCAAGGTAAAAAAAACTTACATTGTGAGTCCCATGTATGAAACACCATTGGTGGAAATACCATTCTAACTTCTCTTATCAAAGATTGCTAGTTCCTGGGGCGCCTGGGTGGCTCAGTGGGTTAAAGCCTCTGCATTCGGCTCAGGTCATGATCCCAGGGTCCTAGGATCAAGCCCCACATCGGGCTGTCTGCTCAGCAGGGAGCCTGCTTCTTCCTCTCTCTCTGCCTGCCTCTCCCCCTACTTGTGATCTCTGCCTGTCAAATAAATAAATAAAATCTTAAAAAAAAAAATTGTGAGTTCGTTGAAATAAGCATTACTAGTATTTTGGTTCATTCTGTTTTGACCATCAGGCAAATAAATACCACTGGGGCTATTTCTGGCTTTTACGTTCTTAGGATCCTCAGCAGGGAAAACACACATAAGAAAAGCAAGTGGAGGGTCAGAATAATATTACTCAGGTGATTGCAGAGGGAAGAAAGATGTCTTGCTCTTTGAGAGCCAAAGTATTTTATTCATAACTAATGGCTGACTATGTGGTTTGTGGCTCCAAGTATAAAACGAAAATGTGAGACCATTTGTTCAAAACAAAGGGAAAAGGTGTGTGGTGTATAAATAAAGCTTTTTCCTTTCTCCCATTATTTGTCTCCCTTGAGTTGTCATGATGTTTTTTATTTGCTATTTAATGTCATTCGAAGGAGAATTTAAAATGTTAATTTTTAGCATGAAGTTTACCACGCGTCTTTATGTTATACGGTGCCAACTTTAAATGCAAATACAAAAGCATTTAGCTTAAAGGTGGAATCACCAAAATTACAGTTTGTATTTTGTAGTTTCTACATGTGTAGGTATATTGTGCTTTTCAGAACGATGGAAATGCTGGACAAAATGAATTCAGCTGTTGTTATTTAATCTGATATACATGCATTTTGCCAATACTTTCTGGTTTTGGCTTATTGATGAATAAGGAAGGATTGAAGGGGAAAGGAAGTGTGGGTTGCCCTGTCTTTCACTCTACTCTGATGTCATAATTTTGACGTTTGTGGTTGGCTAGTAATTGGAATTGTAGTAATTGCTAGTAACTGTGGTTGGAAGTAGTAACATAGAAGAAAAGACTGAGTAAGGTTCTTTGGTCATTAGTATTTCTGAGAATGCCATTGTTCTCTTTCTGCATTTGGGGCAAATTCTAATTACAATGGAAGATACGGCCTCTCAGGGCTGTTAGCACCTTGCTTACTCAGTTGTAGATGTAGTCAGCTTCCTTTCTACTCAGTTTGGGTCTTACTGAAGTCTGTGTGGATGGTGCTTTGAGAACTCTTGGTGAATGGTGCATGTCCAACACACAGACTGCACTTCTAGCCTCTGCTCAAACACATGCCCTTTTGTCCAGTGGATTTCACTTACAGAACTCAAGTTCAAAGATAAAATTACTGAAGATTTCTAGACAGCCACAGCATAGCATTAGACAAAAAAGAGGACAACTGCATAGGTAATGCCAGCATGAGGCCGCCCTGGGCAAAGCCAACATAAGCCTATAATTACAATTTTCAACTTTAACTCTGACTTTTTATTACCATATGATGTCCTGGATTTATGTGCAGGTTTTGAGGTCACAGCTAAGGACTTTCAATCTAGGAAGTTACTTGAGGTATATTAAAAAGGTAGGTTTTTTTGGTTTTTTGTTTTGTTTTTTTGCTATTCTATCCTAATTTTGATTCAGTAAAAACTGACTTTTTTTCTCACCTGAAATAGTAAGCGTGGTGTCCATGAGTTGGTTTTCATATTTTTCCTCTGTCAGTGTCCTTTTCTTTTTCCTGAACCATGTTGTACATTTGGTATTAGGAAGGACTCACAATCTATATTCTGGATCCCCAAAGTTATCTAACAAGCCACAGGCAATTAATATTTACTGGAGAGCAATATAATTTTACATGCAGTCACACCCTTCCTCTTCTGCAAAAATTTATATGCACTTAGTTATTTTTTTTCAGTTAGTGTAGTCATTTATTGTGGTATCTTTCTTAGGGAACACTTTTTTTTTTTTTTAACTGTTATACAAGTTTATTTAAAAGTCCAACATGAAAATGCACATGACCTAATTTTTATATTATAGTAGAAGAGGTACTCTCAAGAGGGAACATGTGGAAGCAGTTGATTTCTTCTGATGAACACACCCATTGTTTATACTCATTCCAAGGCTTCTAACATGATGACATTATTTCCTCGTGTTACCACCATTCCAGTATTGTTCTGTTGCCCACTAGTTGCCATCTCCACACATTCATCTATCTCAATATTCATAAGCGGATCAAACCCCCACAATAGTCCTTGGACATGTCAACCACCATTTGATTTCAAGGATAATTTCTTGTCCATAAATTTTTCCAACTCTGGAGGGTGAGCTTTGCTCATGGTGTCTAGTTGGCAAGCGCAAAGTTGCCTCCAGGCAACAACTTTTATACCACAGCTTTAAAAAGTGACCTTAAGGTACGTAGCCACTTGGCTTTGTGATTCATTCATAGTTCCTTTCAGGTGAAATCTGCCTGTTGTCCATTGTTCCCCTACTTTTCCCATCACTCCCTTTTAGGGCTTTCCTGCATTTGAAATTTAGATCATTAACTTTAAGTAAGAAATGGCAGAATCTCAAAACTGGCATACATTACAAGAAAGCAGCCTGGGGGCTACACATACTCTTCCAAATTTTAATACTCCCAGGTGCTTTTTTTATTGAAAACACTGCAACTCTACCCAGTATTTGGTATGCTGCCCTGCTTACCAAGAGTGCAAATCTAGTGTAAGCCTTATTCTTAATAAGGCTACCAGAATCAGAGCCAATCAGAAAAGGAACAGCCTTCATAAATATTCACACCTCACCAGAGACTTAGCTGTAACAAGTAATGAATAGTCATAGGGAATCTCATCATTGACTGAGATCCATCAACGCAAAAACAAAACCCCATTTCCAAAAGCAAAATAAAGGAAGCATGTCTGTAAAAGGCTAAGAGTAGTGTTATGAGAACATTATTTCAGTTTAGAGATGTTTCTGTTATATTTCATGTATCATTTATTTTCTCCCCCACTGAGATTAAATATAGATTTTTAAATATAAATATCTGTGTTAAAGACCCATTTTTCCCAATACTCCATTTCCCCCCCTTCTACTTAGATAACTGTGTTCACATGCCACAGACGGCCATAAGATACATGCATTTTCTCTGTATAGCACATCTGTTTGCTTACAGGACTCATGGGAAGGGGGTAGGTGATTTTTAAAATGGTTTCTGGCTTGTGGTCGAACGTTTCATCCCGAAAAACTGGAAAACCACTTGGTTCGACTACCCTCAATTTGAGAATAAAATATTTGTGCTTAAAACATAAAGTGGGTAGAGGCATATGGGCTACAATGAGTCAGGAAGTATTCTGGACGTTAAATCTGGGAGAGCAGAGGAAAATGTGTCTCTTCTTCCTTATTTCTCCCTTTACTGCTTGCTAAATAGAATTGTCAAAGCCTCCAACCTCCTGCATCTGTTGCAATGTTTTGTAGATTAGATATTTGGAAAGCACTGTTGTCTTTCCGAATCCGTCTTAAATGTGATCAGCTCTCTGTTCCAAAACCCATGCAGTTAAAAATGATTTTGGAGGAGGTCCTGTGAACAGGACTTCTCTGGTTGTATGATATGCTATCCATCTTCACACACTCCACTCATCTCTGTGATGAAACTGTAAGAGACACTTAGACTTCTAAGTATTTTAATGTATACAAAGAGTCAATCCGTAGGGAATTCCCTCATTTATCCATTTAACACTCTTATTATCCACCCATCTCTCTATCTCTCTGTCTTGTCTTTACTTTTCTGTCTTTTATCTAAATAGTAGTTGACTTACAGCAAATCCATTTCACAGCCTGTTGACCCTTCCCCACCCCACCTCCCACCTTCAATTCAAGAAATGCAGCCGCCTACTAAATTAAATACAAATTCTGCTTCTTCTCATTAGGACTCTCTGGGAGTCAGGATGCTTTGGGGACAAAACAATAGATGCCCACACAAAAAGAAAAAATGTGTTGTTCAAAGAACTGAAAAAAGTACAGAGCTAGCATTAGCTTTAGACACAGCTAGATCCAGAGCCTCACAACATCTCAACAGCACTCAGTCTCTCTCTGTCCTCTTGCCTCCACTTTCCTTTGTGTTGTAGTCAGTATCAAACACATTCTTTGCTTTTGGTGACCCCTGGAAGCACCAGGCTTACTTACATCCTCCCAGCGTCACATCTTTCTGAGTGAGGCTGCTCTTAATCCTGGCAGTTCCAACAGAAGTTCCAGAATGAAGGCTTATTGTACTCACCAGCCTAGTTTGCGTAACCTGCTTTTCCTTGAGCCGGTCTCTGGAACCAGAGGAAATGTGCTGTGATTTACAGACTTGAGTCATAATCCCACGTTTGGAACAAGGCGTGAAGTCAGCTCACCAGAACCACATGGACTGTGACACTTGTAGGGAAAGTCAAATCAAGTCAAAATAAAAATGGAGAGTGGGGGCTGGGCAGGACGTTACAACATGAGCCCACTAGAAGCCACAGTCTATGTTTCTTATCTTACTCTACTCCCCTAGAAAAACCTGTAGTCAGGACTTCCTGGTTTTATTAGTCAGCACACAGAGGGATGGCAGTGGGATTCTGTGCCTCATTGGAGGTTATGAGTTTCAGCCATGGTTTCGGGAGCTATAGACCTTTTCCCAAGAGACGGCACTCAGCCACATTGATAGGAACTTTCTCTCCCAGTTGTTAGTTCAAAACCTAGTCTCATACCAACAACAGTTGTCTCTGGGGATCCTAGAACTCTGTTATGGTAAAGCTTTAAATCTGGCCCCAAAGTTTTAGTAGCTGAAGCCTCTTTGGGATGTTTAATTAGGTATTCAACACAGGCTTAATCCTATATTGAACATTGGAAAGTGCAGATGGTAGTAAGATAATTGTTCCTATACCTGGAACCTCCCATTTGAATTGAGCCCCCTCAGACCTTTGCTGCAGTATACTGGTCAAACAGACATCTCAATGCAGCCCTGTGCTTGTCTCCCATTGACCTATGCAGAAGCTATTTCTTAAAAGGTATGATTCTGCTCAACAGTGAATCCCACAAAACAAGTTCTTGTTTTGCAAGATGCAAGGATGCAAAAACAAGTTCTTGACTTAGAAGGATCCTTGAAGTCCACCCTGTGCCTGTTTCCACTCATCATGACCTCCAGGAAGACCTGAACAATCAGTTTAACCATGATGTAGTATCTTTTTTTTTTTTTTAAGATTTTATTTATTTATTTGAGAGAGAGACAGTGAGAGAGAGGATGAGCGAGGAGAAGGTCATAGAGAGAAGCAGACTCCCGCAGAGCCAGGAGCCCAATGCGGGACTGGAGCCCGATGCGGGACTCGATCCCGGGACTCCAGGATCATGACCTGAGCCGAAGGCAGTCGTCCAACCAACTGAGCCACCCAGGCATCCCCATGATGTAGTATCTTAAAGAAACTCACTCCTCAAACTCTGGTGTGAGGTCCAGTAGCATTAATGCTTCTTAGAAATACCAAACCTTAAGTTCCATCTCAGAGAGCCTTTCTAGCACCTGAGATTTACAGTTTTGCAGGAGTGCAATGTCGTGAAGAGTAAAACTCTAGAGCAAGACCACCAATCCTTAATTTTTCTGTGCCTTGGTTTCCTTAGCTTTATAATGGGAATAGTCATGGTACCCACTCCTATCATTGTTATGAGGGGTCCATGAATTAATGCATGTAAGTATTTAGAATGGTGTCTGGGACATAGTGATTTCTCAATCAATACAGGGTGGTTTTTTTTTTTATAATGTATAATGTATAATATATTATTATCATCCTGTTCTTGACATCAGAGATGAGAATAGTCCATGGTCAACTCTTCACCCAAAACATGTGCAGAGATGGAGAAATACTTCCATACTGTGAGATTAATTTCTGTATCTTCTTTTGCCCTGGCATCTTTGAATCATCTTTCATGAGTCTGTTTTATTCATCTAGCAGGGTTCATTTTCTTCATTCAGCAATGATTTGGTGTTTTGTTCCATTTTTCATGGAATATCCCTGACACAAAGGCTTGTACCTTTACTGTATTTGTTCATCTTGGTACATTGGGCTACTTTTGTTGTCTATTCTCTGCACTCCCACTCAGCGCACAGCAATCTAAGTCTCCTTAAGCAACAACGGTGCCTTCCTTCTGATGCATATGTCATTTTCATTCTTATTATTTCAGGAGCAGCATTCATCAGCAACGCACATACTGACATCAAGGCGGACCTTGGCTTCTGAAAAATCATTATGTATAATTTCACAATCAAAACTCCAGCCCAAATATGTTCTGTTCCCAGAGCTTCCTTACCCTACCTGCCATATTGCCGGTCAGCTTTCAGACAGGGAACTTACCCAGCCAGGATTAACTGGGGCATTTAGTTCTGATCTCACAATGATAAAACACCTCAAATTGGCTTTTTAGTATGATTGTCAAGTAAGTTTGTAAAGTTTTACATGTTATCTTTGCTTTTGTGAGTTAAGTTAATAGTCATTAGTTTGGTAAAAATAAAACCTTAACAATACACCACAACTTTTATAGCCTACTTTTGGAATTAAAAAAATTTTTTAATATCCTGAAAGCCTCAGAAAAAAGGGAAGCAGCCTCTGGCCCTCTCTTCTAAACACCTTTAAAATGATCTCTCTTTATTGAAACTTCCAGATGCCACCTCCCTCTAAATCCTCATAGCAAGTTGTGAACTTCTCACTGAGTCTGCATTATTTTCTGCCTTGAATTAGAGTCATCATGTGTAAGGCTTAGATAATAACATTTTGAGTTCAAGGACTCCTTATACCTTGCCTATGGGATATTTATATTTTTTATGATGTACTTGCTTAAGCCTTAATGGTGTCACAATCACCTGGACAGAACCTATGTATTATTCACTCATTATAATTATTATTCATTCAGAACCTATGTATCTAGTAAGACCCTAGCAAAGAATCCTTTGCACAAAGTAGGTATATAATTCATCGTTGTTGAAGTGGCACGAATCTTTTAGTCTGAATTTCTATTAGAAATGTCTGTGTCTTGTGTGTGTCTTCATGGTCTAGATGGTAGTTGGTAACGAAACCTACACTTTGCCTTTGCTCCTGTGAATTAATAAAGGGTTTTCCTTTTGAGAAGTAGTCCTCACCAGTATCCTCCTTACTCTTCCTCAGAGAACCAAGCACATTACCTTTGGCTCATTTCATGTATCATTCATTCCATTATAAATATGCTTTGATCGCGTGGCACATATCAGTTTATGTGCCTGCCACATTTTCTTATTCTGTGAGCCCTTCGAGAAACAAGAATGACATCTTTTTCATTATTATATCCTTAGTGCCTAGATCATATTTTGGTCCATAATTATTTTTCATATTTACTAAGTAGAAGGAACAACGCATTGAAGTAAGACAATTCTTCTAAAGTAAGGATGGATTCTGGTATAAGGCTTAACTATCACCATGGTCATACTTCATAACAAACTGCCCTGAGACGTGGTGGCTTAAAATAACAACGATTTATTCATGTTCATGTAGCTGTGGTTGGACTAATCTAACAGTGCTTGGCTGGATAGCTGTGCTTCCAAGCATGGGTCTGGCAGGGCTTGGCTCCTCACTGCACATGGGGCTCAGTCTTAAGCACCTGTGTCAACGCTGGGGCATGGAAGTTACCCAGGGAAGCTCTTTACATATGATGGCAGTAGTAGAAGGGAGCAAGCTCTACTACATAAACACATGTCAAGCCTTTGGGTATAACATGATAGTAGCATCAGGTTGGTCTTAAAAAAAAAAAAAGCCTAATTGCTAAATCTAAAGTCAGTGGATAGGTAAGTATGCTTTGAGTCTACATAAGGATTAAAACAATCTTGGGGCAGAGGGCAAAGATACAGACAGGGGTGGAGAATTGTGGCCAACATTTCAATCCAACATATCAGGTTGTAAAGAAGATTCGCGAAAGAAATAGTGATCCTAGAATTGGACAGTTTAATTTAGTTATTGGTGTTCTACGATTTACTTGTGTTCAGCATCCAAGATATCCAAGGATGATTCTACTTTAAATCATATTTGAGGATCTCTTGAGTTGGTGCTTATAGAGTGTCTTCTTACTGCCTTTTATAAATTGTATCCATTTATGGATATCCAAATGTTGCTGGGCTGTGCTTACTAAATTTAAGGTTAGTCTCTTTCATGATTAGATTGCCTTTATGACCCTGGTTTTGTGAATCCCCCTAGTGAAGTTACCTCCTTAATAATTACTAACAATCATTATTATTCAGAGAAGCAATGTTATTTAAAAACCTTCTTCCTTATAATCAAGTCAGACTCTATAAACAGTTAAGATTTTTTTTTTTATATTTGTAAGTGAGCATGATTTTAATACACGTTTATACAATAGTTCCAAGGTTTAATATTTTGCACCCTCTGCTGGGGGAAAAACAAAGAGAATTATGGCAGATGTGGAGAAGTAAGCTATTTATGAAGTGAAAACCTCAGATTGGAAGAGCACTTGGCTCATAAAAGTCATTTCACAATTATTTTGAGAATATGTTTTTGTAACTCTCCTTGCATAAACAATATATCACAAAACTTAAATTCTCGAACAATAACCTAAAAATATCCGAGCCTATAATTTATGGGTTGTTGAGATCTGAAAGATCTCTCTCAAGCCTTCCCTGTGGATGAATTTTGGAATATATTTAGGGTAGATCCTGTTAATAAGAACCCAAAATATCAAGAAAAGGAAATATTACATATCTGAAGAACTGAGATTTAAGTGGTATGTTCTACTAAGAAAGCCACAGGCTGGTAATTTTCTGTTCTATATTCCATAAAAGAGGTTGTCAGCTTATGCAGTGCTTGAATTATAAGGAAACAAATATCTTTTTGTTTAAAAAGTAAATTTAAATGCTGTAACCTCTTATTGTGAATTACTAAGTATGCTAATGGCGATATCCACTGGCACACACTTTCATTTAAAGGCCTCCCCATAATAGCAGCAACAGCTAAAAATTACTTCAAGTTAGATTCGGGCATAACATGAATCTGAATTTTATAATGCTTTTCATAAGGTGGAAGAAAGTAGCTCCCTCAGAAATATTCTCCAGCTCTTATTCATAACTGGTGAAAAGTTTCACCAGAGCGGAATGATCGCTTAGAGTGACGACTATGCTAAGTGCATGAATATTAGAATCAAACAGGTCTTCTTTCTGAAGCCTTCTACCTGTACCTGTGGAAACATCTGTGTGACCCTTCTAGTTAATGTGGAGTGCCATAATATATTGCCAAAAGTGTCAGACATCCATTCCCCACACTTTTATAATCCACTGTTGGAAAAAACAAAAAACAAAAAACAAAACATATTTCGGTAGACACGGCTGTCTCGGTAGCCCCTGGAGCAACACAAACCTGATATTTTCTAATCCAAGGTTATTTTTCAGGTCGTCAATTCTATTTCCAAACATCGGACAGACCCTGGTGTTCTTAATTAGAATGGTGACACATCTATCGATCATTATCTTTATGACTTCAATTTTCTCCTCAACTTGTAACAGATTCAGAAGCAGGCTTTCACAGACCTTGTCTGTTGCTCTCTGAATCACATCTACTAGAACTTGCTAAGCCAGGCTGACATCATTTAATAAGTAAAACACGTATCCTTAGATGTTAAATCAAAAATAGGATGGTTTACCTCCAAGGAAGGGACCTTGAGGGCAAAATGGTAAATTGCGATTTTGCTGTTTCTCTCTCTGGATCTCTCTTTCCCTCTCTGTCTTCACCGGAAGCCACATGCTTAACAAAATATAAAATACGAACATGAATAAAATTACATTTCAGGATCTCTGTAGCTAGTCTCTAAATGATATAGGGAACACAAGTATGTGACTTTTGTAAGTACAGCCCTTCTAAACAGTGCTGTGGATGGGAATCCAAGAAAAAGAACTACAAAGTTCATGTAGGTATATTTTCAGCTGGTTTGGTGCTCTGAGAAGACTTCATGTAACCTGGCCTTTTCTTCTCTTCTATGATTCACAACATATGCTGCTTTAGTAGAACCTATGCATTTAAGGCTCTTCAAAATGTCATTCTTGTCCATTTCCTCATGGGTTATAACCTTTCTAGAGTATCTTTTCTTATTTTTACTCCTTTACATCAGATTATATTCAGCTTGCATAATTAACTATAGAACTTATTTTTTTTTTAATGTCACCATAAAGTAATATTTTTTTCTAAGGCTAGTACTAATCTAATTAATTATTTAATTAATTTAGTTAATTAGTTAATTGTGTTATGTATTTGCCCTCTTGACACAAATTTGGATGGAGTTGATTAACCTTTATCCTCTCTGACCCAGATCCCTGTAGCAGTTTTCTCCTGAGCAAGAAAAATCCCAACTATTCCATCCCAAAACACCCACTGTATTCACTCTCTCAACCCATTTTCTTGCCCACACAGAGAAAGATCTCAGAGTTTGTTTCATCTTTATACAAGCACTTGTCATGCTTTTTTATGAATGTTTCCACCCTTGTGTCAGGATTCTTTCAGTTACAGGTAAGGGAAAACACAAACTACCTCAAGGTTAAAAAAAAAAAAAGAAATTTATTTATTTACAATGTAGAAGAAAAATGAGACAAGTAACTCACAGAATGAAAAGAAGAAACTGAAGTTCTTAGGAATGGAAAAGGAAGACTCTGTGCTTCCCAGGAACTGTCTATACGTATCTGTCTTCCAGCTCAGCGTCTGTCTCTATGGGCATCTGTCTCTATGGGCCTCTTCCTCTAGCTCAGCCAAGCTTTTCCCATCCAAGGAGCATCATAGCTGCTAGAAGGACCAATTTAGAAACCAGCAAAGGGTCAGCCCCATTGTGTGGTCATCTGGGGAAGGCATCTGATTGGCTCTGCCCTGACTCACATATTCACTTCTCGGACCAGTCAGTTTCTTGGGGTCAAAAAACTATCAGATTGAACCCTATGCAATTCTTGTTTTTATGGATTTAAAATGGTCAAATGTAAGCAGGTTTATTTCTCCTCTACTGAAAGGGGATCAGGCCTAAGTCACACTTAGCTTTGGGCCAGGTGCTTTTGCTATGACCTGAGGAATGAGGTGAGAGACCTGTCAGACAGCCAACAAATTAATTATTACATAGTTCCAATAAAATAAAAATATTTTATATACTTCAGTAACCTCAGGCCAATAATATAATCTTTGTTACATGAGGACAGAAACCATGAAAATATGCTTGGTACAATACAAAGCTGACTTTTACTAATCTGAAGTTATTTTGTAGGTTGTAAGTTCTATTTCCAAGCATCTGAAAGGCTCTGGTGCTCCTTAGTTGGAATGGTAGAGGCAGTTCTATATATACTTTTCTTTTTACTAAAATGGATTTTAATTATCACGTTTCATATGCTAAATTTCATATCATATATGTCTTTTCTCATCCAGTTCTCAAGTAATTGAGAACAATATTCTGAAATCTTTCCTATCTTCTCCCATCCAAGTACTAACCAGGCCCGACCCTGCTTAGCTTCCGAGATCAGACGAGATCGGGCGCGTTCAGGGTGGTATGGCCGTAGACTCCTATCTTCTCATACAAAGCCATTACACTGTATTAAAAGAGCAGTGCTTATTTATTTAGGGTCATATAACAGGAGATATGTAGGTATGAGATGGATATTGTCCCTCTGGGTTTTGTAAGTTTAAAGAGTACAGGTCAATAGCAGCTTTATTCCATTTGAGCATAGTTATTTATGGTTAAACCTTGTGAAATGCAATATCCAACCATTTTTGACTGACCGAACTGGCAGTTTCATATGGTTTTAACTGCTAATCCATGGGAGAAATTTATTCCGAATCTCCAAACTGACTTCATGCAGTGTGCAGCTCAGTGTCGGTCTTGATGTAGGTCTGAAGCGGTGTAGGAAAATCTCCTGAGATGTGGTTTAACTCACTTGTCATTCCCTCTGTTAAGAACAGCTGCTTGTGGCAGTGGTACCGTGTACCCAAGGACAGTTCTAAGGGGACAAAGGACAGTTTTCCACCTCAGTCTCTGTATGGGTGTGGGGTCATAGTTGGACTCCCAGATCTCCCTAAAGGAGCTCAGGTCGTGCCAATTTTGTTCGTAGTTTTGTACTCAACACTGAATACTGAACCTACAGCAAAATAGGCAGTTTGTACAGTAACATTAAGTGAACAAAAATAAATATATGTGTTTGAAGTAATTATTTTGCTGGAAAAGAAATGCCCTAAGTATATGGAAAATTTATTTAGTTAACAACATGCCACTTCACTGATGGCTTTGATGAACAAATTGTCAGACAGCACACCATGCTGACATGCTAAATGTGAAAGAAAAAAGTTAAAAAAAAATAACTAAAACAAGGACTGGAGATATCTACTTCATTTTTAAATGATGAAAGTGAAAATAAAATGGTTAACTAACTTGCCAAAGATCACACAACTACCTAGTTAGGAAGAGATGTATAAGGCACAGGACTCAGGAATCCCATTCTGATAGTCTTACCATAGTTTAATTAAAAGAGAAAGGGCAATCTATATAGGAGTTCATTCATTGTCAAATTAATAGTAACCTCTGAAGTGGATTTAACTGAGTTACATGCACTATCCCAAGTCAGTATGTATCTCAGCATATTTTTCTTTGAAAAGGCTGTGTAATGTTTCTGAACATTTGTTTTAGGAAGAACCTCAGACATTTCATTACTTCTCTACACCCAGTAACACTGAAGAAGGCAGAGTGGGCTTTTTACCCTGATTACTTTTTGTAACTTTACTTATTCAATTTAATAATGCTTTCCAGTTTGAAACCTACATGCTAGTAAAGGCAACACACACACATACCAGTAAGCTTACTGATCGCCTATTCTAAAAATTAAGAAAATTAAGAGGTTGTGGGCACCTGGGTGGCTCTGTGGGTTAAAGCCTCTGCCTTTGGCTCAGGTCATGATCCCAAGGTCCTGGGATTGGGCCTCACATCGGGCTTTCTGCTCAGTGGGGAGCCCGCTTCCCCCCCGCCCACATCTGCCTGCCTCTCTGCCTACTTGTGATCTCTGTCTGTCAAATAAATAAATAAAATCTTAAAAAAAAAAAGAAAATTAAGAGGTTGCTAAGGTAGGGAATTATGAGGAGTATGGAGGAAACATGGGGGAAGCAATATAGATAGATCAGGAATGTATCCTCTAATAGGTTACATGTCACTATGAGAAGACATTCAGAGTTTGAAGAGATGAGCATCTGCACGGGGGTGGGGGGTCATGACAGTATGTGCAAAGGCCCTGAGATGGGAAAGAAGCTGAAAAATAAACAAAACAAAACAAGAGATAATGTAGGGACACCAGAGGGCTGGATTCCAGGGAGCAAGGCAGGTGGGGGAGAACAATTTACTTGTGTAGGTTAGGATGTGGGCTGATTTCTACCAAGAAGATCTCTCATTCTCTTCCTTGGTACTTCCTTATTATCTGACCTGTGTTTTAAAAAGACAGAGCACTACATCAGGAACTAACAAAGTACTGTATGGTGACTAACATAACATAATAAACAAAAATAAAATTAAAAAAAAAAAGACAGAGACAGCCCTCCCTGGGTCTCCCGCTCCCTTACATGTCTTGCTGGCTATGCTAAGGTTACTAGCTTTTACAGCGTGCCTCAAGTATTTCTCAGGGTTATTTATTCCGCCAGTAACCTTGAGAGATGAGGTTACATCTTGACTGGACACTGAGCAGGCTTGCTTACCATTTGCTATAAAAATGATGAATTTCCGCAAGCCAAGCGTTCTCAGCTGTGACACAAACCCACTGTGTGTGAGCACCCAGCACATGGCCTCCCCTAGGGCTTGGTGGCAAAGGTAACTGGCACAAATATGCTGATGCTCATGCCTCTTGCTGTGCTTTGTGTAATAAAGTCATTTGTCTCTGACTCAGGAGTCCTGTGCATTAGCCAGCATTCATGAACAGTAAAGGGTCACATTAGCTTATAAGCAATGTGAAAAGCAAGTCCCTGACCTGACAATATGGTTTTTAACCCCTAACAATTTGGGGGAAATAATAGAAAGATGGGACTTGCCTTTTGAAGAGTGTAAACTAGAGATTTGACTGAATATAGTCACATTAATTTTAGTGTGATTTTTAATGAGGAAGAACATAGGAGAATATTATTAGTGTTTGGTTACCATCTGTGAAGAGGTGTGAAATATCATTTGATTAATTTCATAGGGATGGTAATACAGTATTTTTAGGAAAACGAATTTCCATGTTATGGGAGTAGATTTTTCTCTTGAATTTATGATGTCAAAATACAAATAAATAGTTTAGTTTGGTTTTATACCCACTAGAGACTCTTCCTTTATTTTGCTTAAGTATCTGTACATAAATGCATTCTTTTCTAAGATATTGTCATCTCTATAGTTTTCATCTTTTTTGTAATAATGTCTCAAAATACATAAATATCTAAGAAGTTTGGTTCATTTATGTGATAGATTGGAGATTATGATATTATATTTCTTTTAAAGTTGTCATGTTTAATGACTTGTGTTGAACTCTCAAAAGTTCTCTGAAGGGCACCTGGGTGGCTCAGTGGGTTAGGCATCTGCCTTCAGCTCAGGTCACGATCATGGGGTTCTCAATCAAGCCACCCCATGTTGGGCTCCCTGCTCATCTTGGAGTCTGCTTCTCCCTCTCCCTCTGCCGCTCCCCCTGCTTGTGTGCACACACACTTTCTCTTCTCTCTCTGTGTGTCAAGTAAATACATAAAATCTTAAAAAAGAAGAAAGAAAAGAAGAAGAAGATGATGATGATGATGAAGAAGAAGAAAAGTTCTCTGAAACTCCCAACTGCAAAGGAATGGGTATTTTACTCATGTCATTGTCATAGGAAACACTCTCAAAAGGAGTGTCTTCTCCTCAAACCCAGGAGATAAGAGGTCTTTTTTAAGGAAAGGACAAGAAAATGGTCTGTCACATCTTTCCTGGGCTTTGGTGAGACAGGTGCCTCATACGCACAGAAAGAAGAGGAGTTTTTGCATTCTGGTCTGCATCAGCCCTTTACATACATTTCTTGCAGAGGTTGACTTGAAGGAATTTAGAAAGAAGCAGTTTGTCTGTGAACATAAAATCGTGCAGTTGAGCTAATTTTTTCCAATACATTCACTTCTGTTTAAGATTCTTTTGAAGGTTGATGAAAGGGCTAACATCATGTTTCTTAAATGTATCCCTTAATATTACAGGTCTTGTAACCAGATTGCCAATAAAGTTATTTTAAAAATAAACTAATTATTAAAAAGTTATTAAATATTTTACAAGATGTATTTTGAAGCTCACTTTGTGAAATCTTACATGAATGAGCATTTCACTGATTAACTGTGGAAAGGTGATTTATTCTACCGCAAACTTAGAGTCTAAATATAATCATTTCATTACTGGTAACAAATCACCTTAAGAGCATTTACAGCTAGAATATTTCCTCACAATCTGGCATTAAATGTTGAATGCAACTTTCAATTCTATCACCCTTTATCATGTTGTAATGAACCTGAAGGTTAATTTCCTTCCCATCTGCCTTTATGTCTTCTTCTGTTGATCTTATGCTTTTTTTTTCCCCCTTTTTTTCCCATGGGAATTTATTTTTTCTATTCCAAAACCCTTTCTTTTTTCCACTTGCAGAACTGGGCAGCAGATTTTCATTAAGACTCCACACTAAAGGATCACGCTTTCATTAACATAATGTAAACTCTCTTTCTTCCCATTAATCAGCTGATTTTATAATTTGAATTTTTGTTTTGAAGCAACTTTTTTTTTTCTCCTGTAGGGAAACAGCACTTTGAAAGTTGTAGAAAACAAATACTAGAGAACCTATATGAATTAGTCATTCTAGATGATATTCAGAGAACCTAGGCATTTTTTTTATCGTGAAGCCATATGATGACTTTTCCCTCCATTGAGACTTTGTTAATACTAACTACAAGTGACATAATAGTATGTGCACCTAAATCTGTTCAAGGAGATAGGCAGTTTAGTAACCGCATTTTCCTGTTGGTGGGTATTGTGGAGTGCACGTATTAGATGGAGCCTTGGGTGTGATGCATAAACAATGAATTTTGGAACACTGAAAAGAAATTTTAAAAATAAATAAAAAAATAAAATAAGATTTCAGTTGGAGTTATGATCAACTTGAAGAAAAACTTGGGTGGTCTGATGAGACGTGTGCTGGGTTTATATGACAGTTCAGTTGTCCTCTGTCAAATTGTAAGCAATATGCATAATGGTTAAGAGTATAGGTTTGTGGACAGTCTCACCTGTTGACTCTAATTTTAACTCTTTAATCCCTGATCTTTGAGCTTTAAAAAATACCTAAGCCTCATTTTCTCACCTTTAGAATAAGGACAGTAATGCCCAGATCAGAGGGTTGTTGTAATGATACACAATAATTGCTTACAAACTCTATTGCTATATTGTTATGATTACTATAACTGATGCAGAGCCAATGTAAAGTAACCATTCATTGGCCAAACTCATGCCTCTGTTGAAACAGTGGCATAGTAAGTGCCTACATGTTACACATATAATGCCTTATTTACCCTATTTAAAACATAATAAATGCCTCTAAAGATATGTTATCTTGGTCTCAATTTACAGCATATGGATTAATGGCCTTTGATATTTTTAATTCAGTCATTATAGTGCATCAAATACTTTCAGACTTTCTGAAAGAAATTTGTGCTGCGTAGATCTGATGTTTTTGTACTTTGCTTCACACCTAACATTAGTACCTGACAAAATATGTAAGTTTTGGGTATTTTGTTTTCACATATGTGAGAGAAAAAGTATATATTCCTGCTATTTTTTAAAAGATTTTATTTATTTTATTTAACAGATAGAGATCACAAGTAGGCAGAGAGGCAGGCAGAGAGAGAGGAGGAAGCAGGCTCCCTGCCGAGCAGAGAGCCTGATGCGGGGCTCAATCCTAGGATCCTGGGATCATGACCTGAGCTGAAGGCAGAGACTTTAACCCACTGAGCCACCCAGGCACCCCTATTCCTGCTTTTTTTTTTAACTATTGATGTTTCTTCTGCCTACTTCCAAATATGGGATTGCTATTTTTTTTAAAGATTTTATTTTTTTTTATTTGAGAGAGAGCACACAAGCAAGAGAGCACAAACAGGAGAACAGCAGAGGGAGAGGGAGAGGCAGACTCCCCGCTGAGCAGGGAACACAATGTGGGGCTCCATCACAGGACCCTGAGATCATGACCTGAGCCAAAGGTGGCTGCTGAACTCACTGAGCTACCCAGGTGCCCCCAAATACAGCATTGTTATAAAATGTTTTCTCTATGTTTTAAAGCCAGAGTACATAGGGATGATGGCAATATGGAGTCATGGAAAAAGACTCTAAGTTGCAGTTGGGATCTAGAGTAACACTCTAGCTTCTCTGCTCATTGGTTATGAAGTCTGAGATTAGTAATTTATACTTGAGGAATGTCAGTTTCCTTACTTACAACCATATTACTCATAGGTTTATACTGAAGATCAATGGAAGAAAAAACAGTATTGCAACTAGGAGAACGTATATATAAATGTCAATTATTGCTGTGAAAGTGACTTCAATCCCAGTAATTTAAAGCAACTTGCTGGCAAACGTGTCATAATCTTGGGGTTTTGTTTGTTTCAAAAGTAAGTAATTTGTGTCTTGACATTTGCTCTTAATTATATTTCTTAATCTTTAGATGGGCCACCTTACATTAATATTAATTTCTAAAGTTCAAAATTGGTATCTCACACACATTAGGATGATTGCTTAAAAAAAAAAAAACAGAAAATAACAGGTATTGGTGAAGTATGGAAACATGAGCACTGTTGTGTACTGTTAATGGGAATATAAAATGGTCCAGCTGCTATGGAAAACAGCTCAAAAAATTGGTGGTTCCTCAAAAAATTAAAAAGAGAATTACCATATGATCCAACAAGTTCATTTCTGAGTATACACTCAGAGTAATTGAAAGCCAGGTCTCTAAAAGCTATCTGTACATTAGTGTGAATAGCAGCATTATTCACAATAGCCAAAAAGGGAAAGCACCCAAGTGACCACTGACAAATTCACGGATAAACAAAATACTATATATATATACATATATATATACATATATACAGACACACACACACACGGATATTTGTATGTATACATGGGCTATTATTCAGCCTCAGAAAGGATAGAAATTCTGACACAAGCTACAATCGTAGATGAACTGTGGGACCATTATGCCAAGTGAAATCACCCAGTCAGAAAGGATATATACTCTTTCATTCTTTTCATGCAAGATACCTAAAGCAGCCAAATTTGTAGCGACAGGAAGTAGAAGAGAGGTTGCTAGTGGCTTGGAAGAAGGGGAAATGGGGAATTCTTCTTTACTGTGTATAGAGGTGGTTTTTCAAGATGAAAAGAGTCCTAGAGCTTGGTTTGAGTGTAAAGGTACTTCACACCACTGAATGGTTAAGGTGGTACATTTTATGTTATGCATATTGTATGTGCATTTTCCCACAGTTTTCTTTTAAAAAGTCAAATTGGTGGTTGTTTGACAGTCTGAAAGCTATATAAAGACAAACAGCAAAGCCTGGTATTTAAAGGGGCTGATGGCAGGATGGGCGGTGGCATCAGAGAAACCTGACTCCATTATGTACCTGGGGAGTTCCTAACTCTGGAGTAGGTTAACTCTAAATTTGAGTATCTGCATCTTTAAACGGGGTCAAATTAATGCGTCTGCTTCAGTCATGCTGTTTCAAGATTTAAAAGAGAGACTGTTCTAGAAAACAGCAGCATATCTGTATTTGTTTGCTAGGGTGGCTACAGCAGAATACCATAGACTGGATGGTTTAAAAAACAGAGATTTCTTTTCCCAGAGTTCTAGAGTCTAAAAACCCAAGATCGGGGTGTTGACAAATTTGGTTTCTTTAGAAACTTTGTCATTGGCTTATAGATAGCTGCCATCTCCCTGTGTGCTCGTGTGGTCTTTCTTCTGTATACACGTGGGTATGTGTCTAAACTTAATCTTAAAGAGACACCACTCCTACTGAATTAGTGCCCCCCCTCAAGTAACTCATTTTAACTAAATTAACTCTTCAAAGACTTTTTCTTCAAACGTGTTTGCATTCTGAGGTACTGGGAGTTAGGGCTTCAACATAAAAACTTTGGGAGCCATAGTTTAGACCATAATAGTATCTGATCCAATTTAAGTGTAGAATAAACTTAAACTGAATTAGTTATTTTCATAGATAGGTGCTTTTAGTGTGCATGTAAAACATTTTATTCCTCTCGTAATTCATGGGATTTGAAAATGAAATGTGATACAGATAAGGTCATTCATTCAGCAAAATGTGACTCATCAGTGAACTGAATAGATAAGAGCCCACTTGGGTAAAGTAGGGAATTAAAATATGGTCCCTGTGTTCTGGAAACTAAAAATGAATGTCATTACCTTAATCACGATATTTACTCTTTATTTTATACCGTTCTTTTATAAACTATTCTATTTAATGCTCCTAAGAACCTTGTTAGAAAGATGTGGGACTATGTTTTATATGTTTTAAGGTTATATATTTATTTCGGTTGCATCTGGTACTGTGGCAATTTAAAAAATGTACCCAGTGTATCATTTTAAAATAGAAGTAAGTGAGGCAGTCTTGGCAATAGTCCAGGGGCGAAAACATACACAAAATACTGAGAATTCTGGATTCAGAGGACAAAATGAGCATGTGTCTCTAACATCCCCTTCTGTTCCAATCCCCTTGAAATTAGAAAGAGAAAATATATTATATTTGTATTATAGTATTATATTATATTATATTTAATATATATTAATATATAATATATATACACACATGTGTATATTTACAAAAGCTTTGTAAGTAAGTGAAACATAGGAGGACAGATACAAATTAACAGAGACACAGGAACAAAGGAAAAAAGGTGCAAAATTTGTCATAAGGATGGGTCCTGGCTAAGGCCTTAATAAGGCCTGTTACTTGGGAGTGCTTCAGGCTTAAAGTCAGCGGAATAGGAAGGAAAATTGAGGGTTTGAGAGGTTAATTGGGCAACTAGCGTTAAAATGTTTGGGTTAGGGCCCCTGAGCCTGCCTTAGTCTCTGTGGGTGCTTCAGAGCTGGAAGCAGGTGCATGGATCAGACAGCTCGTAATTCCCAGGAGGAACAGGTGTTATCTGTGCTGCAGACAAGCGACTGGGACAACCCATCAAGAAGCCAAGTCGGCTTGTTGCCTCAAATTGCTGAGGGCAGGCTCTTGTAATCATAATCAGCCTCTCAGATTGCAGTGTGAAGGAACAGTCAGCAGATAATTTTTACGTATTTTGGGAGAACTCACACCACCCAAGAAAAGCACTAGAATGGGGAGGTGTTGGGAATGGAGGTGGGGGGGGTTAACAGAGTAATCAGAAGATGATTAAATTAAGTGGTCTCTGAGTGAGGGAGGAGGATTAGCATCCTTATCTCAACAGCAGACAGGAAAAAAAAATATTCAAACTTTAAAATTTAAAAAATCCTGTAAAAAATAATAATAGTTTGCTGGATATAGAATGGCTACATCTACAGAGGAAATTGAAGAACGAGAAAAAGAAGCCCAGGGATTTTCTGAAAATGTACTGCCACAGATGAGAGATGGAAAGCAAGCATGGAGAGGTAATTGATAAGCGGACACATCTAGAAGATTCAGTGAGATGAGGAAAGGACAATGGAAATGATGATGAAAAAAATTCCTCAATGGGCAGCCAGCAGAATGGATGAAATAAACAGTAGCCATTTTTTAACCACTCTGGTGCAAGTCCAGAATTTAAAGATTAAAAACAAAAAAGTTGAAAGTCAAGCAGTGAGGAACAAAAAGAGAACAAAGCAAAACAAATTACCTACAAAGAAATGGACATCCAAATGGCATCACTGTTGTTTTCAGTAACAATGAATATTAGAGAATAATGAGAAGAAAAGAATGGGAAATCCAGATTTTCCTCTGCCAAACTAAGATTCAAGTGTATGACTTAAAAATTTTTTTATCATAGAAGGTCCCTGAATTTAATGACACACAAAAAAGTTACTCAAGGGGATGCCTGGGTGGCTCAGTAAGTTAAGCCGCTGCCTTCAGCTTGGGTCATGATCCCAGGGTCCTGGGATCGAGTCCCACATCGGGCTCCTTGCTCCCCGGGGAGCTTGCTTCTCCCTCTGCCTCTGCCTGCCACCCTGCCTGCTTGTGTTCTCCCTCTCTTTCTGACAAATAAATAAATAAAATCTTAAAAAAAAAAAAGTTACTCAAGGGTGTGCATCAGCAAAAACAAAAACAAAACAGAGAGAGTTTAGAAGAAGCATGGTTACAAGAAATTTTGGTAGGTAAGAACCCAGTAAAACTTCCTTATGGTTAACTCTAAAACGTACTGCTGCAGCGGAAAAAAATGTATGCACGTGTGAAGACAAATATCAAATCTGAGCTAGAAAAAGTAGAAAAGACAGTCATAAATAACAATAAGGAGGGAAGAGGGAGCATAAACTGATATGGAAGAGATTTAAAAATAAGTAAATGCTGTTTTACCAAAACTCCTGAGTTTCCAGACAATATAGGTATATAGAGTTTATCTTGTTTCTTTAAAGATTTATGTGTGAGAAGAAATGTAGGCATGACCATGAATTAGAAGGCAGTGGACCAGTTTTTAATATCACAATTCTCTTTTATATGAACAGGTTCAGGAAACAGTACCCCCAAATATGACACTGGGGTGTATGAAATTTTTAAGCTGAAGGAGTTTGTTATAATGGCAGAAGTAGGAAGGTCATTCTGACCTTAAAACAAGTCAGAAGACTGTCAAGTGAGAGTGGTTCTCTCTATGCCCAGAGGAAAGGAACATCTTTATCTCCAAAGACGAAGGGATGCTAAGAAAAACCCTAAGACACTTTGCTAAATTTCCCCCAGTTGACTTCCTACCTCATAATCTTTAAGCTATTATATTCCTCCATGACTGTCTACTCCTCATCAAACCTAGACAAAAATACTCAAGTCTATCTGTTTTCCTGTGTCACATAAAACTTAAATAAATTTTTATGCTTTTCCCCTCTTTTCCTCTTAATCTGTGTTTGTCAGTTGAATTTTCAGACCCAGCCGGGGCCCCCAAGTGGGTCAAGGAAGACTTTTTCCTTCCCTACATACAGATGACCTTAACCCACAGAACCCCATGTTCAAAAATCTTCTCCAAATTGCTTTTGACATTATAGTGGAGGAGGGACATTTACTCATGAAATGAACACATTTTTAAAAGGCTGTTCAGAGGGAAAGCACTGATAAAACACACCTGAAAAGAAGTCAAATCCATTTGAAAGCTTAAGGAATCAGAGAATTTATTCAGAAGTCAGAGGGGAGTTTTTCATTAAAAATCTGTAAAGGAGTCCTGATATTTTTCAAGGGAGTAAATCATTGAGACCTGTTTTTGTTCCTTAAGTTTTTAACTCCTAGGACATGGAGTTCTCTTATGTGTGAAGTTCTTGTAATTATAAAGAGGAAAAGTCTCATTGAAATATGCTTCTTAATTGACTCAGATAGTAGCAAGCCTGTAAG
Organism: Lutra lutra; assembly: GCF_902655055.1. Lineage (NCBI taxonomy): Eukaryota > Metazoa > Chordata > Mammalia > Carnivora > Mustelidae > Lutra > Lutra lutra. The sequence continues at coordinate 181,414,782 of NC_062278.1, read as the reverse complement.
AATGACTATCTGAAGAATAAATGGAAAAATCATTCACAAATTTGCTCCTAAACCATGCATAGACTAAAGTAAGTCAAATACTTTAAATGATTTTTTTTAAAAGATGTTTTTACATTATATAAATGATTCTAGAGCATAGAAACTACAAAATGTCCAATTGTGAATGACTGGCTAAATTTCAATGCACCTACATCATAAAATTATGGACACATTTTACTATAAGATAGACCTGTATACTAACATAGAAGAATACCCAAGACATGAAATTTAAATAAAAAGCCCAGGAAAGGGCGCCTGGGTGGCTCAGTGGGTTAAGCCTCTGCCTTCGGCTCAGGTCATGATCTCAGGGTCCTGGGATCGAGGCCCGCATCGGGCTCTCTGCTCAGCGGGGAGCCTGCTTTCTCCTCTCTCTCTCTCTATGCCTGCCTCTCTGCCTACTTGTGATCTCTTTCTCTCTGTTTCAAATAAATAAATAAAATCTTTAAAAAAAAAAAAAGCCCAGGAAAACATATGGAGCATTTTCAACTTATATTTTAAATTAACTATGTACATACAGTTAAATATATGCATAAATGTAAATTGATACATTTATAATATTACCTCAGAGGAGAAGACATGGGGTGTGTGTACGTGTGTGTGTGTGTTTGTGTGTGCATGTGTGTATGTGTATGCATGTGTGTGCATTTTTGTGTCTTGTGTGTATGTGTATGCATGTGTATGTGTATTGTGTATACCTGTGTATGTGTGTGTGTTCTGTGTATGTGTGTATGGGCATGTGCATGTGTCTTTGTGTAGAAAATTGGAGAGGATTGATAGATTTTCATTGAAATTGATATATTTCCATATTTTGTTAATATGGTAAAATGAGAATGGTTTTATTTCTTACTTTGTAGTGAAAACATACTTAAAAAGATAACATACAAATCATGCCAAAGTATTTAATTTTCACAGAAAGATAAAGTCACTGAGTCTCAGACTTACCAATCTCTTCAGAGTCAGGAAACTGGAGTATCACCTGAACTCAAACCTAGGTTTTTGGAACCCACTATCTCCCCAGTTTAAAGTGATAAACAATTTATTTCTAAATATTATAAATTACATTTGGGGATATTCTGATTTTAAAGCTACCATGCACACATACTTCATACATAAATCACAAAACAAAACACATAACACATAGAAAGCACAAATGAAGGTCACTCACTATTAAATCACTTAAAGATAACTAATGTGACAATTATTAGTTGTATGCTAATATATATATATATTATTAGGTATATGCTTCTAGTCTTTTGTTTGTGCTCATATATACTATAAAACATTTTTATTTATTTATTTATTTATTTTTAAAGATTTTATTTATTTATTTGCCAGAGAGAGATCACAAGTAGGCAGAGAGGCAGGCAGAGAGAGAGAGAGAGAGAGGGAAGCAGGCTCCCTGCCGAGCAGAGAGCCCGATGCGGGACTCGATCCCAGGACCCTGAGATCATGACCTGAGCCGAAGGCAGCGGCTTAACCCACTGAGCCACCCAGGCGCCCCTATAAAACATTTTTAAATTAAGGTTCAATATTTGTGCTTATACATACTATATATTTTTTTTTAAAATTAACATTTATATATTTCTAGTTTTTAAGTGCACCCATGTGTATGTATGTATTATACATACATATGCACACATTACACTTCTACAAAATAAAAGTCCATTATGGCTTTTTAAGCATAGTATATAAAATATTTTCCCATGCCTTAAGTAGTCCTATAAATGCTGCTTGAATATCTGTGTATTACTTTATCCTTTGTAGGGATGCAGCAGGACTTAGTTAACTAATTCATTATTGCCAGAATTTTTGCAGTGTGTTATATCTGAATATTTCCTTACAGCAATTCCATAGCAATGTAATTTCTTAGTCAGAACTCATACTTGTAAGTCTTTTGATAGATCTCGCGGAACTACTCTCCAGAAAGTTTTACCATGTCCGGTTTATAAGCAGGCTCCTTTCTCTTTCCCCAGACAACACTAGGTAATCAAAATAAATTTGATTAGTGTTAAAAGTTCCCAATACAATAAGTGCAAGACGTTAGTTTTCTGCCTCTCAGACTCTACCACTTAGCGCCAGCTGAAATGCCTGACAGAATGCATAATACTCTGGGCAAGTCTTTACTGTCAGAGCAAGTAGGTTTTCAAACTTTCTAAGTATCCGCTTAGAAGTAGGTCATTCGGGAAGAACTCCTAAGTGCCAGTTATATTCCAGGATAACCCAGATAACAACTAAAGTCACTCACTCTGTCCTTTGAGATGCAAATAAAATTAGTTCAAACCTGTCTTGCTTTCCCTAGGAAGTACAATATTCCCTGTAAGAAGTCTGAATCCCAAGGAGCATATGCTTTCATGTAACCTTGCACTCTGATTGCTTGCTCCATCCGCATCTCCCCGGCTCACACTGTACCTGCCGAGTTGTACTGTCCTCCCTGCATTATTGATGAAACAGGGACCACATTACTAACAAGACTCATGCCGTTCGGTGGCAGGCATAAAGGGACCTTCTGGTTAGGAATTAGAGAGTTGACACCCCAGTTCTACCCAGCAAATGATATTTATAAATTACGAATTTATGAAATGAATAAAAATTAAATATTAGTTATCTCCATTCTTAAAAGCCATTCTGTTAGCGTGGGAGGCGTGTCTCATTGTCCTTCCTCCTGAGGGCAGCACCGGCCAACATGCATCCCAGACCTTCCATCGTCTTCTCTGTCCTGCAGTCTCTTAGTGTCTCAGTTCTCCTTGCTCAGCCCTCCCCTGCCAAACCCAGTTCATTTCTCTTGTGGAATTGTTTAATGATGGCTTTTCTCTCTCCACGCCACCCACCTGGAATCTAGGAGACTTCGTCTTCATAAGTAATGTGCCCATTTAAGGATGTTCCTGGACAAAGACGACTTTCTCCCAGATAGGAATATTATCCTGAGCATTTAAAAGAACACCTTGCTGCCCAGAGGGCTTGGATATATGAAGGGGAACAAAATCAGATTCGATTTTGTTCAGGCTGTCCAAATGTAGCATCTTTTTTCTAGGCTTGTTCAGGACCCAGATATTCTTGCATGACCTCTGACCACCTGCTGAGTTTAATCACCATGTGTGATTCTGACCTCCCCATATCTCAGAGGAAATTTAAAAAACGGACACCGGGGATTATATGCTTCACTCAAGAACCAGAGCTTAAATCTGGCACACAGGGTCATTTTTGCTAGCTCTGTGAACTCCTACATTTTGCTGTCTCATAGGCAGTGTCCCAGCTTGTACTATGTCCTGTTGCCATTCTTGACCTAGTAATGATGCTAGAAAACTTCTTTGCCAAGCCAGTATTGAGTTCACCCAACTTGAGTTCTGTCTTTATCCTACTTGGCATTCAGAGTGAGTATATGTTATGTGGGGCATTTTCTTAGGGACAGATATCCAACTAGATTAACTTCAGGGGAAAAAAAAACAAAAGGAGGGAGGGAGAGAGAAGGAATTTATTGACTAATGTCTAGGGAAGCCTAGAACTGATTTCAGGGAATTGAGAGATTAAAACAGTACTGCCCTTTCCTTTCTACCTACCTACCTACCTTCCTTCCTTCCTTCCTTCCTTTCCCTACATGCACTGTCTCTCTCTCCCTCACCGGCCCCCATCAAAGATGGAGTACTGTAGAAGGGCTCGCTGGCTATAAGAGATACCACTATACACACTCAGTCAGTATGAAATCATAGATAGAATCTGGATTTGGCAATTAAAACACTAGGTTCTAATTCTAGTTTTGGCTCAAGCTAGCTATAAGTCCTCAAGAAACTTCCTTAATTTCTGTGTATTTCCAGGACTTAGATTCCTCATCAATCCAATAGTACGCAATATGGCTTATTAGGATGATCCAAGGAGTTTATGAAAAACAGGTGCTTGAGCTATATAGCAAATCCATTGACTCATAATCTCCAAGGAAATCATTCCAAACTCTGTGAACACCATGGATAGTAATATGCTACCAGATTTGGGAAACACAGAAATTGCCCATACATTGCCCATACATGAAAGTTTCCTCTGAGATATAGAATGTATGACACTAGGAAGTTGTAGGAGGACTAGATCCAGCTACATACTACATGGTATTCTGTGAGTTCATCATAAAAAACACAATATCATTATAAATAGTTACCAAAAATCATATGTTTCAATTAGACTTGACATTTTTCAGAGATGAAATAAAATGGAAGTCCTAAAAGATCACAGAAAAACCTTTTCAAACATGCAGAGAACATGGCATGCATGCGCTCTTCATAGATCATCAACAAAAAGATGAATCAGAAATCTGTGGGAAAATAACAGGTAGTGATGATAGATTAATTAAACATAGATCTAAGGATATGCCACCATGGGGATTTTGCTGACAAAACACAGACAAATACAGAATAATAATATGATTTACTAGGTAAATAGAAATTAAGTAGGTCTCATTACTCAGGATAGTGGTCATGATACTTCTCAGTTGGGCAAGATTCTTGCTGCCTCTTATATCCAGCTTAATAACCATAATTTGAAGATAACCACATGGTGACCACTGTTGGATGTTTCTTGGTTCTAGATGACTCCATTAATGGAAGCTTCTCTTCCTACATTGATTTAAGGGAAATTTGGAATAATTTTATACCCAGGCTGTCTGTTTAGGATTCTCTCCTACAACACCTTTTGTCATTAATTAATTAATCCATTTTATGAGGGAAACAAACCAATACCTTATTCTATGTGAACATTTACACTTTGTATTAGTCAAGACTCTTTCAGGGACAGGTAAAAATGTGCAACTCAAATGAGCTTATGAAGAAATAAAAATAAAAAGGGAAAGGAAGGGGTTATCTTATTAGTTCACGTAATATCAAGTCTAGGGGTGTACTTTCAGTCAGCTGGGTCCAGAGTTCAGATGTTGTCATTAAGACTTTGTTTGCCTATCTTGGCTTTTTTTTTTGTCTCATCTTGGCTTCATTGTCAGTATCAGCTTTCTCTACTGGGGAGAGCTAGATGATAGTTGACAATTCAAATAATTATAATGATCAAAATAATAATACTGAGAATAGTTTATCAAGTATCTACTGTGTTCTCAGTACTCTACATGAATTAACACCTTTATCATTGCAGTAGCTCTGGGAGATGAATCCTGTTATTGGCCCATTTTAGAGATGTGAAGACTGTCACATAGAAGTAATTTACCCAAATTAGTGAATGTTGGAACTGGGATTCTAATTCAGGCTGTCTGACACCAGAGCCCAGAAGCACTTGCACTTGGTTGAGGAGGAGAAGATTGGGTCCACTCTAATGTTATGACCAAACATGATTATTGTAAAATAGGGAGTGGTTTCCCCAAAGCAAGTGACTAAGACTAAGACCTTTTTTTGGTACTTGAACACTAGATGTAATTAAAAAATGCATTCGGCTCTCAACATCTTGATTTCCTCCTTTGTAAATCATGAATAATCCCAGAGTTGTCATAATCAATATGAGTTAATGTGTGTTTTGCCAACAGTAATCCAGTATAAGGTACTATTTAAACAAAGCTAGCTTCCATTACTAATAAAGGAGTCTGTCTCAACATTAAAAAAAAATGCATTTGGTTAAAGGACCAAAGAACTAGAATTAATCTAGAAGTTGGGGAGGTCTGCGAGACAAACTTACTTTGGAGAGGAAGAAATGTAGTAGTCAGTGAGATTGTTAGAATAAAGGAAGCAACAGCAATGGGAAAGTAAATGAATCCACCTCGTGAAGGTCATTTGGTTTTTCTACCTCTTAGCAGTTCAGATACATTTTTGGAAGATACTTTTGATTTAAAAGCATGGATTTAAGCATGTATTTAAAAATACACAGGTGTTTAGGTCTTCAGGAAGATGAGAGAGCTGCAAGATAAGAACATGTGAGAAATAATTTGAATATCTTACTTTGGAACATCTTAAATTTACTTGCTTTGTTGCTTAACCACACACAGGCAGAATCAGTTTATGCACGCACGTGCACACACACACACAATTTTTTTGGTGGAAGCATCAGAAGTGACTATTTCTTTATATCAGTTCAAGGTTGAAGGCATCTTTTGGGTGATGAAATCCTTTTCTTCCAGGAAAGCCAATCTCTGTGTCTTGTCTGTGCATTTCTCTTTTAATCTATTTAAAAAACAGATTCCAAGTCACAACAAAACACTGCTGAAAACAATGAGAGGATAAAAAGCAAAGCAAAACAAAACAAACAAGATGGGAATCAAGCTATACAATTCAACATTAGAAAAGGAGTAGAAGTGGACATCTCTCCCCAGTATTTGTGTTTTCTCACAGTTAGCTGGTTCCATAGCAAAGGCCAACCTATCTTTGATACGGTTGTAAAGTCTTTTATGAGGGACATATATGACAAGAGCAATCATTTTTGCTTTCACTGCTAAGCAATATTTTAGAATAAGATTTGAAGGATGGCCATAAAGAAAAATGTAAACCCTTCTTTCTTCAGCAACATATTGCAACTTATTGGTGCAGTATACTAGATGGAGGATTTTTATGTTTTGGTTATAATTTCATATGTTTTTCTGTTACTTTTTTGGGATGGTCTCCTTCTGAGTACTTTGGATGCAATTTAATGAGAGACTGCAGTGGTAATGAATAGGGTGGTTTAGAGCAAGAATTTTTTTTCTTAGCATGTTTGAGAAGTGTTCTTAGGAATCCCTCATCCTTTAGAGCTATATTACTGTCCATATAGATGTGTGTTTTAAAAAAAACAAATACCTTAATCTAAAAAGCATATTGTATTTGATACATATTCCATGGGGAGACACGTCAATGTGACTGATATTTTTCTAAATGTTACCTAAATGAAATTGATCATACTTTAAACAGACTTCTAGTCCACTGAGGAGTTTTTACCCCTCTCTAGGGGTCTTTCCTCATCTTTGCATTACTTCTGTGATAAGAGTGGGATTAGGCTGATTCTTGTTAAAGCAAAATAAAATCTGACTAGAGAAATGTACAAGCAATGGATTGAAGTGTTTTTGAAACTAGATATAAATATATGCTTTCAAGTGAATTGATGGAATGAAAGTACATAGAACTTTATGTGCTTATAATAGATATTGAGGTATAATATCCCTTATGGTTTTAGAAGAAAGTATTTTTCTTGACTTTTTTCATTTAATAATACTGAATTCTTATAATGTTCTTTGAAAAACTTTTCAAATATAAACGTGTTTACATATGTGCCCACAGACATGTAGTCATCAGGGTGACATGGAAATTAATTTTATTTTTCCATTTACTTACTAAAAGTGTAATCTTCTTCAAACCAGCTATATTTATTGGTTCTAAATTCATCTTTGAGAATATGGCCTTGTGTACTATTAGTGACACTGTACTTTATTATAATTTATAAATATTTCTTTCAAGTGACATTTTCATATTTAACTTACCAGATAGAATATTCTTCATTTTGTCTAATTGATAATATTTTCCAAGTTTGGATTAGCTGTCAGTAATATGGGCAGATTCCTTTCTTCCGTATTATAACTTTTCCACATTGCAATCTTTCAAACTGATTGTGTATTTATTATTTTCTAAGGGGTGATTTTTTATAGTAAGTGTTCAGAAAGATTGTTAATTATTTTCACAAATGTTTAATACAACACTGTACTGATACCTATTAAAGGCAACAGAGATTGACACAATTTATTATCCTTGAGGTGAAATTCAGGCACCTTTCTCTGTGTGTCACATTTTATAGTACTTACCCCTGGAACTTATTTTTAGCTATTTAAAGTTAATTTACTGAGCTGGAACTGATAACATAGAAAAAGCTGAACGCCGCAGGTTTTGAGTGCTTTAAACTGATAAACAAACAAAAAACAAGCATATGCTTTAGAGACACTAGTGGTTGATTATTACCATTCTGCCCAAAACTTTTCACTGTAAGCACAGTCACTAAAGTAATTTGGTTTTCACGTATTGATTCTAGATCAATTCCAGGCTTCATTAAAAAAAAGAAAGAGGACTGATTACAGTAAAATTTTTGTTTACCAAATTTAAAAACATATCAATATGTTGAAGTACATAAACTACACAATCAGCATGGAACAATGGGAAATTTTTATTTCAAAAAGTTTAAAACATCCCACACTCTGGAAGTTGGAGGTCTATGTGGTGTCATAACTCTTTGATCATTAAGGATTTTTTGTTGTAGTTGTTTTGTTTTGTTTAGGTAGAAATTAGAAACAGGCATCAAAGTCAGATATAATTAAGCTTGGGTTCTGCTTGTACCTCCTACTAGCCTTGTATCAAGTTTCTGATTTACAGAATGGAGACAAAAATTCCTACTCGATAGGGTTGTGGTAAGGATTAATGACAAATATACACTAGCCTTTAGACTACAGCCTGGTTGAAAGTGAAGGACCCATTAATGATACTGTTACCATTCTGTAGGTGTTATTGTTGTTATTGTCTCTTGGGGTAGATGGTGTGTTAATCAGGTAATCACACCAGTCTGATCTCTCCAGATATTAATAATTAGTTATTTATAATTGCCTGGGGTAAGCTAGCAAGGGTAAGGTATATTAGGATATTTTCTTTTTTATAACCAGATGCTTAAATCCCAAACTTCAGCTGAACTTGCTGGAATTTTCTTAAGCACAGAAAATCCACCTAGACTGTCATAAAATCACCTCAAATAAAGTCATCACTGGGGGCTCCATACACAGACCTTGGAAATGAAAGACATTTGGTTCTACTGGAATATTCACACCTATTTGTATCTTATCTATGTCCTGTAGACTAGGACCGAATATGTTTGGTTTTCCACCAGATACCCAATATCTAGCATAAAGTCCAGAATATAAGAAATCCTAAATATATACTTGTTGAGTAAATTTATCAAAGAGGACATTAAATCATATACCATTTAGAAGTTTCTACTCCCCTCTTCTTTCTTAGTATTTGGAAAAACAGTAGCAAATCTATTTTCTTGTCAAGTTTTCAAGTGATTGTCTTCCTCCTCGCAGGCATATAAATCTATATTCCTTGGTGTTAGGTCTTCTAGAGGTAACAGAGGCATAGTCTATTAGAAAGTTACTGGCTTGCTCACTGAATGCAAAGAAGGAATTGATGATGAAAGACAAGAAAAAAGGAAATTCAAGAGCTCTCACACAACAATTTAGCTGCCAGTAGCTTCCAGTCTGTCTTTAAATTTTCAAAAAAGAGAATCTAATTAGCCTAGCTTGGGTGAGTTGTCTACCTTTGGACCAATCATCTATATTCAGGGGTAGTATCACTTATTAGTGACACATTTGTTAAGAGTCTATCCTTGGGGACCTGGGTGGCTCAGTGGGTTGAGCCTCTGCCTCCGGCTCGGGTCATAATCTTGGGGTCCTGGGATCGAGCCCCGCATCAGGCTTTCTGCTTGGTGGGGAGCCTGCTTCCTCCTCTCTCTCTGCCTGCCTCTCTGCCTACTGTGCTCTCTCTCTGTCAAATAAATAAATAAAATCTTAAAAAAAAAAAAAAAAAGAGCCTACCCTGGGGGTAGGACAGCTAGTTTACAGCAATTAAAAGAGCTGGAAGACAACCCATGTCTATCAGAAAGAGCTAAGCTATCCTGCAGTAACAAATCACCCCAAAGTTGCAGTGACTGAATTCAACAAGTTTTCTGTCTTACTTTCAGCACATTTCCATTGCTAAGTACCTGAAGGCTCTGCTTTGTATCATCCTCCCTCTAGAACCCAGGATGAGAACAGTCTGTACCTAGACATATGCTGTCCAATATAGTAGCCTCTAGCCATATGCAGCCGTTTAAATTTAACTTTAAAATAGTTACACTAAAATAAAAATATAGCACCTCAGTCATACTAGCCACGTGTCAAGTTCTCAGTGGCCTCATGTGCTGTGGCTAATGGCTAATATATTGGACAATCAGGGAACGTTTCCATCTTCACAGAAAATGGATGGTACTGATCTGTTACGCATCACTGTGGTAGAATAAAAGAGAGTTCCGGGGGGTCTTGGGCTGGCGATTAAACTCCTTAGCTGAGAAGCAACATGCATCACTTCTGCTCACAGTAATGGCCCCACCAAATTTCATGACTCTGCCCAGTATCAAGAGGTTTGGGAAATGTAATCTTACTATGATAGTTAATTTTATGTGGCAACCTGACTGGTCCACAGGATACCCAGATAACTGGTTAAACATTACATCTAGGTGCGTCTTTGAAGGTTTCCAGAAGAGATTAGTATTTGAGCTGGTGGACTGAATAACCCACACTGCTCTCCCAGAGTGGGAGGTCATCATCCTATCCATTGAGGTTCTGAATAAAACAGGAGGGCAAAAGGAAGGTTACATTTGCTCTCTGCCTGGATGCTTAGCTGGGAGTTTGAACTTTTGCCTTTGGAGCTCCTAGTTTTCAGGCCTTCAGTCTTGGACTCTGGAATCTACACTTCTGATCAGCTCTCTCTGACCCCCAGAGCTACACAGGCTCTCCTGGGTCTCCAGCTTACAGATGGTACACCGTGGGGTTTCTCAGTGTCCTTAATCATGTGAGCTAGTACCTTATGGTAAATCTTTTTCTATGTATCTATATCTATATATCATATGGGTTCTGTTTGCCTGCAAAACACTGACTAAAACACCTACAATGTGACTAGAAGCAGAAACCAAGACATATTTGGTGAACTAGTACTAATAACAGTCACACAAACCAGCAGGCCTTTACTGCAACAGCAAAATTAGGAAACATGTGATACTTAAAAAAATTATTTCTTCAGCAAAATATCTGTGGCTTCTCCTTTCCTTAGAACAGTGTTGGATATAAAATCATTTTTGACCTGGAATGGTCGCACCATCCAAAAAGCTACCAAAATTTCTGTGTGTGTGTGTGTGTGTGTGTGTGTGTGTGTGTGTGTGTGTGTGTTTGAAAGAGAGAGAGAGAGAATAAGAGAGAGACAGAGAGACAGAGGGCGGGAATAGCAAGAAAGAGATGGGGTGGCTGGTAAGAACATGATTGGTTTCATTGCTTTTGTTTAATTCTCCTTAAGGACAGTATCTAAATTATTTGCTTCTGCTCTCAGAACACTGGTTTTATATGACAGCATTAGTTCGATAAGCTAAAAGAAAAAAGTATCCAGTCTTAAGAAAGCGAGGAGAAGAGTTTTGCACCACTTTACCCTCTAAACTCTAAGGCAGCCCTTGTAACAATAGGTGAGAACATTCACTGCGTGCCACATATTATGCTAAATCTGTTCCATGATTAAATTATTTAATCCTCAACACCTCAGAATTTTACAAATAAGGGATTTTTAAAGAGCCAGCTTAAGATGGTAAGGCTGAAAGGTTGAAAGATCATGGTACTGAATTCATGTCTGTCGGAACATTCTGGATTCCCGTGCACGTACTTGGTGACTACAGAATACCATTCATCACTCTGTTACGTTTCCCTTATGAAGAACAAGATAATAATTAAAGAACAAATTGTAGAAACTCGGATTTCCTGAAGACCTTTAATCTCTTTGTGAATAACTTAGCTTACAGATGAAACGAGAGGGCTACTTGGGGCTCAGGCTGTTGATTAAGGTCACAGAGGTAGCTATTTGCAGAGGCAGGATGGAGACCTGCTTTCAGAGGGCTGTAGCTATCTACATTTACGGGGCAGAAGAAAGGATGATGATTCCACAGCCGTCCGATCTAGTTTCAGTCATTTATCTTCCCATCATTTCACTCAGCAGTTATTGGAGAAAATTCTACATTCCTAACCCTCGGATAGGTCATAAGGAGAGAGCTCTAATCAGACATGGTCCCTATACTTGTGGAGAGTGTCATTAATTGTGGCATAAATTTAGTTACTCATTTGAAACTTCAGGATGTTTTCTGTCTTTCAAGGCTTTGAGACTTTAAAATAAATGCTAGTTGGTGTTACCACCTTTATACTCTAAAATCAATTTTATTCTTCATGCTCAAAAGAGCACAAATTCTTCTTTAGAATGGATAATGTCACTCCAGCTTTGTTAGGCTGTTTAACATTTTACTCTCAGCAAGACTTCTGAGACCCTCTGCCCGTCTCTGTGTTGTAGAGTTTTCTAGATTTGAACCAGTAACCCAGAAGTGATAGAATTTATATTCTGTGTGTGACCCAGTTACAATCTCTGACACCTCCTGTTTTCTCCAATGGGTTGATTTATTATTGCACAACAGATCTTTATACATTTCTCCGGTTACAAGGTATTCACTGGTGGCTGCTCATGCACTTGTTGTTTGAAGACCTTGCTTTCTGAATTCTTTTAATGCTAAGCCATCTATCTTGAATGCTTGGTTTAAGCAAACTTGACTCCCTTTTGCTATCAGATACCCCATTTATAAGGGTAATTTCATGCCATTTACACAGGAAAAGCATGGCATTTGCTTTTCACATCAAGAATTATGTTTTGTTCTTAGAGCCCTAGAGATTGTAAAAATGTACCCAGTTGTTTTGGAGGATTTTTCCCTTGGAAAAAAATTAAACCTTAATCTACTTTATAAAATTCTGTCTTATTATTTTTACCATATCCACTCAAAAATAGATTTCTGTCTGTGTTGCAAGGGGAAAAACAAACCATCCTCCAAACTAGAACCTGTATTTCATGAGAAAACAGACAAAGGAAAGGAAGCCTGTTATTAATGTATAGTATATCATGTATATCTCTCCTTGAGTTTTGAAACTGCATCAGCTGCATGAAAGCATGCACATGGTGGCTATTATAATCACTTGTACATGGACCGTTATTTACTCTCCATAAAGAGTTGGTCATTTGGATTGAGAGGTAAGGCACACAACATATTGGATGCTGTTGTTTCCCACCTACCTCTTGCTTTTCCAGCCCACTATACGCATTCATCAGGGACTGAATGATGACGGCTAATGGCTCACTATTCCAAAGAGTTGGCCTTTGCTGATAAGGGCCATGTCATCATGGAGGTCACACAGTGACTCACTGCTCTGGAGGTCTTAAAAGTCACCACCTCACTCAGTGTGATTTATCTCTGTGATGCAGTTTACGTTCCAGGGTCTGCATGGGTTAGGCAAAGCTAGACTTAATGAAGAACCCATACTTGCTTTTCTCCCTTCCTTTCCCTATTCTTCCTTCCCTTCTTATTTTGACATCTTACCCATACCAGGGATGTAAGGTTTTTATGAAGTTTCCTTTTTTTTTTTCCTTTTTTTTTTTTTAAGATGTATTTATTTGAGAGAGAGAGTACAAGCGGGAGGGGGAGAGGGAGTGGGAGAGGGAGAGAGTATCTCAAGCAGACTCTGTACTGAGTGTAGAGTCCAGCACTGAGCTCAATCCCACAACCCTGAGATCATGACCTGAGCCAAGACCAAGAGTCTGACTCTTAACCATCTGGGCTACACAGGCACCCCTAAGAGGTTTCCTTTATGAGTGATCTTAGAAGGTAGTGAATAATGTGGCTGAGGATAAGATGAGGGTCAGAGAGCTATAGGGAGACAGTCCACTTGATGGCTTAATAATGGAAAGAAGTCACCGTAGTAGCAAGGCCACATTCTAAACTGACCCTAGCAATGGATCAAATTTATGTAATTGATGACCAGTAATGATTGCCTGTTTTATTTATTTTTAAAATTTCTTTCACTCTCTTTTCAGATATAAACATGGCATTCTTTTAAAAAAGACAAATCTTCCTTGAAGAAGAATACCAAATAATGAATTGTAGATCCTCTTTCCCTTCCATGAAGGGGGAATTGATTCTCCTGCCCATGAATATGGACTAGATTTCATATGCCACTTCCAAACAATACAGTATAGAAAGGGGAAAAAAAGAATAACTTTAGGGTTGAGAAACTTGACAAATGCTTCATTAACCAAGAGATCACAGATAGCATCCTCCATGATAACTCATGTTAATATCATATACCCTCTGATACAGTGCCATGAGGAGGGCATTTCACATCTCTGGTATTTTTCACCCAAACCCATAACCCTTGTCTCATCCTGAGAAACATCAGATAAACCAAACAGGGGACATTTTACAAAATACTTGATACGTATTACGTATTTTTTTTAAAATTTCAAGGCAGTGGAAAACAAAACAAAAAAGATTAACAGATTGTCACAGATCAGAGAGAAGTAAATCCAAGGCAATATCTAGATTAGATCCTAGTGTGTAAAGGGGACAATAATGAAAAAAAAAAATCATGAACTCCAAATGACATATGTAATTAAGTTAATAGAGTTGAACCAATATTGATATCTTATTTTTCCAAGTGTACTACAGTTACATAAGAAAACATTAAGAAAAATAGGGTAAAGGTATACAGGAAGTATCTGTACTGTTTTTGCAATTTTTCTGTAAATCTAAAATTATTCCAATATTAAAAAATGTCTAACTACAGAGAGAGCACCGTTGCCTCAATGCAGATACTTTTATATCTGAAAATCAACTGGCTGAATGTGGCAGAACTACCGGGAGTAATTCTGATATAATTAGCTACATTTAATCTAGGAGCCCCCAAATTAGGAATTCCAGATTAATTTGAGGAAAAAATTAATCTTTTAAATCATTTAAAATCTCTTAGTCATCCCAAATAAATTTTGAGATCTACTGTGTTCCAGGCACTGGCAATAAGAAGTCTTATGCCTCTGTTGTATCATACACGCTTTAGAGACTGGCTCTCTGAGCCCAGATCTTCAGTTACCTTTGAATAATGTAACTATTTCTGGCCTCAGTTTATTTAACTGTAAAATGGGGTGATAAGAATAGTAGTTACTTTATAGAGTAGGAAGATTAATGGGATAATGCATATACAGGGTTGGTACAGAGTCATGAAGTATATGTTAGGCATTGTATTATTATTATAAGGGTCATCTAACATATGCATAACTTGGTATTATAGGCACTATCATATATCAACTACCCTTGCAGTAATTCTACCAACTGCAAATGTTAATATATATGCATAGATATTTAACTTGAGTCTCACAACCTTCATATTTCAAAGTAAATATATTTCAACTTGTTTTTTGGAGAGGTGAATAAATATTTGGACATCTGAAGGGAAAATGTTGCATGGTTCTGCCAATATACAAATCAATTAATAGCATGAACATCATTTACTAGAATTTAAATCATCAAGAGAGTAATACATTTTTGGTCTCTCATTGGTACGATTTAAAGTTCCATGGTCGTCATTTATAATACTAGTTTATTATGACCATTTAAATAAGAAATTGAGGTCCTGTGTGAAAGCTACATTTAAATACATTAAAATAGATGGATAAATTGAGTTACGAGATAATGTACACAGATAACATTCCTGCTAAGGAGCGGAAACCACAGTGACAACCTGGTGAAGTCGGTTCTTTCTGGCTGGCAGCAATACAGGAAAAACTGTTTTCCCAATCTAGCATTTCACCCTTTACAGCCAGAACCAGATAAAACTACTTTGGGCCATTTGTTTACTGACATTAAAGTGGATTTACTGAGACTGAAAGCCTTTCTATTGTCCCTTCTGGGCTGAATCAACTTTATTTAAATGGTAATTCACTCACATATTTCTAATCTCCTTCAAATGCTTTCTTTGTTTATAACAACCAAAGATACTGAGGATTTGGAAAAACAGTTTGCAAATATTATTGAACATATTGGATAATAGAGCCTCCTGCTGTTACTTAGTAAATTAGACATTCCTAAAGAAAATGGAATATTTACATATTCAAAGTAAAGATTTAATATATTAGACAAAGGATTTAAAGATAATCCTATATGTATAATTAATCACTAATTCTGGTAGATATTTAATAACTACTCTTAGAAAATAGAGTCTGTTATCAAAACTCCCCAAAAGTCATTTCTATTGTGCTACCCCAACCATTACCTTTTCCTCTTAGTTAAAAATATTTTCCACTGGCAGTAAGTTAATTTCTTTTCTCTTCATTTGGGTCTATTGCCTCTTGCTTCATTAAAAATTTATCTTCCATTTTTAAAGATTAGTAGTGAAACAAAATCCTTGGAGTTTGGTTTGAAAGTGTATTTGTTTGGCTTACAAACTTTGCAGTTTTACAAGTGCTTCCTAATTCTTCTCTTAAAAAAAAAACATTTTGAAGTTTTTGAAGATTTTATATTCCTGTACTTCATAGTGAAGCCTTGACACCATAATGCAAAAATTAACACCTGTTACTGCTGTCTTTTTAACCACCTGATTGGCAGGAATACTAATTTGATATGTCAGTGCAGTCAGAAAAGGTGGAGAATACATAGGAAACTAGATGTGGTTTTTTTTATACATTTGCCAGAATTTGATTACAGGGACCAAAAAAGACCCTGAGTAGTCAGTGATCTTAAAAGCAAAGCTGGATCCTGAATAGCCAAAGCAATCTTGATAAAGAAAAGAAAAGCTCCAGACTTCAAGCTATATTACAAAGCTGTAGTTATCATGACAGTCTGGTACTGGCACAAAAACAAACACACAGATCGGTGGCACAGAGTAGAAAACCCAGAAATGGACCATCAACTCCATGGTCAATTAATCTTCAACAAAACAGGAAAGAATGTCCAATGGAAGAAAGACAGTCTCTTCAACAAATGGTGCTGGGAAAAATTGAACAGCCACATGCAAAAGAATGAAACTGGACCATTTTCTTACACCACACACAAAAATAAACTCAAAACGGATTAAAGACTTAAATATGAGACAGGAATCCATCAAAAATCCTCAAGGAGAACACAGACAGCAACCTCTTTGACGCAACCATAGCAACTTCTTGCTAGACACATCTCTAAAAGCAGGAAAAACAAAAGCAAAAATGAACTATTGTGACTTCATCAAGATAAAAAGCTTTTGCACATCAAGAACAACCACAACCACCACAACAAACCAGTCAGTAAAACTAAAAGACAACCTACAGAATAGAAGATATTAGCAAATGTCTTATTAGATTAAGGACTAGTATCCCAAAATCTATAAAGAACTTAGAAACTCCACACCCAAAAAACAATCCAATTAAGAAATGGGCAGAAGACATGAATAGATAGTTTTCCAAAGAAGACATCCGGATAGCTAACAGGCATATGAAAAGATGCTCAACATCACTTATCATCAGGGAAATACAAATCAAACCTATGATGAGCTACTACCTCACACCTGTCAGAACGGCTAAACTTAACAGTACAATAAATAACAAATATTGGTAAGGATGTGGAGAAAGAGAAACCCTCTTACGCTGTTGGTGGGAGTGCAAATTGGTGCAGCCACTCTGGAAAACAGTAAGGAGGGTCCTCAAAAAGTTAAAAATAGAGCTACCCTATGATCCAGCAATTTCACTACTAGGTATTTACCCATGGATACAAAAATATACAAAAAAAAAAAAAAGCAAATACTGATTTGAAGGGACATGTGCAACCCAATGTTTATAACAGCATTGTCAATAGTAGCCAAACTATAAAAAGAGTCCAAAGGTCCCTCGACTGATGAATGGATAAAGAAGAGGTGGGGAGATATATATATATATAAAATGTACATATCATATATATATGGGGGTGCATGCATGTATATGAGTATGCGTGTGTATATGTGTGTGTGAACAATGGAATATTACTCAGCCATCAAAAAGACTGGAATCTTGCCATTTGTAACAACATGGATGGAGCTACAGGTATTATACTAGGCAAAACAAGTCAATCAGAGAAAGAGAAATACCATATGACTTCATTCATATGTGGAATTTAAGAAATGAAACAGATGAACAGGGTCGGGGGCAGAGAGAGAGGCAAACCACAAGAGACTCTTAACTATAGAAAATAAACAGGATGACTGGAGGGGTGATGGGTGGGGGAAGGTTAATGGGAATTAAGGAGGACACTCATTGTGATGAGCACTGGATGTTGTATGTAAATGATGAATCACTAAATTCTACTCCCGAAACCAATGTTACACTATATGTTAACTAACTAGAATTTAAATAAAAACTTGAAACAAACAAACAAAATCAGAGATTGTCTACCATGTTTATCTAATGTATTGGATTCAGTATGAGGAAGGGGAAGGAGTGTGAGAGGTAGGAGTGAAGATTTTGGTCTGAATAACTTTTAAAAAATGATAATGCCATTACTGGATTAGGAAGTGCTGAGAGAGGAACAGTTGGGAGGACAAATTGAGAAGCTGTATACCAAAGTATATGATAATGGTCATGGCTAACAATCACATACATGCTTGGTACCTCTAGGCCAAGCCTTATAACTGATTTACCTTTACGTTCATTCATTCCATTATCACAGTAACTTTGACATTTAGTGTTATTGCATTTGGGAATATGGTTTACTTTCATATTTATGTAAATATGCTAATTTTATTTGCTATGAACATGTATACCTTATGTAATAAAGGAAAGCTGAATGTGAAAGAAAATCTGTCAGGGATTCTCTAACTGAATGAAAAAGCAAAATTCAGCTATGTGCTGTTTATAAGAAACAGACTTTAAATGTAATGAAGCAGAAGATTTGAACAGTACTATCTACCAATATCATCCATCAATACTGAAAGCATTGCATTGAAGATAAGAAGCCAGACTCCCCAAGTTGTATGTAAGTTATTCCAATTATAAGAAGCTACGAACAGGTCATTTAGAAATTTATAAATTAATTAAAAAATAAAAACCTAGCGTACTACCTGCATCAGAATTATCTGAAGTACTGTTAGTTCCCCAAGCTACTTCAGGTCTTTTGAATACTAGAATATTTTGGAAGTAGGGTCTGTAAGACACTAAAAGAGAAGTAGCACCAGATAGTAGATAGGCAAATAGCGGTGCTGCAGGCTAAATGACTTATCCATGGTCACCCAGTAAATGAGTTACAGTATTATATCTCCTGACTCCCAGTCAGTCCCATTCCCGTTATATAGCGACTAAGTCTTAGTTCAGATGTGGGATCAGTTAAGGGGATCTGAGAATACATTGTGATGCTTATATCAGAACTGACCTTGTATGCATGTCTACTTCCACTTTGAAACCCAGAAATAATCTCACAGTCATGCACTTCCAGGCTTGTATAACACATCACATTCAGTAGTATCACATGGAGAAGTTGATAATGGGACTTCTCAGAGGGAGTGCTTACCAGAGGGAAGCAGGCTGCTGTTTGAAAGGAAGAGAGAAAGATGGTGGATACAAGAAACAGAGAAAGAAAGAAAATTAGACCTGAGTCTCTAGTTTATGGCAAAAATAAGAAACAATCACTTTTAAAATTTTAAGATCATTAAAGATAGTTATTTTTTACTTTAGAAATAATGTTTAATTTCTGGTTAAACAGATCTATATCAGGTAGTAATTAATGGGCATAAATCTATTGATACATTTACTAAATTAAAATGTAAATATAGTACCATCAAGAAAGGTAGACTTGGGGCGCCTGGGTGGCTCAGTGGGTTAGGCCACTGCCTACGGCTCAGGTCATGATCTCAGGGTCCTGGGATCGAGTCCCGCATCGGGCTCTCTGCTCAGCAGGGAGCCTGCTTCCCTCTCTCTCTCTCTGCCTACCTCTCTGTCTACTTGTGATCTCTCTCTGTCAAATAAATAAACAAAATCTTTAAAAAAAAAAAAAGAAAAGAAAGAAAGGTAGACTTACAGTTACTCTTTTTTGCAAAAATTCCAAAGGCTCTTATTATTATTAAGACTGGTGATATACTCAGAAGAACGTCAACACCACATTCCTTTCAGTCTTATAGGAAAGAAATATTGTTTTTTAACTGAAGCACATTAAAGATAAGGCTGCAAAGTTGTGGAGTGATCATTAAACTTTGATCCTTGATTCTGATAGAAAAGTTACCTTATAATAACACTTTTTTGTGTGAATCTGGTTATTCAACATTAATTCATCTACATTTAGCTCTTTTTTTTTTTTTTGCTAATTGCCATAAGGAATATTCATATACACATTAAAAGGCTAATTCTCATTGTCTCTTTTATTAACATATATACCTGTAATTTAGACACAAATTAAAAACAGACCTCAGGTTATTTCTCAGAAGCAAGCCAAAGTCTGTGAAGAAGAACAAGGTATAATTTCATTGAAATTAATCAATTCAATTCATTGAATCCACTGAATTCATTAAAAAAAACATGAACTGCTTTTCATCAATGCCTTTGAAATCACTATTGCTCAAATCCACAATTCAAATATAACCCTTGGAATTCCTAAAAAGATATGTTTGTTGAAATAAGTGACTGAGGGATACCTAGTCTGTGCCGTCCATTTTTTTGTTCCTTTTAGAAACAAAGGTAAAAATTTTTTTAAGCATTTATTTATTTATTTGACAGACAGAGATCACAAGTAGGCAGAGAGAGAGAGAGAGAAAGGGGAGGAACAAAGGTAAAATTTTGCAGCACATGCATGAGCAGAAGTGCAAATGTGAATATTACTCACATTTTAATATCAGTAACTGAATTAACTCCCTAGGTTCTGAAAATAGATAACTGGATGCTGTGTAATTTACAAAATACCTTCCCAGCCACTATGTCAAAATATCTTAATAAAAACTATGAGATATGAGGGAGAGGTTTGATAAATGCAGATCATACTGAAGTTTTTGAGCCTCGGGTGGTGTTGGTGGGGATTAACAATGTAGGGCATTCAAGTACTTAGAAGGTTATTAATTACTGTCCTCGTTGAATAGCTGAGGAAATAAAGAGGTGAGAAAGAGATTGGATTGGAACCCAGGTATTGCTCTCTTATCAAGGTCACCTTCCATGGAACGGCATTGAGTTTGGTTAACTTCTCACATGAAGAGGGCTAATGTCTGATCATTTCACTTTGTGCCTTATGAGTACAGCCACAGAATTAAACCTCTAGGTTTCTCTTTTGTTGTTCTCATTTCACCCAGTGTCGTTCCATCTTCACGCCTTTTCTCCTTTGAGTGGCTTGTCATTTTGTTGTTGTTGTTGTTGTTGTTTTTAGGGAAAGAGAGTGTAGGGAGAAGAGCGGAGGAAGAGGGAGAATCCTCAAGCAGACTCCCTGCTGAGCATGGAGCCCAATGCTGGGCTCCATGCCAGGACCCTGAGATCATGACCTGAGTCGAAATCAAGAGTTTGACACTTAACCGACTGAGCCACCCAGGTGCCCCTCTTTGTCTTTGATTAATGTGTCACAGAGAGGTGACTGAGATCATAAGGTTGCTGATAGTAGCATAGATCAGAATGGCAGCCTATTCTCAAAGAAGTATATGAAAATTGGATTTAGGACACATGGGCATTTCTGTCATTTCTGCCACTGATCACGTACAGGGACAGGAAAAATTCTCTAAAGGGAGGAACTCTTG
Source organism: Lutra lutra (assembly GCF_902655055.1). Lineage (NCBI taxonomy): Eukaryota > Metazoa > Chordata > Mammalia > Carnivora > Mustelidae > Lutra > Lutra lutra. The sequence goes on along the minus strand of NC_062278.1, from coordinate 181,393,451 downwards.
TAATACCTGTATTATTTGCTTCACACAATAAGAATATAAGGAAACCACATGTTATTAGAGTTTAGAAAAATAAAATGCCCTACACATGCAGTCTGTTTCTGTAAAACTCCATTTCTATTAGACTAGGAATAAACTGAGATCCAGATAACCTTTCTTAGGTACATGCTGGTATATAAGTATATTCTCCATTAGCATTACACACACACACACACACACACACACACACACACACAAAACAGGCTTGGAAGGATCCTGAAAATTATTTTAGTCCAACCACCCCACTGTTGCTTAGATACATTCAGCATGTATGGAAATTATATAACTAATGAAGATATTAGATCTCATATCCAGACATAGCTCTCTAAGGCATTGTCTATTTAATTTTTATGCATTGTAGTGATGTATTAAGATGAAAGTTTTGGAATCATGGGAAATATGAATATATGTCCAGTGGAGCTGTTAGTTTACTTGAGGATGAAGTGAGCAAGTCAGCATTAAATTGCTCATAATGACTTGGACCAGGGCTGTTAAGGTTTCGGAGTCATAAACTAGCTTGTTTTGTTTCTCCGCAATGATGTTGTGCGTTATTGGAGGCTAAGATTTACCTTGGGGGAGGAGGTTGAAAAGGTGAGTGCAGCTGGAAAATAAAGGAATGGTTCCCACTTTTTGCTGACTTCTTCAGGTTTCATGTGCTTATGGTATATGTGTGTATTCTAGTACTTAACTGGACCTCAATTTATTTCTGATGTTCAAAAACACTACCTCTAACCCTGCAGTCTGTTGTTCACAGTCACAGTGTTTGTGTCCGTGTTCACACACCCTCCATGCATCTCTGTGTTCTCTTGTATCACGATCATTTTTGTACAGCTTTAGCAACTTCATTTTAGTATGGCCTGACTGAACGTTTTAACACTGGGAACTTGGTCATGAAATTCTTCCAGTGAGGACCAGCTCCCTCTCCTTCTTCCCTGTCGACATTCACCTTCAGTTCTCACGTTGTGGGAGCGGTCATCTCATGGATGGTGCATATATGAAGTGGCAGTGTCTGGAGGGCTGAACAGAGATTTGGGGTTTGTAGGAGGATCAAACATTCTGAGCTGGGGTTTCATGTTTTAGTCATGTTTTCCAACTCATTTCCTATTTACTTGCCCCAAAATCCAGACTTAGACTTTGGCAGACAAACGTAATTGGTATCTTGGATACATCTTCAGGAATTTTGGAGAGAAAATTCCCAGACAAGAAGTCAAAATCTCAACATAGATATATTCATAGACACGTATCAGTATCCATGTACGTGCACCTGTAGGAAAAGCTCACTGTTGCCCCTTTACCCTCAAACTCTTGACACTTCTGACCTCAACATACATAGGTTTTCCTCAGCTGAAAATTCGGACACTGCCTATAGTTAAGGCATACCCCATAGGCGAAGGGCTCAGTACCACAAGACTGCCCCCCTACTTTGGATGCCAGTTGTAAGGGGTGGTTCCCCAAGATTGCCCACTTCTGTCTGACTTGGCTACAAGTAGGAGGTTCCTGTGACCCCCTCCTCAGATTTGATAATTTGCTGCACCAGTTCACAGAATCCTGGGAAATGGTCACTTCTGTTGCTGATTATTAAAATACAAAGGGTATTTTAAAGGACACAAAGGAACAGCCAGATGAAGAGTTACATAGGGAGAGGTTGAGAAGGATCCCAGACACAGGAGCTTCTATCCTCATGCAGTTGGAGTACATCACCCCACCCCCAGAATATGGGACCCTCTAGTTCGGGGATTTCTTGAAGGCTTCATCACATAAGCATGATTGATGATTACCTATAACCTCCAGACCCACTACCTCCTGTGAGGATGGGGGGTGAAGCTGAAAGTCTCAGTCTTTGAATCATGGCTTGGGCTTTCTGGTGACCAGTCCCCATGCGGAAGCTCTCGGGGAGTTACCAAGAGTTGCCTCATTAAACAACAGATGCTTTGATCACCAAGGAGATTCCAAGGGATATAGGAGTTCTGTGTCAGATGGGGTGGAAGAGCAAATATTTTAACAAAAGATGCTCTTAGCACCTTTATCGCTTAGGAAATTACAGAGGTTTTAGGAACTCTGGCCAGGACCTAAGAATGAACACCAAAATATATATTTCTTTCTGTATCATAGTATCATAATGCATATATAAAAATATTTGTTTATCTATCATGAATCTTTTTATGCTTTTACCTCCCTAAATGAACATTCATTAGCTCACACACTCTGTTCTTCACTGAATTTTGTGCTACTCTTGTTATCAAGATGCCCCTGGAGTCTTACTGTCTGGGCTTTATATCCCAAATCTGTTATTCCCTAGCCATGTGACTTAGGACAGATTACTAACCTTTCTGAAACCTCAGTCTATACATTTATAGATCATACAGATTTTCTAGGATTGTTGGGGGATGTTGAAGTCCTCGTACAGCAATCATATAAATGATCATTAAATATTAGCTCTTGGGGCACCTGAGTGGCTCAGTGGGTTAAGCCTCTGCTGGGCTCAGGTCATGATCTCGGGGTCCTGGGAGCTCCGCATCAGGCTCTCTGTTCAGCCTGCCTCTCTGCCTACTTGTGATCTCTCTCTCTGTGTCAAATAAATAAATAAAATCTTAAAAAAATATATTAAATAAAATAAATATTAGCTCTTAAAGCATAACATATATGTAATGTATAATGAATATATATACCTCTACATAATTAGTAAAAAATATAAAAATGATATATAATATATAATATAGTATAGAAAAATAAAATATATATTACATGAATGTATGTATATTATATAAAATAAGTATTCATATTATATTTAGTTACCTTATAAATAAGAAACAAAATATGTACTACATAATGTATATGTATTGTATACATAATGTATATGTATATTTATTTAGCATAATATATATTGCAACACGTAACCATATAATTATATAATATATAATTTTATATATAATGGAATATTATTCAGCCATAAAAAAGAAACCCTGCCATTTGCAACATCATGATTACACCTTGAGTATATCTTGCTAAGTAAAATAATTAAAACAGAGAAAGGCAAATACTGCAAGATACAACTTTTATGTGGAATCTAAAAACATTGAACTCATAGAAATAGTAAAATGGTGGTTGCCAGGGGCTGAGGGGTGAGGGAAAAGAGGAGATACTGGCCTAGGAATACAAATTTGCTGTTTTAAGATGCATATGTTCCAGGGATCTCGTGTACAGCATGGTCACTCTAGGTAATAATATAATGTGCATACTTGAAAGACGTCATGAGAGTGGAGCTTTAACATTCTCACCATAACAACAAAGTGGTAATTAAGTGAAGGATAGGATGTGTTAACTAACATTATTGTGGTAAACATTTTGCAATAAAATAAGTGTATAAAATCATCACAATTTTACACCTTAAACGTACACAATGTATGTCAATTGTATCTCAGTAAAGCTGGAAGAAAATAGCTCATATTACTCTCCTTTTAACCTTTTTTTTTTTTTAAGATTTTATTTATTTATTTGACAGAGAGAAATCACAAGTAGGCAGAGAGAGGCAGGCAGAGAGAGAGGAGGAAGCAGGCTCCCTGCTGAGCAGAAAGCCCGATGTGGGGCTTGAACCCAGGACCTGGGATCATGACCTGAGCCGAAGGCAGCGGCTTAACCCACTGAGCCACCCAGGCGCCCCTCCTTTTAACCTTTGTTTTTTTATTTTATCGTTTACATATAATTTTCTCATCTCAGGGCACCTGGGTGGCTCAGTCCATTAAGCGTCTGCCTTTGGCTCAGGGGGTCCTAGGATTGAGCCCCATGTCATTCTCCCTGTTCATTGGGGAGCCTGCTTCTCCCTCTGCTGCTCCCTCTGCTTGTGCTCTCTCTCTCAGTCTCTGTCAAATAAATAAATAAATTTCCTCACCCTGGAGCATCTGGGTGGCTCAGTGGGTTAGAGCCTCTGCCTTCGGCTCAGGTCATGATCCCAGGGTCCTGGGATCGAGCCCCGCATCCGGCTCTCTGCAGAGCAGGAGCCTCTCTCTCTGCCGGCTTCTCTGCCTACTTGTGATCTCTCTCTCTAGCAAATAAATAAATAAAATCTTTTAAAAAAAATTTCCTCATCTAAATTGTAAACTTCTAAAGAGCAAGGATTTTATCTTCCCTAACTTAATTTTCTAATGCTTATCTTATATAATGAGAAAATGTGTAGCTCTCTCTGTAATAAGTGTGACTCTGTGGTCAGAAAGACATAGGTTCATTCAAATCTGGGTTGTAATACATAAGGGCAAGCCTCATTTTTTCATATACAAATTAAGAAGAATAAAAGTACCAAAGCCAAGGTTATTACTGAGCTTTTATAACATAAACTATACAAAGAACTTAGTACTTGCCACACAGTACAACATCTGTTAGTGTGGTAACAGATCTCTTACTGTCATCAACTGGGGAGAAAGAAAAAGAGTTCATGTTAGTTTTGAAGATGATCAAAACTATTAGAGAGGAAATGTACAAAAATGTGAACTGATTACATATAATCTGCTAAAATTCTTTCTCATGCATATGGTGAAATTAGTCACACTTTTTTAAATGGGCAGAATTATATTCTAGAACTATAACGTCTTAAAGACAGCACATTTTCCCCTCACTCAAGCAGATCAGAAAAATGGAGATCCAGGAAACAAAATTGATTTGTTAAAGAGGCCACCTATCTTTAATGATGTTTCTTTGATGACCCCTTTTAATCTCTGACCTTCATTTCCTCCAATGGTAATCTCTAGCCAACAAAAAAGTAGCCATTTGGAAAAGATTTCTAACTTACCTTATCTGCTCTCCTATACTTGTTCTTCTATTTCTTTCCCTCATATCTGGGACAGGAGATCTAGCTCATCATTTAATTTGAGCTTCAAAATATCCTTGTGCACTATATAGGGCAGGTATAATTATAGGCAATTTAAAAATGAGAAACCCAGATAGGTTAAGTTAGTTATCCATAGTCATACAGCTGTAGTCACTGGTAGGCAGGATAAGAACTCCATTTTTGAACTCCAGATTCAGTGCTCTTCCTATCACATCAGTCTGGTTTTAACTTTCAAGACTGCTTAGGCCAGGCCATTATGCAATGGGTCATCTTTAACTTTGGATGAAAAGTGTGCCTCATGCCATCAAGTCTCCAATCAGTCAATAAGTGTCAACTTCATCATAAGCATCATAGTTTTATAACCCAAGGAGAGGAGAACAGCTCAACGAAATGTAGCAAGAGAAGAAAAAGTTTTATAAATAGGAAACATATTAGCAAAAGAATGTGCTTTGTGGATACAGCTAAAATAAGTGTCTAAGGTAAGTATCATGTCTATTTGGTTGTTCCTTGGAATTCCATTCCTAATTCAGTGCTTAGGAAAAACATGTTTTTTCCTAAATTTAAAAAGTGCAGATCTTTTCCATTATAGATCAGTCTATAAAGACTCTATTCACTCGTGTGAAATGCAGGAGTTTTTTATGTTCAATTATCTTGAAGCTTATTCCTAGGAAAATAAACTCTGAGTTTTTGTTTTTATTTTTATTTTTGACCTCTCCCCAAAATGCTGAGTATAAGTTCTCATACCCAAAAAACACTGAGAAAATATGATTCATCGACTTCCTGAAGGTAAACCTTATGGAGCAAAAACACTGTCCAGTTTCTTGGAGGGGCTGGAGTCAATAATTCATCTCCTTGTAGACACAAGTGAAAAGCAACTCTCAGCAGAGCTGCCTGCTCCCGCTCTGTGTGGTGATTGATGGGGGAGGAAGGAGGTAGTGAGTGCTCCTGAGGATTTCTTGCAGCCTTCGAAATCTAGACTTTATATAGTCTGCAAAGCACTGATGATAGTATGCAAATATTCTGATATATCTTTATATATACACCTTAAAAGAAACATACATAAATTCAGTCCTTCGTTAATACTCTGGTGTAAACCACCAATGTGGCTAACTCAAGGAATTAGAGAGCACAAGTCAGAAGGGAGTCGCCTACTACTTTTATGGAATCAGAAGGAATAGGTGAAATGTTGAGGCATTACTGTTGTAACTTCACTTCCCCAGTCTTTGTGGACCATAGGTAGGATAGAGTATTGAGATAATGTTCTTTAGCCATAAATTTCAAGTGGAGGGTGTAAAAAATGAGACGATTATAATGCCTCCTTCTGGTAGGTATCCAAAAATATCCTGTTAGATTTGCCATTAGCGATACACTTGAAAACTGTGGAATGAACAGCTATATAAGGAGGTAAAGTGCTGGAAGGGCTGGAAATTTTAGGATAAAACAAACCAGATATGTCAGGAGCAGCATCTGTCTCCAGAGAAGGGAATGGATGGCTGATTGTATTACAGGCATTAAGGTAGTCATTTATTAAATGTTAGGCTTCTTAATGTTCCAGAAATTTCCTTTACTTCCCAAATGTTGAATCTTCTGTATTGTACTTTTTAATAGACTTGAGATTTAATGTCTACCTCCATCAAACTTCCTTCTCTGCTTTTCTTACCACTGGGTTCCCTTTTCATTTTCTTCAACTCTCTTATATTGCAAGCGCCACAAAACATTTGTCTACTCCTATATATCCTATATGTATATATATGCATTCAATTTTTCTATATACAAACATCTGTGTTGAAAAGGTGATAAGATAAAATATTAAATTCTGTGGTGAGTGTCACTAGATACCTCTTTTCTGCAGATGTTTCAAGCCCACCAATCCCTTTGTATTTTTTCATTATCTCTATTAAATGCTAGTGATTTATAGTGAAATTTGCAGAGAGGTAAGTCAGTACCACGGACTAGAGTCTACTATAAATGCCATGGTTCTGTGATTTTAAAAAAACTAAGTGACATTGCCTGTTTTGACAAAAATTTCTTCATTTCTATTGTGGGAAGATAATAGTTGTCAGTTACTTGGAATACCTTTTTTTTTTTTTTTTTGGTTAGTGGATTTTATCTATGATTTATATTGAATTTCTGAAAAGGAAAAACATGGATTTCACTTGGTTAAGACCAAGAGTGTAGGGAAATTACAGAAATGCCAACTCTAGATAATTGACAGTGCTCAGAGGTCAACTCTATTGATTATGTTTTTCTAGATTTGATACCATATTTTCCTAAGGATGGCATTTTATGGGCCCCAGGGCTTATCATTTTTAAAAAGTTCAGCACTTTATTGTAGATGCTCAAAAGAAGAGAATTATCCCTGTTATTAAACTGAGAACAGTCTGTAAAGCTACCATATTAATTTATGCATGCACTTCCCAATGCTGTAATTAGAGGTGAGAATCACATTCTTAGCAATCAATCTGTTCAACCTGTAATTACCAGTGTCCTGGAAGGGTAATATTTATTGCAATTTTTTAAATGGTCATAATATGTGATCAGAGTTAAAATTTTCTGAACTTGTCATGGTTTGGAATTTCCTGCTTGAGAGTTAAACATTATGTTAGAGACCAAAGCAAAGTTCAAGCTTAGTTAATACATGAACATTTTTCTCTTTGGCTTAAAAATATGTAAGCAGATGATATAGATAGAACAAAATACCTTGTTCATACAACAGAGAACCTCAACTGTTACAGATAATCAGACAAGTATTGTGGTTTGATGTTAACTTGATGTCTCTTTCTAAATTCCTAACAAAGGAATTTAATAAAGGTTCCAACTATTTGACTCCAAACTTCTGATTATTCAAAGCATCAGTTATGGTCAAGCCTATTGATGCTTTTCAAATAATAGAATCCTTACTTCCAATCTGGAGGGTTATAAAATTTTTTTAATCACTTAAGTAGATTTCTTCCTAAGCCTGGTGAAGATAACTAACAATTATTAAACTCCCAAATTATACTAACCTGGGTAAGCTAGCTCTTTATAAAGTATATTGACATTTTTGGTAAGAATCAAATAGCTGACTGGGGTCATTTCTGCCCTGGAAAATAAAAAGTTTTAGTTCGAATCATATAGGTTCAGTGTGATGTGGTTTTTAAATGTAGCACAAATTAAACTGTGCTCTTTTGCCCGAATGTGGCCAGATGCCATTTCATCCTGATGTCCCCATAATTTCTAGTACAGTGTGACCACTTAGTCATACTGTGAGAGATGCAAATGTGTTCTTCCAGTTGCTTCTTTCATATTATTTTCCCAATAGATCTGATTTCCTCATTGAAACGGTCCACAAAACTTACCAAATTTTAGACCATAGTGTGTTTTGTATCTGGTTTGTCCAACTACTGTGTAGGCTTCTCACCATACCCCATCTCTCTCTGTTCCTTCTTCCCTGATTTTCTTCCTTTCTTCTCAGTGGAAATGAGAGGAAGACATCTGATGTATTTTTTTGTTTCTATGATTATTTGTAATGTTAGGGCCTTCAGATCCAACTTCTGGTGACATTTTCTCAAATATAAAACTCAAAAGACATTGATTTACTCTCAGAGCCTTCTCAGACGGGCAGCATTCTTTCGGAACAAGGTGTGGGGATCAAAATGGGATGATTGTTGTAGGCAGAGGTCTTCTCCCTACCCCCCAGACAGGGGCAGAACATAATGTGATTCATTATTTTTTAATGATGCTGTCTTACCCTATTTTATTTTGTTAAATAAGCTTAAAAATAATTTAGGGTGATCTAAATACTCAATTTTAATAGTTGCTTACAGAAGATTGATGGAGAGATTTTTAAAAGCTGAGGTTTTGAAAGTCATGTAGTCTCTTGAAATGAGGGGAGTTTACAACTTCAGCACAGCATTCAACCCCCTCCTCAGCACTTGAACCCCCTACAGGACCTGCTGTTTCTCCTCCTTGCTTGCCTTAAATAATATGCCTTCTCTTTCCTTCCTCAACCATTCCTCAGCTCTTTCTCCGCCAAGTCTCTGCCTGGAAAGCTCTTCCCCAGAGTCTACAAGGCTAACTTCCCATACCACCCTCAAGTCTGTCCTCAAAGATCCATCCTGATCATCTATTTAATCCTGGAACATTTGCTCCCACCTCACCACAAACTCCTGGTCTTCTCTTTCTAATTTTTATTTTTTATTTATAGTACTCATTATCCTATACCTTAGATAACTTACTTATGTATTATATTTATCATGGGTTTCTTTTAACTCCCACATGAAATGGTCACCCTCATAATGATGGTGATACTTGTTTGAACTCTTCACCAGTGTATTTTAATCACCTAGGACAGTGTTTGAGACACTGCAGGAGCTCAGTAAATATATGTTGAATGAATCGGTCATTTTATATGTCCTACTTAATATAGTTGATTTGTCTCCATTGCAAAGCAGTGCCATAAAAGATACCCAACATTTTCTTAATTATTTTTTTAAAGATTTTATTTATTTATTTGACAGACAGAGATCACAAGTAAGCAGAGAGGCAGGCAGAGAGAGAGTGGGGGAGAAGCAGGGCTCGATCCAGGAACCTGGGATCATGACCTGAGCCGAAGGCAGAGGCTTAACCCACTGAGCCACCCAGGTGCCCCAATTTTTCTTAATTATTTTTAAAAGTTAGTGTGAAGGCACAGATTTTGACAAAGAGGACCAAAGTGATGTGATGTGATAGTTCAGCTTGTATTGTCAGCTCCAAATCATAAGAACATTCAGGCACCTCCTTTGTTTTTTGGAAAGAATGCTATTAGAGAAATGTGTTTATTGTAGTAAAAAAATTTTTTTAACATTTTAACACCAGTAAAATTGTAGGTCACCAAACAGTGTCTGAGCAGGAACAGGTGTGTTGTGAAAGTTTTGTAATGATGCACATCTGAAATAAATGACAGATTTTGATTCCTTAAAGAATAGTTGAAATGTTTCAACCAGAGTAGCAAGTAACTTGTGTTTTCCCTATTGGAGTATTTTTTTTTCCAAATTGCAGATGCTGCTGAAAATGAATTTATCATTTTTTTAAAACTTACAGCTGTGAAACTAATTTTATCTCTTTAAAACTACACTCTAGTTTATATTCAAATGAAGTCTAAATAAATATAAACTTTTAACCTGAAAATAAATTAAGTTTATAGAATGATATCTTTTGAGACCCAGTCATTTTCACTGTAAACACACAATTAATAGGCATTCTCCCAATAAATGCAACTTTATCTGGCATTATATTTGCTGAATGAGACAAGAATATTAAAGAGCTATTGATGGGGGAAAAATGTTCAATAGCAATCTCAAGTTTACCTTATGGAGGGAAAAAAATGGTTTTCTTTGAAGAGTGGGAGAGATTTAATTAAACATAAAATAAGGAAAAGGTTACTTTCTATTAAAATTTAAAAGGTTAAGACAGTAAGTACAAAGCAGTCCATGACTCCATTTTTTTCAAATTCTCACTTCATTTGCATCATACAAAGCAGGAAAGTCATGCACCCTCCACACCCCAAAGTGGATGACAGAGGTATGTGTATAACATAAAAGAACATCTGTTAGTAGGTCTCTCGTGAAGAAATGGGAAGGGCAGAAGCTTCCTTCTTTCAGAATTAATTTGATAATGAGAGTTCTTTCTGAAATCTCAGATGACTCAACACAGAATAGCACAGAATGTCAAAGTGTAGAGGGAATTTCCACTGTAAATTAATAGGCTGATGGTAATAAGTAGATGCAGCGTTAATTCCTCCTTTTCTAATTGCTAATATAATCATAATACAGTAAGACAATATGGGAACACATGAAAGTAAAAAAAAAAAAGGACAGGTCTGCTTATTATTTCAGTATGAGATGCAGCAGTAAATTTGAGGCAGAGGGAAAACTCAGTTGTTGTTGAGTTGTTTTGTTTTGTTTTTTAATCATCTTTCCACTGAGGGAATTGCTCTATTTCCAAAAATGAATTCTTAAAAAAAGAAAACTACAGTCTGTACTTTGAAATCAGGTGCAATTATCCTATTAGCAATTGAAACCTTTCCAAAATTAGGAGAGGCTTAATTTTAACTTCTTAGGTCTAAAGTAATGGGATTGACTACTCACCAGTAACTAGAATGCATTTACTGGGACGGTTTAGTTCCACAGTCCTGTGGGTGTAATCTCTAATTCAGAATCATCAGGGAAGATCTATGGAAAATTTCTGGCTTACAGTGATTTTTTTGTGCCTAATTTCAATAAGACCCAAAGGGAATCTAAAATTTGCTTTGAGTTTCCTAAGTGGTGATTGGAAGTAAGGTTCTCCCATTGATAGAAATATCCTTTCGCAAAGATTTTTTTGTTGTCATATATAATTATCTCAAATAAAAAAGAGAGTTGATTGATGTTATTTGAGGAGATGGGGAGTTTATTAGAGAGAAAGGAAACATGTTTTGTATATTGAGTTATTATTCATAAATTGCTCAGTGCCCCATATCTTAACTAACTATAAAAAAGAAAGAACCTATAAACTAAGTAATATTAAGATATCAATGACAATATTATATTAAAATGTTTGTATTACTCTTTCCAAGATTGTTTGCATCTTCAAACAGAAGAGGTAGAAATATTTTAATTTATCTAACGAGTCTCTAGATAGTGATACAAGTGGCAGCCACATTCAAATGGACACTTCAAATCAAATACCATAGTACAATTTCTATTATGCTCATGATGAGTGTCTTTCTAAGGTTTTAAGATGAAACTTTTCATTAGTTTCTGGTTGTAGATATTGTAAAGTGAGGACCCTCTACCCTATCTCTCTCACAGTATAAACTATAAACCCTGAACAGTAGGCATGAATCAATTATTTGAGGACTCATCTAAGTAAATATATTCATAATAGCCAAAAGATAGAAGTTGGATGAACAAGTAAAGAAGATATGTTATATTTATACAATGGAGTATTACTCAGCCGTAAGAAGAGTGAAATTTGTCATTAGTGACAACATGGCTGAACCTTGAGAATATTATGCTAAGTGAAATAAGTCAGACAAAAACATTTATCACACGATTTCATTCATGTGTGTAATCTAAACAAAGAAACAAAACCCAGACTCATGGGCCCAGAGAACATTTTGATGGTTGCCAGAAGAATGGGGGGCAAAATGGATGAATGGGATTAAGAAGTACAAACTTCCAGTTATAAAATAAATCAGCCATGGGGGAGTAATGTCCAGCGTGGGAAGTATAGTCAATGACATTGTATTAACATTGATGAACATTGTAAGATGACATATGGTAACTAGACTTACTGTGATTATCATTTGTAATGTATACAGATGTCAAATCACTGTGGTGTACACCTAAAACTAATATAATATCATATGTCAGTTATACTTCAATAAGTTTTATAAAATGGTTTAAGAAAGTAAATCTTGAGGGGCGCCTGGATGGCTCAGTCAGTTGAGCATCCCACTCTTGATCTCAGCTCAGTTCTTGACCTCTGGGTTGTGAGTTCAAACCCCATGCTGGGTTTCAGGCCGTTGTGGGGGCTGCTTTAAAAAAAAAGCAGGGAAGAAAATTAAGGCTTGAATATACAAGTGCTGACAAATCATGCAAGTGGAAACATTACTGTAAACAAATGTGACAAGAGAATGAAGCCTGTGATAATCACAGAGATACAGATTCAAAAGAAAAAGCCACAAATAATTTAAGGATTTAAAATTAAAGTTAGAAATTCACTACAGACAAAATATTTGCTGTGAAGAATAAGGCAGAAATATGCTTATGTTGAGCAAAATTGTCCATCTGTCTCTCTGTTGCATTCAGAAACCAACCAAAGACTTCTTGCTTCCTAATGAATATGGAAGACTGAGCTGGCCTTAGTGAGAGCAGACAGCAGTGCTAAATGCAATTCAGTAACTCGTGTCATATGTCATGTAATATGACCTTACTGTCCACATATTTCTTTTAATTTGCATTGCTTTACTTGATGCTGTTAGGTGAAATTCGGCCCTTCTAAAATACTCTAGGTTATTCATGATTCTGTTAATAAAAGATCATAATTCTGGATATGAGACTGGTATGTGAAGATAGAATCGACATTTGTTGGTTTTCCCCCTCAGTCCATTCCTCCTTATTCTCTTAAGAATTTTCCATTTGGGATCCTGTTTGTTCTGGGCAAGGTGAATCTATCTCTGGAACCTGGGACCAAGTCCGAGCCAGTTACCACATTCCATTCCCCTGGCCACAGAATTGGAGCAGCAGAAGGTATATAATTCTGAGCTGATCCAGTCCAAGTGAACCTTTGAATATGTGCTCAGGTTGCTGAGACAAAAATACCCTCTCTACTGCTGATATGATATGAAGGAATGATTTTGCACCCATGAAACTTGTTAACTACCATTATGATGGTGAGTGACTTAATGTGACATCAATGCTGAAAACAGCTGAGTAGAGACATTGACAGAAATCAGTCACTCGAAGATATCAAGCCTATCCTAAATCCAGCTCCCTCTTCTGCACTTTTCAGTTACATAAACCATTTAAGTTCCTTAAGTGCTAAGCCAATATGAGTTGGTGTTCTATAATAAATAATAGTATCATACCTGTTCCAGAAGGAAAACTAATGCTTTTTTGTGATAGGCAGAATGATGGCCAATGAAAGGTGTCCACCCTCAAATCCTTGGAACCTGTAAATAAGTTGCTTTATGACAAATGAGGAATTGAGATTGTAAGTGGAACTAAGGTTGTAATCATCTGACCTTTAAATGCAGAAATTGTCCTGGGTTATCAAGATCGGCTCAAAGTAATCACAAGCATCCTTAAAATTACAAGGAAGCAAAAGATGAGTTAGAGTCAGAGTATGCTAAACCCCCTGCACTCAGGTTTAAGCAACTGCTATTCTACTTTCTGTTTCTATAAATTTGCTTACTCAACAAGGAATATTGATATATTCCTTATATTTCATATAAGTAGAATCATACAATATGTGGTCTTTGTGACTGGCTTATTTCACTTAGCATACGTTTTTCTATCTTCCCTCATGCTGTAACATGTGCCAATATTCACTTATTTTCATAGCTGAATACTATTCCATTGAATAACACATTTGTTTCCTCTTGCTGATATAACAAGTTACCAGAAATCTAGTGGCTCGAAGCAATATAAATTTATTATCCAATAGTTCTATTGATTAGAAACTCAATACAAGTCTCACCTTGTTAAAATCAAAATGTTGGCAGGGCTGCATTCCTTTCTGAATGCTGGGGAGAATCCACATCCTTGTCTTTTCCATCTTTTAGAGACCTTCTCCAGTGCTTGGGGGTTGATGGATTCTCTCCAATTTTCAAAGCCAACAAAAGCAGGTGGTATTCTCACATGGAGTTTCTGTGACTGCCTCTTCTCTCTCCTCCTTCCAAATATAAGTAGCCTTGTGATTACATTGGGCGTCTTGATCTTTCAGGGTTAACCTCCCCATCTCAAAGCCCATAACTTATTCACATTTGGAAAGTCCCTTCTGCCATGTAAGATTACATATTCACAGGTTCCATGGATTAAGGTATGGTCATATTTAGGGGTCTTTATTCTGCCTACCCCATTTGGATATGCCACATTGATTTATCCATTCATCAACTGCTGGGCATTTGGGCTCTTTCCACTTTTTGATTATTATAAATAATGCACTTGTGCATTTCATGTGCATATGTTTTCATTTCTCTTTGGCATATACTTAGGACTGAAATTGCTGGGTCATGTGGTGACTCTGTATTTAACTTTATGAGAAGCTGCTAAACCGTTTTTGCAAAGAAGCTGCATCATTTTACATTCCAGCAATGTATGAAGATTCCGGTTTCTCCACATCCCCACAAACAATTGTTATTTCCTGTGTTATTTGTTGTAGCCATCCTCACATTGTCCTTTCTAATTAGTGTTTGGATGGTAGATTTATTTCCATTGTTTCATCTTCAACCTATGTATTAATATGAAAGTGGTTTTCTTGTGAACAGCATTAAAATGCAGCTTATATCACATTATGTTTGTACCTATACCATAGCCCTTGGTAATATTAATTTCATTTTAATATTTATTCTATATTAATATTAATTTAATATTTTAATAAATTTTAATATTAATTTATATAACAAATTTTTGAGAGTGAAGTTTTTGAAAATTTGCAAGCCTTCACAAATTTGCCTGTCATCCCTGCTCAGGGACCCTACTACTCTTTTCTCTACCATTCCCATTTTAGTGTACATACTGCTAAAGTGAGCATTCTTAGAATAATGTTCTTACTTGCTTAGAGCCTTACTAAATTATAGGCCTTGTGAGGGCAGAGATAATATCTATTTATAATTGTCTTTCCTAGCTTTGCACATTAAGTATTTGCTGAATGAATACATTAAACTTTATAGATTTTCATTGTACATATATTGTTCAGAAGGCTTATCCCATGGTTGTCGATTGGCTCTCAATTATTTTGTATTGGAGGGAGAGCTAAGAGTATTGGTTATACACTTGAAAGGGGACTGGATTGAACTCACTTTTTTCCCCAGAAGGTGCTTAGTTAACCTTTCAATTCCATCAGTTTCCAACTGTTTACTAATCCAACAATGATTCTTTCTCCTGAGTCAAGTTCTTTTTAGTCTAATATTTATGTGATCTTTTTTTGGACTGGCTTGACATCATGCTCATTTAATATTGTACTATTCTATTCTACATGATGCCTTTTGATCAACTAAACATTCCATCTAACAGATGTGTCAGTAAAAAGATAGCTCGTCAGTTGCAGTAGACATAAATTTGGCACATGATTGACACTGTTCACACACAGAGGAAGAGGTATCAAGTGAATTTGTGTCATGGCATCATAATGCAAAACAGCAAAGTATTTATTAAAAGAATATATTAAAAATTTTAGATATGGCAATATCTGGAGTTCTAAAGAACATTTCATAGATGTTAAATCAAGATCTTTGTTGCTTTGGTGTTTCAGTCTGCTTGAGGATTCGTCAAAAATAATTTACAGTTAGAGGATCTGTTTTCGTATTACCGTGGAAGGAAATATAATTAAGTTTTAAAAATTAAAATTATGGACAAAACCTAGATTCTTAATCCTGACTCATTAGAAAAGACTTAAATGCAAACAGCCAATGGTTTTAAATTATAGGAGAATAGATATTGCAAGCTTTGCTATTACCTAAACATAAAATCTGTCTTTAATACCCTAGATTAAGTGCAATAGTTGATTTAAAAAAAAATAGGTATGGACTGTGTTTTACTGAAGAGAAATACTTTGAATTGTTTTCTAGGTCTTGTCCGTTTCTCTCCCTTTTCACCGAGCTCCAGTTAAAATTGCTTGAAGGTAGGAATCCTGTCTTTTGGTTCTTTGGTACTTTCACAGCAGTGAAAATCATAACATGCATACATAGTAAGTGCTGATAAATGTTATTTGAAAGCATGCTGCTTCTCTGACAACTTCTGTTCTGCCCTTGCCCGGATGCCTCTTCCAACACTCCCCTTCCTATGGCTCTATTTCTTGTTCAGTCTTTGCTCAGATGTCATCTTGTCATGTGCGGCTTTCTTACCATGTTGCATGAAATCTCAGTTGCTTTCTCCCTTGTCCATTGCCCTACCTGACTTTTCTCCACTTAAGAAATAAAACTCTGATTTTTCTGTGGGCAGAATAAGAAAATGTGTAAGAAATTCTGACATATTTTTAAGCATAATTTTAATTTGTATTATGATGGTAACATAAGCTTTTGTGAAAAATTAGAAGTTGTAGAGATAAAAGAAAAAGTACATTTTTATTCTGCAGTGACATAAACATGCTTAACATTTAAGTTTAACACTCCCCGGGGATTTCTTTGTAAATATTAACTTATTTTATTTTCTACGTTCATTTCTGAAGTTTAGAACGCAAAACATCTATTTAAATTTTGAATTTAAATGACAATAGAATATATCATTACTTTTAACTATTTGAAGATTCAAAAAATTAAAAAGGTATATAATGTGTGAAGACAATTCAAAATGATATGTTGACTGTTATCAATATGCTTTTCTGTAAAAAAGTAAAAATAGCATCAAATTTTCCTAAAGTGCATTAGGAGAAAGATTTTAACACTTATTTAATTGATACTGATGCTTGGATGGATATTTTTAAATTTTATTTTCAATTGACTAAGTAATGATAAAAAATTTATACAAAATGAAGTTTTTCCATATTTTTGCTTCTGTCTTCTATAAAGTATGGATTACATAATTCCAATTTTAAAAATCCACAGAATAAAATTAACCTGTACAATTTGACATCTTTAAGGTCAACAGATACAGAGACCAAAGATTCTGTGGCATGTTTAATTACTAAAACTGACATAGTAACTTTCTGATTAAAATATTATTTCTATCTTAACATTGGTTTTAGGAGATAGAGTTCAGGCCAATATGGAAGTGGGAATGAGAATGGTTATGATGATGTTTTGGCTATATGGTGCCAGTGAGAACTTTAAGATTTCCTTAATCAAATTCCTTTTCTCGTCTAATTCAAGTCTGAGTATCTTCTATGGATGCCAACACCTACTTTGCAGAATTGTTATGAAGACCAGAAATACATACCAGTCAGGAATTAAGCACAATGCACATAGTAGACAACTCAGCACACGGGGACTTATTATCTGATGCATTCATTTGCAAGTTTTACTGTTTGCTCATACACTACTCTAAATTTGACTCCCTCCCTTCCTTCCTTCTTTCCTTTCTTCTTTTCTTCCTTCCTTCCTAAAAATGCTTCGCCAACACAAGGTCTCAGCAATTACTTATCCGTTAAAGGAAAGTGGAATACTGCCTACAATATCTAGCTTTTCTAACTGAATATGTGGCAGAGATTGTTCTTCTTCTATCTTCCTCCTATGAAACAGATAATCTAATCTGCTTTACCTATAACAATATAGGTAGGTGGTAAAGACAGAAGATAATACTTTGCAAATAGCTTTCAAAAATCTAAAATATTTAAAACTGCCTTTTTGTTTTACGCATTTTATCAGAGGTTACAAGTTGGTAACCCTAACGGGTCCCTAAGACTCTTCGTTTGACATGCATATGCAGTATCTTTCAGAAGGAGCCCGTGTTCTCCAGTTTATCATACTCTCTATAACTCCTGTGCTGTTAGGTCATTTTATTAGTTTTTATTAATTTACATTTCCATTTGAATTATTACCAAGGTGAAAAATGAAAACTGATTTTGTGGAAACATCAAGTCATTACTTTGTGAAAACAGGTTTTGGGTTAGCACATCCCCAAGGTCCTTTTAGCACTATCAGCCAGTGTCACATTGTTACTTTCAAGAGGAACTCGGAAGGTTTGTGAATTTGATTAGTAAAATATACAGAATTACCTCTTTCTTTCCAGCATGTTCTTTAATTATGAATGTAGGTAATAAACCATAGTAGTATTGGTAGTACCTACACGCCATCACTACTAGAAGTATTTTTGCATCATAATACACATTTCACAGATATCTTGAATACTGCTCATCTTTGCTTTGAAATTAGAGTTGTTGTGAAACCCACTGATAGACTATGTAATCTAATGTGGTTATTCAAGAACATCTATTGCTATATCACAAATATGTCCCAATACTATTCTGATAATTTTATTTCAGAATAATTTGTTTACTTTGTATCTTTTGTAATCCAGTGTGTTTTAGTTCTTGTACTTAACAACATTCTCCTGAGAAGAACCTTGGCAAGAGAGAAACAAAGTAAGAGAGACAACAAAACAAAACAAAAACTAAGACTCTGAAACCGTGTTTCTTTATCTAAACAAAGTTTTTATTAGTGTAAAACAATATATGTATCAATTCAGTACTGTCATATATCTTTTATTTTCAGTGAAAGAAAACATATTGGGAAATTATTGTCTCCCAATTGCAAAATTATTTCCTTAGTAAATGTTTCTTTACTTAACAGCACCTCTCTCACAAACACTTATATGCACATTTTGTCTTTTAATACACTTAGCTAAAAGAAGCGCAAAATGCTTTAAAATTATGTATTAAGAATTTATTTCACCCATCACTATATTTGCATAGACTTGAAAACAACAAAATATCACCGCAGAAATCACTTACAATGTGGCTTTTGAAAATCTGGACAAAATATTCAACTGTAAAATTTTAAAATAGTAGGCCTGGATTTTGACGAGTCTGCTACTTCAGAAATACAGAGTTGTTCTCTGCTGCAACAGCCCAATTTACGTTTTCTACATGTTCGTGTACCAAGCAGCGTTTTAACCTTCATGTCAGCTGCAAGCTTGTACAAAAAAGCAGTCACTCCAGACATACCAGGAGCTTCTCTGTGTCATTGGTACTATCCGTGTGATGATACTCTGTTCTGTGGCTTTTGTCTGATCAGAGGTTGAGCATGGATTATTCCTCTGCTGAACAAATGAAGTTTTTTCTCACATGCTTCTCTGAGTACTGATTATCAGAACTCTTTCAAAAGAGCATTATGACATTAAAAAATAAGCTATTCAGAGATGGTTGAATTACTAAAGGATTTATTTAAACTATCGTAATATTACCCTCCCCCGTCCCCCACAAGGAAAAAAAAAGGAAAATCAATAACTATGGAGAAAGTATTCAGATATTATAATTTTATATCTCCAGCCTGAGTTTCTCCTTTTAACAACATATCCTGTACAAGTGTCTAAGAGAATAGTAATATTTTATACATTAATAATATTTTATCTATTAACAGTAATGCCCACCATTCATGTTAGATTATAAACTCCAAAATGTGGTGATCATTCTTTTAGCCCATTATTCTAGTACAACATTGGAATGGTTCATTGGTGAATGGATCTAGAGAGTATCATAGGGCCAGGAGGAATTGAGACAGGGAAGGAAAGGAAGCCAATAAATAGGCTACACAGTGGCTCAATACCCCCTGGAAAATTCTGGAAGAAAGTGTGGGAAGCATGTCAGAAGCTGGGATAGTTGTTTCCCTGCTCTCATCCATCATGGGCTTAGAGCTACTCTGGAGGCATTAATACTACTGTGCTTGTCACTTTTTATGGGTCTCATGCACAGATCAACAGAAGAGGAAGCCCTCAGGGGTAGACTTTGAAATTACAGGATAAGGCCTTCTATACCTGCAGGACTGATGAGCACAAAGAGGTATTGTGCCACCTACAACTGCCATACTAGGACATGATGAAGATAATTTTTATGTGAGTCATAAAAAAGAAGTTACATGAGATTAGGAGAGAAAACCTCATAGCAATTCTGAGAAAAATGGAATAAAAATTAAGAAAATTTACCTTCCAGTGCTTCTTTAATTTTTGCGGTTATCATAATCATTAAAGTCGTTCACATATTATTTAAAACAAAAAACTCTTGGGAGAAGTTAGGTGGAAGTTACAGGACAAATACAATGCAAGGAGGAAAGAAAAAAGACGAAATTGCAATAGTGAAAGAGAGCAGAATGTACTCAGTCTGCCACAGTATTTCAGGACAGAAGGCATGAAACGAAAACCAAGGGCAGATATCTTATCCTTCACTCCCACCATGCAGAACGTACACTGTGAAAATTAACAGCCTTTTGCTTCATCAGAATGACAATCATACAGACATACACATACACTTGCACTTTGGAAATAGCCATATATGTGTATGTATATATATATATATGAAATTTCAGAAAGAAATTATTCATTCTACAGCCTCCATTGGAAAATGCCTCAGAATTACAAAAAATTTTTCACTGTGAGTTAATAGTTTGTTTTGATTCTTTTCCTCTGATAAGAACATAAACTCTGAAATCAGGAACTTACATGTGTGTGTGTTTTTTTAATCATTTACTAATACAATGCTTGCTATATAATATTTATTATGTATGGGATAGTTGAATGAGTGGATGTAATTGAATGTGTTAAATGAAGTCTTTTCTATAATCTAGTGGCTCTTAAATGGGGATAATGGAAGATGATCCTCCCCTTACCCCGCCATTTGTCAGTGTCTAGAGAGATTTTTGGTTGCCACTGCTGAATGGAGGTTCTTACTGTTACCTAGTGAGTAGAAGCTAGGGATGCTGCTGAACGTCCTATGAAATACAGGACAGTCTCCATGACAAAGAACTGTCCATCTCAGAATGTCAATAGGAGTAGGCTCCTGAAACACTCCTATAATACCTATCAGTGCTTGGTCTTTCACATATTCTAGTCACACATTATAAAATGTCCTATTAGTCAAGAACGAGGACATTGCTCTTTTGTCCAATAATAGTCTCAACTAATCACATATAAAGTCATCTGACTCATTTTAGGGTTAATATGTGTGCCCAGAGTTTGGGTTTCTCCAGAAGCTAACCCAGAGACAAGGAGTCCCACACAAGCGGTTTTTGAGAGGTGATCAGTGGAGATATCAGTAGGAAGTAGGAAATCGAGGAAGGGAAAAAAGATAAGCCTGTTAATAGTGTGATATTATCAAGATATTTACTGCTGTGGGCAACGTGAGCTGGGTCCTACCGAAGACCCTGGGATATAAGAGTCCAGCTCAAAGGTATCCCAACTGAGAGGTGAGGATGTAGGGTGTAAATTCACCAACTCTCTTTCATCATTGGCTGGCGGCTACTTTTAGGAGCTTAAACTCTGAAGCATTTCTGGCTTGCCCTCCCTGCAGGTTGAGTATACTCCGCGGGTGGATAAAGACGTTAGGTAGAGAATCGAAGATGTTCCTATTAAGCAGCCTTTGGTGCGACAAGGTAAGGCCAAGAGGATATGGCAGGCAGGAACAGCCACTATGGAAGGGCAAGTTTATGAGCAAATATGAGTTCACGTAGATAATTAAATAATTAAGATGGTTTATAGTGAGTTTTTACTAAATTTTTCTCTTTGGAGACCAAGTACTCCTTGATCCATATTACTGTCCTTTTGTTAGAATCAGAGAATCTTAGAATCATAGAATCACAAAGCCTTTCAGTGTGTCTAACCCGACTGCCTCCCTAACTTGGACAAACAGATATTTAGCTTCATTTTAAGCGTTTTTGCCCCACTGCTTTCTAACCACTTAATTAATTTAATTGATCCCGAATCAGAAATAGTCGGTTTTCTTCTGTATTTTTACCTTTTCTTATGGATTAATGAATGTCAAACTGTCCTTGATATGTAGATCTAGTGCTTTCAGAAATACCTTGACGTTAATTCTTGATTTATTTTTGGAAAAATACAGTAAATCCAAAAGAATTAGCAAAATTTTATTCAGAAAATGGTGTTTGAAAGTTTCCATATTTTGTGTACATTTGTAGTTTAAATATTAATGAAAGCTTTCCATTAAATACTCATTCCAAATAGATGTGTGATACTAATTTATAAGGAAATACAAAATTAGTTTTATAGAAACTTCTAAAACTAGTATATATCAGCCCTCGATGCAATATTCATCTCTGTCCACACATTATATTAAAGTGTGCTAAAATGTATAAATTTAACCCTGATACATAAGAGCTGAAGGCTCTTTTACATGATTTATGGGATCACTGAAGGATTTATTTCTCCTCCCCAGTCGTTTTTCTACCATCGTCTCAAGATTTATATTATCCAATCAGGTAAAGACCACTTTCAACCCCATTTGAATAACTGCTGATAGGTCATAACTTTTCTAGAAAGGTATATCAGATATTCTAGTGATGTTCTTTGATTTGACAAATCCTGAACAGGAAAAGTTAGGCTGCTGAGATTGTCAACATCAATCCATTCTTCCTGTTCTTACAAGTCTTTTTTAAGTCTCAAAACACAGAAAGGAACTCTATATATCAGCTTCTCAAAAACTATTACCAAAAACAAAAACAAGTTACCAAGAAAACTTCAATTTATTTTAAATATAATTTCAGGAAAGAATATTAATATAGACGATTTTACAGTAGTTGCAACTGTTTATACTATCATGCCACAAATGAATTGTCATTCATTTTAAGTTTATTTTTTTCTTCAAAGCTTAATTAGATGCAATATAATTTTTTTAAGATTTTTTTTTTTTTAATTTGACAGAGAGAGATCACAAGTAGGCAGAGAGGCAGGCAGAGAGAGGGGAGGAAGCAGGCTCCCTGCTGAGCAGAGAGCCCGATGCGGGGATCAATTCCAGGACCCTGAGATCATGACCTGAGCCGAAGTCAGAGGCTTAACCCACTGAGCCACCCAGGCGCCCCAGATACAATGTAATTTTTGTGCACAGTTGCATTTATCTCACATTTTATTCACTGTTAATATTTATGTCACTCTGTAGAGAGTTAACAGAAGGCCAGAGCAGGAGACAAGGACCTTTTACACACTTTACATGTTATCTTATAAATATTTTATATAAGGTTGATTTAAGATGGAAAGTTTGGTACTATTAAAACCATCAAAAATATTACTTAAGACAGTTAGATCGTGCATTGGAACTGCTTTTCAAATACTTCATGCCATTTATGTTACTGAAGAGATTCTAACACTATGAAAGACACTAGTGTTAATGATGTTTTACAGAAATATATTTCTTGAAGAATTAATTTATATATTTAGACAGTGAATCTGGCATGAGTATGCCCTAGTTCCATTTGTGAAACATGGATTCCGTTTGGTATCTTTGACAAAGTGTTATCGCAATCAACCTGGTTTTTATTTAGCACTTGAAAGGACAATCAGCCAAATTCTAATCTCAGATGTGTGAACTTATCACATATTTCACGAAATATGCCGCTTTGCGGTATCAAAAATGGATTCGAGGCATTTATGGCAAAGCAGAGTACGAGAGAGGCACTTGAGGGTGGATGAATTCATTTTCAGGGAATGAACTTGGGACTTGACTCGTGCCTTCAAGAACCGAGAACACATGACGTGTATTTCTCTCTTCGTGCTGCAGTCAGTTCAGGGAATCTTATCAGTGGGCAGAAGCGAGAGGCTGACCACTGTGCGTGGGAAGGACAGAGAGCTACAAAACTGGGAAGCCACGGATTACCTGAGAATACTCGGTGCACAGATGGGTTTGTTTTCCTTCAGCGATCCCTGGTTGAAGCAGACATTGGTCATTTGCCTTCTACCACATGGCTCTTTTTTTTTTTTTTAAGATTTTATTTATTTATTTATTTGTCAGAGAGAGAGAGAGAAAGAGAGAGAATGCACAAGCAGGCAGGGAGGCAGGCAGAGGCGGAGAGGGAAGCAGGCTCCCCGCTGAGCAAAGAAAGAGCCCGATGCGGGACTCCATCCCAGGATGCTGGGATCATGACCTGAGCCGAAGGCAGGTCGACTTAGCCACCCAGGCGTCCCCCACATGGCTCTTCATGGAATCCAGTTATGCTTCTTTTTACAGTGAGTTCGTATACTGCCAAATACGACCACTATTTCTCATACAGGCTTCCTTAATTTGATTCTTTCCTCTTACTTTGCGCACCTCACGCTGAATAACACTATAACATTAGGAGTTGACAGAGAACCTTTAATATTTATACAGTTCAGTCAACCTTCTAAGTCTCTGGTCTTCCATGAAAGGCAACCTAAAATATTTCGCCCTTGGTGGCCTCTCCACGGAGTCTGAGTGAAACTTAGCTGTATCATTAAGAGAAATATTTACTGCAGGAACTCATATCTTGTGCATTTTAAATTTTACATTTTGTAACCTGATCATCTGTTCTATACATCATATTTCCATTCTATTGTATATAATCATGTTTAGTTAAATGCATATTTTTGACAAGTTCTAATGAAATACCCACCTGTCAATTTTTTACCTTTTTTTTTTTTTTTACTGGATCTATGGCTCTTAAACATTATTATTTAACATGAGTAATAATATCTTTTTTGGATGTAGGCTACATTCTCATAGACACTTAACTATTCTGAATGACGTTGCTTTATTTCTGAACAGGCAGTTCAATTGACACTGACACTATGCAGTTCAGAAATATGTATATTTAGTCCCCTTTCACTTTGAAGAATTACAGTCTTTAAATGCACTTCTTTCCGTTATGAAGAACAACTACACCTGAAGATCACATCCTATAGGCATACCAAATGCCAACCTTTACCATACACTACCTATATTGAGTGGATAACTTAAAACATACACACTCAAAAGTATTCTTTTTCTTCCCTACCAGATACTGTTCAAATAAATCGCCTGCAAGAGAGTCTCAGACATACATATTTGATGTGTTTTATTACAACTAGCCCTTGTCACTCTGCAGTAAGATCCTGGGCATCATGTAGTAAAGACTGCAAATCAAGGACAGATATGAATGAGAGGGATCAACATTAACTTCTAAGTGCATCCAAAGAAGATCGAGATCCTTTACTAATCTTAGCCCTGACTTTTCCATTGACTTATTGTGTGATAGGGAGAAGAGTGCAGTTGTTTCTTCTGACATTTTACAAAGGGGTCCTACATCTTTGAGGAATATTTAGAGTTATCATGTAATAGTGTCTACATTTCCATGAGTAATGTTGCTATAAACACTAAACATTGAACAAATTAATGTCCGGACTAGGCCAAATTCATTCATGAAGCTGTTGTTAATTTTTTTTTAAGATTTTATTTATTTATTTGACAGACAGAGATCACAAGTAGGCAGAGAGACAGGCAGAGAGAGAGGAAGGGAAGCAGGCTCCCTGCTGAACAGAGAGCCCGATGCGGGGCTCGATCCCAGGACCCTGGGATCATGACCTGAGCTGAAGGCAGAGGCTTTAACCCACTGAGCCACCCAGGTGCCCCTGTTGTTAATGTTTTTATTGTTATTTTATTATTGTTATTCAGGTTTAATACATAGAAACCATGGACCCTTTTAAAGTGCATTTGCATTCCTCTCATTTAACATCACCAGGATGAATTTCTGAATATGAGACATAGTTACTTAATGGTTTATAATATAAAATCCAATGTGTACAAAATTAGTCAGCAGTGGCAGTTGGATGATCCTGTGGCTGATAAAGACTCATAGAATATTTAAAAATCTACTAAAGATACTGAATTTTTTGCTAGAATTACATATTTAATATCTTGCTTTCATTGATGGAACGTACCTTCTCTAATCCATTATTTTGACCAAGTTCCTTTTGATTTTTATTTAGCATAACATGTCATTAAACTGTGAACACTTGCTAAATGATTAAAATTCTACAAATACTTATTGAGCCCCTACTGTATGCCCGATACCACAGAAGGCACCGAGTAAGTACCTAACTCACAAAGATACCCTAAGAAGCCATTCCTGACCTCAGGATCTCATAGTTTATTCAAACACTTACAATCTATGATATGACAAGAACCATGATTAAGGAATAAAAAAGGGGAGGGGGGTTACTCATGGCACAACTGTGAAACCCAAAGAATAAATCATCAAAATTCTTGGTGATCCATTTTCTCAACCAATATGTATCTAGTACTATATGTACCAGGTCTTATTCAAAATACTAGAAAAGTGTCAGTGAACAAAACAGACAAAATACCTGTTCTGGTAAGGCTAACATAGTAGTACGGGGAGATGGAAAATAAATTGTAAGTATACTTATAAATAAGTATCATAAATAAGTAAATTATGTAGTATGTAACATTTTGACCACTTCCCCCCCTTGAAGGCAAATAAACTTCTATCCTGGTAAAGGGACATATATGGGGACATTTAAAAAAAAAATCTTTAAGTCACATTATTCATGTTGAATATTCAAGTATTTTTGAAAAACATGAAGTAAGTTCTAGGTTGACTTTCCCAAAATCTCATGCTTTATTGCTACTAAGATGCCTATATCTTCACATATTTAGTGGGTCTGAAAACAGAGTGTATCAATGAATCAATAGGTTGTAGCATCCATTGTCAACTGGACAGCAGGTGCAATGAAAGTTGGCACCGGCTAAGAATGCACAAACTTGGATTTCATTCATGGTGGCGTGATTTCATTCATGGTTCAACCATTACCTTACCATGGGCCTTTCAGCTAACACAGCATTAATGAACCCATTAAAGAAAAGAATATGAATCCTGGTTGTGATTTAAAATCTTTCATTAATAGCTAGATTTTCCATTTTATCATGAAAATAATTATTTTCAAAGGAGGGAAAATTTTTCTGATATTTAAAAGCCATCACAGAAGAGATCCTCTGTTTGGATTTTACATATGAACATTCCATGGTCAGCAGGTGAAAAAGAGGCCATCTGCTACAATTAAAGTAGGAAGGTTTTCATTCAAATAACTAAATAATTCCTATAAAGCTATCAGCAGGAGAATCAAAAGTCAATGCATTAGCCCTTTTTGTTATTCGGAGTAGTGCAGTGAGGTTTCTGAAGACCAGGGTGTCTTTTTATAAAGATGCATTCTTGCACAATTTGGAGTTGTTTCTTCTCCACTACTCTGGGTTTTTTTTTTTTTTTAAGTGTATTCCATTTATAACAATGACGTAGTTTTCCTGTAATTCCATTATGTTTGCATAGCTGCTACTCTGTTATGCATACCATGTAGACTTAAAATTTCCAGCCATGTTAGGAGGATGGTGAAATGCCATTGTCTAACAGCATGGCTGGAGAGAAACAGAAGGGGTGGTGAAGAATTGAACACACTCCTCAACCCCTGCTTGGTACCTGTCACATTTCAGTCTCTATTCACCCTTCAGGTCTCTCTTTCAACCCTCTTCTGCCCTCTCCCTCCTCTGCCCCATGCCAAAGCACACACAGAGTGAGCAATATTTTTATCTTAAGAACACAAAGGTAGGGAAGAGAATGATTTTTGCTATACATTTTTGGTGTGTTGGGAAAAGGAAAGAATTCTTACTGGTGTTTCTCAAATAATGCCCAGTGGTAATTGTCCTTGAAGTTTTGGACCAATTCTTACAGAGAAAGGAGTATAGCTATTGACGGATGATAACTTGTTTCAAAAATCAGATCAAAGCTGGACTTTCAGTTACTTTTTTGATTCAAAGATGTGATGCTTTTTTATTTTTATGAGCAAATGTCATTTACAAAAATATATGAAACTATTATTGATGTACTTTACAATGTTAAAAATACTCTTAATAAGATAAATGGTCTAAATACTATATGGTAAAAATAACATTAATATTTCTAATGGAATTTCTTCTTAAACTTATTGGTAGATCTCTCTCATTCTATGTTACACAAGTGCCTCTTGTAGTTAAGAATGTTGGTGAAAAATGGGACGCCTGGGTGGCTCAGTTGGTTAAGCCGCTGCCTTCGGCTCAGGTCATGATCCCAGCGTGCTAGGATCGAGTCCCACATCAGGCTCCTTGTTCTGTGGGGAGCCTGCTTCTCCCTCTGCCTCTGCCTGCCACTCTCTCTGCCTGTGCTCGCTCGCTCTCTCTCTCTCTCTGACAAATAAATAAATAAAATCTTTAAAAAAAAAAAGAATGTTGGTGAAAATCTAAGTGATAGAAGGACCTATATCTCAGCAACAGAGTTACACACTGTGATGTATTACTTCTATGGCATGCCACGTATACCAGGAATTGGAGAACAGTGAGATTTTTAGGTAGATGAGCATTTTCTCTGTAATTAGCATAGTTTTATTCTTTCATTTGCATTTTTAGTTGACATAATTTACAATTTTGTCCACTTAGATGAACATTTTTTTCTTTCATTGTATTGTATTCTGTTGTGGCTTAAGAAAGAGGATACACTCAACTTTATTTGAAAGGACCCTAATATCAGGGTCATCTTTATAAACATTGATTCCTTGGTGGCAATTTTATTTAAAAAAACAAAACAAAACAGTTTTGTAGGGGGGAACTTTTATGCGGCAGTTACTTATCATGTGAAAATACTATCCTGACTGATATTTTCTGCTTTAGGCTGACCCTTTCTCCTACTTCTTGTCCAAGTAATTTTTCTCAGTCTTTCTACACCATCACTGGCCATGACTATCAGCTCTCATTTTTACACCCACTGTTTTCTTTGCACTTTTGTTCAATGTTTTTCTTCCCTCCATTTTTTTCTTTTATGTTGTCACTTATTTTTTAGACTCTCTGGTTTTCATACTTTTCAGATTTGGCTGTTAGTTATTATTAGAGAATAAGAGCAAATCTTTGCTTGGATTAACATTCCATCTTTAAAATTCTTCTTGGCTGGATTTATTGGAAGAATTTTCTATTCCTTCTCTTGTTGGGACTATATCAGAGCATTGGCCATGTCTGCTCTCCAAGGGCTAACTATACAAAGTGTTCCTGTAATAAAAATGAGAGCCTTTGAATTCCAATTTTATTAGCTTACCAAAATGCAGATTCTCTATGCCAATTTTATGTAACATAGCATTTGGATACATCACAGTATTTTATGAAGGACGCTATGTGTTGTTGCCAGAGTATGTATCTAATCTAATGTCTGTGACTACTGTGCCAGCGATATGGCTAATGAGTAGATTTTTTTTTAAGATTTTTTATTTATTTATTTGAGAGAGAGAGAGACAGTGAGAGAGAGCACAAGCGAGGAGAAGGTCAGAGAGACTCCCCGTGGAGCTGGGAGCCCGGTGTGGGACTCGATCCCAGGACTCCAGGATCATGACCTGAGCCGAAGGCAGTCATCCAACCAACTGAGCCACCCAGGCGTCCCTAATGAGTAGATTTTTAAAAATCCAAATCTGGGGGCACCTGGGTGGCTCAGTGGGTTAAGCCTCTGCCTTTAGCTCAGGTCATGATCTCAGGGTCCTGGGATTGAGCCCTACATCGGGATCTCTGCTAAGCAAGGAGCCTGCTTCCCCCTCTCTCTCTGCCTGCCTCTCTGCCTACTTGTGATCACTCTCTCCCTCTGTCAAATAAATAAATAAAACCTTAAAAAAAAAAAAAATCCGAATCTGACCATTACCTGAAAGTGTTTAGTCATTATAGATCGTAATTTACATGAGTACATGAGGTAAAAGTTGCCATTAGAGGCTCTTTCCTAAAAACTTAACATTTCTCTGTAATTGACACATCTCTGTACCATCTTAATTGATTTGGGTGAGGTCACCAAAGTCATCACAAAGCCTATATATAGCTTAGAGTTTTTATCATTAGCCTCTGATATAATAAGGACCTAAGTTTCATGACGACATATGATGTGACCAAATAATATAACCAGGCCCATTAATCTTTTATTTAAACTTTCTCTATTGTGTCATGACTAATGTATGACTTTATTCCTAATTACATATATTTCTCAGTTAAATTTTGGAATTTCAGCTTGATTTCTATATCTGAAAGTATGTAAAAGAATTTTGTGAATTAAATCCATAATATCTCTCTTCTTCTATGACTTTACGATTTCTACTCAGTTCTGGGGCAGTTATATTTATAAACAAGAGATAATGTAATGAGATACATGGGCTCTTTCAAATGAGTAGTTTAGTGTAAAGTCTAAGAGGTTGGCTCTGGAGTTACACTTAGTTCAAGCCTTAGTGTCATTACTTTAACTGTAAGATATTGGGCAAATCAAACTCTTAATTCCTGAGCTTCATTTCCCTCATCTGTAAAGTGAGAAGGATTGAGGGACACTAAGGATACTTCTGTTACAGGACTGCAGAAAGGATTGTGGGGAAAAGTACTTAAATATGCCTGGTCTATGACAAACACTTAAAAATGCTAGACCTTATAAATGTATTTTCAGAGTAACTATGTTACATTTACAGATGGCATGTAGGAATGGACACGAATTTACAGATGCATTTGCTGGAGAATTACATGATTACGTGATTACATACAGAACTCACAAGTAAAAGGACAGCATGAGCTGTGCTTATACAGGTTTACCCCACTATCCAAAAGCAGGGTATTCCTATAAAATCTCCTATAAGCTGAAATGGCATAAAGCAAAGAAGCAAATTACCATTGATTTACATGGGAAAAAAAAATTGGGGAGTATTCCCAAACCCCAGAAAATAACCTTTCTCAGGTTTTTCTGGTACCTTAGGACACATCTTGCTAACAGATGCACAAAATAAATCAAAGTAAACAATGTTCACAGACACAGTTCAGAGCTGTGGCGGTCTGATGCTGAGATGATGAGTGTAGTTTCCAGGGAAGGAGTTTAAACGGGGCCGCTCTTGCTGTGCAGGGTGAGCGTTGCCCCTGTAATAGGCTCACTGCAAAACAAATGCCAAATGCAGTTTGCGTTTTCCTTCTTCTTTGGTAAAAGTAAAACTCCTCTTTGGATTTCTGTCAGTTAACAAAAACAGGTACTGATGTATGTCATTCATAAAAGCATAACACAAACTTTGGAAAACTAGGGGTACTTGTTGTCTATTTCATTGAGTAATCCGTCTTCCACAGTATGCAATCTCACATTGTCCCACGTGGAAAAACCTTCAGAATGTGGCCAGGAGGCTCAGGTTTTGCTTCTTTGAATATTGCCACCGTGCAGGAGAGCAAACAGGAACTGATATTGAGTGGGTTTGATTTTTTTACTATCTGGAAGCTCACTATCTAAAATGAGGTTGTAGAAACACAAGTTGAACTTCTAGAGCACATGATACCCAGAACATGATTCCGTTAGCCATGTGGTAATGTCCATTACATAGGATGCCTACAAGTTACTTACTTTAATTTTAACATGATATTTTACAAATCTGTTACTGGTCTTATGTGATGCCTAATATGGAAGGTATCTTGGAAATATTAGAGATATGTTGAACACTTAAAAGTAATAAAAATTGTAATGTCTGCTGTTATTTCTGTGCACAAAAATAAAAAGCAATACAGGCTTTGAGACTTAATTTTCCAGAAATGTCTGTATTATGAATAATTCAGTTGTCAAATATAGAATATAGCAGGTGCTTTTGACATGCTTCAACCTTCTCTGTCCTTTTAAAAGTGAGTTGAAGTGTTTTGTTAGTTCGCATTGCATGGCATTTAATAATAATTCATTTTGTAGTAATGCATTATTCTGTTACAATAGGATAATGAGCCATTTAATCAATGGGAGACTAAAACATATGTACATATTCATGTCTCAATTAATCAGTCATTCAAAAATTTATTGAAGGATTCTAGAAATTGCAGGGAATATTGTAAAGGGTATTAAATATTTTCAAGAGTCTACAGTCCAAATGGGAGGACTGTGGTAATGCATATATATCATAAGCAAAAGAATAATTAAATATACCTCATAGAGTACAAAAACTATTTCTCAAAAACTCTAAAATAATAGATAAATCTAGAGTGCTGTCAACATTTCATGCAAGTTATGCTTCTCCGTACTTCTCTTGTCCTATACAATTTCTGTACAATGTTGTAATTTTGCTAAAGAGGAATGCATACTAACATAATGTATATTGCATAGTAACCCCTATAAAATGAAATGGAGAATCACAGTCATTAGTGGATCATTTTCTATTGCAGAATGCTGAGGATATGCACAGGACCACCGTATGCGATTGTGTAAGTTGTGTACTGCACAACTGTAAGTGTCATCATCTACATTATCATCTACACAGAATGTTGTACACAGGAAAATTTCCACTACTAGAGGTCATAGCCCTGTGCCAGTAGTGGTTATTTGCTTACTCACCAGGGAACTTTTTTATTTTTTCATTACAAATGTTTAATAAACAGAGAGAGATTCCCCAGACCAAAGTGAGGATTCAGTACCAAATAAATGGGTGGTCTTTTCAAAACAGGAATGGCTGAGTCAGTACAAGTAATGGTGATGGTGTATGCATATTGTCAGTTGCTTACATATCCTTTAAGGATCATACTGGCAAAATTGTGACACTTTTTGAAGAGGTAAGAAAATATTTTCAATTTCACTTGTTTATCTAGGTTCTGTATTAGCTGCTTTTGAGAACTGACTTGGTGAATAGAACCTTAGGTTTTTATGTGTCTGGGTTGGTGAAGGATCTTTAGTAAACCTATAGGCAAATCCCTCTGCCCAGAGTGTAACAATTAAATTTTAGCTTAACTCTTCTATCACCTCCTGGGTTTTTACCAACTACCTCCAAACAAATTCAACAAGAATTAAGAGTATTTCTAATGATTGGAGACAAAACACATTTTATTTGTACATTCTGGAAAAATGCATGTAAGTTTATGGTGTGTGGTATATTTACGTACAACTTCATAGGCTGAAGAACTGTGAACAGAGAAAGGAGTGTTCAGGTTTGCTAACACATGCTGAGTTCAGATTCAGCTGCTCTTGTTTTCCTTCATCACGTTTCTGCATAGAGGAGGGTAAACATAGTTGGGACTATGGAAAGATGAAGCAGAAGGAAATCTTTTCTGAATTATATACTTCTTATTTCTTATCAGTTGAATCATTTATTTTTTTAAAAGATTTTATTTATTTATTTGACAGAGAGAGATCACAAGTAGGCAGAGAGGCAGGCAGAGAGAGAGGAGGAAGCAGGCTCTCTGCTGAGCAGAGAGCCCGACACGGGGCTCGATCCCAAAACTTCGGGATCATGACCTGAGCTGAAGGCAGAGGCTTTAACCTACTGAGCCACCCAGGCGCCCCCAGTTGAATCATTTAAATGGATTAAAAGGGAGAATGTTTTATGGCTGTTGCAAACTCAACTCCCTGATCTATAGTGACAAAAATGGTTGAATAGGACTGGCTATTGGGTATTGGATGCTAAGGGGTAGAAAGGACTTTCTGAGGCAATGCCCATATCATATTTTGAATGTTATAGAAGTTACATCGGTGTATCTTTTTGCCAAAACTCATTAACTGTATACATGTGATGGGTGCATTATATGAAATTTATAGTTAAAATAAAAGTGATTTTTAAATACTAGATGCCTGTATCCAAAAGAAAAATTTAGATAAATAACATTTTTCTCTTATGTTCAGAAAGGAGGGTGTCACATTCTATATATTTAAAAACAAAAAGAGAAAAGTCTGTTGAGTTTTAATTCCCCCCAAAAGTGAAAATATAACTAAATATAAAAGTGACAACATCATTTCAAAGTTTTCCAGGTCATTACATCTGTGGGTGTGGGAATATGTGTGTGCCTGAAGAAATAAGTGTCCTATTGCTAAGTAATCTAAAAACATGTAATTTATTTGCTATAAACATTGGAAAGTTCTCTTTCTTAAAAACCATGATTTTTTGCAAATTAAAGTATTTGAACTATATGAAATACTCCTCTCTTATCCTTCCTTAGGTCCTAGTACCCACTTTTCAACTGGGGCTTCACAATTGGGAGCTCACACTTGTACTTTGGTGTGTATCATTTCAGCTTTTAGTCACTCACTCAACAAAGATTTTGGTATGAATAGAGAGATTTACAAAATAGATGCATGTACACACACACACACACACACACACACACACACACTCTGCAACTTGGCCTACACTTCAGTATTTTCAGAGTATTTCAAATTCTGCTTGGGATTCTTACCCTCTTCCTCTCCCTCCCCCTCTACCTGCCCCCACCCCCTTGTGCATGTGCTTATGTTCTCTCTCCCTCTCTCAAATAAATAAATAAAACCTTTCAAAAATATGTATAAATTACAAATGTATAAATTACAAAAGATAGATCTTAAGTTCACTAGGTCTTGACAAATGCATACACCTGTATTCCACAATACTATCTAGAAGTAGAACTTTTCCATCTTCCTTCCTTCCTTCTCATGATCTTTCTCAGTCAATACATGTCACACTTCACCCCACATAGGCATCAACTGTTCTTACTTCTTTCATCATTAATTAGTTTTGTCTGTTACAGGACTTCATTTAAATAGACTCAAACTGTTTACACTCTTACACTCTGAATCTAGTCTCCCTAGCTTACCAACATGTTTTTGAGCTTCAAACACATATCGGTAATCTTTTTTTTTTTTTTTTTTTTTTTACTGTTGAATAGTGTTCATTTGCAGGGCTGTATTAAAATTTGTTTATCCATTGTCCTATTGATGGGTATTTGGGCTAATTTTAATTGGGGCTATTATGAATAAGTGCTTATGATCATTTTGTACAAGTCATTTTTATGCGTGTATGCTTTATTTCTTTGGGGTAAATATTTAGAAATTTGGGGGGATTAGAGTTAGTGTATGGTTAACTTTTTGAGAATCTGCTGGACTCACTCCTAAAGTGGTGTATCTTTTTATACTCCCACCAGCAAAGCATGTGAATTTGGTTAATAGCCAATATTTTAAAGCTATTAACTTCAAAAAGATTTTGGTACCTAGTATTTTATAAGAACCATGGGTTTAAATGAACAATTTGGCCACTGCCATCAGGGAGCTACTTTTAGCTCTGAGGGGTCATTTTGTAGGGCAAGAGTTAAATGTCAGAAACCAAAGAACAGTTTAAACTTCGCTAATTGTCAGGTGTATTAAGTTGAAGTCCTTGACTTTTCAGCTGTCCTTCGCAGATTACGTAATCACCCCACATGTTTCAGTATTAGATATATTTTGAAATATTATATAAACTTATAGTTGTTTAAAACAGAACATAATTTTCTGTGTTTTTTCTTCTCAAAAGCCTGCACAAGCTACTATTTCTCACTGACTTAACTGTGAAACCCATGACCCACCACAGAAATAAACATATGCCCTCAATTTTGTCCCAAATTTTTGAATTTTCGCCAACTCTGACATTTCTTTACCTCTCTTAAGTCTCCCAGTGAGGGCCTTGAGGTCATATAGACATCAAATTCTCTACCCTTTACTCACTTTAGAACGTGGGTGAATTAGTTAACACCGAATGGGACAAGTGCTGGCTACAAAATCGACATGAAGTGAGGCAAATAAAGCATTTAATTAATAGATGATGGCAGAGCTGGGTTGCATTCCTCTGAAGGTTCAGTGAAATTGTGCATCCAAGATGGCACACTCTGCTGGCTGGCAATAGATGCTAGCTGTTACCTGGGGACACACATGGCCTCTCCAGCATGGTGGACTCAGAATAATGAGACTTCTTAAAGCCAACAGGCTTCCCCTAGAGTGAGTGTTCCTGGAAACTGGGTAAAAAGGTGCGGGGCATTTTTCTGAACTAGCAATGGAAGTTACATAGTATCACTTCTGCCATGCCCTGTTGCTGGAAGCAGTCACTAGCCAGCCTGCATCCAGGGAGAGTGAACATATTCCTGTCTCATAGGAAAGTCATACATTTTGCATAAATGTTTTAGCCACCATGGCAACAGATTTGAAGCCTGCAGGAATTAGATAATGTCCTAGCAAAATGTGAATGACCATACATGACCCACAGAGATGCAGAAAGCTTGAGTAGATCAAATGACATAGAAGTGACAGGAAAAGTGATTGAAGATCAGCCATTAAATAAATGCTTCAGGTTGTTCCCTGGCTAAGTTTTATATTATTTTTAAGGAAGAGAAGTGCCATGTTATTTAAATCAGGAGCTCTTACATTTTAGTGAACATTAGAATCACGTTGCCAGCTAATAACCATGCAGATTCCTGAACCCTATCCACAGAGATTCAGATTCATGAAGTCTAGTGTATGGAATGAGAATGTGCATTTCTAAAAATCATACACACCTGGGTGGCTCAGTGGGTTGAAGCCTCTGCCTTCGGCTCAGGTCTTGATCTCAGGGTCCTGGGAGCGAGCCCCGAGTCAGGCTCTCTTCTCAGCAGGGAGCCTGCTTCCCCTCCCTGCCTCTCTGCCTACTTGTGATCCCTCTATCTCTCAAATAAATAAATAAATAAAATCTTTAAAATTAAAAAAAATAATAATAAAAATAAAAATCATACAGGTGATGTTGATACCACTTGTCCACAGAATACACTTTGAATAGCAGTAACTTAAACCAGAAGTTAGCAAACCATGGCTTGGTCAAATCTGGCCTGTGATCTGTCTTTATGAATAAAGTTTTGTTGAAATGCAGCCATGCTCATTTATTTGCATATTGTCAGGGTCTGCTTTCACCGTATACTGTGACCCCAAAAGACTAAAATACCTTCAAAAATGTTTGCCAACCCTTGCCTTGACCACTACATTAATCTACCTCTTTGAATTTCCCCTTTTCCAAAGTTTGGCGGACTTTTGGTTCTTCTGTTGATTCTAATGGTTAAGATGAAAACTAATAGGCCAAATTGATTTCATCTCACATGCTATGTGCACTCAGTTAGCAAGGACCTGGATCACTGTGTTGAAGAGGATATGAGACTGTCCATACTCAGGGAGATGGATGTTACGAACAATAAGTGATGAATGCCATGGGCACTGAGACAGATAACTCACAGCATGCCTGATGTCTATTTCTTAAGCCTGACTATAAAATATATGCTGTTAAAGAACTTAAAAAAAAAAAAGCTTTTGGATAACTGCAACAAAGTGGATGTAATGCACACATTTTTTTTAAAAGATTTAATTTATTTATTTGACACAGAGAGACAGCGAGAGAGGGAATACAAGCAGAGAGAGTGGGAGAGGGAGAAGCAGACTTTACAATGAGCAGGGAGCCTGATGCAAGGCTCAATCCCAGAACCCTAGGATCATGACATGAGCCGAAGACAGATGCTTAACCGACTGAGTCACCCAGGCACCTCAGTGCACACATTTTTAACTACACTGTTAAGTATGTATCTGATTCTGTTCCAACTGTTGTGGAAGTTACTGTAATAATATGCAAATATTTCACATTCATAAAAAGTAAAGAAAATAAGATCATTTTGTGATTAAAAAAAAAAAAAGATGGGGCCCTGGGTGGCTCAGTGGTTAAGTGTCTGCCTTCAGCTCAGATCATGATCCCAGGATTCTGGGATCGAGCCCTGCATCGGGCTCCCTGCTTGGCGGGATGCCTGCTTCTCCCTCTCCCACTCCCCTGCTTCTTTTCCCTCTCTCCTCCCTCTTTGTCTCTCTCTGTCAAATAAATAAATAAAATCTTTAAAAAAATAAAAAAATAAAGATCACAGGAATGGGTAGCTATCAATTATTATAGCAGTAGGAACTCCTTGTCTGAAAGCCATGTCATAGACACAGTGCAGTGTTGTTTCATGTTTTCTAAATGTATCTTGTTTTTGCTCTGTAATGCCTTTCTCCACACTATCTTTACCTTCTGAGCAGATTTGTCTTCCCGTTTTTAGGAATCTAAACCCGGGTGGCAGTGCTCAGCTCAAAGTCTACCACTGTGGCCTTTTCTGAATCTCTCCAAACTCCCTTCCCAGGAAAAAAAGGAGCACACAAACTTTCACGTGAAGTCCTTAAAAAACAAATGAAACGATTCTGTTATCATTGTAACTTGTTACCATGGTTTTTTATACTAATAAAAAATGAATTATAATGAAAATAAAAGTTGTTTTATTGTATTTAAATATCTTAGCATTTGGAAACTAAAAACAGCACCACACCCCGTCGCACTGGCCATCTTTGACATCACCATGAGACCTAACATTTATGAAGTGTTTTCCATGTGCCAGACACATGCTATGCATTGGCATTATTCAGTCACTCAATCAGATGCACATTAGGAATTTTTAAAAATCCTGCCCACCTTCCGTTCCTTCTTCCCAGCTTCTTTTTGAATATGCTAATTTTCTCTAATAAATTATAGACACTCAGGATGGACATGGCATGAAAAATCAGTACAGAGAATGCTCCACTGACATAGAGTTGTGACAGATATTAAAACTCAGTATACAGTGACTAATTTCCACTTCTCTTTGAAGTGTTCTTTCTCCTTCCTTCACTCCTCTCTTCTCTTTTAATCCTAGCCAATATATGAGCTTTAGCATAAATATTTATAAAGCAGACTGATGACGATGAATCACTAAAATTTTACATGAAATCTTTAAGTACGTGTCTGCAGTACAGGATTGGACGTATCTATCTACTGGAACGTGCATCTGTCTTTTTTTTTTTTTATTTGACACAGAGAGAGAGATTACAAGCAGGCAGAGAGGCAGGCAGAGAGAGAGGGGGAAGCAGGCTCCCTGCTGAGCAGAGAGCCTGATGTGGGGCTTGATCCCAGGACCCTGGGATCATGACCTGACCCTAAGGCAGAGGCTTAACCCACTGAGCCACCCAGGCGCCCTAACATCTGTCTTTATTACTGAACTTCAGTGATTCATTTGAGAATACAAGGCAGTTTTTCAGGCATCAAAGTGATAAACCCATACTAAAGGTTTCTTCCAAGTCCTTGAAGCTTTCTTTGATTTAATCAAAAGATTTGTTTGTATAATAAGGACTTGTGATTGAAATGTAGTTTGTTTCTTAATGTTATGGTCATTTTGGACATTGAATGATATTTTAAAACCAATTTATTGTACTGGCTTTGTATCTGCAAATTTGCTGAACTTTTTTTATTATATTAGCTCTGAAGTTATTTTCTGAGTTCTTTAGGATTGTTTATATTTGAGTACATGTCATTGAGAAACGGATAGCTTTACTTCTTTTCCAGTATGGATTTGTTTCTTATTGTATCTAATTTTCCTGGTTGCAATTTCTATTACAATATGTAGAAGTAAAGAAAATTGATAGCTTTGTGTGATTCCTGATCTTGGGGGGAAAGCTTTTTAGTCTTTAACCCAAGTATAATGTTTGCTGTGGGTTTTTCATAGTGGCCATTTATCAGATTGAGGAAGTTCTATTTATAGTTTGTTGAGTGTTTTTATCATAAAAAGATTTTGGATTCTGTCAAATCCTTTTCCTCCACATATTGAGATGATCATGTGTTTTTTTCTTCCACTCTATTAATGTAGTGTATTGCATTTATATTTATCATCTGTGGTTTTTAAAATCTCTACTCTGATCTTTATTATTTCATCATTCTGCTGTCTTTGTATTTCAATTTGTTCTTTTTCTTGTGCCCTAAGGTGTTAAGTGTGGTTTTGATTTGAGACCTTGCTTCTTTTTTTTATTAACTATTTTTATTAACATATAGTGTATTATTTGCCCCAGGGGTACAGGTCTGTGAATCATCAAGCTTACACACCTCACAGCACTCACCATAGCACATACCCTCCCCAATGTCCATAGCCCAGCAACCCTCTCCATACCCCACCTCCCCGCAGCAACCCTCAGTTTGTTTTGTGAGATTAAGAGTCTCTTATGGTTTGTCTCCCTTCCAATCCCATCTTGTTTCATTTTTCCCATTCCTACCCCCCAAGCCCCCCACATTGCCTCTCAAATTCCTCATATCAGGGAGATCATATGATAATTGTCTTTCTCTGATTGCCTTTTTTCACTCAGCATAATACTCTCTAGTTCCATCCACATGGTTGCAAATGGCAAAATTTCATTTCTTTTGATGGCTGCATAGTATTCCATTCTATATATATATACTACCTCTTCCTTATCCATTCATCTATGGATGGACATCTATGTTCTTTCCATAGTTTGACTATTGTGGACATTGCTGCTATAAACATTCGGGTGCACATGCCCCTTCAGATCACTACATTTGTATCTTTAGGGTAAATACCCAGTAGTGCGATTGCTGGGTCGTAGGGTAGATCTATTCTCAACTTTTTGAGGAACCTCCGTACTGTTTTCCAGAGCAGTTGCACCAGCTTGCATTCCCACCAACAGTGTAGGACGGTTCTCCTTTCTCTGCATCCTCGCCAACATCTGTCATTTTCTGACTTGTTAATTTTGGCCATTCTGACTGGTGTGAGGTGATATCTCATTGTGGCTTTGATTTGTATTTCCCTGATGCCGAGTGATGCTGAGCATTTTTTCATTTGTCTGTTGACCATCTGGATGTCTTCTTTGCAGAAATGTCTGTTCATGTCTTCTGCCCATTTCTTGTTTGGCTTATTTGTTCTTTGGGTGTTGAATTGGATAAGTTCTTTCTAGATTTTGGATCCTAGCCTTTATCTGATGTGTCATTTGCGAATATTTTCTCCCATTCTGTCAGTTGTCTTTTTGGTCTTGTTAACTGTTTCCTTTGCTGTGCAAAAGCTTTTGATCTTGATGAAGTCCCAGTAGTTCATTTTTGCCCTTGCTTCCCTTGCCTTTGGCAATGTTTCTAGGAAGAAGTTGCTGTGGCTGAAGTCAAAGAGGTTGCTGCCTGTGTTCTCCTCAAGGATTTTGATGGATTCCTGTCTCACATTGAGGTCTTTCATCCATTTTGAGTCTATTTTTGTGTGTGGTGTAGGAAATGGTCCAGTTTCATTTTTCTGCGTGTGGCTGTCCAATTTTCCCAACACCATTTGTTGAAGAGACTGTCTTTTTTCCATTGGGCATTCTTTCCTGCTGTGTCGAAGATTAGTTGACTGTAGAGTTGAGGGTCCATTTCTGGGTTCTCTGAATAGAGATAGATCTATGTGTCTATTTTTGTGCAAGTACAATAGTGTCTTGATGATTAAAGCTTTATAATAGAGCTTGAAGTCTGGTATTGTGATGCCACCAACTTTGGCTTTCTTTTTCAACATTCCTCTGGCTATTCGGGGTCTTTGCTGGTTCCATATAAATTTTAGGATTATTTGTTCCATTTCTTTGAAAAAAAATGATGGTATTTTGATAGGGATTGCATTAAATGTGTAGATTGGTTTAGGTGGCATAGACATTTTCACAATATTTGTTCTTTCAATCCACGAGCCTGGAATGTTTTTCCATTTCTTTGTGTCTTCCTCAATTTCTTTCATGAGTACTTTATAGTTTTCTGAATACAGACTCTTTGCCTCTTTGATTAGGTTTATTCCTAGGTATTTTATGGTTTTGGGTACAATTGTAAATGGGATTGACTCCTTAATTTCTCTTTCTTCTGTCTTGTTGTTGGTGTATAGAAATGCAACTGATTTCTGTGCATTGATTTTATATCCTTACACTTTACTGAATTCCTGTACAAGTTCTAGCAGTTTTGGAGTAGAGTCTTTTGGGTTTTCCACATAAAGTATCATATCATCTGCAAAGAGTGAGAGTTTGACTTCTTCTTTGCCGATTAGGATGCCTTTAATTTCTTTTTGTTGTCTGATTGCTGAGACTAGGACTTTTAGTACTATGTTGAATAGCAGTGGTGATAGTAGACATCCTTGCCATGTTCCTGATCTTGGCGGAAAAGCTCTCAGTTTTTCCCCATTGAGAATGATATTCACTGCAGGTTTTTCATAGATGGCTTTGATGATATTGAGGAATGTACCCTCTATCCTTACACTTTGAAGAGGTTTGATCAAGAAAGAATGCTATACTTTGTCAAATGCTTTTTGACATAGCATCTATTGAGATGAGGTTCTTGTTCTTTCTTTTATTAATGTATTGTGTCACATTTATTGGTTTGCGAATATTGAACCAACCTTGTAGCCCAGGCATAAATCCCACTTGGTCGTGGTGAATAATCCTTTGAGACTTTGCTTCTTTTTTAATACAGGAATGTACAGCTATGTATTTCTTTCTGAGCATGACTTTTGTTGAATCCCTAAGTTCTGGAACATTGTGTTTTCTTTACTATTCATCTCAAAGTATTTTGTAATTTGTTTCCTAATTTCTTCTTTGACTCATTGCTTATTTAAGAATGTATTTATTTTTAGATATTTGTGAATTTACGCCAATTTCTTCTGTCATTGTTTTTTTTATTTCATTAAATTGTTCTTTTTTTTTTTTAATTTTTTTATTTTTTTTCAGCATAACAGTATTCATTATTTTTGCACCACACCCAGTGCTCCATGCAATCCGTGCCCTCTACAATACCCACCACCTGGTGCCCCCAACCTCCCACCCCCCACACCTTCAGAATTCTCAGATCGTTTTTCAGAGTCCATAGTCTCTCATGGTTCACCTCCCCTTCCAATTTCCCTCAACTCCCTTCTCCTCTCCATCTCCCCTTGTCCTCCATGCTATTTGTTATGCTCCACAAATAAGTGAAACCATATGATAATTGACTCTCTCTGTTTGACTTATTTCACTCACCATAATCTCTTCCAGTCCCGTCCATGTTGCTACAAAACTTGGGGATTCATCCTTTCTTTCTTTCTTTTTTTTTTTTTTTTTACAGCTTTATAAACATATATTTTTATCCCCAGGGGTACAGGTCTGCGAATCGCCAGGTTTACACACTTCACAACACTCACCATAGCACATACCCTCCCCGATATCCATAACCCTACCCCCTCTCCCAACCCCCTCCCCCCATCAACCCTCAGTTTGTTTTGTGAGATTAAGAGTCACTTATGGTTTGTCTCCCTCCCAATCCCATCTTGTTTCATTTACTCTTCTCCTACCCCCTCGACCCCCCATGTTGCATCTCCTCTCCCTCATATCAGGGAGATCATATGATAGTTGTCTTTCTCCGATTGACTTATTTCGCTAAGCATGATACCCTCTAGTTCCATCCACGTCGTCGCAAATGGCAAGATTTCATTTCTTTTGATGGCTGCATAGTATTCCATTGTGTATATATACCACATCTTCTTTATCCATTCGTCTGTAGATGGACATCTAGGTTCTTTCCATAGTTTGGCTATTGTAGACATTGCTGCTATAAACATTCGGGTGCACATGCCCCTTCGGATCACTATGTTTGTATCTTTAGGGTAAATACCCAGCAGTGCAATTGCAGGGTCATAGGGTAGTTCTATTTTCAACATTTTGAGGAACCTCCATGCTGTTTTCCAGAGGGGTTGCACCAGCTTGCATTCCCACCAACAGTGTAGGAGGGTTCCCCTTTCTCCGCCTCCTCGCCAGCATCTGTCATTTCCTGACTTGTTAATTTTAGCCATTCTGACTGGTGTGAGGTGATATCTCATGGTGGTTTTGATTTGTATTTCCCTGATGCCGAGTGATATGGAGCACTTTTTCATGTGTCTGTTGGCCATCTGGATGTCTTCTTTGCAGAAATGTCTG
The DNA here is from genome assembly GCF_902655055.1 of Lutra lutra. Taxonomy (NCBI): domain Eukaryota; kingdom Metazoa; phylum Chordata; class Mammalia; order Carnivora; family Mustelidae; genus Lutra; species Lutra lutra. Next base: position 181,349,922 of record NC_062278.1, on the reverse strand, counting down.
TTCATGTCCTCTGCCCATTTCTTGATTGGATTATTTGTTCTTTGGGTGTTGAGTTTGCTAAGTTCTTTATAGATTTTGGACACTAGCCCTTTATCTGATATGTCATTTGCAAATATCTTCTCCCATTCTGTCAGTTGTCTTTTGGTTTTGTTCACTGTTTCCTTTGCTGTGCAAAAGCTTTTGATCTTGATAAAATCCCAATAGTTCATTTTTGCCCTTGCTTCCCTTGCCTTTGGTGATGTTCCTAGGAAGATGTTGCTGCGGCTGAGGTTGAAGAGGTTGCTGCCTGTGTTCTCCTCAAGGATTTTGATGGATTCCTTTCTCACATTGAGATCCTTCATCCATTTTGAGTCTATTTTCGTGTGTGGTGTAAGGAAATGATCCAATTTCATTTTTCTGCATGTGGCTGTCCAATTTTCCCAACACCATTTATTGAAGAGGCTGTCTTTTTTCCAGTGGACATTCTTTCCTGCTTTGTCGAAGATGAGTTGACCATAGAGTTGAGGGTCCATTTCTGGGCTCTCTATTCTGTTCCATTGATCTATGTGTCTGTTTTTGTGCCAGTACCATGCTGTCTTGATGATGACAGCTTTTGATGACAGTAATAGAGCTTGAAGTCCGGAATTGTGATGCCACCAACTTTGGCTTTCTTTTTCAATATTCCTTTGGCTATTCGAGGTCTTTTCTGGTTCCATATGAATTTTAGGAGTATTTGTTCCATTTCTTTGAAAAAAATGGATGGTACTTTGATAGGAATTGCATTAAATGTGTAGATTGCTTTAGGTAGCATAGACATTTTCACAATATTTATTCTTCCAATCCAGGAGCATGGAACATTTTTCCATTTCTTTGTGTCTTCCTCAATTTCTTTCATGAGTACTTTATAGTTTTCTGAGTATAGATTCTTAGTCTCTTTGGTTAGGTTTATTCCTAGGTATCTTATAGTTTTGGGTGCAATTGTAAATGGGATGGACTCCTTAATTTCTCTTTCTTCTGTCTTGTTGTTGGTGTAGAGAAATGCAACTGATTTCTGTGCATTGATTTTATATCCTGACACTTGACTGAATTCCTGTACAAGTTCTAGCAGTTTTGGAGTGGAGTCTTTTGGGTTTTCCACATAGAGTATCCTATCATCTGCGAAGAGTGATAGTTTGACTTCTTCTTTGCCGATTTGGATGCCTTTAATTTCCTTTTGTTGTCTGATTGCTGAGGCTAGGACTTCTAGTACGATGTTGAATAGCAGTGGTGATAACGGACATCCCTGCCGTGTTCCTGACCTTAGCGGAAAAGCTTTCAGTTTTTCTCCATTGAGAATGATATTTGCGGTGGGTTTTTCATAGATGGCTTTGATAATATTGAGGTATGTGCCGTCTATCCCTACACTTTGAAGAGTTTTGATCAGGAAGGGATGCTGTACTTTGTCAAATGCTTTTTCAGCATCTATGGAGAGTATCATATGGTTCTTGTTCTTTCTTTTATTAATGTGTTGTATCACATTGATTGATTTGCGGATGTTGAACCAGCCTTGCAGCCCTGGAATAAATCCCACTTGGTCGTGGTGAATAATCCTTTTAATGTACTGTTGAATCCTATTGGCTAGTATTTTGGTGAGAATTTTCGCATCTGTGTTCATCAAGGATATTGGTCTGTAGTTCTCTTTTTTGTTGGGATCCTTGTCTGGTTTTGGGATCAAGGTGATGCTGGCCTCATAAAATGAGTTTGGAAGTTTTCCTTCTATTGCTATTTTTTGGAACAGTTTCAGGAGAATAGGAATTAGTTCTTCTTTAAATGTTTGGTAGAATTCCCCCGGGAAGCCGTCTGGCCCTGGGCTTTTGTTTGTTTGGAGATTTTTGATGACTGTTTCAATCTCCTTACTGGTTATGGGTCTGTTCAGGCTTTCTATTTCTTCCTGGTTCAGTTGTGGTAGTTTATATGTCTCTAGGAATGCATCCATTTCTTCCAGATTGTCAAATTTGTTGGCGTAGAGTTGCTCATAGTATGTTCTTATAATTGTCCGTATTTCTTTGGTGTTCGTTGTGATCTCTCCTCTTTCATTCATGATTTTATTTATTTGGGTCCTGTCTCTTTTCTTTTTGATAAGTCTGGCCAGGGGTTTATCAATCTTATTAATTCTTTCAGAGAACCAGCTCCTCGTTTCGTTGATTTGTTCTATTGTTTTTTTGGTTTCTATTTCATTGATTTCTGCTCTGATCTTTATGATTTCTCTTCTCCTGCTGGGTTTAGGGTTTCTTTCTTGTTCTTTCTCCAGCTCCTTTAGGTGTAGGGTTAGGTTGTGTACCTGAGACCTTTCTTGTTTCTTGAGAAAGGCTTGTACCGCTATATATTTTCCTCTCAGGACTGCCTTTGTTGTGTCCCACAGATTCTGAACTGTTGTGTTTTCATTATCATTTGTTTCCATAAATTTTTTCAATTCTTCTTTGATTTCCTGGTTGACCCATTCTTTCTTTAGGAGGATGCTGTTTAGTCTCCATGTATTTGGGTTCTTTCCAAATTTCCTCTTGTTATTGAGTTCTAGCTTTAGAGCATTGTGGTCTGAAAATATGCAGGGAATGATCCCAATCTTTTGATACCGGTTGAGACTTGATTTAGGACCAAGAATGTGATCTATTCTGGAGAATGTTCCATGTGCACTAGAGAAGAATGTGTATTCTGTTGCTTTGGGATGAAATGTTCTGAATATATCTGTGATGTCCATCTGGTCCAGTGTGTCATTTAAGGCCTTGATTTCCTTGTTGATCTTTTGCTTGGATGATCTGTCCATTTCAGTGAGGGGAGTGTTAAAATCCCCTACTATTATTGTATTCTTGTCGATGTGTTTCTTTGATTTTGTTATTAATTGGTTTATATAGTTGGCTGCTCCCACGTTAGGGGCATAGATATTTAAAATTGTTAGATCTTCTTGTTGGACAGTTCCTTTGAGTATGATATAGTGTCCTTCCTCGTCTCTTATTATAATCTTTGGCTTAAAATCTAATTGATCTGATATAAGGATTGCCACTCCTGCTTTCTTCTGATGTCCATTAGCATGGTAAATTCTTTTCCACCCCCTCACTTTAAACCTGGAGGTGTCTTCGGGTGTAAGATGAGTTTCTTGTAGGCAACATATAGATGGTTTTTGTTTTTTTATCCATTCTGATACCCTGTGTCTTTTGATTGGGGCATTTAGCCCATTAACGTTCAGGGTAAGTATTGAGAGATATGAATTTAGTGCCATTGTATTGCCTGTAAGGTGACTGTTATTGTATATTGTCTCTGTTTCTTTCTGATCTACTACTTTGAGGGTCTCTCTTTGCTTAGAGGACCCCTTTCAATATTTCCTGTAGAGCTGGTTTGGTATTTGCAAATTCTTTCAGTTTTTGTTTGTCCTGGAAGCTTTTAATCTCTCCGTCTATTTTCAATGATAGCCTAGCTGGATATAGTATTCTTGGCTGCATGTTTTTCTCGTTTAGTACTCTGAATATATCATGCCAGCTCTTTCTGGCCTGCCAGGTCTCTGTGGATAAGTCTGCTGCCAATCTAATATTTTTACCATTGTACGTTACAGACTTCTTTTCCCGGGCTGCTTTCAGGATCTTTTCTTTGTCACTAAGACTTGTCAATTTTACTATTAGGTGACGGGGTGTAGACATATTCTTATTGATTTTGAGGGGGGTTCTCTGAACCTCCTGGATTTTGATGCTTGTTCCCTTTGCCATATTGGGGAAATTCTCTCCAATAATTCTCTCCAACATACCTTCTGCTCCCCTCTCTGTTTCCTCTTCTTCTGGAATCCCAATTATTCTAATGTTGTTTCGTCTTATGGTGTCACTTATCTCTCGAATTCTCCCCTCGTGGTCCAGTAGCTGTTTGTCCCTCTTCTGCTCAGCTTCTTTATTCTCTGTCATTTGGTCTTCTATATCGCTAATTCTTTCTTCTGCCTCATTTATCCTAGCAGTGAGAGCCTCCATTTTTGATTGCACCTCATTAATAGCTTTTTTGATTTCAACTTGGTTAGATTTTAGTTCTTTTATTTCTCCAGAAAGGGCTTTTATATCTCCCGAGAGGGTTGCTTTAATATCTTCCATGCCTTTTTCAAGCCCGGCTAGAACCTTGAGAATCATCATTCTGAACTCTATATCTGACATATTACCAATGTCTGTATTGATTAGGTCCCTAGCCTTTGGTACTGCCTCTTGTTCTTTTTTTTGTTGTGAATTTTTCCGCCTTGTCATTTTGTCCAGATAAGAGTTTATGAAGGAGCAAGTAAAATACTAAAAGGGTGGCAACAACCCCAGGAAAATATGCTTTAGCCAAATCAGAAGAGATCCTTGCAGAAAGTGGTTGATTTTCTGTTTCTGGAATTGCTGTTCTTCTTCTCTTCAATCTCCCGTTGGATTTGTAGGTGTTTGCAATCTTTAGATAAGCTATTTAGCTGATCTCTCGCTACCCGAAGTAGTCTCAGCCTGCTACTTCTCCGCCATCTTGACTCCTCCCTCATTAAATTGTTCTTAAAGAAAAAACTCTATGACTGCAATCTTTTAAAATTTATTGAAAGTCATTTTGTAGCCCAACATGTAGTCTATTACGGAGACTGTTCCATATCCAGCTGAGAAAAAAATGCATGTTCTGGTTTTGTTGGGAGAATGTAATATAGATGTCTGCTGTCTAACTGGTTTGTGATGTCCTTCAAGTCCTCTTTTTCCTTATTAATCTTCTTTCTAGGCATCCTATCCTTTATTTGAAAATGGTTATTGAAATCGCTAACTCTTGTTGAACTTTCTACTTCTCACTTCAGTTATGTTAGCTTTGTTGTGTGTATTTTCAGACTTCATTTCTAGGTGTATATATGTTAATAAGTATTTTATTTTCTTCATAGATTAACCTTTTTATCATTATATAATGACATTCTTTGTTTCATGATAATTTGTCTTAAAGTCTATCTTGTTTGTGCTAGTGTAGTGACTCTGATATTCTTTTGGTTATCATTTGCAAGAAATATCTCTTTCCACCTATTTATTTCCAACATATATGTGTTTTGAATATAAAATGAGTCACTTGTAGGTAGCCTGTAGTTAGATCATCATTTTATATCCATTCTTTTAATTTCTGCCTTTTAGTCAGTAAGTTTAATCCATGAACATTTAATTTAATTACTGAAAAGGAAGAGCTTCTGATATCTTTTTTTGTTTTCTGTATGCCATATATTTTTGTTTCTCAATTCTTTTACTACTGCCTCTTGGTGTTGAATAGTTATTTAGTAGTATTCCATTTTAATGCTATCATTTCTTGTACCATATATTTTTGAAATAATTTCTTAATGGTTGCTAAGGATAATAATTAACATCTTAATTTGAAACAACCTAGTTCACATAAATACCAACTTAATTTTAATTGTGTACAAAAAATTTACATCTATACGCTTTGTTACCCATTTTTATATGTGTTGCAAGTTTTATCTTTATACATTGTGTGCTCATCAACATATATTTGTATTTATTTATATATGTGATTTTTTTAAATCAAGTAGGAAAAAAGATATGCTACAAATGCATTAATATAAAATGCTTTTTATATATACCTATATAGTTATATACATGGTCTCCATGATTTCTGATAAGATATGAGTTGTTAATCTTATTGAGTTGTTCTGTTTTATTTTGTTTGTTCACAGATGAATTAGTTCTCTCTTGCTGTCTTTGAGATTCTTTCTTTGTCTTTGATTTTGATAGTTCAATTATAATGTGTTTCAGTGTAGATCACTTTGAGTTAATCCTACTTGGGGTTTGTTAGCCCTGTTGATGAATAAATTGATATTTTAATCATGTTTGAGAATTTGGGGCCATTATTTCTTCAACTTTAAGTATTCTTTCTTTCCCCTTCTCTTTCCTGACACTACAATTATATAGATGTATGTTGGTAAACATGATTGTGTTCTACTGGTGTCTTTGGAGCTGTTCATTTATCTTCATTTTTTTTTTCTTTTCTTCCTGAAACTGGATAATTTCAAACAACCTATCATCACTCTTGCTCATTCTTTCTTTTCTTTGCTCAAATCTATTGTTGAGCCCCTCTAATAAATTTTCATTTTAATTTTTGTACTAGCCAAGAACTGTGATTTGTTTCTTTTTATGGCTTAAATGTTTTGCTGATATTTTCTATTTAGTGAAATAGAATTTTCATGCTTTCTGGTCTTTGACATGATTTCTTTAGTTCTTTGAACATATTTAAAATAGCTGATTTAATTTCTTTTTCTCATAATTACAGTGTCAGGATTTTCTCAGGGACATTTTCTCTTGAGTACTCTTTTTTTTTTCCTTTTGGACCATACACTTTAGTTCCTTTCAAGCCTCCTAAGGTTTTGATGAAAACTGAACATTTTGAGTATTATAATGTTGTAACTCTGGAAATTAGATTCCTCCCCCTTTGCAGAATTTGTTATCACTGTTTCTTTGTGTTATATGTTTTAGTGACTTTTCTGAACTATTTTTTAAAGTCTGTATTCTGTGTTGACTATGGCTTATGAGTCAGGTAATGATTAGATAGAAATTTCTTTAAATTCCTAGGACAAAGAATCTTCTAGTCTTTGCAGATCTACTCCATGTGTGTAGAGGTACATCTCAAACACTCAGCCAGGCATTTACCAACTCTGCCTTAGCCTTCACTTCTGGCTTGTGCAAATCCTTAAAGTTAACCTTAGGCCTTCTCAGTTCTTCTCTGAGCATGCACCTAATCCTGAATATGCATTTGGTCTCTATATTCCCAGGAATGTCTCAGAATTTTTCAACGCTCTTCTTCTCCAAAGCATCTTATTTCCCAGCCTTTCCTCTCATGGTGTTTAGGTAGTCTATTGTTTGTCTTTCCTGCTCTTATCTTTTGCTTCTGGCAGGGAAGACTAGGACATTTGCCTGAAAATATTTTCCATAAATGTCTCCCAGTTGGCTTTAGCATTAGAGTTAGGCAAAATAAAACAGACCCTTTGAGCCAGTCTTCTATGAAGTCCCCAGGAAGATAAACCAAGGACAGATCTTTGTAAATGGAATCAGTCATATTCCCTTGGACACTGGTAAAATGCAAGCTGTTATCTTCCATGCTACTGCTGAACTGTAGCACAGGAACTGGGTAGTTAATGGTGGTGGTGGGTGAGCATTGGGTAAGTTAAACTATCATGGAGTTTGCTGTCTTTACTGAGATTCAGTGAATTCAATAAGTACTCCTTGAATTGCTGTAGGCTTTGTGTTCATTTTCAGAATCCTGAAAGGGTTGATTTTTCCAGTTTCTTAGTTATTTTTATGTAGGGGCAAATTTCTAAAGTTTCTTACATCTCCACTTTTGCTGATATTCCCCTACCATCTTATGTGTTCTTGCATGCTGTTCACTTTTTCTGTTAAAGCCCTTGTCATATTGATTAGTTATTTTCAATTTATCTTCTTAGAGTTTCAACATCTGTGTCATCTCTGAATCTGATCCTATTGTTTGCTTTGTCTCTCAGATGATGTTTGTCTTACCTTTTAGTATACCTAAAAACTTTCACTGAAACCTGGCTATGTTCTATTAGTAATTAGTACTGAGGTAAACAGAGTGTTTATAAATATATATATATACTTATATATATATTTATATATATAAACACAGAACACTATTTTTTGCTTTATTGAGGTATAATTAAAATACAAAAACATATAAGTTTAGGATATCCAGAAAAATGACTTGATTTACATATATTGTGAAATGATTACCACAAGAAGTTGGTAATCGATGACTTTTCAATTTCTTTAGCTTTTTCTTGTTATAAGGGCAAGAGTGATGAATTCTAAGCTCTTCATATGTCAAAACTAAAAACAGAAGTCTGTGCCTTTGTTTTTAATCTCTTATATTTCCTGTGCTTTTCTTTGGATAATTTCCATAATTTTAACTTCAGGTCTACTGATCTTTTCTTCCTCAATATCTTATATGATGTTAAGCTATCCTGTGAATTTCAATATTCAATATTTTTTTCGTTTTAACTAGGCTCCATGCCCAATGTGGGGCTTGAACTCATGACCCCGGGAACTAGGGTCATGTGCTCTGCCAATTGAATCAGCCAGATGCCCCATACTGTGAATTTTAAATATTCAATATTGTGTTCTCCGTGTTCAGAATATCCATTTGGCTCTTTTTTATATCTTCCATTTTTCTAATCATTTTATTAATGTTTTTATTTAAATTCTAGAGCATCGTTAGATATTTATGACTGCTATTTCAAATTCCTTCTGTGCTGTTTCCATTATCTATACCATTTCTTGGTTTATTTTTATTAACTGATTTTTCCTTGAGAGTTATAATGTATGCTACTGTCTTGTACCTCTGTTCTAGAGTTTCTCTAGTCATGTAGTTCAGGTATTCGCTGATGAGATTTTTTTTCTTTGATTTCTTAAAAGCCTTTTTTTAAGCTTTGTTAGAGCATATTTATGATAGTAATCTTTAAATTAAGGCTAGTTTTGCCTTAATACTACAGTGTGACTCTGTGTCTCTGCTGATTGCTTCAGTGTTCAATAGGGTCTCGGTATTCTGAGTGAGTTCTAGAAGGTTCTGCATATAAACTTCAAGCTATTTTTGTTTTGTTTTACTTCAGCGAATAAAATATTTCCCTTTGACAGTGAGGACAAGTTATCTAAGATTCAAAAAACATTGTTTGGAAAACTAGTGCTATACTCCTTTTTCTCTAAGGCTCCCTCCTATCCAGTACTTTGTCCCACAGATTACATCTAATTTAGCTTCTCCAAACTCTCTTCAGTGTCTCTTCAGTTTATCAAGATCTTCCTTCTCTGCTCTGGGCGGGCCCTCCTATGCCATTGTCTTGCAGTTGTCTCCGGGTTGGAAGCTGTGTCAATTTCAAGACGTATCATTTCTTTCTCTTCTCTGAAGGATCACAGTCCTGCAGTGCTTCTTGTTCAACTGTATCAAAGTAATTGTTTCTTATATTCAGTCAAGTTTTCTAATTATTTAGGGCAGGGGGGCAAATTTCACACCAGTTACTCCCTCAGATTCAGAAGCAAAAGACCTAAATTATACTGCCATGTCATAGGATTTCCATAATGTAAACTGCCATAAATTTTTAGGGCACTATGGAATCACAAACTAGCTTAACTTTATAGAGATTTATTAGATGAGTTCTAAGGGACTTGCTAGTTTCCTTATTCTCAGCCAATTTTATTCCTAAAAGTAATTTCTTAATTTTGCAGGTTTTGGAATTCTGTGCAACTTCAAATAATAATACTGTTTTTAATTTTTTCATTACTTGGCAATGGATAGATTTCAGTCCCCAAATTCTCTTAGTATACATTCAAAATTAACAAAAATAAATTGAAGCTAACAGGAATAAAAGTAACTACATTAATGAATATTTATGGAACCTTAATTCTGTGCCAGACAATGAGCTTTATTCTTTACATAGTTTATTTCACTGAAACTCTATGCTGTCTTTAATTGCAATTGTTGTTATTGTACCTGATATTACAGATGAGAAAACAGTTAAGGTATGTATTATTATTACACCCACTTTGCACATAAGGAAATAATGCTTAAAAAGATTATATGTTCTCTAGGATATAAACTTAGGTTTATCCCAGGAAAGTATGAATAAATGCTAATTTTTTTAAAAAAAAAAGGAAACAATGTGAATTTAATATGTATGATTTAGGATATTCCTGAAGGAATAACCTTAAAAGCTAAAACTAGAGGTATTTTCAGGAGCATGAAAAGTATTTTTCAGTTAAAATTACTTTTGGTATCCATTTGAGATTTCAAAGGCTCATCTTAGAAACATGTAGCTTATCTCACTGCCTTTTATTTATTTTCATTTTTATGGTTATTGACATCATTATTTTGTGGGGACAAATATTTCCCCATTTCTAAGTCCTTTTTATATAAATATTTATTTATAATCAAGCTCGCCACCATTTGTATTTCTCCAAAGATCTCCCTACCATTACAATCTGTTCTGTTTTACTCTAGACATGGATTTATTTATATTCCAGCACCTCCCAATTCACTTTGCACATACTGTAGTGGTATTCATTATGCATTTGTTGAATAAATGAGTAAATGCAATAAATAAGTAATGAAAGCTTGAAGTCCCATGTCTGCTCTCCAAGTTCGCTATGCCAATTACTTACTCTTTTTGCTCACCACAGAATTCCACATCTCTAAATCACTTATAGTGTGAACGAGTTATTGTACTTCCACAGAGAATCCAAATTCTTACATTCATTCATTTTTCCTCCCCTCTTCTCTTTACTCTTACCTCTCTAATTTATAGATGTGCACACACATACAACACATAGACACACATAAACCATAGATCCACTCACACAGGTTCCTTGTAACTGTGAGTTATAAGTGTTTGTTCACTCTTTCATAATGGAAAACTCCTTGCGGACAGGAAACATAATTTTTCTCCTTCCAGCACTTGGCTCCTCATCTGCAGTGAATGGAATCAATGGGTTCATCAAGGATTGCCCACTCTCAAAGAAAATGCTGTCTAATATGATTTCTTGATTATTTAGCAGAGTACTCTCTACCATCAAATTTTTTAATTTTTAAGGATTTTTTCTGCTGCTCTTACTGCTGAGATATGTGTGTGTGTGCATATCACATATGTATATGTATACTTATATGTCACCAAACACTATCTAAACAAAACATTTTACTTTATACTCATTCTGCTTTACAATACAAATAAGTAAACATAATCCCAATTTCTAGAAATGTAAATTATAATACAAGAGAATTTCAGCTTAACTCAGGCATAATGATATATTATCAAGAAAAAAATCCAAAATAATATTCATATGGTTCAGAGTAGAGTGATCCAAATGAACTAATGTTGGTAAAATATTATAAATTATTATGTTAACTACATATATATGTACATATATATTTATATATTTTGGAAGTATAATAGTGGAAATGTGGAAGAGGTTATAAAATAAAATTAAGAACATGGATATGGATATCCATTATAGGATTAAATGTTAGCTCTGGACATGTAAGCTGTAGGGTCTTGAGGAAGTGACAGAAACCTCTGGTCCTCAGAGACAATACCTTTTTCATGGCACTGTTTAGATGATTGAGTGGTAAGAAGCGATTTCCCCCAAATAATACTTTCCCCTGTATACTTCCCCAGTTGTTCACATATTTACATATGACCTGTTTGCTTACTTACTATTTCTATGAAAGTACTCACATTTGGTTTTTGTATTTTCAAAGAAAACAGTAAAGATAAGCAGTATTTTCTTAATTCATGTGGAAACAAATACATACATACTAGCATAAGAAATTTTGTTTATCTTTGATGATACACATACAACTGTACTTGGGTTAACCCTAAGATAATACTGAATTGAAATGACTTAGAAGCAAACATGGTATATTAAACTATGGCTCAGTAAATTGTGATTGTAATTATTGTTCATAATTAAATTAGTATGATAATGATAAAATTATCTTTCATTAGAAATATTTTCAGAGAGAAGATGAAGTTTCACTTTGGTCATTAAGTAGAGAAATTTGGTAAATAGGTGCCAGTGATTCAGGGAGTGTTCTGATTTCATTTAATCAAAAGCTGATATGATACTGTGTCCCAGTTTTTGCTTTAAAATATATCAGAAGGGAAATAGGTTTGGTGCACAAGGTCCAAGGAGGTGAGCAGATTGCATTTCTGTTAAGTTTCTAGGTACTGATGCTGCCGGTTCTTCACACTTAGAAAACTACTGCTCTAAGTCATTGAGTCCACCGTTGTTCATTTGCACATTTACTTCTGTCCTACATGTGGGAATAAAATTATACCTAGAAGAAATAAATCCACTTAAAGTAATAGGAGACTGTTTTACAGTGAGGGAGTTCCCTAAATAGTCTACATTTGGTTAGTCCTATTTCTTAACTTTTGACAGTCTACAGGCTGTCAAGTTTCCCCACCCTAGTTCCCAGTCCTAGTGATCCTGACTCTTAAGGCAAATCTCCTGCAAGATCTATGTCTACTTATAGGTGTTGTACGATTACACGTCCCTTATCATTTGGAAAGACCAAAGAACATCAAATTTAGGAATGGATGAAAATGACTCTGTCCTCCAGATGGTTCAAGCTTTGACAAGTTTCTATCACTAAATAACTTGTCCTCTGACATATTGAGGTCTTCATCATGCCCTTCCTTCCACCACCCCCTCACTCCCCTGCCCCATTGCTACTCATCATGAAGCCATATCTCTGCTTTTAAATGTATTTTTAGGGGCGCCTGGGTGGCACAGTCGGTTAAGCATCTGTTTTCAGCTCAGGTCCTGGTTCCAGGGTCCTAGGGTGAAGCTTCACCTCAGACTCCCTGCTAAGTGGGGAGCCTGCTTCTCCCTCTCCATCTGCCCCTCGACCCCGCTGGTGTGCTCTCACTCTCTTCTCTCTCTCTCAAATAAAATCTTTGAAAAATTAAAAAAAATAAAAATAAATGTATTTTTAATTGTTCGGGGGCCTTAAGAAGATTGAAGAGCACCCTGGGAAGGATGAGTTTGACCTTGGCCTGAACCCTACACTCAAGCCTACCCTCTGCCTCACTACTGGTCCTACAAAGAAAGATGCTATTTGAAACCCATACTTACTGCAGATTCCTCAGTTTCTGACAATGCCTTGCAACGTACTTTTATTTTTTAAATATTTTTAAGATTTATTTTTTAAAAGATTTTCTTTCTTTCTTTATTTTTATTTATTTGACAGAGAGAGCAAGAGAGAGAGAGCACAAATGGGGGAGCAGAAGAGGGAGAGGGAGAAGCAGGCTCTCTGCTGAGCAGGGAGCCTGGATGTGGGGCTCCATCCCAGGACCCTGGGATCATGACTTGTGCTTAAAACAGACTGTTAACCAACTGAGCCACCCAGGTTTCCAGATTTATTTTTTACAAAAAGAGCAAATGTGCTCACAAGTTGGGGGAGGGATGAGGGAGAGAATCTTCAAACAGACTCCCCAGTGAGCTCGGGGCTGCTATAGTGTCAATCTCAAAACCCATGAGATCATGATCTGAGCTGAAACTAAGAGTCAGAACCAAGAGTCAGAGAGTCAACTGAGTTAGCCACCCAGGTGCCCCACAATGTATTTTTAAGTCCATTTTTTCCTAACTGTTCTCTTGATTTCTGGCCCTTGGGATGTTAAGTGCCATACAAATCCCGTTAACTGGATTTCCAGCCTTTCTTTACCTGTTTTTTTTCTAATGTTTTTATGTCTTATAATATAATATCACATGTCACTTCTTTAGCTATCTATCATTTTTCTAAAAATCTATCTAGTTTTACATTCTCTAGAAGCAATCTAGAGTCAACTTTTCCTATTGATTCTCTCATCTTTCATTATCATATTTGATTATTGACTTATATAATGTTTGATAGGTTTGTAACTGTTGTTTTTTTTAATTTTTTTATTTTTTCAGCATAACAGTATTCATTATTTTTGCACCACACCCAGTACTCCATGCAATCTGTGCCCTCTACAATACCCACCACCTGGTGCCCCCAACCTCCCACCCCCCACCCCTTCAAAATTCTCAGATCGTTTTTCAGAGTCCATAGTCTCTCATGGTTCACCTCCCCTTCCAATTTCCATCAACTCCCTTCTCCTCTCCATCTCCCCTTGTCCTCCATGCTATTTGTTATGCTCCACAAATAAGTGAAACCATATGATAATTGACTCTCTCTGCTTGACTTATTTCACTCAGCATAATCTCTTCCAGTCCCGTCCATGTTGCTACAAAACTTGGGTATTCATCCTTTCTTTCTTTTTTTTTTTTTTTACAGCTTTATAAACATATATTTTTATCCCCAGGGGTACAGGTCTGCGAATCGCCAGGTTTACACACTTCACAACACTCACCATAGCACATACCCTCCCCAATATCCATAACCCCACCCCCTCTCTCAACCCCCTCCCCCCATCAAACCTCAGTTTGTTTTGTGAGATTAAGAGTCACTTATGGTTTGTCTCCCTCCCAATCCCATCTTGTTTCATTTACTCTTCTCCTACCCCCTCGACCCCCCATGTTGCATCTCCTCTCCCTCATATCAGGGAGATCATATGATAGTTGTCTTTCTCCGATTGACTGATTTCGCTAAGCATGATACCCTCTAGTTCCATCCATGTCGTCGCAAATGGCAAGATTTCATTTCTTTTGATGGCTGCATAGTATTCCATTGTGTATATGTACCACATCTTCTTTATCCATTCGTCTGTAGATGGACATCTAGGTTCTTTCCATAGTTTGGCTATTGTAGACATTGCTGCTATAAACATTCGGGTGCATGTGCCCCTTCGGATCACTATGTTTGTATCTTTAGGGTAATACCCAGCAGTGCAATTGCAGGGTCATAGGGTAGTTCTATTTTCAACATTTTGAGGAACCTCCATGCTATTTCCAGAGTGGTTGCACCAGCTTGCATTCCCACCAACAGTGTAGGAGGGTTCCCCTTTCTCCGCATCCTCGCCAGCATCTGTCATTTCCTGACTTGTTAATTTTAGCCATTCTGACTGGTGTGAGGTGATATCTCATGGTGGTTTTGATTTGTATTTCCCTGATGCCGAGTGATATGGAGCACTTTTTCATGTGTCTGTTGGCCATCTGGATGTCTTCTTTGCAGAAATGTCTGTTCATGTCCTCTGCCCATTTCTTGATTGGATTATTTGTTCTTTGGGTGTTGAGTTTGCTAAGTTCTTTATAGATTTTGGACACTAGCCCTTTATCTGATATGTCATTTGCAAATATCTTCTCCCATTCTGTCAGTTGTCTTTTGGTTTTGTTCACTGTTTCCTTTGCTGTGCAAAAGCTTTTGATCTTGATAAAATCCCAAAAGTTCATTTTTGCCCTTGCTTCCCTTGCCTTTGGTGATGTTCCTAGGAAGATGGTGCTGCGGCTGACGTCGAAGAGGTTGCTGCCTGTGTTCTCCTCGAGGATTTTGATGGATTCCTTTCTCACATTGAGATCCTTCATCCATTTTGAGTCTATTTTCGTGTGTGGTGTAAGGAAATGATCCAATTTCATTTTTCTGCGTGTGGCTGTCCAATTTTCCCAACACCATTTATTGAAGAGGCTGTCTTTTTTCCATTGGACATTCTTTCCTGCTTTGTCGAAGATGAGTTGACCATAGAGTTGAGGGTCCATTTCTGGGCTCTCTATTCTGTTCCATTGATCTATGTGTCTGTTTTTGTGCCAGTACCATGCTGTCTTGATGACGACAGCTTTGTAATAGAGCTTGAAGTCCGGAATTGTGATGCCACCAACTTTGGCTTTCTTTTTCAATATTCCTTTGGCTATTCGAGGTCTTTTCTGGTTCCATATACATTTTAGGAGTATTTGTTCCATTTCTTTGAAAAAAATGGATGGTACTTTGATAGGAATTGCATTAAATGTGTAGATTGCTTTAGGTAGCATAGACATTTTCACAATATCTATTCTTCCAATCCAGGAGCATGGAACATTTTTCCATTTCTTTGTGTCTTCCTCAATTTCTTTCATGAGTACTTTATAGTTTTCTGAGTATAGATTCTTAGTCTCTTTGGTTAGGTTTATTCCTAGGTATCTTATAGTTTTGGGTGCAATTGTAAATGGGATGGACTCCTTAATTTCTCTTTCTTCTGTCTTGTTGTTGGTGTAGAGAAATGCAACTGATTTCTGTGCATTGATTTTATATCCTGACACTTTACTGAATTCCTGTACAAGTTCTAGCAGTTTTGGAGTGGAGTCTTTTGGGTTTTCCACATAGAGTATCATATCATCTGCGAAGAGTGATAGTTTGACTTCTTCTTTGCCGATTTGGATGCCTTTAATTTCCTTTTGTTGTCTGATTGATGAGGCTAGGACATCTAGTAATATGTTGAATAGCAGTGGTGATAACGGACATCCCTGCCGTGTTCCTGACCTTAGCGGAAAAGCTTTCAGTTTTTCTCCATTGAGAATGATATTTGCGGTGGGTTTTTCATAGATGGCTTTGATAATATTGAGGTATGTGCCGTCTATCCCTACACTTTGAAGAGTTTTGATCAGGAAGGGATGCTGTACTTTGTCAAATGCTTTTTCAGCATCTATGGAGAGTATCATATGGTTCTTGTTCTTTCTTTTATTAATGTGTTGTATCACATTGATTGACTTGCGGATGTTGAACCAACCTTGCAGCCCTGGAATAAATCCCACTTGGTCGTGGTGAATAATCCTTTTAATGTACTGTTGAATCCTATTGGCTAGTATTTTGGCGAGAATTTTTGCATCTGTGTTCATCAAGGATATTGGTCTGTAGTTCTCTTTTTTGATGGGATCCTTGTCTGGTTTTGGGATCAAGGTGATGCTGGCCTCATAAAATAAGTTTGGAAGTTTTCCTTCTATTTCTATTTTTTGGAACAGTTTCAGGAGAATAGGAATTAGTTCTTCTTTAAATGTTTGGTAGAATTCCCCCGGGAAGCCGTCTGGCCCTGGGCTTTTGTTTGTTTGGAGATTTTTGATGACTGTTTTAATCTCCTTATTGGTTATGGGTCTGTTCAGGCTTTCTATTTCTTCCTGGTTCAGTTGTGGTAGTTTATATGTCTCTAGGAATGCATCCATTTCTTCCAGATTGTCAAATTTGTTGGCGTAGAGTTGCTCATAGTATGTTCTTATAATTGTCTGTATTTTTTTGGTGTTCGTTGTGATCTCTCCTCTTTCATTCATGATTTTATTTATTTGGGTCCTTTCTCTTTTCTTTTTGATAAGTCTGGCCAGGGGTTTATCAATCTTATTAATTCTTTCAGAGAACCAGCTCCTCGTTTCGTTGATTTGTTCTATTGTTTTTTTGGTTTCTATTTCATTGATTTCTGCTCTGATCTTTATTATTTCTCTTCTCCTGCTGGGTTTAGGGTTTCTTTCTTGTTCTTTGTCCAGCTCCTTTAGGTGTAGGGTTAGGTTGTGTACCTGAGACCTTTCTTGTTTCTTGAGAAAGGCTTGTACCACTATATATTTTCCTCTCAGGACTGCCTTTCTTGTGTCCCACAGATTCTGAACCGTTGTGTTTTCATTATCATTTGTTTCCATGATTTTTTTCAATTCTTCTTTAATTTCCTGGTTGACCCATTCATTCTTTAGAAGGATGCTGTTTAGTCTCCATGTATTTGGGTTCTTTCCAAATTTCCTCTTGTGATTGAGTTCTAGCTTCAGAGCATTGTGGTCTGAAAATATGCAGGGAATGATCCCAATCTTTTGATACCAGTTGAGACTTGATTTAGGACCAAGAATGTGACCTATTCTGGAGAATGTTCCATGTGCACTAGAGAAGAATGTGTATTCTGTTGCTTTGGGATGAAATGTTCTGAATATATCTGTGATGTCCATCTGGTCCAGTGTGTCATTTAAGGCCTTGATTTCCTTGTTGATCTTTTGCTTGGATGATCTGTCCATTTCAGTGAGGGGAGTGTTAAAATCCCCTACTATTATTGTATTCTTGTCGATGTGTTTCTTTGATTTTGTTATTAATTGGTTTATATAGTTGGCTGCTCCCACGTTAGGGGCATAGATATTTAAAATTGTTAGATCTTCTTGTTGGATAGTTCCTTTGAGTATGATATAGTGTCCTTCCTATCTCTTATTATAGTCTTTGGCTTAAAATCTAATTGATCTGATATAAGGATTGCCACTCCTGCTTTCTTCTGGTGTCCATTAGCATGGTAAATTCTTTTCCACCCCCTCACTTTAAACCTGGAGGTGTCTTCGGGTTTAAGATGAGTTTCTTGTAGGCAACATATAGATGGGTTTTGTTTTTTTATCCATTCTGATACCCTGTGTCTTTTGATTGGGGCATTTAGCCCATTAACATTCAGGGTAAGTATTGAGAGATATGAATTTAGTGCCATTGTATTGCCTGTAAGGTGACTGTTATTGTATATTGTCTCTGTTTCTTTCTGATCTACTACTTTGAGGGTCTCTCTTTGCTTAGAGGACCCCTTTCAATATTTCCTGTATAGCTGGTTTGGTATTTGCAAATTCTTTCAGTTTTTGTTTGTCCTGGAAGCTTTTAATCTCTCCGTCTATTTTCAATGATAGCCTAGCTGGATATAGTATTCTTGGCTGCATGTTTTTCTCATTTAGTACTCTGAATATATCATGCCAGCCCTTTCTGGCCTGCCAGGTCTCTGTGGATAAGTCTGCTGCCAATCTAATATTTTTACCATTGTACGTTACAGACTTCTTTTCCCGGGCTGCTTTCAGGATCTTTTCTTTGTCACTAAGACTTGTTAATTTTACTATTAGGTGACGGGGTGTGGACCTATTCTTATTGATTTTGAGGGGGGTTCTCTGAACCTCCTGAATTTTGATGCTTGTTCCCTTTGCCATATTGGGGAAATTCTCTCCAATAATTCTCTCCAATATACCTTCTGCTCCCCTCTCTGTTTCCTCTTCTTCTGGAATCCCAATTATTCTAATGTTGTTTCGTCTTATGGTGTCACTTATCTCTCGAATTCTCCCCTCGTGGTCCAGTAGCTGTTTGTCCCTCTTTTGGTCAGCTTCTTTATTCTCTGTCATTTGGTCTTCTATATCGCTAATTCTTTCTTCTGCCTCATTTATCCTAGCTATGAGAGCCTCCATTTTTGATTGCACCTCATTAATAGCTTTTTTGATTTCAACTTGGTTAGATTTTAGTTCTTTTATTTCTCCAGAAAGGGCTTTTATATCTCCCGAGAGGGTTGCTTTAATATCTTCCATGCCTTTTTCAAGCCCGGCTAGAACCTTGAGAATCGTCATTCTGAACTCTATATCTGACATATTACCAATGTCTGTATTGATTAGGTCCCTAGGCTTTGGTACTGCCTCTTGTTCTTTTTTTTGTTGTGAATTTTTCCGCCTTGTCATTTTGTCCAGATAAGAGTTTATGAAGGAGCAAGTAAAATATTAAAAGGGTGGCAACAACCCCAGGAAAATATGCTTTAGCCAAATCAGAAGAGATCCCGAATCGTGAGGGGGGAGAAAGGGGATAAAAAGGGGTTCAGAAAGAAAAAAAAAAGAAACTATTAAAAAAGAAAGCCGATAAAGAGAAAATATAAAAAGAGGAAAAAAATATATATATATTAGATAAACTATTTTAAAAACATTAAAAAAGAAAACGGTAAAAGTTAAAAAAATTTAGCAGAAGAAGAGAAAAAGAAAAAAAAATTGAAAAAGAAAAAAAAATTAAATTAACTGCAAGGCTAAAAAATCATGGGGAGAAAGCCATGAGTTCCGTGCTTTGCTTTCTTCCCCTTGGAATTCCGCCGCTCTCCTTGGTATTGAAACTGCACTCCTTGGTAGGTGAACTTGGTCCTGGCTGGGTTTCCCGTTGATCTTCTGGGGGAGGGGCCTGTTGTAGTGATTCTCAAGCGTCTTTGCCCCAGGTGGAGTTGCACCGCCCTTACCCGGGGCCGGGCTGAGTAATCCACTCGGGTTTGCTGGGTTTGCTTTCGGGAGCTTTTGTTCCCTGAGCGCTTTCCGTAGAGTCCGGAGGACGGGAGTGAAGATGGCGCCCTCCCGGTCTCCGGCCCAACGGAGCCGAGAGCCCGGGGCCCCACTCCTCAGTGCGCCCTCAGAGAACAGCGCCAAATGACTCCCGTCACCCTGGCCTCTGGCTGCGCTCCGAGTTGACCGAGCCTGCGACCGGTTCAAGGCAACCCCGAGCTGAGAGTCACTCCTCGGCTCTGTCTCTGTAGCCTGCTTCCCCGTTCTAATACCGGTAAGCTCTGCGACACTCAGACACCCCCGATCCTTCTGCGACCCTGCGGGACCTGAGACCGCGCTGACCCCGCCTGGGCTTCACCCCAGTTAAGCCTCTGGAGCGATGTCCCTCAGCGGAACAGACTTTTAAAAGTCCTGATTTTGTTCCGTTGCTCCGCCGCTCGCCGGGAGCCGGCCTCTCCCCCCGCGATCTATCTTCCAGTCGCTTTGGATTCACTTTTCCGCCAGTCCTACCTTGCAGATAGTGGTTGATTTTCTGTTTCTAGAATTGCTGTTCTTCTTCTCTTCAATCTCCTGTTGGATTTGTAGGTGTTTGGAATCTTTAGATAAGCTATTTAGCTGATCTCCTGCAACCCGAAGTAGTCTCAGCCTGCTACTTCTCCACCATCTTGACTCCTCCTTGACCTTGTATTTTGAGCCCTTGCTGAACTCATATTACTTTTCTTAGTTTTTTTTTTTTTTTTTTTAGGTCCTTAGAATTTTCTACATTGATAAATGTATTTGGATCTAGTTACATGAAGGTGAATCCCCTTCTCGTGAACCATTACACATATGAGCAGGCATTTTTTGTTTAGGTAGTTAGGTTGCATGGATAATCAGGTACTTTTTTTTTTTTTTTAAAGAATTTATTTATTTATTTGACAGAGATCACAAGCAGACAGAGAGGCAGGCAGAGAGAGAGAGAGAAGGAAGCAGGCTCCCTGCTGAGCAGAGAGCCCGATGCGGGACTCGATCCCAGGACCCTGAAATCATGACCTGAGCCGAAGGCAGCGGCTTAACCCACTGAGGCACCCAGGCGCCCCATCAGGTACCTTTTTATAGCAGATGTGGTTGGAGAGGCAGACTGTAGATAATGAAGAAGAGATGCACTCTACCTCTGTTTCTCAAAAAAGAATACTAAATAACTTAACTGTAGCTCAGCTGAGCATTCGTACCCTTCTTTATCTAAAATACTTTATATCAGCCCATAAACAACTGCTTTCACTATAGAAGGTGATTAAGGAAAATGAGATCAGAAAAACTCTGCTTGTGTAACAGTGTTATATATATATAAAGCGTACAAAGCCCTGCTCTCATTATAAATCCTGTAGAGAAGCCTTCATGTGATAGACTATTTTTAGACAGATTCTTTTATTAAATCGGATTTATTAGCACTGTGACATACTTGATATATACCTATTTCAAACTGAACTTTTACTGATACATGTAATTTTATAAACACATTTATTTATATTTACATTTATATACATAAGTCTGCAGAGGTATGTTCTATTGTAATTTACTGTCCATAATTACAAGATACTATAAATTATCTTAAGTTAACCAGTTAAATTCAAGAAATAGGATTCTACTTGTGTGGTTTGAGAGTCTGTTCATTATGTATTAATAATAGACATTGGTTGTCATGTCCTAAGATCTATTCTGAGTTGATTTTTTTAAATTTCTTCTCTCTTACTCTTAACAGTAGTGTTAATTATAGGTACTGTTATTATCTTCATTTTCTGTATGATGATTTTCAGTCTCAGAGAACTCTGGTAACTTGTCCAGGGTCATACTGCTAGACAATGATAAAACAAGATATGACAGGATAGAAGATGCTGTCTTTAATTCCACACACTGTTTTAATTGGCTAGATTTGATTAGAGGCAGAATTCATGAGCACATGACTCATGGTGGCTGTATAATGTGTCAACTTGGCTAAAACAAAGCCGCATCTCTCAGAATTCCCTTTCTTACATGTTTCCAGTGCGCCATCAGTGAAGTTCTTATGGGAGAACTGAGGGGCAAAAGAAAATCAGCACCCATTTTGACATATTATCACTTATTTTTTCCATCACCTCTTGTCCTGAGAAAGCACAAGAGCCTACAGTTGCTTTTCTACCCTTGATCCTCCTTCACACACTCCTACCATGGGCTATATGTATATGTTCAACTCCATGATGGAGGGTCCTGGCTTCTGCTGGACACTTAGACCATCAAGATCAAAGTCAACAAGAATGGGTGCCAGTTTGCTCCCGGTCGTATGGGCTCATCCTTAGGGGTCTCAGCTAGCCAGATTTCTCCCATTTTACAATCTTCCTTTCTAAACTTCCTGCATCAGACATCAAGACAACAACTTTATGCAGATTGCTTACCCAACTCCCACAATTGAGTAAGGATAAATCCCTTAAGATATTATGTTTGTTATTCTATCATTTCTATTGTATGAAATTGTATACAATTGTATGAAATTCCCATTATATATTATTTTTAGTAGATGCATATATACTTTTATAATATGTTAATATAATTTTATATTGGATAATTGTTATTATATGTACTTAAAAGTGTGTGCATATGTGTGTGTGTGTTTAATGCCCTAGTGGTTTTTCATCTCTGATTAAACTCTGACTGATACGTTAATCTGTAACAATCTAAAAAGTCAATAAGAATTTTATTTTAATATCAAAGAAATTATGTCAAGTGTCCAGTTAAGTGCCAGTGTTGTACACTGGACAGACTAGTGCAATTAGATCTCTTTTTAGAAACCAGCTCACACTATATTCCATATGACTCTGGAGAAGTTATGTAACTGCTTTGAGCAGTTATGTAACTGCTCTGAGCTTATTTCCCTCATTGGCAAAATAAGACTGTGAGAACTACCAGAGATAACAGATCAAGTGCCTAACACTTACCCAAGCACTTAAAGAAATGATAGATACAATTACTTGTATTGTTGTGGCTGTCAGAATTAGTACTAAAGACATGGGTAATTTCATCTCTATAAAATCATCTATCCATATAATAATATTTAAGGAGACACAATGATAACAGTATTTTCTGTCTGGCAGAATCATAATAGCACTTTATTCCAGGCAGGGCATCTTGTTGCTGAAGTACTAAAAATGTTTTTTAAGAGGAAAACCAATCTGTATGCTTAAACAAAATTAATAATAGAATTTTTAAAAAATAACACTTCTTGAACATTTGTGAAAGAATCCCATTCACATTTTAAAATTGAGTTATAGTTCACATGCAATAAAAGAAAGGCACAGATGTCAAATGTTCATTTTGATGCATTCTAACAGTTGTGTACACCCAAAAACAAGGCAAAGAACTTTATGATTCTCCTCCTGCCCCTTTCTAGTCCATATCCTCACAGAGTCCACACAGCCTGAATTCTGTTACCAAAGATTACTTGTACCAGTCCTGTGACTTCATAGAAATGACTTAGAATATGTATTCTTCTGTGTCTGGCTTCTCTCATGCCCCACAATGTTGTAGTTCTTCCATGTTGTTGCATGTATCAATCCTTGTTCCTTTTATTGCTGACAAGCATGACATCGTATGACTATGCTGCACGTTGTTTACATCAGTCTACTGACGATCCACATTTGGGTTGTTTTTAGTTTTGGGCTATTGTATATAAGTCTGCTAAGAACATTCTTTTTTTTTTTAAAGATTTTATTTATTTATTTGACAGAGAGAGAGTACAAGCAGGGGGAGGGGCAGAGGAAGAAGGATAAGCAGGCTCCCCACTGAGCAGGGAGCCCAATTTGGGGGGTGGGGGTGCTCCATCCCAGGACCCTGAGATCATGACCCAACCCGGGCGCAGCTGCTCAACCAACAGAGCCACCCAGGGGCCCCTGCTAAGAGCATTCTTTAGACAAATTATTTTTGGATATGTCTTCATGTCTCCTGAGTGAAGATCTCAGTGTGGAGTTTTTGGGTCATTGGGTGCTGATATATTTAGCTTTCTAAGAAACTGCCAAACATGTATCCTAACTTGTTATTCTATGTTCCCATCAGCAGTGTGTGAAAGCTGTAGTTACTTCACCTGCTTATCAACCTCTGTTATTGTCAACCTTTTAAAATTTAACCATTTAAGTATATATAAAATGGAATCTAATTCTGGTTTCAGTTTGCATGTGCTTGGTGACTGATGGTGTTGACCATTTTATTCATTTGCTCATTAGCCATTTGTACAGCTTCTATTGTGTAGTGACAATTCAGATATATGCACATTTTTTGTTATTTTTCTTTTTATTGATTCATAGCAGTTCAAAAAATAGATATTATAGATATAAGTCCTTTGTCAGATGTATATATTGCGGGTAAATATCCACATCTCCACCTTCCACTTTTATTTTGTTAATTGTATATTTGGATGAAGTCCAATTTATCCATATTAAAAGACCTCTATGGTTAGTGTTTTATGTGTCCTAGAGATTATAAAATTACTTCCAAGAGATTTTATGGCTGTAAATTTCACAATTAATTTGTGATTCTTCTTAATTTGGGAGTATAAGGGAGTGGTTGATTTTTACTGTTTTTCTTACAGATAGCCAGCTTTTCCAAGAGTCTTCATTAGAAGATTGTCCTTTTCTTGTGGAATGGATTTGGAGCTTTGTCAATTAGTTGGCAAAATATGTGTGGGTTTCTCTGTACTCTTTATTATGTTACATTGATCTATTTACTTACACCAATAGGACAGTATCTTCATTATTCAATCTTCATATGCAGCCTTGAAATTCAGTAGTGAAAGTAAGCATTGTTCTTCTCTTTCAAGATTGCTTTGGGTATATCATATTGTTAGCATTTCATAATAAATTTTAGAACCAGCTTGTCAGTTTCTTTAAAAATCCTGCTATGATTTTTTTTTAAGATTTATTTATTTATTTATTTGACAGAGAGAGAGAGAGAGAGAGAGAGAGCACAAGTAGGCAGAGAGGCAGGCAGAGAGAGAGGGGGAAGCAGGCTCCCCACTGAGCAGAGAGCCTGATGTGGGACTCGATCCCAGGACCCTGAGACCATGACCTGAGCTGAAGGTAGAGGCTTAACCCACTGAGCCACCCAGGCGCCCTCCTGCTATGATTTTGACTGGGATTTAGTTCCGTCAGTTGTTGGTTTTGGTGAAAACAGAAAATGATGTGTTTCAATCCTTATTATGGTTACATTTCTCCATTTATTTAGATCATCTTTGGTTTTTCCCAACAGTGGTTTATAGTTTGCAGTGTAGAGATAGTACTCAATTTATACCTAAGTATTTGATATTTAGACATGCCAATGTATGTTACAATTTTGTTTTTCAGTTGTTCACTAATAAGATATAGACCTATGATTGAACTTTATTGACTTTATATCCCATGGCCTTGCTAAATTCATTAATTCCAGTATTTTAAAAAAAAAAAATAGTGTTTTCTATGTACATATTAGGTCACATATGAATACTTAAAAAATCTTAGTTTTTCCTTTCTCTTTTATTTCTTTTTCTTGTTTCATTTAGTGGCTAGACTTCTAGTAAAATGTTGAGTGGAAGTGGTGGGAGAAGATATCCTTGCCTTGTTTGTCTTTAATGTTTTACATTAAAGAGATTTAGGGTTTTTTTTTTTAAATCAGTTCTTTTTGTCATTTTGAAGACTTTTCCTTTTATTTATATTTTCTTGAAAAGTTTTGTCATAATTATTATAATAACGTTATTTTTCTCTATCTCTTTTCATCAGTGTAATTTACACTGATTAATTATCTGATGTTAAATTAACCTTGTATTCCTGGAATAAAGTCTACATGTTTATGATATATTATTTTTTCATATATTGTTAGATGTTATTTGTTAGTATTGCCTTAAGCTTTTTGTATTTATGATCATGAGTGATCACTGGTTTACCTTTATTTTGTCAGGTTTTGGTATCAGAATTATGCTGATTTCATTAATCAAGTTGAGTTGTGTTCCTTCTTACTTTTAATTTGAAATAGTTGTCTAAGATTAGTATTTTTTTAAATTTTTATTTATTTTTTAAATTTCAGTGTTCCAGAATTCATTGTTTATGCACCACACCCAGTGCTCCATGCAATACGTGCTCTCCATAATAACCACCACCAGGCTCAACCAACCTCCCACCCCCTCCCCTCTAAAACCCTCAGTTTGTTTCTCAGAGTCCACAGTCTCTCATTGTTTGTCTCCCCTTCCAGTTTCCCCCAACTCAATTCTCCTATCCATCTCCCAGTGTCCTCCATGTTACTCCTTATCCTCCACAAATAAGCAAAACCATATCATAATTGACTCTCTCTGCTTGACTTACTTCACTTAGCATAATCTCTTTCAGTCCCATCCATGTTGATACAAAAGTTGGGTATTCATCCTTTCTGATGGAGGCATCATACTCCATTGTATATATGGACCATATCTTCTTTATCCATTCGTCCGTTGAAGGGCATCTTGGTTTTTTTCCACAGTTTGGCAACTGTGGCCATTGCTGCTATGAAGATTGGGGTACAGATGACCCTTCTTTTCACTACGTCTGTATCCTTAGGGTAAATGCCCTGTAATGCAATTACAGGATCATAGGGTAGCTCTATTTTTAATTTCTTAAGGAATCTCCACACTGTTTTCCAAAGTGGCTGCACCAACTTGCATTCACACCAACAGTGTAAGAGGGCTCCCCTTTCTCCACATCCTCTCCAACACATGTTGTTTACTGTCTTGTTAATTTTGGCCATTCTAACTGGTGTAAGGTGGTATCTCAATGTGGTTTGATTTGAATCTCCCTGATGGCTAATGATGATGAACATTTTTTCATGTGTCTGTTAGCCATTTGTATGTCTTCTTTGGAGAAGTGTCTGTTCATGTCTTCTGCCAATTTTTTGACATGATTATGTTTTGTTTTTGTTGAGTTTGAGGAGTTCTTTATAGATTTTGGATATCAGCCCGTTGTCTGTACTGTCATTTGCAAATATCTTTTCCCATTCCATGGGTTGCCTCTTTGTTTTGTTGACTGTTTCCTTTGCTGTGCAGAAGCTTTGGATCTTGATGAAGTTCACTCTCACCACTCTTGTTCAACATAGTATTAGAAGTCCTAGCAACAGCAATCAGACAACAAAGAGAAATAAAATGTATTCAAATTGGAAATGAAGAAGTCAAACTCTCTCTCTTCGCATATGACATGATGCTTTATATGGAAAACCCAAAAGGCTCCACCCCCAAACTGCTAGAACTCATACAGCAATTCAGCAATGTGGCAGGATACAAAATCAATGTACAGAAATCAGTTGCTTTCTTATACACTAACAATGAAAATACAGAGAAGGAAATTAGAGAATTAATTCCATTTACTATAGCACTGAGAACCATAAGATACCTGGGAATAAACCTAACCAAAGAGGTAAAGGATCTGTACTCAAGGAACTACAGAATACTCATGAAAGAAACTGAAGAAGACACAAAAAGATGGAAGACCATTCCATGCTCATGGATTAGAAGAATAAACATTGTTAAAATGTCTATACTGCCTAGAGCAATCTATATTTTCAGTGCCATTCTGATCAAAATTCCACTGACATTTTTCAAAGACCTGGATCAAACAATCCTAAAATTTGTATGGAACCAGAAGACATCCTGAATTCCTAAGAAAATGTTGAAAAAGAAAAATAAAACTGGGGGCATCATGTTGCCTGATTTCAAGCTTTACTACAAAGCTGTGATCACCAAGACAGCATGGTACTGACACAAAAACAGACAAATAGACCAGTGGAATGGAGTAGAGGGCCCAGATATGAACCCACAACTCTATGGTCAGATAATCTTCGAAAAAGCAGGAAAAAATATACAATGGAAAAAAGTTTCTTCAATAAATGGTGCTGGGAAAATTGGATAACTATGTGTAGAAGAATGAAACTTGACCATTCTTTTACACCATACACAAAGATAAACTCAAAATGGATAAAAGACCTCAACGTGAGGCAGGAATCCATCAGAATCCTAGAGGAGAACATAGGCAGTAACCCTTTTGACATTGGCCTAGCAACTTCTTTCATGATATGTCTCCAAGACAAAGGAAACAAAAGTGAAAATGAACTTTTGGGACTTCATTAAGATTAGTATTATTTCTATTTAAATGTTTGATAGAACTCACAAGTGAAAGGATCTATTTTTAGATCTGTGGGATGATTTATTTTTAAGTTTTTACATTAGTTCCAGTTAGTTACCATACAATGTCATATTATTTTCAGGTTACAATATAGCAGTTCAGTAATTCCATACATTACCTGGTGCTCATCATGACAATTATACTCCTTAACCACATCACCTATTTAATCTATCCCTGCACCCCCTCCCCTCTGGTAACCATCAATTTGTTTTCTATAATTAACTATCTGTTTCTTAATTTGTCTCTTTCGTTTTTCCCATTTGTTCATTTGTTTCTTAAATTCTACATATTAAGTGAAATCATATGATATTCATTTTTCTCTGATTTACTTATTTCACTAAGCATTATACTCTCTAGCTCCGTGTCATTGTTGCAAATGGCAAGACTGCATTCTTTTTTATGGCTAAGTTTCATATATATATATATATATATATATATATATAGAGAGAGAGAGAGAGAGAGAGAGAGAGAAAGTGTGTAATATATGTACATATATACACACACCCTACATCTTCTTTATCCATTCATCAATCAGTTAATGGACACTTAGGCTGGTTCCATAGTTTAGCTATCGTAGATAATGCTGCTATAAACATTGGGGTGTGTGTATCCCTTTGAATTAGTATTTTATATTTTGGGGGTAAATACATAGTAGTACAATTATTAGACCATAGGTAGTTCTATTTTTAACTTTTTGAGGAACCTCCATACTGTTTTCCAGAGTGCCTGCATCAGTTTACATTCCTACTAACAGTGCAGGAGGGTTCCCCTTTCTCCACATCCTCATCAGCACCTATTGATTCTTGTGTTGTTGATTTTAGTCATTCTCACAGATGGAATGTGATATCTCACTGTAGTTTTGATTTGTATATCCCTGATGATCAGTGGTGTTGAGCATCTTTTCATGTGTCTGTTGGCCGTCTATATATCTTCTTTGGGAAAGTGTCTTTTCACGTCTTCTGTCCATTTTTAATTGGATTATTTGGTTTTGGGGAGTTGAATTTTATAAGTTCTTTATATATTTTGGATACTCACCCTTTATCAGATATGTCATTTAGCAAATCAATCAACATGATATACCACATTAATAAAAGAAAAGAACCATATGCTAATTTCAATAGATGCAGAAGAAGCATTTGATAAACTACAACATCCATTCATGATAAAAACTTTCAACAAAGCAGATTTCCAGGGAATATAACATCAACATGATAAAGACCATATGTGGAAAACCAATGCTAATATCATCTTCAATGGGGAAAAACTAAGAGCTTTTCCTCTACTATCAGGAACAAGACAGGGATGTCCACTCTCACCACTGTTTTTTAACATAGTAATAGAAGTCCTAGCCACAGGAGTCAGACAACAAAAAGAAATAAAATTCATCCAAATTGGCAAGGAGCAAGTAAAACTTTCATTATTTGCGGATGACATGGATACTCCGTATGGAAAACCTAAGACTCCATAAAAAAACTGCTCGAACTGATAAACTAATTCAGTAAAGTCATAGGATATAAAATCAGTGTACAGAAATCTGTTGCATATCTATTCATCAATACTGAAGCAGCAGAAAGAGAAGTTAAGAAATCTACCCGATTTACAATTGCACCAAAAATACAAGATACCTAGGAATAAACTTGAGTGAAGAAGAAATAGACTTGTACTCCGAAAACTATAAAACACTGATGAAAAAAAATTGAAGATACAAACAAATGGAAAGACATTCTGTGCTCATGAATTGGAAGAACAAATGTTGTTAAAATGTCTATACTACCCAAAGGAATCGACACATTCAGTGCAATCTCTATCAAAATACCAACAGCATCTTTTTTCACAGAGCTAGAACAAACAATTCTGAAATTTATATGGAACCACAAAAGATCCCGAATAATCAAAGCAGTCTTAAAGAAAAGCAAAACTGGAGGCATCACAATTTCAGACTTTAAGTTATACTTTAAAGCTGTAGTTATCAAAACAGTATGGTACTCTCACAAAAATAGACACATTGATCGTAGAAAAGAACAGAAAACCCAGAAATGAACCCTCAACTATATGGTCAATTAAACTTTAACAGAGCAGGAAAAAATATCCAATGGAAAAAAGTCTCTGCAACAAATGGTGTTGGGAAAATTGGAAAGCTACCTGCAGAAGAATGAAACTGGACCACTTTCTTATACCATATACAAAAATAAGTTCAAAACTGATTAAATACATAAATGTGAGACTTAACCATAAAAATCCTAGCGAGGAACACAGGCAGTAACCTTTTTTCATCAGCCATACTAACTTCTCTCTAGATATGTCTCCTGAGGCTAGGTAAACAAAAGCAAAAATGAACTATTGGGACTTCATCAAAATAAAAAGCTTCTGCCCAGCAAAGGCAATAGTCAACAAACTAAAAGGCAACCTATGGGATGGGAGAAGATATTTGCAGTTTCTGTAATCTTTATTTTTCAAAGAATTTATTTTATCTGAGTTTCTGAACTTACTAGCATAGTAGGAGTTAATCTATTTTATTAATTTTTTCAAAGACTCAATTTCTACATTTATTTATCTATTCTTTGCCATTTACCTCATTAACTTTTTTCTGTTTTTATTACTTTTGTAAAAAATTCCCTTTGGTTTTAAACATGATATTCTTAAATTTATTTTAAATTACTGAGACATTTTTTATGGCCCAAATTATGCTGAATCTTACTGAATGTTCCATGAAGACATGAAAAAATATATTCTGCCCTTGATGACCGTAGTATTTTATAATTTAATTCATTCAAAGTGGTTGATAGTAAGTGTGTAAATATTCTGTATTTTTACCACTACTAGTAGACTTTTGTCTACTTTTTCCTAAAAAAGATTTTTCCACTAGTTCGTTTCCTATATTCTGATTTTTGTTGTCCACTTCTTTTTGCTCACTTACCAAATATCCTAGTTTTCTGTTGCTCTTTTTAATTATCAGAAATTTATTAACTTAAAAGAGCACAGGTTTATTATCTCACTGTCTGTGGGTCAGGGGTCTAGGTATGTGTTACCTGGATCCTGGGCTCAGGTTCTCAGCTAGCTGAAATTCAGGTGCATGGCTGGAGCTATAACTTCATCTGGGATTTGGGGTCCTCCTTTAAGATCACTCGTTTTTTTCCCAGAATTTCCTTGAGGTTATAGGAAGGTGGCCTTGGTGGTGGTTAGGGTTCACTCTCAGTTCTTAGTGGCTGCGCTCAAAACCTAGCCATGTGGTGCTCTCACAGTGTAGCAGTTTACTTCTTCAAAACCAGCAGGAGGAACTCTCATTAGTCGGCAGTGGTGAGTCTTATGTAACATAGCATAATCATGGGGAAGATTGTCCCATCCATTAACTTTGTCACATGGTGTAACCTAATCAATGGAATGACTATCCCATGGTTGTCACCAGTCTCATTTACACCCAAGGGAAGAAAATTGACTATTCAGAGTGTGTACAGCAAGGGGCAGGGGTATTGGGAACCATCTCAGAATTTGTCTACCACAGGAAGAAACCAAAATGAACCAATACAGTTGTTCTGCTATATATTAAAAGTCTCCAAGGCGTAAGACTACTGTAACAAATTTATAATTAACTGGTGACTCCTTCTCATGACAGGCTCAAGCATAGAAACATGGTGGTAGGACTTGGGCCATATTTGAAGATTCACACTTTTTAAAGAGGAGAGAGATTATAATTACCTAAGGAATATGCTAGAGTAGAAGCTTATGTAAGAGTACCTAGGCACTGCCTTTTGGCAAAGGGATCTCAAAAAAGAATTCACTGCCAGGGAGCTTGGGTGGCTCAATCCATTAAGCATTGGACTCTTGATTTTGGCTCAGGTCATGATCTCAGGGTCGTGAGAAGGAGCCCTGGGTTGGTCTCTGAGTTGGGTGTGGAGCCTACCTGAGATTCACTCTCCCTCCCCCTCTCTTCCCCCCACCCATTGTGTGCTCTCCTTCACTCTCTTAAAAAAAAAAAAATCACTGCCAAAAGCATAGAATGAAGGAACTTTGGGAAACAGAGAAGTTAAAAAGATGCTTTTCAAATGAAATATGTTACAGTATAATGTAAACACAGCTAGTAACCCTAAAATCTTAGTAAAGGCCACCAAATACATGAAAAGAAATTAATATGCTCAGATTTCTTGTGGAAACCAGTGAGAAGACTTGATTCCTTGTCACAGCTGATGAGGGCAAACTGGAATCAGTCTGGGCAGACAAGAAGACTGACATTTCTCTGACATTGGAAATTGCTGTTCCATAAATATAAAATCAGTCCTTAATACATTTTGTGATGAATAAGTGGAGAGAAAACATCTTCCACTCCTTTTCTTTCTCCTAACCCTTTTCTAGCTGTAGTTTATCTTAATGACTCTTATGTAATATTTTGGAAATATTTGGGTATATTTTGAACTTCTTAGAAGCTTAACTGTAGGAATAATTAGCTGCTGAAAGCAGAGTGGCAGAAATGTTGATTTCATTTAAAAAACTACTTCTGAATATTTACATAGTTCAGAAAAATATGTATAATAAAATAATACCCATCCATATTTTCCCTTGCTGTGGAGACCTTAGCCTATTAGCTTGCTTTCTTTACCTTGTTTGTTCTCCTCCTCCTTTCTGCTTCTCTTTCCCTCTCAACTTATTACTCTATTGATTTTATTGAAATTATAACTGCACAGTGTAAACTATTAAATAATTTAACAATTACACAGTGATTGCAAGATGAAAATAAAAACAGTGACAATAAAATGCACTGTAAACCCTCTCACCACTGTGAACATCAGGTGACTATCATTTCATAGTTTACATATAGTAGGGAGACAAAGAGAATGATAGACATAAAGAGGTCACATAATTGCTGCTTCTCTTAATTTAGGAGTAGCAATTTTATATTTTAAATTTAATAGCAGATAAAAACCTCAAAATTGAGTAAATAAATGAACTTCAAATAAATATTTTTTTCATTGCAAGAAATATCTCATAAATGATCCTCTAAGTTGAAAGAAAAAGATTATAAAATGCATTAGTAGTTGGATTCTATTATTTATTTCATATTTCCCTATCATGAATAGTAAAGACAGGTACACTCACAGGTCTCCTTTGCACCCACAACTGTTTTTGTTTCTGTTTCAAATAACTGAATGGCATTTATAGGGTCGATAATATTCTTGGTTTATGTTTGCTTTCACTCAGACATTTGTAGATGTTGCTCTCTCATCTTTGGGCATCAAATCCTGCCACAGAAGTGTCCATAGCCAGCCAACCTGGTGTTTCTCCATTAGTTTGTTTTCCTTTCTGGGTGCTTAAAGAATTCTTTATTTTTTTTTTTAATACTTGAGGTACTAACTAAGCTATTTCTAGCTTAGAAATAACTAAGGAAGTCTGCATTGACTTCCTCTGAAACATGACAGGTTATTAAATTTGTAGTTTTTCTTCATTTTAAGAAAAAAGAATCTCACATAATTCCATCTCCTTTGCTGGCTTCTTTAGTTTCCTGTCAAATAATGTCACGATAATGTAAATCATTTCGACTTTTTCATTTGTATTCACTTTGCTTACCTTAAGTGTTCCTATTATATCAATAATTCAGTTCTTAGTGTGACTTCTGTTTGGCTCCTTCTTATTTTTTAATTTATTGTTTAGCTCTGTCATGATGACACCATTTTGCCCTTCAATGTTTGTTTCGGGGGGTTTGTAATATGATTTTCATCTCATACTGTCATTTATTTTACTGTTGTTTATGCTATTTTAAATTTCATGTTATGACTTATTTATCCTCTTTTGTGAAGCAATTATGAGGAATTTCATTCAATTTTTTGAGATTTTAATTTTTTCTGAATCTGATTACTTGCATTCCTGTTATGTCCTACTTTTTATTTCTCCATCCCCCCTACCTTCTCTCCCTTCTTTTTTCTTCCCTTCATGATTTCTCTCCTTTGAAGTATATTTGCATTATTGCCATGTTTCTTTCATCATGGTTATACTTAGGATATTCTGCCTGCAAAGTCTTTTGCTCTTAGTTATGAGTGAATGGATCTTGACTCCTCTCCTCTAATATCTAGTTCGTCTTCCCCTCCAAGCTAAAGATGAGGGTTAGGGATTGTGTACCTTAACCATGTTCCTGCAGATTGAGAAGAAATGACAGGATAGGGGTGTGAAGGTGAGGGGAGTCAGGAGAGCTCAGTTAGAGATTTTGGTTGAGGTCCTGAAGCAGATTTCCATCTCTCTAATTGGGTATTTTCCTAATTAGAAATAGGAATTGGAGGGACTGCCCTTCAGCTTTGGAATCTTTTCTCATCTGAAATGTAGTCCTGGAGCCTTTAGTTTACTGACTTTAGTTTACCCTTTGTTATCTTCCTTATGTTTACATTTAGATTCCATTACTCCCCAGTACAAAAACAACAGATAAAATGGATGTCTGTCTACTCAGTAGCTTCAATCCAGATTTTAGAAAGCATCTACAGTGAATAGTCGTGGTATTTTGTTAACTCATTAGTAAAGGGGCTAAAGCATGAGAACAGTGTTAGGAATCAAGTGGTTTATCATCCATCACCAATATTATCTGTTAAAGACTATTCTGTGTGTGGTTTTCTTTTTAATTTCCTTGTTCAGAAGTTGTTCAAGCATATTCTGTTAGGTTATCACCTTTTACCTGCTTGTATTTTTGCTTTGGTGGGGGTTTTTTGTTTTGTTTGTTTTTGAGTGGGTGCTCTCTCTCTCCTTTTTTTTTTTTTTTTTTTTTTTTGCACTTGCTTTAGAGAATAGTAATTCTGTAATACTTGGAGTCCTCTAATTTCACCCAGAACCCAGAACTTCTTAAGTTCGTGAAAAATATATGTTGATTTTTTTTTAATTTAAAAAAGTAGTACAGTTGTTTTCATCATCTTCCTTTGATATCTGATCATTGCTTTCAGAAAAGTGGAAGAATCTGTACAGTTTCAGGTGAAAATTGAAATGAAATCATTACTTCAACATACAAATATATTACTTCATTCTCACTCGCTCCAAAGTCTCACTTTTATTTATTATTTTTATGTACTTTAGTATGTAATTTAAAGTCTGCTTTTGTGTTACATGGTATCTTGATTTGGTTTCCTCCAGAATCAGAACTTGAGACAAGGATTTGAGTGTAGGTACCTTATTTGGAAGGTAACAGAAAAATATTATAGGACAATGATTATCTGAATTATGGCCCTAGAGGGAGAGTTAAGAAAATAAAGAAGATAAAATCATCAAAGAAATTGCACAAAATAATCTTCCAGAGAGTCGGTGAATTATGTTTTTAAAATGAAAGTGTTCATGATGAACGTGGAAAGAGCTATACCAAGTTACATGTGATACCACTAATGATAAGAAGATCCTAAAATTATTAAGTTAAAAATACCAAAAGACAAGATATGTACAAAGCAAAGAAAAGTAGACAGGTATTAGAACATGGAATGATAAAAGTTAATGAAGCAATGCCTTTAAAATTCTGAGAAAAAAATATTTACATAGAATATAGAATTCTATACCCTCCCAAAATACCAGTCAGTTGGGAATATTTAAAATATTCAAGACTCGTAACACTTAAACCATTTCTGTACCGTAAGATTTTCTTGAAACACACTAGCAAAATGAGGAAGAAAACCAAGGAACCAAGCTCATGAGATCCAGAACATATGGATGTAACCTAGGAGAGCTGAGAAGTTCTAGGTTAACAGTGTTTGACCAGGTGACTCTCCTCTTAAATTAGAGCAGATTATAGCACTTTGGAATTTATGTATTTGGAGGAAAAGACCTTATATAATATATATGATATTTTTGTCCATAGATAGATAGATACAGATAAATTGGATCAAAGCTTGTAATTGTTGGTCAAAAAGAAAAAGGAAAGGCAATTACAGTGGCCTGGCAAAATCAAATTTTGTGTGGGAAAATTGTGATCCAAGCAAATATGAAGCAAAGTGATACATGGTACAGTTTGAAGTAAAGGAGTGTGAGAAAGGCTATTCTGTTTACCTAGGAATATTGTCCTCAGAGCTGCTTGAGGATCATAATATTGGACCACTAAAATAGAAAGTTCTCTATCTGGTAAATCCTTAAATGAACTTAAGACATTCATGTTAATGTTGATACAGCTTCTTGGTTTTTAACTTTATTAATAAATCATGCAAAAGCTCAGGTAAGGATTCTGAATATAGAATGTAATGTTAGTTTTAACCTTAAAAATATGCAAACAGATACTTGGGAAAATGTAGAAGTTGAAAAGTAGTGGGAGAAGATGAAATAGAAGGGCTTACCTTGACAGAACCATCGTATTGACTGGTGATGGCCCAAGAATATGAGCTGTAAAAATATTGTTCAAATTTATGACAGAATAAAAATAAAAATAATGATATAAATAGTGGAACTGGGAGGATGATTGCTTTTCATTATATATTTTTATATAATCTTTAATTTTTATTAAATGCTTAAATATATCGATACAATTAACTAATATATTAATTGTACAATAATGAAGAAGCAACTGCTTGCTTTTTACATTACTTTATCTCCTATGTGACACTTTATTCAAAACCATTATTTTTTGGACATAATTATTTCATGATAGATGGAGGATGGTTCCATTTATAAAATTGCTCAGAATTTTTCATCCATTTCATTATCAAAAAAAGAAAATAAAGGAAAGATGATAGATAAAAACCAAGGCAGATTTAAGCCTTAAAATTGATTTTGAAAAGGATTTAAAAGCAAGAGAACTTTGGATTTTGAAAAGGATTTAAAAGCCAAATTCTTGGTTTCTTCACAGGTCGTTATCTTACGGTTATGGGGTCAAGTCCCACCTCTGGCTCCACACTCACTCCAGAGTATGCTTGGGAGTCTCTCCCTCTCCCTCTGTCCCTGCTCCCCACTCTCTAAAATTAATAAATAAATCTTTAAAAAAGAGAGAGAGAAAGAGAAAATGGTTGAATAAACTTACAACCAATGTGAATTCTGAGGCTCTCAATAAATCTATTAATTATTAAGCAATTTATTTTGAAATATTTAACTTATGTCCAAGAAATATTTCAATAATTACTCTAATAGATGGTTTTTACTCTGTAGCTGCAAATATCAATTCTTTGTTATCTATGATCTCTTCTCAAAAGAACTGGACACTTTTTTCCTATTAAAAAATAGATTATTTGAAAAACCCAAACTTCTGAATATACAGAATCAATGATATATGGATTATGACAGAACGTTTTACATATCTATATAAAATTTATAAGGTTATTCAGTTAGCGATATCAAACACACTCAACATTCAGGCACAAATATTTTAGGAATATAACATGAAAAACTACAGGAATCTAACCTACCATGTTTTGTTTCAGTACACTGTCATTAGGTACTGTGTGACACATTTTGAGCTTTACAGCCTAACAGATACAGGAAAAGTGGAGAGTCAATGAAAGGATTAAAAGATTGACAAGATAATGGTTGGATTTAGGAATTGGGATTTAGTTTGGCAAAAAATTGTTTTTTGAGAAATAACTAATCACTGTGCTATTCTTCCTGGACATAATTCTTTTATGCCCTTTTACAAATCACATTGGGGGAGAGGGGTTAGTTTCTCCATCCTTAAAAGTGAAAGATTATTTTAGAGTATTTTTAAGATCTCTTTCACTTCTAAATTGTATAAATCTAGAAAAGATTAGCACAGAAAAGGTATCTTAAAATAGCTTAAATTGAAGCAAGAGAAAGTTAGGTTACATATTGCAAAGAAAAAGAATGTTAATTCATTTATATTCTTCTGCAACAATCTCTTTCTCCACGTGTGTGTTTTTTTTAAAACAATAGAAAGCTAATTTGCATGGAAAAAAAAAACTTTTTCTACTTATGTGTTGGGAGAGAATGGAGTAAATCCATTTTAAACAAATAACACCTAATCTTATAATTCTCTCAGTCTTGAAAAAACAAAAACAAAACAATACAAACCCAAAGCCAGCCATACCTTTAGCCATAGTACCATTCGTTCTAACTAGGGGAGACCTGCAGAGCATCTTATGGTCTTATGTATCCTTCGTACATCCTCCCACCTTCCCAGGATCTTTGCACATGATGTTGCCTCAATTTGGACCATTTTCCCCTCTCTTTTAAGCCAGCTAATCCTCAGGACTTAGTTTAAGCATTTCTGAGTTCTCTTCATTACATCGAATCGTCTCATTATGAACTCAGGACCAAAATACCTCCCCTGCAATGTACATGCCAGAGTTGGAATTTTCATATCACATGTGTGCACACCTGAATTTGTTCTGTCTCTTTCCATGAGGGCAGGGGGAAGTTAGGGCCTGATCACAGTGTGTCCCCAGTGTTCTGACACAGGCCCTGGCACCAAGAAGATGTGAGACATGCATATGTTACCTGAAAGAATGGATGCTTTCAAACCTTTCTCCACACCATCACAGGTCCTGGTTCTCTTTTCAATATCATTATTTTCTACATTTCTAATTTTGAGGATTTCTAAAGTCTTTATAAACTCAAAATTTCCTCCTCACTTTTACTCTTACCTGGTAATTAATTTTTATTAATATCCAGGAAATAAATTATTAAGATGATGAGAGAGTTGAAGGACAATGTCATGAGATAGATATAGATATAGATACAGATATAGATATAGATATATAATGCATACATAAAATACCAAATGTTGAGGGTGCCTGGGTGGCTCAGCCAATTAAGTATCTACCTTCAGCTCAGGTCATGATCCTGGGGTCCTGGAATGGAGCCCCATATGGGGCTCCCTGCTCAGCAGGAAGTCTGCTTCTCCCTCTGCCCCTCCCCTGCTCCTACTCTCTCCCATTCTCTCTCAAATAAACAAATAAAATCTCTAAAAAAAAAAAAATACCAAATGTTAACAAGTTATGGGTTCCAGTTCAAAATTTGTCTTTGTCCTTTGTTCCTTGGTTTGTCTATAAAATATGATTAATAATATTTACCTTGCCTGCTATGCTCGATTGTTTTATATATAGAAAATGAAATATTTCCCAATTTTGTTGTCTTCCTATTATCTACTAAACTGTGTACATCTACTTAAATATAGCCAGGAGAAAATAATCAGCAGCATGGACAGTTGTATATTATTGAAGCTCTTTAAGTTGTAAGCAATGCAAACAAAATTCAAGTATGCTTAAGAAAAAAGGAACTATATTAACTTACCCAAACAGAAGAGTTCAAAAGAGATTCAGGTACAACTGAATTCAAAGGCTTAGATGTTGTAAGCTCTAAGTTTTAACTTTATTTTGCTTTTGTTTGTGTTAGCTTTAGTTTCAGGAAGGACCACCACATTTGGTGGTCAACATGGCCTTATGTGAAAACATTTCCTACCAGTTTAGCATTCTCAGGTAGGAAAAAAAAAATCTTTCTTAATTGCTGCCTCTAGTACCTGAGCATGCATTGTACTGTCTTGATGCATGAACTATCCCTGAACCAACTATCTTGGGATTTGATTATTTAGGCCTGAGACAAGCACCTTACTTTTTTTTAAGTAAAGAATAGGGTAAGTCATAACCACACTTATATTGCATTTGGGGAGGGAGGGCTTGGGGGTTTCTGGAGGAAAATAGTATATTCCTTGGGAGGAAGGACTACTAGGAAGGCAACAAAAACCATAACTCCTGCAATATCTGTCTTGGTATTTAGGATAACCTATAATCTGTTATCCAATTTCTGCTTCTCTGATTTTGTTTCTTTTTTGTTTTTTGTTCTCTCTCTCTCTCTCTCTTTTTTTAAGAGAGATGGGGGTGGGTGGAGATGGACAGAGGGTAAGAGAGAATCTTAAGCAGACTCCATACCCAATGTGGAGCCCTACCCAGGGCTTGCTCTCACCACCCTGAGATCATGATCTGAGCTGAAATCAAGAGTTGGACACTTAACCAACTGACCCACCTGGGTGCCACTATATTTTTCAATAATTGTACAATAAATA
This sequence comes from Lutra lutra, assembly GCF_902655055.1. Lineage (NCBI taxonomy): Eukaryota > Metazoa > Chordata > Mammalia > Carnivora > Mustelidae > Lutra > Lutra lutra. Next base: position 181,310,329 of record NC_062278.1, on the reverse strand, counting down.
CTGTGTAGGTAGTAACAAAAATGTAAATGAGATACTATATACAATAGCATACTCCCAAGAGTGTGCTAGTATCCAATCATTATTAAGAATGACTGGAATTGGAGTGCCTGCCTTCAGCGCTCAGCTCATGATCTCAGGGCCCTGGGATTGAGCCCTGAATCAGGCTCCCTGCTCAGTAGGGAATCTGTTTCCCTTCTCCCCCTACTCCCAATCCCCCACCCCTGCTTTTACACTTTCTCTCAAATAAATAAAATCTTTTTTAAAAACGACTGGAATTTTTTTCAAACAGTAGAAATAAGATAAACAAAAATGTTCAACCCAAACACCTTTAATCCTCAATGTTTTAGAGTGATTGAGAGTGTTTATGTGAATTTTTTTTTAATGTGCTTGACCTAAGAAAGAATTTGAGGGTTTTTTTTTCTTTTTTTTTAACATGAATATCTGTCATTGCCTTTAAAAGAAGATTCGATCTATTTGCCTGAATGCCAGTGAATAGCTCTGACTCCCTATGATAACTCAGCATCTATTTCTCTACACACTTGAAGGCTTAAGAGAACATTTTCTCATTTTTTTCATTTTCTAATTGTGTTCTGTTTATTTTATCTTTGGCATTGCAGACCGGTGGTAATTGAATCCATATAAGATCTTAGAGTTGATGGAGTTTAGATAGAAAGCAAGTCTCACCACTATCATTTCCCTTTCGATGGGGTTCCATGAATGTGTTTTATTTAGCCAATCATACTGAGAAAAACAATCTAAATAATTATCTTCAAGTGAAAATTACTGTGATGTTTGTTCTTTCCTCGCCCCCTCATCTTTCACAGTTTTTTTTCCCCCCAAAGGATTCAGCTTTCCAAGGGTTCTGTATATGTTAAACTCTTTTAGGTCAGGTTACCCAGGAAACAGCCTGGAAACAAGGATTTGCATGCACTAAGATTGCTGGGAAGAGCTCTTTGGAACCACATGTACAGGGGAGTGATGAAATAAGATCATGCAGAGGGAAGAGTTTGTACTGTGGTGTGGTTAGAACAAAGGCTGTCAGCTGATTTAATGGAGAGTTGAAGGAGTGCAATAACATTTCAGGCTTGTCCCAAACTGAGAAAAGGTAAATGAGCTTTAACACCCCAAAATAGATCAGTCATCGAGCGTGGGTGGCCCCTGGAAAAGAAGCACAAGGAGGATGAGGCAGATCCCCTTGAATGAGGGAATTTCATGAGCAGGTCTCACCCTTGAGCTTTTAATAGCTAACAAGACCTGGCAACTGGACAAATGAGTATTTTTGTTCTAAATGGAAGCATTGGGTTGACACATTTGACTCATCTCATCTCAATAATTAACTCACCTCAGTAATCAGGGCCAAACATCTAATTTAAAGCTTTGATATTTGCATCTAGCTATCAAAATCAGTCAGTTAGATTTTTTTAATGCATTTTATTAAAATATTCCCAATCTCTTTATTCATTGCTAAAGATTCAGTTTTCCCTCCAGTGTCATTTTCCTTCATCATGAAGAACTTTCTTAATTTCTTTCTTCTAGGTTAGATTGATTGGCTGGTAATAAGTTGTCTTCATTGTTCCTTGATTAGGATTGATTCCTTGATTCTCTTATTTATCTTATATTCTTGAAGGATATTTTTGTTGGATATATAATCAGTGTTGAAAGTCATTCTTTTCTTGTTTTTCTTGCCAGTACTTTACCAATGTCATTATATTAACTCTTCTTGGTAAATTTTGTTATCCCTCTCCATGTAATGTGTTTAGTTTGCTATGCTGGTTTGGGATACTTTGTGCATATACATTTCCGGGGTAGACCCACGCATAAATTAATCATAGCATCTTCTTTTATTTTCAATAAGTTACACTTAGGAGTCACATGTTCCTTATCATCAAGGAATGTCCATAATTACGAATAAAAATTGGCATATCCCAACTAAAGATTCCAGATGTAAATTAACTGAATCTAAATAAAGAAAACCATGTCTCTTCTAAATTTATCAGAGAGAATGATATTTTAATATATATTTTTAAAGCTGGTTCAGTAACTTGTAAAAAGTCTACTTTTAAAGAGAGATGATAAAGAAATTCTTTTTCTAGCAATGACTAACTAGGACACTTAAGAACAGCCTTTTTGCTGAGAACAACTAAATAAGCTAGAAAAATATGTTTTTAAATATCTATTTTAGGACACACAAAAAAACTACCAATGGATAAAAACTACCAATGCAGAACTGAAAGAACCAAGAACCAGGAAATGAGGAACACCAAGGAAGATTATTTCATGTCTGGAGCTATTTTTCCCATTAAAAATAATGATAAATGGCAAATAAAGACCTCATTGTTGAGATGGTAAGATATTGAGCAAAACATTGACATTTTCATGTAGCTGGAAAAAATGTGAAGTTAAGGGTTCTTATAAATACTTGAGTTTTCAGTTGATATCTAATGTTGTTATATTCTATATGCATGGGAACTAGCCCAGTTCTCATAACTGATGCCTACTTTAAAATCACCTCAATTACTGACTGGATTATGGTGATGCACACCAGCTGCTCAACAATAACAGAAATAATTCCTCTCTGGAAAAAGATAACATTAGCTAAAGCTTCAACTGATTGATATAAATTTGCTACTTAATGATACATAATGTTGTTAAGCAATACAAAGTAATCAGGCACAAAAAGTTAAGAATTGGCCAACATAAGAGAAAAAGCAGACAACTGAGATTTATCAAGAGAATAACCGGGATGCCTGGGTGGCTCAGTTGGTTAAGCAGCTGCCTTTGGCTCAGGTCATGATCCCAGCGTCCTGGGATCGAGTCCGACATCGGGCTCCTTGCTCGGCGGGGAGTCTGCTTCTCCCTCTGCCTCTGCCTACCACTCTGTCTGCCTGTGCTCATGCACTCTCTCTCTCTCTCTCTCTCTCTCTCTCGAATAAATAAATAAAATCTTTAAAAAAAAAAAAGAATAACCACATATTAAAAAGTACATAACTTTTAGATAAAAATACATAACTTTTAAATTAATTAATATAAACAAATTAAGTGACAAGATGGAAAAGTTTAGCAGCAAACAGGAAAATTTGAAATTTGGAAATTCTAGAACTTAAAATAATTGAAGTTAAGATTTCAGTAGTTGAGATCTTATTAAACTGAGTTGTTGAGTTTAAGCATCAGATTAGATGTAGCTGAAGAAAGAATAAGTGAGTTAGATGATAGGCCAAAGGAAAATGTCCAAACTGAAACAAGGAGCTCCAGAAATATGGAGACCCTGAGAACATAACAGACAATTAGAGTATAGTATAAACATTTAACAAATATGTAATTGGATTCTTAGAATTGGAGGAGAGTTACTTAGGCAAAAGCAATATTTGCAAAGACTGTGACTGAGAATTTTTAAAAACTAATTAGTGAATTTAAGGCCAACATTGAAAAAATTTTGTAAAACCCAGGCAGCATAGATACAAAGAAAAATATATACTGTGGTCTGTCATAAATTATTGAAAACAAAATTTAAATAGTAGATTTTTAAATAATTTTTTAAATTTTTTTAATTTTTTTTTTATAAACATATATTGTATTATTAGCCCCAGGGCTACAGGTCTGTGAATCGCCAGGTTTACACACTTCACAGCACTTACCATAGCACGTACCCTCCCCAATGTCCATATAAATAGTAAATCTTAAAAGCATCCAGAGGTCTACAGATTCATTTCAATCCCAGTCAAAATCCCAGAAGGATTTTTTTTAAGAAAATTTATGAACTGTTCTAAAATTAAAATGGAATTACAAGGGGATTTTTACAATAAACAAAATGGAAAAAATATGCATTCCTTCTCTTAATAACCATTATAAAGCTACATTAATTAAGACTATAGTATTGGTATAAGGAATAACAAATATATCAGTAGAACCAAATACAAGGTTTAGATTTAGATATAGATACAGATGTAAGTTATCTAGAGAGTCAACTTATTTTCAGCCAAGGGACTAAATTAAATCCATTCAGAAGAAATGAAGTCTTTTTAAACAAATAGTGCTGGATCAATTCTATGTCATGCCATACACTAAAATTAAGTTACTTCAAGATATAGCAATGGTCTAAATATAAAGTCTACCACCCTAAATCTTCTACAGGAAAACATAGGAAATTGTCTTTGTCACCTTGAGTAGGCAAAGATTTATTAAACAAAATTTAAAAAGCACCAGGCATTATAAAAATTGATAATTTGAACTTCATCAGTATTAAAAAGAAAACTTCAATCAAGAGAAATCATTAAGAGAATGAATAAGCAAGCCAGAGACTAAACCAAATACTTACAAAATGTGTAAGTCTGACAAAAGGCTTTTATCTAGAATATAGAAAGAACTCCACAAATTAGTCTTTTAAAGACAACCCAATAAAAAGGGCAAAACTTTTTTGAAAAGATACTTTGTAAAAGGAGATATGACTAACAATTTTGTTGTCTAAGATCTCAGCCTCACCACTGCTGTATTCCAAGATGTTGCTTTCTAACAAGCTGCCTCTGGACAAACTGGACATGAAGGTGAAGCAGGTCAACATGAGAGTGGACTTCAACAGTCCTGTGAGAACAACCAGATGGCAAACAACCAGATAATCAGGGCTGCCATCCCAAGCATCAAATCTGCTTGGACAATGGAGCCAAGTCAATTGTTCTTATGAGCCATCAGGGCTGCCCTGATGATGTCCCCATGCTGGAGAAAATCACTTTGGAGCCAGTTGCTATAGAACTCAAATATCTGCTGAGCAAGGATGTTCATTCTTGAAGGACTGTGTGGACCTGGAAGTAGAGAAAGCTTGTGCTGAACCAGGTGCTGAGTCTTCCATCCTGCTGGAGAGCCTTTGATTTCATGTGGAGGAAGAAGGAAAGGAAAGAGATACTCCTGAGAAGAGGGTTGAATTTGAGCCAGCCAAAAGAGAAGGCTTCCAAGCTTCACTTTCCAAGCTAGAGGATGTCTATGGCAATGATGCTTTGGGCACTTCTCACCAAGCCCACAGCTCTGGAGGTTTCATAATGAAGGAGTTGAACTACTTTGCTAAGGCCTTGGAGAGTTCAGAGCAACCCTTCCTGGTCATCCTGGGCAGAGCTAAAGTTGCAGACAAGATCCAGCTGATTGATAATGTGCTGGACAAGGTCAGTGAGATGATTATTTGTGGTGGAGTGGCTTTTACTTTCCTTAAGGTGCTCAAGAACATGGAGATTGGCACTTCTCTGCTTGATGAAGACAGAGCCCAGATTGTCAAAGAAGAATGGTGTGAAGATTACCTTACCTGTGGATTTTGTCACTACTGACAAGTTTGATGAGAATGCCAAGACTGGCTAAGCCACTGTGCCCTCTGGCATACCTACAGGCTCGATGGGCTTAGACTGTGGTTCTGAGAGGGGCAAGAAGTACCTGAAACACTTGCTTGGACAAAGAAGATTATGTGGAATGGAGCTGTGGATGAATTTGGTTGCAAATCTTTTGCCCAGGGAACCAAAGCCCTCATTGATGAGGCAATGAAAGCCATTTCCAGGGGCTGCATCACCATCATAGGTGGGGAGACATTGTTACTTGCTGTGCCAAATGGAACACAAAGGATATCAGCTATGTGGGCCCTGAGAATGACACCAGTTTAGAGCTCCTGGAAAGTAAAGTGCTTCTTGGGGGTGGATGCTCTCAGCAATGTTCAGTATTTTTCTGCCTTTTGGTTACTGTGCACAGCCCGGGCCCCTAAGTCAACTTAGCACTTATTTCATCTCCACATGGCATTAGCTAATATCTTCCCCCATGTTGGGATTCAGCAAGTGGCCAAGAGATGCAGTTCCAAGAGCCCTTCACAAGGTACACAGTATCTCAGCTCTTCTCTACTGCACCCTGGATTTGCCTACATCCTTCAAGGTCTCATTTGAAGTTTTTAGTAACTAAACCTTTGCGCATTCTAGAATGCATATATTTATATTTTGCCTGTTAAAAGAAAATGAGCTGTGTTAGTTTCTCTTTTTGAAGTACCTCATTCTGATTAGTTTTGTCATTGTTTCATTACTCAGCATGAAAATAAGAAGAAATCCCAATTATAGGGAGGGAGGGAGACAAAGATGGTGATCTATTAAATAAGTAATAAACTTTTTAAAGAAAGAATGACCCATAAGCACAAATATGTAAAAAAAAAGCTCTGTACTAATCATCAGAGAAATATTAATGAAAACCAAATGATATATCAACTGTCATACAATAAAATAAATCAAGAAAAGAATGGTTATATAAAATTTTACATCCACTAGAATGGAAAATGGTTAAGAGTGACAGTGATAATTGTTGGCAAGGTTGTGGAGCAACTGTAACTTTTTTATTTTCATTCTTTCTTTCTTTATCTTTTTTTTTTTTAAGATCCTGTTTATTTATTTGACAGAGACAGTGAGAGGGAACACAAGCAGGGGGAGTGGGAGAGGGAGAAGCATGTTCCCCACTGAGCAGGGAGCCCGACACAGGGCTCGATTCCAGGACCCTGGGATCATGATCTGAACTGAAAGGAGACACTTAACGGCTGAGCCACCCAGGAGCCTTAGCAATTGTAACTTTCATAAATGCTGGTGAGAATGTAAAATTGAACAAATACTTTGAATCACTGTCTTGCAGTTTCTTATAAAGTTGAACATACATTTTATCCCACCCTCCAGGAATTCCATTTTAAGTGTTTACACAAGATCAGTAAAAAACATATGTCCACAAAAAGATTTATAAAAATGTTTTTCACAGCGTCATCAAAATATTCCCTGATTTGAGACAACTTGGATGCTCATCAACAGGAGAATAGCATAAACAACTTGTGGTATACTCCTACAGGGGAATACTTCTTGACAATAAAAAGGAAATGAACAGTACTGATACATGCCATGTCATGATGAATCTTATAAATCCAGTGTTAAACACACAATTTTGGGGACACCTGGGTGGCTCAGTCAGTCAAGGACCTGAATCTTGATTTCAGCTCAGGTCATGATCTCAGGGTCATGAGTTCGAGCCCAGCATTGAGCTCTGCACTCAGCATGGAGTCTGCTTGAGAGCCTCTCTCCCTCTCCCTCTCCCTCTCCAGCTCCCCCTGCTTGTGCTGTCTCTCTCTCTTTCTAAATAAATAAATAAAAATAAAATCTTTTAAAAACCACACAATTTTGAACAAACGAAGTCATACATAAATAATTCTGTGCCATAAGATTTCATTTATTTGAAGTCCAAGAAGAAGACAATAGTGATAGAAATTAGAACAGTAATAGTTTAGGGGGGAATGTGGAATTGAATAGAAAAAGAAAGAATAATTTTGGGGTGATAGATATGGCAAAACCCATCAAACCGAGTACTTACTGTGTATTTTATAGCATGTAAAATTATACTTCAATAAAAAAGGAACCTAATGAGATGTCGTTACATATAAAAATGGCTAAAATTAAAATAAACAAACAAACATGATAATCCTAAATGCTGATGGGATTATGGACCCATGGGAATATCCAAGCAGTGCATATAGTGGGGTAAACTGGCACAACCAGTTTGGAAATCTAAAGGGAAAGATCCACAAAACTGCTTCTTTTTTAAAAAAATAGACTTTATTTATTTGTTAAAGAGAGAGAGCACAAGCAGAAAGAGAGAGAAACAGGGTCCCTGCTGAGCAAGGAACCCAATGTGGGTCTAGATCCCAGAACCCTGGGATCATGAACTGAGTTGAAGGCAGAGGCTTAACTGACTGAGCCATCTGGGTGTCCCAGACACACAAAACTTCTACCCAGAAGTTCTACTCCTGGGTATATTTTTAAAAAGAGAGAGAGTAGAAAAGGTTGCTCCATGCTGTTTATAACAGTATTATTTTAAATCCAAACTTGTGCTCTATATACATATATAGCAATGAAAACTACCATGAGATGTAACAATTGGGGGGGTAATCTCATGACCATAATATTTTATAAAAGAAACCCAAAAGGGATCCATGCTGGGAGTGGAGCCTACTTAGAATATTAAAAAAGAGAGAGAGAGGGAGACAGAGAGAGAGAAAGAATGCATACCATACAAGTCCATCAAGTCCATTTATATAGGTGTCAAAAGTAATTGTAAACTTCTCTGTGCCTTTTTCTGTTTGCGTGTTTTATTTCAATTTCAGAAAGTGCATTATAAAAGAGAAGGGAGAGGCTAGGCTGTGGGGTGGGTTTAGAGTATAGAGGAAGAAGAGGCATCCATAAGAAGCAATGATTTTATATTTAGTCTCCATTTCTGTTATCAGAAAAACATAGTATCTCTTTTGTATCTTTGTTCAATTTTTTTCATTGATTTTTCCTGTATTCATCCCAGAATAAAGTCACAAATCTTAAGCCCATTGAAATATTTTTTGTTCTTTTCTTCCATATGCACTCTGAAATACACTTTTTACAGTTCACCAGTGTCATATTACCTTATTATCTTGCTGAATATTTTATGCATAGGCACTTCTTTCTTTGCTTTCACAACTTCTTAGGCTTTCCACTGGCTCCTAAATGCTAGCTTTCTGATGAGGCTAATACTTTTTCAAAGTCTGTTAGACCCTTTCAGCTTTTATAAAAGTACACAGACCTTTAATGATTGCACTGTTAAGTAGCGTGAGATATATATATAGATAGATAGATAGATAAGTATATTTATATGTTTGAAATTAGAGTATATACTATAAACGAAGTAATAATTTAAGTAGATTATTTATCTCTTTTATTTAGGCCTGTTATTTCTCATTTAAAAAACTATAGCCTCAAATTATTGTACAAATCCAATTTTATTCTGTGCCGTCCAGTAATTCCAGTGTGGATAATTCCTTTGTAATGAATAAATTACCTGATTAAGAGGATGGAATAATTAGTTATGATTCCACGCATTTTTCTTCTGTAACTCCAGGATTTCAACAATGCCAAATACCAACCATAAAGCATTCAGAAAAATCAAGTCTTTTCTTTTTATAGATACTTTCATGTATACATTCTGTTTGGGGAAAATGATTTCAGTCTTAAATATGTACATTTACAGACAAATGCAAACGTAATTGGCAAACAAATGTAAAAATTGTTTATAGAAAATATAGCAGCTATAATTTATTTAGTACCTTCTATACTGTGGTGCTACATAGACAGTTTTCATGTATTATTTTATATTGAGTGTAATTTTCCACTATGAATCTCTATATGGTATATTTTCTCTATATTCTATTCCCTTTTGCAGATGAGTAACCAGTCTTAGGGAGGTAAAATGACTTGAACAAAACACACATGACTGTTGTGATCCCCGCTGTTGCTGTTCATGGCTTTTCATAGTTAACAGTGACTTGTTCAAGGGTTTAGCCACTTCAGGACCTGCCTGTTCATCTTTAGAGAGCAAGGCTATGGGTGGCTCAGAGGAGTGGTTGGAAAGTTTCGATCTTGAATGGGAAAGTGATCAGGAAGTTCTGATAAGTGATAGAAGTATTTGTTAATAAGTCAAAGATACAAAAAAAAATATTAATATATCAGACACCCTGGCTCATGACAGAGTTAACATACCTGGAGATAGAATTTTGCTGGTGCATTTAAGCTTCAATCCTACATAAAACTATGGAACTCCCATTTTGTTAAATCATTGCCAACCCCAACCATAGTGGTCAAATACATAAAAACATGTTTTCCCATCCAGATGGCCAACAGACACATGAAAAAGTGCTCCACATCACTCGGCATCAGGGAAATACAAATCAAAACCACAATGAGATGCCACCTCACACCAGTCAGAATGGCTAAAATTAACAAGTCAGGAAATGACAGATGTTGGCAAGGATGCAGAGAAAGGGGAACCCTCCTACACTATTGGTGGGAATGCAAGCTGGTGCAACCACTCTGGAAAATAGCATGGAGGTTCCTCAAAAAGTGGAAAATAGAACTACCCTATGACCCAGCAATCGCACTACTGGGTATTTACCCTGAAGATACAAATGCAGTGATCTGAAGGGGCACGTGCACCCGAATGTTTATAGCAGCAATGTCCACAATAGCCAAACTATGGAAAGAACCTAGATGTCCATCCACAGATGAATGGATAAAGAAGAGGTGGCATATATATATATATATATATATATATATATATATATATATATATATATATATATAAAATGGAATACTATGCAGCCATCAAAAGAAATGAAATCTTACCATTTGTGATGATGTGGATGGAACTAGAGGGTATTATGCTTAGCGAAATAAGTCAATCAGAGAAAGACAACTATCATATGATCTCTTTGATATGAGGAAGTTGAGAGGCAATGTGGGGGGTTTGGGAGGTAGGAAAGGAATAACTGAAACAAGGTGGGATCTGGAGGGAGACAAACCATAAGAGACTCTTAATCTCACAAAACAAACTGAAGGTTGCCTAGGGAGAGGGTGTTTGGGTTATGGACATTGGGGAAGCTATGTACTATGGTGAGTACTGTGAAGTGTGTAAACCTGGTGATTCACAGACCTGTATCCCTGGGGCTAATAATACATTATATGTTAATTTAAAAATTTTAAATAAATAAATAAAATGAATGGAAAAAAAAAACACGTCTTCCACGTCCACTCACTTACCTTTTAAAATGCCCCTCCCATCACAGCCCACTACCCTCTCCTTTCAGCATTCCTGGTCATTCTGCATTCCATACAGGCCTGTGGATTCTGCTTACTCTTCCAGATTCTTCCTCTTCCCTCCTCATATATCAACATTTTTCTACAAAATATGATATCTAATATCTAATAAATACATCATACTAAGATTTTATTATCTTTTGATCATTTAAAAAATATTTATTTTTTACCATCCTACAAGTGGCATCTCTAAGTGGCCTAAACAAAAAGTAAATTTATTAGTGAACTGAAGTAGTCAGCAGCTCTTAGGGAGCATTACACTCTTGGACTCAAATGATGCCATTTGAGATTCATCTTTCGAGTCTCCTAATTCTGTTCTCTGTGCTGACTTCATTGTCAGGCAGGGTCTGCCTTTCTGGAGCAAGTATGCTTATACCTCCAGGCTTACCTGTGAGCAGCTATGCATTCTCAGTGGAAAGAGAATGCATCTTTTCTAAGAGCTGTAGAGAAAAAGACCTGGGGTTCCTGACTCCCAGCTGGTTTGTTAGTCACGTGCTGACTGCTGGAACAGATCCCTACCTCATGGTGACATGGTCTTCTCCTTGGATGGTTGTTTGATAGGGAAAAAGCATGCATCAAACACACTCAGTACATTTTCAACAAAACTTTAAGGCAGTTGTACCAAAATGTATAGAACTATAGAGTTAGAGGAAGCATTTCTATTTGCATTTTAGTAGTTTCAGCACATAGAATTGGTATTCCAGAAGAGGAGTTTACAGATATGAGGGCTGATGCAAACACTCTTTGGGACGATATGGACTTTGGGGTAGGGAGGGGAGGCAACTTCTCCCTGTAAGTGGAACAGCATCCAGCAATGAATGAGTTGTTCTTAGGAAGATCTTAACTCAGAGTTCTGATTTTCTCACCCACATTGCAATCCTGTTTCCCCTGTCAACAGCTTTCCTGTGCTGGTATTAAAATATTCTAAGGCTTGTGGTCTGTTTTGTTTTTCTGGTAGCCATATGGTCTCTTTACAACCAAAAATGTGTTCTTCCTTTGAGGGGAATATATTCTTTTTTGGCTTGGGGTGAATACTTCTTATGTATGTTCATATTCACATCTTTACTCTTGAATTTGTTGAAAATCTGAAAAATCTGAGGCTCTGAGGCCAACAATGAAACATTATGGTGCACAATGAAACATGGCTAGTTTATTTAAATAGCACAAGCGAAATGTATCCAGCAACTGGCAGACCATTAGAGGTATTTCTCAGTGGTATATCCTAATGCCTAATATGTTGTCGGCATGTAACTGCTGGAAATTTGATGAGGGATTCCCTATGCAGTCTAGAGCTAAAGATAAAGCATCAAGACAAGAGTTTCATATCCAAAATATCTTCTTTCCATTCAATCAGATAAGATTGAGGTAATCAGTCTGTTTGTAGAAAATGAAGGCATTAGCCCTAGAGTTTAATTCAGATCCAGGGAAAATACAATATGCTCTAATGTTAAGTTTCTTCTTTAGTGAAAGTAGGCCATCCAGAGCCTACTTAAGAAAAATAGATGAAATACAGTAATTCCAAGTGCAGTCCAATAAAGGCCAAGTGCCTAGTTAATCTCTCAAAGGACATGTGGGTAAGCAAAGTCCCTCAGTAGCCACATGGTGCTTTGAATGCCTATTAATGGTTGAACGTGTCTAATTTATATATGACTACGAGGTCATGATGATTTAGTAGGAAGGAAACAAGACATAGTTTGTAGAAACCAATGAAAGGGAAACTATTATGGAAGGTTTTAAGGTTTAAAAGGTTTTAAGGAATCTTTTAAAAAAGAAAGTTTGTGTCATAGCTTCCAAATGACAGCTGTCCCAAAGAGCACAAATGAAAAGATTCCAGCTCATTAACTCCTTTTTTAAAGGCCGAATAGAAATAGAATTTAAAAGAGAAAAAACAGGAGAGGACCCTACAGGCATCCCGTGAACTCTCAATTGTTCTGGAGCAGCTGGCCTGATAAGCAGTTCACTACCTCATTTTCAAAGGTTGGTTTGAGGTGTGATATGATGTTCTTTTTATAGCATTAGAAATTCAGTCTGTATTCATAAAATATTAGCTTCCTTATCTCTGATTTATAAAAGAGGAGGGGGGGAAAATTAGGGTTTTTGGAGTTTCCCTGTTAAATTCAAGTCGTCGGGGCCCCTGGGTGGCTCAGTTGGTTGAACGTCTGCCTTCAGCTCAGGTCATAATCCTAGGGTTCTGGGATCAGGCACTGGGTTGGGCTGCCTGCTAGCGGGAAGCATGTGTCTCCCTCTCCCTCTCTGCCTGCCACACCCCCTGCTTATGCTCCCTCTCTCTGTGTCAAGTAAATAAATAAAATCTTTAAAAAATTTTAAAATGACATGGTGCCCCTGGGTGGCTCAGTGGGTTAAGCCTCTGCCCTCGGCTCAGGTCATGATCTCAGGGTCCTGGGATCGAGCCCAGCATGGGCTCTCTGCTCAGCAGGGAGCCTGCTTCCCCCCCTCTCTCTCTGCCTGCCTTTCTGCCTACTTGTGATCTCTGTCTGTCAAATAAATAAATAAAATCTTAAAAAAAAATAAAAAATGACAAAATTCAAGTCCTCCTCGCAATATGCATGCAATTCTAGAATAGGGCTTGACAACCTTTCTCTGTAAAGGATAGCATAATAAATATTTTTGACCCCTGAGGGTGGAAGGTCACTGTAGCAGCTACTTCACTCTACCACTGTAGTACAGATGTAGTCATAAGCAGTAAGTAAATCAGTATGCATGACTATGTTACGATAAAATTTTACTGCAAACAGGCAGCAGGCTGGGTCTGACCCACAGGCCACCATTTGTCAACCCCTAATATAGAAAATTGTTTAGCTCAGAGTCATGCCATTGTGGCAACTCAATGACTAGCTGCAGAAGTTGATGGTTATAGGTATGTGAACAGCCAACTTTCAAATGACTAGTTAGAGGTGTCCCAGTGTCCTTAGCTACATGATTTGAAATAATTCAGATATTACTAGTAACTGATATAATCAGTATTTCTGATGTAATGAGTAAGAGTTGCAGATGATTCTCAGAGGTTTACATGTTCTGATTATTAATAACTCTTTTGTGAACACTGAATTCTAATGATGTATATATGTATACATACACACATATATATACACATATACATATGCATATATTTTCTGAAAATTATTTTTTATCATCATAGTACTTTGGAAGTAAGGTTTCTGAATTATTTAAAACTGTATTACTGATTATGTCAGAGATCCATTCTGGACACTATTAAACTATATTCTATTGTACTCTTGGTTTTGCAAAAGATCTTTATTTTTTGAAGGCACATTATAAAGTTATTTTATTTAAAGGCTTCCATTTTCTTTTACTCTCTGAAAATAAGACACCAAGTTTGTTCTTATGGAAGTGGTGCCTAATTAAGTCTTATGATCAGATACTGGGAAATGAGATAAGTCCATATTGTATCTTAGCTCTGCCTCCTACTAGCTTTTGGGATTCCATGCAAGTGACATAAGTTCTTTGAGCCTCTATTTCTTCATCTGTGTGTAAAACAAAGTAGATAATATGTGGAAAGCATTTAGTACAATTCTGACCATATAAGGAATGCTCAACAATTTACAACTACAGATGTACCTCATTTTATTATGTTTTACTTTTTATACTTTGTAGATACTTGCATTTCTTACATATTGAAATTTTGTGGCAACCCTGCATCTAACAAGTTTATTGGCACCATTTTTCCATTAGCATTTGCTTATTCTGTGCCTATGTGTCAAATTATGGTAATTCTTTCAATATTTCAATCTTTTTTTATTTTTATACTTTTCATGGTGATCTGTGATCGGTGATCTTTGATGTCACTATTGTAATTGTTTTGGGCACCATGAGTTGCAACTCTGTAAGATGGCGGACTTAATTGATTAATGTTGTATGTGCTTTGATTGCTCCACCAACAAGCACTTAACCCATTCCTCTCCTTCTCAGACCCTCCTCTTCTCTAACATATAACAATACTGAAATTAGGCCAATTAAAAACCCTACAATGGCCTCTAAGTGTTCAGGGGAAAAGAAGAGTTGTACATCTCTCACTTTAAATCACAAGTAACAAATGCCTGAACTTAGTGAGGAAGGCACATCAAAAGCTAAGATAGACCAAAAGCTGGGTTTCTTATGCCAAACAGTTAGCCAAATTGTGAATGCAAAGGGAAAGTTTTTGAAAGAAATTAAAAATGCTACTGCAGTGAACACCCAAATGATAAGAAGGCAAAACAGACTTTTTGCTAACATGGAGAAAGTTTCAGTAGTTTGGTTAGAAGGCCAAACCAGCCTCAACATTCCCTTAAGGCCATAGCAAGGACCTAACTCTTCAGTTCTGTGAAGGAAGAGAGAGGTGAGGAAGCTACAAAGAAAAGCTTGATGCTAGGAGAGGTTGGCTCTTGAGGTTGAAGGAAAGAATCCTCTCCCTAACATTAAAGGGCAAGGTGAAGCAGCAAGTGCTGATGTA